>NC_057361.1:111849379-112508629 GCF_016509475.1 Prionailurus bengalensis
GATTTTTAAAAAAAATGAACATATAGGTCAAATTTTATTTTTAAAAATTCCATTATAGTGAAAATTTCTAATTAAAGAGTTCCATATCCCAGCAGATGGCCCATTGTTTAAATCAGGGTTTGATATAGGAAGGTATCTTAAAACAAGAATTTGGATGATGAGTTTGTTATGATGTGATTTGAGTTATAATTGGAAACACTGTCTGATTCATTGTACTGATATTCATTTTTTTTTCTTCTAGAATGTCTTGATTGTTGAGGTAAGTTCCACCTTCTTTTAATATAGTTATTTATGACTCTTCTGATTTAGTTTGCATAGTCCTAAAGGTAATCCAGGGAAAGGAATTCCTCTTCATCGATTTTAATGGTGGGCTTGTGTTATGTAAAAGGGAGTAAGATTGTTTTTTTGTGAGAAATACTTAGTGATTTATTTTTATTGGATAATGGAAAAATGTTGGTATATTTCTTACCCTTCTCTTTTGGGCTTGAAATTTTTTTTCTTTCTTTTAAAGTTATGTATATCATTCCCGTGTATGTTTTTTTATACTTCTGTTGCATATGTGTATCCATATCCAAAACATATTTTGTGATTTAATGATTCTGTAGTGCTGCACTATACATGTTCTCTCTCACCCCTTGTTATTTTCACTGAATACATTCTGAGATTGTTCGTGTTGGGACGTACGGTTCGTTGGCCTTAAAGTGCAACATCGCATTGCAGTGACAGATCCACCAATTTATGGCCCTACAAATAGGGCAGGCCTTCCATTTTTCCTACAGGGCTGCTAAGAGCATCCTTTTGCGGTACCCTACATGCACGTGTGTGAGTTCCGTCTATATACAGGCACTCAGGAGTGCAGTGACCACACTAAGTACATTTTGTTTTACTGTTATTGCCAGATTACTCAACGGAGTGGTTGTATGCTTTTTCACTCTCACCAGGAGAATGAGTTCTCATTCTTGTATGTAAAATGTTTAAGGCTTAAGAGCAACAGTATCCCCCAGTTCATTTTCGTTGTTTTTAAGGTTTTTAGAAACTTTAGCTTGTGGATTAAAAACTAAACAGATAACACTTTTCCAAGGATGCAGGAATATGCCTGGGAACCGGTTGCTTGTTCGTAAATGTAGATTAATTCCACTTCAGATTGATTTTGTGTGGGGTAATGCCACCTAACAAATTGCTGCAAATCCAGCTTAAAACCACACGTGTAGCGTCTCCGCTTTCATGGGGCAGGGGCCCGAGTACCAGTTAGCTGGGTCCTCTGCTCGGTCTCATCAGGCTGAATCAAGGCTGGGGCTTCTGCCTCACCCCTGGCCTGTGGTAATCTTCCAAGTTCATTTAGGTGGTTGGCAGAATTTAGTGCTTGTGGTTGCAGGGTCAAGGGCCCCGTCGTCGTCTTCCTGGCTGCTGGCCTGGGGCGGCTCCCAGCTTCTAAAGGCCGACCTCGCGCCCTTGCACGGGGCCCTCTCACCTGGCAGCTGACTTCTTCGGAACCAGCAGGAGATCCTCTCTCCGGTGTGCTGTCTCATAGAGCTAATCACAAGAGTGACCGTCCCCCTCATTTTCACAGGCCTGCTCATGCTGGGGGTGGGGGTTATCCTGGGCGTGTCCACTGGGCAGTGGGAGTCTTGGGGGCCATCCGAATTCTAGCCACCGCGGCCCGGAAATCCGCCTCTTTCTCAGGTCTGTAGCCCTGACGTTGCTGGTGACTCACACCTACCACTTTGTGAAGCTTCACACCATCTGTGGAGGGTTTTCGTTGAAGAGCATTAGGGTTATGGTTTAAGAAGTTTTTTCTCAACTGGAGATGGGTTTGTTTTGGATAATGTCCTACTTTTTTTTAAATGAAGTAGGTTCCACACCCACCACAGGGCTTGAACTCACCACCCTGAAATCAGGAGTCACGGGCTGTGCCTATTGAGCCAGCCAGGCGCCCCGTTAATGTTGACTAAATAGCTAAGATTCACCTTCATGTAAAGTCATTTTATATAGTAAAACCTTATTTATTTGGATACTTTCAAGATGGCATAAAGCAGTGTTTCTCAGAATGTGGTCTATTAACCACGTGCATCCGAGAGTTGGTTACACTAAAAAAAAAAAAAAAAAAAGCATTATTCCATTTACACACAGCACTTTGGCATTTTGTATTTATTTAATTTCTCAGTTTTATTCACTATATAAATGTCTTTTCTCTTTTTTTTTAAGGATATAATTGACACTGGCAAAACAATGCAAACCTTGCTCTCCATGGTCAAGCAGCATAATCCAAAGATGGTCAAGGTTGCAAGGTATGTATATAAATGGGGCATTTTCTTCATTTGAAACAGGATTAAGTAATTGCTTCTTTGTAACGGTAAATGTGCTCGAGTCGTGTTGTCTTCAAAAAGTAATGTGATCTCAAATAAGACTCAGTAAATATCCTTTGTAAATAATTTTGTCATGTGTTAACAAAGGCCTTCACTGCAGTCATTTTTGCCTAATATCATTAACATTTGGTTTTTCAGCATGCTGATAATGGTATCAACTTGTCCCAGGTAGCATGGTAGATGGCTTGGGACTCTCTTGAAAAAATGAGACCAAGGATCCCAAATTGAGGCTCGGAGGTGGCAGGAGGGGGATGGGTTCCGAGGTCCAGGTAGTGGCGACACGTGCCAGCCTCACCTCCGGGCCCTGCCTGTGCTGTTTGGCTTGTGCTTTCTTAGTTCTACCTTTGTTTGTAGCTTAATTATAATTGTATTTCATTATAATTACAGTGTAATCCCTGACAACTGGGAGATAGCACTTTACTCCCACTTTGCAGATAAGGGTACCAAGGTGTAGGCAGCTGGCCGAAGGCACACAGCCTGGCTAGCACACTCTAGAGGTGAGGTTTGAAGCCAGGCAAGCCGGCTCAGAGTTCGTGCTTTACTGCCTTAAGTTTTCGGTAGGGTAACATCCCAGATGGTTTTTTGGTTTTTGTTGTTTTGTTGTTTTAGATTTTTGCAGTTTCGGCGTTTATTTTGAAATCATTGACCATGCTATAATTTTTCTGTGACAAGAGTGTATAATGATGCACTCTTAGGGCACTAGTACCCTGGAAGCCAATCGGGGCTCCTGCTTATTTCTCTATGTGCTCGTTAGGATTGTAGATGTCAACCTACTGTGACCTAGGATGTCCTGTAGCCTCTGAATGTTCCTTTGTCCCTCTTTCCCGGAGTATGCTGTGGAATTGAGAATGCCTCATGAAAGAGGGATTTTGTGTTGCTGGAGGTGTGACGTGCTCAAAGAATAAATACTTAGGTTATTTCTTACTGATGCATTTGGCCTAAGTCAGTGTTTCTTAACCTTTTCTTCTTAGTCTCTCCCTCACCGGTGAATTTTAATATCTCAAATACATTGTATGTCTGTTTACGGTATGTGTGTATCTGTGCTTTATACGTAAGAGTAAGCATGAGAGCTTATTTTTGTTATTCAGTGCAGCTTTAAGAATGACTAGATAACCGTTTTAACTTAAAAGTTTAATTCAAAATGTAAGCACTATTGGGGCGCCTGGGTGGTGCAGTCGGTTGAGCATCTGACCCTTGATTTTGGCTCAGGTCCTGCATCCAGGCGCTGATCATGGAGCCTGCTTGAGATTGTCTCTCTGTCTCCCTCACCCTGCCCCTCTCCCCTGCTCATGCCCTCTCTCTCAAAAAATAAAAAATAAAACACTTAAAAACTATGAACCGATAGGAATGTCAAACGGAATGGCTGCTTTGGCAAATAGTCTGGCAGTTTCGTGAGAAACAAAACACGTAGCTATCATAGGACTCCAGCATCTGCGTTTATCCCAGAGAAATGAGGACTCACGTTCTCACAAAAATTTGTATATGGAAGTTCATAGTGGCTTCATCTGTAATAGCCCCAAACTGGCAACAACCAAAATGTCCCTCAGTGGGTGAATGGCTAAGCAGACCGCTGTGCACCTTCTGTGGAGCCCCGCTCAGCGGGACAGAGGAGCGCGCCATTGAGCCACGCGGCCACTTCGCTGAGCCTCGGGGGAGTTGTGCTGATAAGAGCCCATCCTGAAAGCTCACCTCCTGTGTGAGTCCATTTACGCCACCCCCTTAAAGTGACAAAATGATAGAAACGGACAACGAATTAGTGCTTGCCGGGGTGAGGGGGGTAATGGGTGGGTGTGACTGGAAATAAAGAGGTGGACAGAGAGAGCCTCGTGTGATGGAAAGTTCTGTATCTTCAGTGTGGTGGTGGTTACATGGATCCACGCGTGTGATAAAATTGCCAAGAAGTATACGCACGCGCACACACACAAATACACGTGTGAATGACTGGTGGAATCTGGAGAAGGTCGGTTCCCCAGAGTCTGTGTGGGAACTGGTGGTGGCAAGCTCCTGGCGACGTGAGCTGTCAGCACTGGAGGAACCTGGGGAGAGAGCACGTAGGACCTCCCGTGCACTTTTGTGACTTCCTGGGGATCCATAATTATTTCAAAATGAAAACTTTGCAAAAGCTGTTAACGTTGGACTCTCTAGCTGCTTAGTAACTTTTAATACGGGTGTAGCTCATTCTGTTGTGCTTTGCCTCATCGCACTTTGGAGATGCTGTGCGTTTTACAGACCGAAGGCCTGTGGCAGCCCTGCATCGGGCAAGTCGGTGCGCAGGCGCCGTTCCTTTTTCCAATAGTATTTGCTCATGTCGTCTGTATCACATTTGGATGATTCTTGGAATGTTGCAGAGTGTTTCATTATTATCGAATGCTTGCCGTGGGGATCTGCGATCGGTGATTATGACTTCTGAAAGCTCAGATGATGGTTTTAGCATGTTTTAACAATACAGTGTTTTGAAATTAAGGTATGAACACTTTTTAGACACCATGCTGTTGCACACTTAATAGACTACAGCGGAGTATAAACATAACTTTGTGCACTGGGAGACCCAAAAATTGATTTGACTCCCTCTTTTGTGATATTTGCTTTGTTGTGGTGCTCTGAAACCAAACCTGCAAGATCTCTGAGCTATGCCTATATAATTTACTCACTTCTACAGACTGTAAAAATTAAAAAAAAAAAAAAAGAAACCTATGTCGGTGTCCCATCCGTAGCAGTTCTGATGTATGGGTCAGGGGTGTGGTCTGGGTATCTTGAGTGTTGTTTTGTTAAAGTTCCCAGGTGATTCTGATGTGCAGCTAAGGTTGAGAATCGCTTCCTGTCCTTCCCAGGTTTTTAAATATATTTATCTAGGAAGGTATAAAATCATAAGTTGTGTCGGGACTGCCCTTAACGTGCGTAAAGGCTGTCGAAGCACTGTCCACAACTTTTCTTAACGGCTGAAGATTTTCAGCAGGTAGTAGGCACTTGAGTTACAAGATTGGCTTATGTTGGAGGTGGCTTATCCCGCCTGTGATTTTTGCTCTCAGAAGTAAAGACTAGCTCCTCTAGCATGCTAGTTATATTTCAGCCTGAAGATCTTTGTAAGCCACGAATTAAAGGTCTCAAAAGGTGATGCTCACATCTCCTACCCCTTTGCAGCGTTAGGATTGGATTTCCAGGGATTCTGAACCACTCGTTGGCACTCCCCATCCATTCATCCTTCTGATTAGCCGCCCTTCGATGGGTGCACGGGCGCTCGGGGTGCAGCTCTCGGGACAGTCGATCGTGTTCCAGGTGGGGCTCAGTCAAGGGCCTCATCTGTGGTGTGAACTCACTGCTGCTCCTGCCCAGCGATCCCTGTGACCCAGCTCGCCGTTTCATAGTGTGCCTTGGGGTGTGTTGAAACCGAACGTAGTATATTCTACATGCAGGTGAAAGCAGGTTTCAGAGCACTATGTTCTCTTGTGTGGTGCCCTGTCATGTCTCCATATGTCACATGTTACATTTTGTCACTAACAGCTTGCTGGTGAAGAGGACCCCTCGAAGCGTTGGCTATAAACCAGACTGTAAGTGAATTACTTTTTGTCAATCATTGAACCATCTTTAACCCAAACGAGTTTTGTCGGAAATGGTGTAGAGTTACTTTAGAGAATATTTGCGGAGAAGGCACATTTGTAAGCATTGGATCGGAAAGTGATGTGCTGTATCTAAGTGATGAATTGTGATTCTTTGTAGTTGTCGGATTTGAAATCCCAGACAAGTTTGTCGTAGGATATGCCCTTGACTACAATGAATACTTCAGGGACTTGAATGTAAGTAATGCTTCTTTTCCTCGCTCTCATTTTTCAGAACCCGTATACAAATTTACGAAAGAGAAGAATTGTTTTCTCTTTCCAGCACCTCATCATTGGAACAGACTGATGGTTCCCATTAGTCACATAAAGCTGTAGTCGAGTGCAGACGTCCTGAGAGCTGGAACGTGGCCAGGCTAGCGCGACACTTCTTGCTGGCTGCAACAGTTGAGCAGCTTTAGTACACAGTAACTGTCCCGTTATGATTGCGGATGATCGATGTGGTCATGAGTAAGAAATAAGCGAACTGGTTCAAGTCTTTGCACTCACTCTCTTTCAGATCCCCGCCTCTGCTCCGTAGGCGGGAGGCCCGAGAGCGCGTTGGTGCACACGGGCGGGGGAGATTAGCCAGGCCGCGCGAACATCTGTCTGTCCAGCGAACAGCCCCGCGGCACGGTGCAGAACGCGCTTCTTGCCTTGTGTCGCAGAATACGCTTTTCTAATGTGGATTTCTGACTTTCTGTTTTACAGCACGTTTGTGTCATTAGTGAAACTGGAAAAGCAAAATACAAAGCGTAAGATGAGATTTCCAGTTGAGTTTGGAAGCGCCTGGAGTCCCCTTGGAATCACCAGTCCCGCGTTCTAGTTCTGTGGCCAGCTGCCCAGTAGAGCTTTTTGCATGTATCTCCTAAGGATTTTATCTGTTTTGTATTTTAGAAATGTCAGTTCTTTATTTGCACTATAAGCATATAGACTATCAGTTCCCTTCGGGTGGATTGGTGTTTGACTTGTGAATGAAAAATCTCTTAAACCACACCACTATTGAATGAAAATAATGAAATTGTATCTGTAAGAAACATTTAAAGAGAAGATATATTAGTTTTTTAATTGGTATTTTAATTTTTATATATTCAGGAGAGAACAGAAGTGATTGAATATTGGTAATTATACTACTGTGTATTTAGAAGAGGAAGAAACAGTTTTCCTATCAGTGACAGCATCTAAGGTATTGTTGTGTTGGATAAGCCATACGTCCTGGAATTATTTTATTGTTTCAGTAGTATCGACTGTATTTTCTCACTTGTTCAGATGATTTCCGGTGAATCTTTGTCAACAGTTCCTTTTAAATACAAATCTGCAAATTCCAGAAAACTTGACCACGTTTTGAATTCTTCAGTGTAAAAATCCTTACAATAAAGGCTGTCTCTTTAAAAGAAACTATGCATACCTATCATTTCTCTACAAATTAACCTAGTGTCGTTTTTTTGTCGGTTACCTTTTCCTTGTCTGTTAAGTTTTAGCAGCTATTTTAGTTGTAATCTTTACCAAGCATAGCAAATACTGATTACCTGGTAGAGTGGGTTGGCAGAGCTAGTGAAATCCTTACCAACCCGGGGGACGTTAAATTTCCGACACACGGTGTACTTTATCACACCTCACTGTGTTAACGCAACACGGCTTTGTCTCGGAGTTGTGTTAGATGGCTCACATCGCAGTCTCGCATGCGGCTCAGCAGTCTGCCTGCAGACACGTGATGGTACCTTCCTCGTGTAGACGGGAATCTTACTGATTAAAGACCAGCAGCAGCAAAACCTCTTGTTTTCTGGGAGCAGGAAGAAAAGTTTGAAACCCAAACTCTCAGTGGCTTCTCTGCCCCAGGTAGGGTATGAACCGGCAACCCCGTGGGCCATCTAGCCGTATCGATGCCTTAAAAAGTTGCTGAGGGGCGCCTAGGTGCTCAGTCGGTTAAGCAGCCGACTTTGGCTCAGGTCACGATCTCGCGGTCCGTGGGTTCGAGCCCCGCGTCGGGCTCTGTGCTGACAGCTCAGAGCCTGGAGCCTGTTTCGGATTCTGTGTCTCCCTCTCTCTCTCTGCCCCTCCCCTGTTCATGCTCTGTCTCTCCCTGTCTCAAAAATAAATAAAACGTTAAAAAAAAATTTAAAAAAAAATTGCTGTAATTCCCGGGAGCGAAGTAGGGAAGAACTTTAAGTAATACCAAGTAATCATTTGTTGCAGTCCTAGAACTTGCAGAAAACCTTTTCACTTCCGTTGTCTCCTTTGATCTTCATAACCCTGTGACGTCGAGGTTGGCGTTGGTGCACGCAAGTGGAGTACCCGCCGTGAGTCCCGATTCCTCTCCTCCCGTCAACACGTCACCTCCCGGTGGGCTACCCGATGGGCTGCGTCCCGCTGCTTCTCCCCCGCCACCTTTTCGGGTGCACTTCCCACCTCCGGTCAGGTTGAACCGTGTGAAATGACCGTTCTTGTAGGTAAAAAATTATTGGCTGTTGGCAATTTCGAGCGGTATAACGTAAAAACGTGCTGTGTTATCTACATTTGTATGTATTGCTTACTCTTTGTCTCCCCCATCCAAGTCTTCTAGAACTTGAGCCCCATTAGGGAGGCAAGAATTTTTATCTGTCTCGTGCACTGATGTAGACTCAGTGTCTCAAAGTTACTGGGAACTCAGGTGATGTTGAGTGGATGAATGGCTAAGAGCCCTGGGTTAGACCACCCTGACCTTTGCTTATTAGCTGTATGACATTGAGTGACTGAACCTTGGAACCCGTTTCCAGCTCATGAACGGGGGGAATGCTGGCTCTCCACAGGCATGCTGTGAGGCTAGTTAGATGCGGTAGTGCAGGTGACACAGGACGGTGTGGCCTGGGACCTAGCAAGGGCTCCGTGAACATTAGTTGATGCTGAAAGAAATGAATGTTTTGAGAACTTAGGTGCATGGCCGGTAAGTGGCAGAGAATTAAAATGAGATCTGTCTGGGGGCGCCTGGGTGGCGCAGTCGGTTAAGCGTCCGACTTCAGCCAGGTCACGATCTCGCGGTCCGTGAGTTCGAGCCCCGCGTCGGGCTCTGGGCCGATGGCTCGGAGCCTGGAGCCTGTTTCCGATTCTGTGTCTCCCTCTCTCTCTGCCCCTCCCCCGTTCATGCTCTGTCTCTCTCTGTCCCAAAAATAAATAAACGTTGAAAAAAAAAATTTATAAAATGAGATCTGTCTGATTGTTGCCACAGTGTCATGAAGAAGCTCAGCTGTTTTCCTCTGATTCACCGGAACTCCTTGGTTTCTGGTTGGGTGATGTTTGAGCTGCTTGGTAAACCCATCAGGAAGCCCAGCTGGCAGCCAGGAAGGAAGGCCCCGGGAGCTCACACACTTTTCTTTTTTCTTTCTTTCTTTTTTTTAAAATCTATTTTTAGAGAGGGAGTGCGGGAGGGGCAGAGAGAGACGGAATCCCAAGCAAGCTCCGCACTGTCAGCGCGGAGCCCAGCGCGGGGCTTGAACTCCCGAGCTGTGACATCATGACCCGAGCCGAAACCAAGAGTCAGACGCTCCACCCACCGAGCCACCCAGGCGCCCCTCATGCGCTTTCCTCATAAGAGTTCTCAGCCCTTACTTCACCCGCTTTTCGGGCATACGCTTCTAATCATTTTATTTCTTTAACCAATTTACAACAGGTTACGTGTAGTCCGTTCATAAGACGACAGAAGGGACACACCATGGGAGCATCAGTAATTTCTGGAATAACGGTCCGTCAAGGTAGAGGAAGAGCACCAACGGCAAAAAAGCTAAAGCCTTGTGGGGTCGCTTAGTCATTTAGAGGAGCAGGTGGGCATACAGGGCACGC
Source organism: Prionailurus bengalensis (assembly GCF_016509475.1). Lineage (NCBI taxonomy): Eukaryota > Metazoa > Chordata > Mammalia > Carnivora > Felidae > Prionailurus > Prionailurus bengalensis. The sequence goes on from NC_057361.1 coordinate 111,859,155, forward strand.
GTCAGTAGTCCTCGGCTGCGCTTCCGTTACAGCCTTGTATAATAAGGGAGGTGCATGAGGAGAGGAAAGTGAAATGTCATTTGCTTGATTTTAGGAGATACGGGAACACGGAGTCTTGTTTGAGGAATATTCCCACGGGGTGCCTGGGCGGCTCAGTCGGATGAGCCTCCGACTCTTGGTTTCAGCTCAGGTCACGCTCCTGCCGTTCATGAGTTTGTGCTGTGCTGACAGCACGGAGCCTGCTTGGGATTCTGTCTCTGTCTCTGTCTCTGTCTCTCTCTCTCTCTCTCTCTCTCTCTCTCTCTCTCTGTCTCTCAAAAGAAAGAAACTTAAAACTAAACAAAAGGAACATTCCCATCCAAGGCAACGTTGGTGCTTAAGGAAGGGGTAAGCATCTCTCTTCCTTGGAAAATTCACGTGCACCTTATTCACTTCGCTGCAGCCTCGCTGCTTTTCTCTCAGTTCCTCAGACCTGCCAGTCCCCCCACCTTGCCTCAGGGCCTCCGTTACTGCTGTTCCTTCTGCCTGCCACTCCGTTCCCCCAGATCAGCCGGGCTGGCTCACGTACCACCCCAGTGGACCCTTCCCCGGTCTCCTCCAACAGCCTCAAAGTCGCCCTCTGCCACATTCCGTTTCACTTTCCTCGTGGCCCTCAGCACTGTCGGGCTGGGGAGGAAACCGTCCAGGCGGACGCGGTCTCGGCGTAAGTGAGACCGGCGCCACGCGGCTGCCCGCATCCCCAGTCCCACAGGATGACACCAAACCAGAGAGGGCGGACGACACAAGGGCTAGTTGCCCTGTCGTGGAGGAGCCGCCTCCACGCCCCACTAAATGCTTTTCTAGCCGGCAGCTCTGTCCCCACTCGGCAGGCAAGGTGGCAGGTCCCATGGCTTAGCCCGAAGCCGGGGGCGGGGGAGGGATGAGAAACTGCCGCATGGCACAACCCCGCAACACGAGGTGGGTGACAGCCTCGGCACGGCTCCTCGCAAGGCAGCGCACCTTACCTCCTTCCTGGGAGGGTCACTGGGGTCGGATAGCGGTTGACCTTACGTGGCCTACGTGGTGACATCTGTGGCAGAGGGGTTCCCTTAGAAGCACCTGCCGATCGATCTTTCTCTGCTTCCTGCCTGGCTTCCCTAATAGACCTTGGGCCTGTGAGGGCAGGACCTCGCCGGTCTTTTCCCCGCCGCATTTCCAACATCTGCCTGGCTACTACAGTGCTAAGTATTTGTTGGATAAGTGATAGGAGCTCAAAAAGCAAATAAACTATTGAAAAATTATATCTGAATCACCTAGAATTAGAAGCAAAATGCTCAACATTTCAGGGTGAGCAAAAAAACCCAAGAAACAAAAAATTCTGTTTCTTGTTAATACCAGCTAATACTGAATGATTACCGTATGGAATGGAGTCATACTAAGTAAGCACTGTTGAATCTCTATGATACCCCTATGAGGCAGATTGTTTTGTGTTTTTAAAAGATGTTTATTCATTTATTTTGAGACAGAGAGAGAGAGTGTGCGCGTGCATGCACGCAAGCAGGGGAGGGGTGGAGAGAGAATCCCAAGCACGCTTGTGCTGTCAGCACAGAACCAGACTGAGTCCCCATCGCACAAACCTGGAGATCACGACCTGATCCCTTATCAGGTCAGATGCTTAAGCGACAGCCATCCAGGCGCCCCGAGGCAGATGTTTTTTGATCATCCCGATTTTGCAGATGAAGAAATGCAGGCCCAGAGAGGTTGCGTAATTTGCCCAGGATCACACAGCCAGAGGGGGCAGATAAGGAATTTGAACCCAGGCAGAACCAGTTCTTATTCCAGAACCTGCCCTCTTAGTTCATTGCCACTTAACCGTTCATGCCCAGCTTTTATGTGCAAACGAATACACTGACAGCATAGAGAAAAATATTAAGCTCATTAAAGGTAATAACTCCAAATGACTTGAACATTAAGCAGCTTTTTGAGGTTACGGCCGATCACTAGGAATGTAAACTGCCTTCCTCCAGCGCTAGGAACCCTTTTCAAAGACAGTTCCTTTTACGATCCCATGGGCAGCTTCAGACAAAATAACTTCCTGGCATGAAGGATTGTGTGTGTGCTCTTTGCCATTTTTAAATGTGGATTTCATAGATACTTCAAACCACTTGAAAGAGTAATGATTTTTTTTTTAATGGTTTTTCATTATTATTTGTAACTTCAAGCATTACTGGTAAAAACTGCCAGATTCTTTCAAGTTTTCTCTTTACACGATCTGGGTGCACTTCACAGCGAGCCTCGTCGTTGTGACTCATGACCGAAGTGACTTTCAACCTTGGTGGCTTTACAGCGAAGCTCCCTTTCCCGACATTTTTTTCTCTTTCCTTCATTACGACGACCTTTGCGAGCTATGGTTCAGTTATATTGCCCACGGCTTCCCCCGGAGCCCCGGGCCAGAATCAGCCGTCACCTCCAGGAGCCCCGGCTGGTGTTGAAGACCGGCGTTAGACACCAGGATGTGGCAGTGAGGTGTCCTCACTTACCGCTGGGGTGTCCCTGCCTCCGGGTCCTCCTAGTGGGCAGAGCTAGAAGACGAAGCATGCACACTCACACACGTGTCTATGTTTGTATCCGTCTGCGTGTGAAAATGAGTTCCCACTGGTGTCTGCTCTAATCCACACGGCACGATTCATTCTAGCCCTCTCCTTCCCTTCCTTGTGAACCTTGTGCTTTGGGAGAATCTGGCTCAATTCCCTACCCTGTCCAACCCCAGGATCGTAAAAGTGGTTACATGTGCCCGTAACAGATTTACCTAACAAGAGCCCAGTGTCTGGGCGCGGATCGCTTCGTCGCAAGCCTTACAGCATCCGGTTGAAATACTGTTGCCCGGAGTTATTTTCTTCTGCCTCCCTTCCGGCGTGGCTGTGTGATTCACCTGTGCGGCAGTTTGATTTGTCTGTTAGTGTCTTTTGTTTAGGCCCCCGTATCCTAGTTGAAGTTCGTTCCGAGGGTGGAACATAGTAAGAGAGCAGTCCAGAAAGGTCTACTCGGACGTACGTTGTTCCCTCCCCACCCCCACCGTCCCGTTCCCGTTCCCCCTGCTTTTCACTCCCTTCTCCCGCCCACTCTGTGAGCAGCGTCTTCCTTGCTTTGAGGGGCGGTTGCGAGATCGTACCGCACACATACTACGGGTATAGGCACGTCGACCACGCTGCTTCGTTCCTGTTCGCGCCAGACCCTCGAGGTAGGCACTCTCGTTCCCGCCATTTTCTTAGATGAGGGGATTGAGCCCCACAGATGTAAGGAAGGTGTCCAAGGTGACGTCTTGGAACATAACCAGTCCTCCCAAACTGGGATCTGACCCCAGGACCGACGCTTGTGCCACACCTCTTCCTTAAAATTGTCCGGTCCCTCCTCAGACTGGGTCTCCCCGAAGCTCTGCGTGTCTGAAGTCCCCTTTCTGTTAACTGTTGGAACCCTTTCTCGAGTTACTCAGGTGTGGTCAAAGTCCCCAAGGGGCCACCCGGCCTTTGGTTGGAACCTGGGGGAAGATGTTGCCTTCAGTTGATCCCACCCTCCCCGTTTTCAAACTGTGTTTGCGTGTGTTACGGGCAAATTTGGAAATCTACCAATTGCTTTCAAAGGCCACGGAGCCCTCCTAGAAAACAGTTGTGTCTCAGGCTCTGTGCTGGGCATTTCGGGGATAGAGCGGAATGCAGCCGGTCCCTGCCCTTGAAGGGCTTAAGGTCTAGGAGGGGAGAGGGGTCAAGTATACGGGTGTCGTCATGCAACGCAAGGCTCCATTGTGCTGGAAGGAGAGGGCGCACATAATGTAACCCGGGTTCAAAGAAAACCCAGAAAGAGGAGGGGACGGCAGGCGGCATTCTGAAAGAAGCGTCAGGGACAAGCAACATTTCACATGCAGCGTGGGAGGAAGGGAAAGGTTTGGATAGGTACATAGAGAGGAAGGGAAACTGGGGAACGGTTTGCAGCCACAGGGTCTCTGAGCAGAGGCACGGGTTAAAAAAAAAAAAAAAATCACAGGGCAGCGCGGGAAATGGCGAGAAGACTATTTTGGCCGTGGCAGAAAGGATGTAGAAGGGAGCGATAGTAGAGAAAGCCAGAGAGGTGGATCGGGGTCCTCTTAAGGGCTGTGAGTCTGTTAGGGTGTTCTAGACTTCCAGTCAGATGGCCCAGCTCAAACTGGCTTAGACAATAAGGAGGCGTCTTGGCCATGGGACTGGGAAGCCCAGGGGTAGCTCAAGCCTGATCAGTTTGATCCACTGCTCCGTGCTGATGCCAACCCACGTGGTCTCCATCCCATACTCCGCTGTCTGTCCTGCCAGCTTCATCCTCGGCCCTCCCGCCGTCAGATGACATCAGCTGAGTGCGAGCTTCGTGGAGAATGGCTCTCTGGGTCAACTTGCTTTTAGAAGTGGTGACAAATCCCTCCTTGGGTCTCACTAGACAGAATGGGCTCAAATGTCCACTTCTTAACCAGTCACTGGCGGTTGCGGGTGGGATCGCCCTTTGCCCCATCAGACCCACTTCCGGAGCTAAGATTATAGAGTGCATTTCCCTCGAGACCCATAGAACAAAATCAGAACTTGGTAAAGAGGAAGTAAAGTAACGGGGAATTGGTGCCGGGGAGGCAACCAACAACCTCTGTGGCCTCAGGTGCCAAGAAAGGAGTCTTGTGCTCGTTAAGTGAAAACTGGGGAATGTGGAAAGTTTTTAAGTTTGATAAAGTAAAAATATTCCTGTTTTTCAGGGCATCTAAGATACTATCCATTGTTTGTCTAGCGGGACAAACAACTTGGTTTCTTCAACAAATAAAATTGCAAAGAAGAACACGAAAGGGGAAACCTATGAAGAGAGACTTAAAGAAATATCAACCAGTAGCAACATATGGACCTCATTTATATCCCGATTCGAGTAAACTTTAAAATACACATCTCTGGGGCGCCTGGGTGGCTTAGTCGGTTATGTGTCCGACTTCGGCTCAGGTCGTGATCTCACAGTTCGTGGGTTCGAGCCCCGTGTCCGGCTCTGTGCTGACAGCTCGGAGCCTGGAACCTGCTTCCGATTCTGTGTCTCCTTCTCTCTCTGCCCCTCCCCTGCTTGCACTCTGTCTCGCTCTCTGTCTCTCAAAAATAAATAAACATTAAAAAAAATTTAAAATACACATCTCTGACATGACAGGACTGGCAATGTGAACACTGACTTGAACATACGTTGATACCAAGGAATTATTGTGGTTTTTAAAATGTGGAATAATATGTTGTGGTTATGGCAAAAAAAATGTCCTATCTTTTAGAAATACATGCTGAATTATTTACAGATGAACATGGTTTGATGTCTGGGATTTATCTCAAAATAATGCAGGAGTCAGGAGAAATAGGTAGGGTCATGACTACAAGATTGGTTATGAGCTGATAATCGCTGAAGCTGGGTGATGGGTATATGCGGAGTTCATGATGCAATTCTACCTTTTTCTGTGTTTGAAATTTTTCATCATAAGTTGTTTTTAAGAAAGGAAGAAAAGGGGGTGCCTGGCTGGCTCAGTCAGTGGACCATGCGACTCTTGATCTCGGGGTTGTGAGTTCAAGCCCCACGTTGGGTGAAGAGATTACTTAAAAATAAAATCTTTTAAAAAAGGAAGAAAAACAACTTATCGGGATAAGCCTAAGTGAGAAGGTGGACAGGGCCTTGCCACCATCTGGCATTAAGAATACTAAAAACCATATTATCCAGGGACTGTGACAGAATAAAGGTGGCTAAAAATTCTAACCTTGCTCTTAAGAGGTGGAGCAAACTGCCCTCTCCTGGAATCCAGGCTGGCCTTAGAGAGTTGCTCGACAGTTGGCGGCAGAAGTGATATTCAGGGACTATTGAGGCTAAGTCATAAGAAGCCTTGTAAGCCTTATTTGGCTCTCTTAGAACACTCTGGAAGACTTGAGCTACCATACGAGAAATTTGACCACCCGGAGTCGGTCATTTGGGAAGCTTCCAATAAAGAGTCCCAGCTGTACTCAATCTTTTACCCAGCCCCACCAAGTCTCCAGACTTGAGTGGAGCCCACACGGACCTTCCAGACCAGCCCGTCTGCTATGTGAAATAAAAGAATCACCCGCTGAACCCTGCCTGAATTCCTGACCCATAAAATCATGAGATATAATTAAATGGTTGATCCTTTAAGTCACTATGTTTTGAGGAAGTTTTTGAGGCAGCAAAAGGTGGCCAGAACAGAGCCATCTATCTAAGTGACAGGTGGTCACTTAGGGATAATGTCATGAAGGGATAATAAACATGGAAGTCAGGATAGTGTTTCCTGGGGGAGGGAGGTGTAGGGAGGAAGAGGTGGGATGACACGGGGAAGAACACGGGGCCTCATGCTGAGGTTGGGTGATGTGGGTTCTCAACTGGGCATTTTTATTTTGCCCGCGCTTTACAATACCGTAGGTACTAAATATCACATGATAAAAAAGACTTTTTTAAAAGATCTCAAGCAAGCACGGGCAAATGTTAAAATTTGTTAAAGCTGAGTGGTGAGTACACAGCCATCTGCATTCTGATTCTCTGTGCTTTATATTTGAAGGGATTCTCTAGACATCTGACGTACAATTAGACTATTGTCAGATTGATGAATGGGGCTTCTCCAAGGACGGAAAAGAAAAAACAACATGTGATATGTGTATATGTGAGTGTAGAAAAAGAGGCCGAAGTTCAGTTCCCCAAATCGTAATGATTATTATCTCAGGGAGGTTCTCGTGTGTCTCTTGTGGTAACATACATGGGCCATAAAATTGACCACTTTCAACACGTTAAAGTGTACAATTCAGTGGCTTTAAGTACATCTGCCTTGTGAGGCAACTATCACTACTATCTATCCCTAGAACCTTTTCATCTTCCGAAATCGACACTCCACGCTACTACACAATAATCCCCCAGCCCCGCCCCCCCCACCCCCCCACCCCCGCCTCTGGAAGCCATCTGTCCTGTGAATGTGACTGCTCTACGTGGTTGAATGTAAGTGGACTCATACAACATCTGTCCCTTTGGAACCGGCCTTTCACTTCGCGTGATATCTGCAAGATTCAGCCATGTTGTAGCAGGTGCCAGAATCTATCCATTCGTCCGTCGATGAAGCCCAGAACCCCCAGTGTGACTGTACTGAGATAGGACTTTGAAGAGGTAACTAAGATTTAATGATGTCAGAGGATGGGGCCCTAGTCTGATAGGACTGGTGTCCTTGTAAGAAAAGGAAGAGACACCAAGGATGTGTGAAAAGGCCACGTGACGACGTGGCAGGAAGGAGGCCATCTACGAGCCGTGAGGAGAGGTCGCAAGAGAAACTGACCCTGCTGGCACCTTGGTCCCAGCCTCCAGCCTCCAGAGCTGTGAGGAAATAAATCTCTTGTTTAAGCCCCCCTAGTCGGTAGTCTTTCGTTATGGCGGCCCTAGCAAATGAGTACATTTGGGTTGCTTCCACAGTTTGGCTATTGTGAACACGGCTGCTGTGAACACGGGTGTACAAATATCTATGGGAGTCTGCTTTCAACTCTCTTGGGTACGTATCGAGAAGTGGAATTGCTGAATCATACGATAATTCTATGTTTAATTTTTTGAAGAACTGTCATGCTGTTTTCCACAGTGACTACACCATTTAGCATTCCCACCGGCAGTGCACAAGGGTTCCAGTCTCTCCACGTCCTCATCAACACTTGTCATTGTCTCTTTTCTTTTTTTTAATATGTACAAAAATTTTAAATAAACTCAACCCCCAACGTGGGGCTCGAACTCGCAACACAGATCAAGAGCCCCATGCTCTTCCAACTGAGCCAGCCAGGCGCCCCCTGATTTCTTGATAATGGCCATCCTGGTGGGTATGAAGTGGTATCTCATTGTGGGTTTCTTGTTTTGTTTTGTTTTGTCTTTTTTTTAAAGTGTATTTATTTTTTGAGAGAGAGAAAGACAGAGGGTGAGCAGGGGAGGGGCAGAGAGAGAAGGAGACACAGAATCTGAGGCAGGTTCCAGGTTCCAAGCTGTCAGCACAGAGCACAACGCGGGGCCTGAACTCACCGAGCTGTGAGATGGTGACCTGAGCCAAAGTCGGAGTAAGCCACCCAGGCACTCCTGTTTTGTCTTTAAGTAGGCTCCTTACCCCATGTGGGGCTTAAACTCATGACCCTGAGATCAAGAGTCTGAGCCAGCCAGGTGCCCCTCATTGTGGTTTTTGTTTTGCATTTCTCTAAAGATTGGTGATGTTGAGCATCTTTTCATGTGTTTATTAGCTTTTTATTTATTAAAAAATTTTTTTAATGTTTATTTATTTTTGAGAGAAAGAGAGAGACAGAGACAGAGCACGAGCAAGGGAGGGGCAGAGAGAGAAAGTGACACAGAATCCGAAGCAGGCTCCAGGCTCTGAGCTGTCAGCACAGAGCCCGACGTGAGGCTCAAACTCATGAACCGCAAGATCATGACCTGAGCCGAAGTCAGACATCTAACCGACTGAGCCACCCAGGCGCCCTATTTATTTATTTTTAAATGTTTATTTATTTTTGGAAGAGAGAGAATGCGCATGAGTGGGGCAGGTGCAGAGAAAGAGGGAGGCCAAGGATCCAAAGCAGGCTCTGTGCTCACAGCAGAGAACCCAATGTGGGGTTCAAACTCGAGAACCATGAGATTGTGACCCAAGCCAAAGTCTGATGCTCAACCAACTGAGCCACCCAGGTGCGCCTCGTTATTTAAATGTATGCCTTCTTTGGAGAAATGTCTATTCAAGTGCTTTGCCCATTTTCTGATCAGGTCGTTTGCTTGGTTCTTGAACTTTTATGTATATATTTAAATGTGTATCATCAGAAAACATGAAATTATTTTTGATGAAACTAAAACAGAGAAAGGGGATTATTTTTAAAAGGAAGCTAATGCACTCTGATTTTTTTTTCGTATCTTTTCAATCATTATGATTTTTCTATCATTCTGATTATATCAAAAAGAAAGCCTCGGGGCGCCTGGGTGGCTCAGTAGGTTAAGCATCAGACTTCGGCTCAGGTCATGATCTCGCGGTCCGTGAGTTCGAGCCCCGCGTCGGGCTCTGTGCTGACAGCTCAGAGCCTGGAGCCTGTTTCAAATTCTGTGTCTCCCTCTCTCTCGGACCCTCCCCCATTCATGCTGTCTCTCCCTGTCTCAAAAATAAATAAACGTAAAAAAAAAAAAAGAAAGCCTCAATTTGTGCTATGGTTTTTAATGTTCTCTGAGTTTCAAAAATGTGGGAAATACAGAAACGTAGAAGGTAAGTCATCCAAATACAATTGTAAGCGCACAGTGTTTTTTATCCTAATTGTAATCACATTTTATATATTACCATGACTTCTTGCTTTTGCGTGTGTGTGTCACACACATTTCCAGGCTACTGCATGAGAAGACCAACACTTCCTCTCAACCTCTCTGGGCCTCAGTTTCCACTGAGAGTCCACTTCCAATAACATGGGGTAGGTAGTCAGCAAATAATTCTTTAAAAAATTTTTTTTGATGTTTATTTATTTTTGAGAGAGAGAGAGAGAGAGGCAGAGTACAAGTGAGGGACGGACAGAGAGAGAGGGAGACACAGAATCCTAAGCAGCTCCAGGCTCTGAGCTGTCAGCACAGAGCCCGACGCAGGGCTCGAACCCACGAACTGCGAGATCATGACCTGAGCCGAAGTCAGACGTTTAACTGGCTGAGCCACCCAGGCGTCCCTAAATGGTAATTCTTAATACAACTGCTGCCCGAATTTTATTGCCAGTCTTCTTAACACCTGTATGCTATTTTAAAAACATTAACTGTTTCAAAATCAAAATAGCTCTTTATTTCCCTGTTTGTGGTCTCTGGAAGGCCCTGGCTTAAAGCAGTCCCTTTCACAGCCCTGCCTAGATGGCTGAAAACTTCCACGGTAGGATGTACATTTGAACCATACACCCAATGCTGAGAATGTTCTTTAAAAACTAACCCAATGGGGCGCCTGGGTGGCTCCATCGGTTGAGCGTGCAACTCTTGATTTTGGCTCAGGCTGTGATCCCAGAGTCGTGGGATCGAGCCCTGCATCAGGCTCCACACTAAGTGTGGAGCCTACTTAAGATTCTCTCTCTCTCTCTCTCTCTCTCTCTCTCTCTCTGACCCTATCTTCAGCTTGCACTCTCTGTCTTAAAAAATTAACCAAAGTTATTCATTTATTAGTCAGAATAGCTTTATCATTTTTTCCTGGTTGTAGAAGGTATACATTCTCAATGTAAAATACATACATATGATAGGTTAAATTTAAAGGAAGAAAGTGGAAATCTCCAGGGAAATCCATCCCAGAGAGAACCACAATTTAGAAGTTGGTGGACATACTTCCTGACTTTTCTCTCTGCATATACATTTGTGTTTTCTTAAATGATAGGACTTTTAAAACAGAAATAGTATATATTCTCAAGAGCCTTCTTAATGTAAGAATAGCTATCACAGTATGAAAACTCAGTTTGTTGTTACTGTGGCTCTGGCACTTTATTTTTTATTATAATTTAAAAAAGGTTTTTGGGGGGGCACCTGGGTGGCTCAGTCGCTTAAGCGTCCGACTTCAGCTCAGGTCATGATCTTGCGGTCCGTGAGTTCGAGCCCCGCATCGGGCTCTGTGCTGACAGCTCAGAGCCTGGAGCCTGCTTCAAATGCCGTGTCTCCCACTCTCTCTGCCCCTCCCCCATTCATGCTCTGTCTCTCTCGATCTCAAAAAATGAATAAATTTTAAATTTTTAAAAAAAATTTTAAGCAAGCTCTAGACCCAACGAAGGGCTTGAACTCATGTCCCCAAGACAAAGAGTCACATGCTCTACCGACTGAGCCAGCCAGACACCCCTGTGGCTATGGTGCTTTAGAAGACACCTTTGGGTTTTTAAGGTCTGGGACCTCCTTACCATCCAGAGAGTGAACAAGTGGTGTGTTGTTGAAAGACTGGGGATTGGGGTGCCTGGGTGGCTCAGTCGGTTGGGCGTCCGACTTCGGCTCAGGTCGTGATCTCACAGTTCGTGGGTTCGGGCCCCGCGTCGGGCTCTGTGCTGACAGCTCGGAGCCTGGAGCCTGTTTCGGATTCGGTGTCTCCCTCTCTCTCTGCCCCTCCCCTGTTCACGCTCTGCCTCTGTCTCAAGAATAAATAAAAACATCAAAAAAAAATTAAAAAAAAAAAAAAAGTAAGACTGGGGATCTTTGCTGGCAATGGCTTCAGAAGCCATTTTGCTCTACTGGGAGGGAAGAGAATGAATGCATTATGGGTGGGAGGGATGAGAAAGTGGGCGGGAGCCTGTGGGGAGACTGGAAGAGGCGGCCTGGGATTCACGTGTCCAGTACCATTCTTCAACGCGCTCCCGTCTTCACTTGGTGACCCAGAAAGTGCTGGGTCCAGTCAATAGGGGCAGAGCTTGAGTCTAGAGCACTATCTATCTGCCCAGGAGCATGTGAGCCTGAGCAAGTCCCTCCAGCACCATAATCCCAGAATAGCAGGACCACACAGACTGCCCACCTTGTGAGTGTGGCCATTACTTTTGCTAACTGTCCTGTTGTCTTGTGAGTGCGAAAATCACTTTGTCGGGGTCTCGAAACGTCCCCAGATCATTCACTGCCCTCAGGCTTTCAGGGAACCACTGTTCATGGAGAGGAGCGATGGAGGGAAGCTCTCAGAGCCTTATTCAGAGGACGAACAAGGATAAGGGAGGGGACATCCCTTTTACAATAAAAACGTGACCTCCTAAATACCTATTGAATGTGTCTGCTTTTCTCGAGCTCTTTGCTGCCATCCAAGATCAGGCCCATCATCTTCTCCTGAGCTATGGCTTTGGCTGTACACCTGCATTTTTATTGTCTCATCTGTTTTAAGGACATGAGACCGGGAAGACTCTAAAAGACAAGGTAGAGTGCCATAAACACAAGGACGTGGGAGGAAGAGAACTGGCCGGGGAGTCAGGGCACGTAGCCCATTCCCTGCCATTCATCTCCTTGTGGCCTTGGAGAGGTCCCTTCCTGGTTTCAAATTTCTCCCTCTGTAAGAAGGGGGTAGGACAGTGAATTCTATTCAGCAGTGCTCTCATCCGAAAGGGTGTGGGCAGGACAGAGCTGCAGGCACCTTGGCTCCTTCACCATCTTGCCCAGCCCCAGTCCTAACCAACCCTACACAAGCATAATGGTTATTAGCTGGTAAGTGACCTGCCTATTTCTTCTGCAGAGGACGATAATGGAATTCAGAATACCTTCAATATAGTCTTCATAATGTCCCGCATTCAATAAAAAATACTACGTACACAAAGAAGCAAAAAAAAAAAAAAAGGGTCTCATTATCAAGATAAAAAAAAGTGACTGTAAACAACCTGAGGGAGCCCAGATGCTCTAACAGAAAGAGATCACGGCACTTACAAATATGGTCAAAGAACGTTAAGGAAACTAGGGTTTTAGTGAGTGAACAGATAAGGAATCCTAGCAGAAAAACAAAACCCCGGGAAAAAAGGGAAATTCTAGAACTGAAAAGTACAAGTAACATAAAAGATTCACTTGATGAGCTTAAAATAGAAAAGAAATAGTAGAAGAAACAGTAGTGAAACTTAAAGGCAACCAAGAGAAATAACCCCATCTGAAAGATTAAAAAAAAGAAGAAAAATGACCATAGTTTTAGGGCCCTGTCAGACAATATGAAATGATATAATGTAGGTGTAATTGGAGTCTTCGGGAATAACGAGTGAGAGGCAGGAAGCATTTGAAAGCATTTGAAAATGTCCCACATTAATAAAAACCACCACCAGCAACATTGATTTACAGTTTCAAGAAACTCAGTGAACCCCAGCTAGGCATATCATAGTCAAATGCTAAAAACCAAATATAAAAAAATAATCCCGAAATGACATATAGGGAAGCAAGGATAAGATTTCTTGCTGACCTGAGAAACGACAGAGGTCAGAAGAGAATGAAACAACTTTGTTAAACTGGGGAAAGAAAGAAAGCCTGTCAACTCAGAATTCTGCATCCATCCAAAATTGGCCTTCACAAATGAGTGGGAAACGGCTTCAGATAAGCCAAGGGTGAGAAAATGTGTCCCTAGCAGACCTTCATTACAAGAAACCATTGAAGGAGGTCCCTCAGACCAAAAAGAAATAAGGCCAGAAGGAAAGCCAGGTAGGCAAGAAGGTATGTAGAGTGCTGGAAGTAGCAAGTAAGTGACCTGATTTTACAATTTTGAATATTTTCCATTGACTTGCCTCTACCCCTCTGTCTGTCTCTCTCGTTTGTTCAAATCCCTGGCTAAGTGGTCTCAGAGTGTCCACTAACCTTGTAACCCAGCTTTCAACCCAGTTGATAACCTATCAGTTCTACTTTTTTCCCTCTTGGGAAACAACCTTCTTGAAGCCTTCCACCCCCTTCTCCGGTCTGAACTTGTAGCTCTCAAGGTCTAGTGCACGGGTTTCATGCTGGCATCTCTTCCACTATGACCTTGGGAACTGCCTTTGCACCTCTCCTGTGTTGTGCCCCTATTTGATGGATCCCATATCTTTGTCTTAATTGGTTTCCTCTCACGTTCTGGTTTCTTTCTCTTTTAATCTGTGTCCCATTGTATAGTTTTCCAATTCCTGCCACAATTGTAAATCTTGGCATTTTCTTCCCGAACAGAATAAGCAGCACTGTTTTGCAGTCGTGCTTGAAAATTCTGGTATTTGAGGTTCTTCTGCATTTATTTCTACTGGCTGTTATTTCTACTGGTTCTTCATCGTAGTGTCTTAAATTTTTATGTGTCTTTGTGTTGGACATTTGGTCTTAGTTTAAAGAAACAACTTGAAGACTAAGATATTGTTGTTCCTCCAAAGAAGATTTTGATTTGTTTTCCCTAGGTGCCTGGGGCTCCCAGCTATCTGAAATAAACTTAACCTGATTTCAGGGTATGAGACTTTGTGAGTTACACAGATGAATGGAAGACAGGCATGTGAGACATGATTTACATCCAATTCATCCTTACTCCTAGGGCACCATTTCTCAGGATGTAGTCCAAGGCAGGCGATGGTTTACCAGACTTTTTATTCTGGCCTGAACCTGGACTCTGACTTTTGTTCCCTGTCCCTGGGAGTCCACCAGAAGTACCTGATCTCTTGGCTGCTTCTTCTTGATTAGAAAAATCTCCCTGAGCCAAAGTGACCCAAAGAGCTGGTCTTATCTTACTGGGTTGTTGTCCTCTCCTGGGTCTTGACTCACTACTTTCTCACTAAAATTATTTTGTTCACCATCTTTGATGTTTTCAGCAGGAGTGTTGGTCCCCATTGCCTAGTCTGCCATTTACAGAAGCGACGTCTCTCTCTTCTACATTTTGGCGGCATGCATCCTCCAGTAGCTTCCTGAGAAAAAGTGCCCAAGAGTTAATTTTTGAGGCCTTGTATGTTTGAAAATTCTATCTTCATAATTGTTGGTTTGGCTGGATTTGGAACTCTAGGTTGGATATGAATTTTAATATTGAACGCATTCCTTCCTTGTATTCTAGTGGCCAGTATTTCCCTTGAAAAATCCAAAGCCATTCTGATTTCTGGTCCTTTTCATCTAATCTCTTGTTTTTCCCCTGGAAGCTCTTAAATCTTCTCTTTATCCTTGTATTTGAAGTTTTCATGATGACGTTGCTTTGAGTTGGGTGATTTTCACTCACTGTGCTGGGCACACTGTATTCTTCCAGACTGGAAACTCATGTCTTTCAGCTCTGGGTATTTTCATGTAATATTTTTTGGATAATCTCCTCTCCACGCACCCCCCCCCCCCATTTTGTTTTAATTTTCCTGCTCTCTTTCTAGAATGTCTATCTAATATTTGTCTCCTGGACCAATTCTGTAATGTCCTTTTTCTTTTTGGTCCTATCTTCCCACTTTTTGCCTTTTTGTTCTACTCTTTGAGAGCCGTCCTAAACTTTTAATTTGCAAGAGTTCTTTCTTGTTCTCTAAATGCTCCTGCTTGATGAATTAGGTCTCCAAGGATATTGTGGATTGTTAAGCATTCTGCAGTGTGCATTATTTCCTTTTCATTTGAGTTTCTTTTTTCCTATTTGTTTCTTTTAATGTTAGAAGCTTTTTACTAGTGTCTTGGCCAGAACCAGCACGAGGTACGCCTAGGGTACAAAATTTCGGGAAGCACTCCCTTCTCAGGCTCATCCAAATGCAGGGGCAGCACGTGAGGGCGAGCGCCTCCTAAAATTGTGCACACTCGGCACCTTGCCTTACTCTAGTCCCCACTGTGGACCCTGATCCATATTTAAGGATGAGAAATGAACATACTCATTACGGATGAGTCTCATTAAGGATGAGAAATGACCCATGCCACGGAAGCTCCGTGGCATGGGTCAGGCCTGTCCACTGGCTGCACTCTAGAATGCCTGGACCAGGACACAGACATTTGATTATGGCATCTTCACATGGACAGCATCTTAATTTGGGTTTTCTGAAAAGTGGAGGCTGAGAAAAGGGTTTGAGAGAAGGTGGTTTATTTGGGCATTGGTCTCCGAAATTTGGAGTCAAGGAGCTGAGAGAGTGACACGGGGCAAGAGAGAAAGCCAATATCAGTGTGTGCATGACTGAGGTCATCCCTGTGGAAAAAACATGGGTTTTATTTCCCCTAGCTCTTCCCCTAGTCCTTAGAAGGACTCAGAGGTTGGGGCACCTGGGTGGTTCAGTCCGTTAAGCATCCAACTCTTGATTTCAGCTCAGGTCATGATCTCACAGCTCATGAGTTTGAACCCTGCACCGGGCTCTGCAATGATGGTGCAAAGCCTGCTTGGGATTCTGTTTCTCCTTCTCTCTGACTCTCCCCCGTTTGTGCTCTCTCTCTCTCTCTCTCTCTCTGTCTCTCAAAATAAAGAAATAAACTTAAAAAAAAGAAGCACCCAGAGGCCTCCCAGAATGGACCACCAAGAACAAGAAGCTGGAGCATTTATTTATTTGTTTTTTAAAAAGAGTTAGAGGCTTAATCGTACATTTACTTATTTACTTATTTATTGATTTACTTTTAATTTACATCCAACTTAGTTAGCATACAGTGCAATAATGATTTCAGGAGTAGATTCCAGTGATTCATCCCCTACGTATAACACCCAGTGCTCATCCCCACAAGTGTCTTCCTTAATGCCCCTTACCCTTTTGGCCCATCCCCCCACCCATAGCCCCTCCAGCAACCCTCAGTTTGTTCTCTGTATTTAAGAGGTTCTTATGTTGTGTGCCCTTCCCTGTTTTTATATTATTTTTGCTTTCCTTCCCTTACATTCATCTGTTTTGTATCTTAAATTCCATATATGAGTGAAGTCATATGGTATTTGTCTTTCTCTGACTGACTTATATCACTTAGCATAATACCCTCGAGTTCCATCCACGTCGTTGCAAATGGCAAGATTTCCTTCTTTCTGACGGCCGAGTAATACTCCATTGTATATACATACCACATCTTCTTTATCCATTCATCCATCGATGGACATTTGGGCTCTTTCCAGACTTTGGCTATTGCCGATAGCGCTTAAGACATGCGCAATGGTTGGGGCACCTGCGTGGCTCAGTTGGTTCAGCATCTGACTCTTGGTTTTGGCTCAGGTCATGATCTCATGGTTCGTGGGTTCGAGCCCCACGTTGGGCTCTGTACTGACAGTGCAGAGCCTGCTTGGGATTTTCTGTCTATCTCTCCTTCTGTGTCTGCCCCTCTCATGTGCTCTCTCTCTCTCTCTCAAAATACAGAAACTTTAAAAAAGAGAAAGAAACTCTCAACGGTTCCAATTTCTCCATATCTGGCCAACACTTGTTGTTTTCCGGGTTGTTTTCGTAGTAGCCATCTTAATGAGTGTGACGTAAATTTATTTTTAAGTATAATTGTGTCTCTCTATGGTCAACAAAAGCCATTTTCACTCGCCAGAAATAAAAAGAAAGGAAAAATGAGCACATAGTGCTAAATACATTGGTCTTCTCCTCTACTAACCACCCTCCCACCCACCAGTAGTATCATACTCTATGAACTCGGGGCACAGCAGTACAGGGTCCTCTGTTCCCTCCACCTGCTGTTCCCTTCCCCTGCCTCACATTTGGTTGTAGGGCTTAAATAGCATGGCCTACTTAGGCTACACAAAGCGCTAGACCAACACGGCGGGAGGGAGTGTCCTGCTTGTCAATTGCTAGCTACGTAAGCACCTCAAAACATTGTCTCTTAGAACAACAGCGATCATTTGTTTTGCTCAGGAATCTGCGATTTGGCCGGGATGGCCTGTGATATCCGAGGACTGGGCAGGGATGACCCTGAACCACGGGGGGCTGCAACAGTAATGGGCCCCCTGGGCCTCTGTGCCCCTCCTTATGGGGGTCTCAGGGCCTTTCCACGGCATCTGCCCACATGGCTTCTCCGGCTCGGAGTCCTCAGAGTAGTTGGACTTCTACGTAGAAGCTCGGGGCTCCAAGAGACCCGGCTGGAAGCTGTTGAGGCCACTTCTGCCACATGGGGTAACAAGTCACTGAGGCCAACCCGGACTCGAGGGGAGGGAACCCAGACCCCGTACCCCAGGGGGAGGAGCGTCAAACAATCCGTGGCCATCATTAGCCCGTCAAAGAGAGACTTGCTAGGCACGGGTGTTCTCCACTCTGAAGACTGTGAGTGTCCTAGGCAGACAGAGCACCCCACTGCGGTGGCAGGACGAAGCCATGACTCTGGGGGCCCAAAACGCCCGTCCTGCGGCAGCTCTCCCCGTCTGTTTGGCTCCCGACCCATTCACGACTGCCTTTGATTTCTTTCCGCTCCTGGGCTGGGCCCGTGTGCCTTTCCAGTCTCTGTGGGGCCAACCGTGCTGTTTTACGTGCCCGTGGCATGAAATGGATGGGGGCAATATGTGCATCTTGTGACAGGCTGCACTGTGGCTCTAATGCTTTGTGTGCTGGAGAGCGCGTGGGAGCCGGCCGCAGTCGAGCAGGCAAGACTTTCCGGAGCTCTGCAAGGAAAGTTGTTCCTTGCATGTTCAATTCCAAGCGACAGAGCACGGCATTGCAGTATACCGCTGTTTGGCTTTTATAAATATTTTGTCCTAGGTCGGGAGCCGCTTCAACTTGGCTGTGTCAACGGCCCCTTTGGTACTCTCCAGATAAGTAGGTGACAGTATATTTTATCATAAGACACTTTGGAGAGTGAAGGAAGATGCTGTGAAATAACGATGATGCTAAAATCGGCCTAAACTCAGACTGGCCCCGGGAAAAGGACTTCAGATCCCCGTATCTCTGAGCTGTCTCCACCATCAGTCCCTCAACCAACCTGGGTTGAGCACGCCCTCTGCTGTGTCAGGCACAGGGCTAGGCTCCCGGGGTGGGGGGCGGGGGTGGTAAAGGGGAGCCTGGTTCTTGCCCTCAGCCAGCTTGCTACTGAATCGCACGACGCACACCTGAAAAAAAAAATCCACTTCTGGGGCGCCTGGGTGGCTTAGCCGGTTAAGCGGCCGACTTCGGCTCGGGTCATGATCTCGCGGTCCGTGAGTTCGAGCCCCGCGTAGGTCTCTGTGCTGACAGCTCGGAGCCTGGAGCCTGTTTCAGATTGTGTCTCCCTCTCTCTGACCCTCCCCCGTTCATGCTCTCTCTCTGTCTCAAAAATGAATAAACGTTAAAAAAAAATTAAAAAAAAAATCCACTTCTGTGAGCAGGTGCCCGGACATGGGTGTGGCAGAAACTCCGAGGAGGTTCGGCATGGCGGGGGTGGGGGGCCGTCCGGGGAGCCCTCTGGAGAAGGAAGCACCCGGAATGGCTCCTAGAGGTGCAGTGGGTCGGAGCAGGGAGAGAGCAGCCCAGCTGGGAGCTCCTAAGGGCCTTCCCTCCAGCTAATATGTCCCCGCCAGTGGCGGGTGCTGCACGTACAGATGAGCGTCCGGGCAGCAAACGGGCAAAGCGCTGGAAAATGGTGCAGGCGGGGGAAGGCTGAACCCGAACCACCCGTGAAGGTGAGGGTGGGAGCACCGCAAGAGCGGGGCCTGGAGCACTTCCTGGAAGCATTTTATCTTCCAAGTTGAGTTTCCTCCCGGGAAGCTTGACTCATGAGGGTATTTTAAAAATGGAGCAAGTCAGAGTCCCGGCCACTCCAGCCCTTTCAAAGTCCCTGTTTCCAACCTGGTCTGCCTCAAATCCAGAGGGCTGTGAAAGATCACGTGATTCCCCTGCTCCAGAAACTTCAGACTTTCCCTTGTTTATAGTATAGACTCTCTC
The DNA here is from genome assembly GCF_016509475.1 of Prionailurus bengalensis. NCBI lineage: Eukaryota > Metazoa > Chordata > Mammalia > Carnivora > Felidae > Prionailurus > Prionailurus bengalensis. The sequence goes on from NC_057361.1 coordinate 111,878,369, forward strand.
TCTCTCTCTGATCCTTATCCTAGCTTGTAAATTCTGAGATCTGGCAGGCAGCATTGTTTTCCGTTGCAAATGACAGAAGCACAACTCACCCTAGAATGTAAACTCCATGGAAGCAGGCACTCAGTAAGCACTTGGTGAGTGAATAAGTGAAACCAGCTATTAAAAAAGGGACAAAGGGCGCCAGGGTGGCTGTTGGTAAAGCGTCCGACTCTTGACTGTGTCTCGGGTCATGATCTCATGGTTTGTGAGTTCCAGCCCCACGACGGGCTCTGCGCTGACAGCATGGAGCCTGCTTGGGATTCTCTCTCTACCCCTCCCCCCCCCCGCCCCTCCCCTGCTCACACACGTGCACGCGCGCGCTTTCTCTCTCCAAATATACTTTAAAAAAAGACTTTAACAAGATAAATAAATAAAGGCACAGAGTATGTGCTCCGGACCTGGGTCTAGGGACTCAAGGCGTCGTTTCCCTCAATCTCCGTCTTGTGTTTCTATGTGTTTCTATGTACACGTCATCCTCATTCTCTCCTGCTGAAGGTGAGCTTCCTCCCAGTGATGGACACGGTCAAGCGGGGTGAGTAGGGGCGTAGCCACATAGAGCTCCAAGCTTAGAAACTGCAGAAGAAACGACTCTCTCCATTTCACGATAAAAAAAAAAAAAAAAAAAAATCCCAGGGAAGTAGTCTCATTGGTGAGGCTGGGAGCTTTCTGTAGCACCGCTGGCACGGAAGGGGACACGAGTCGCTATGATTGACCTGACCTGGGTCATGTGCTTGGCTGGAGGCTAAGCAGTTTATTGCCGACGGTGCGGGCAGGGGCAGTTCACCCAAGGAAAGAGCAGGAGAGCTGTTATCAGGAGAAGTTGAGGACCCTGGTACCGGTAGGAAAAACAAACAAAAAGCCAGAATGTCTAGGGACCAGTGCCTGAAAACTCACTTGCAATGGGACTGGGGTGGAAGCAGTCCCGGACTGTGGGACAGCCCGGAGGGGCCTGCAACACCCTTGAAATGCTTTTGAGGTCTCAGTTTTATCTTTTTGGATCTGTGCTGCTTTCCACAGGAAAACGAGGCTTTAAACGATTCGATCAAATGTGCGCTCTAGGAAGTTGTGCCGTAAGTATTCTGTGGCTTTTTGTACCCCTTGGGACACCCTCAATGGTCTGAAGAGCTCACGTTGAGAGGCCAGACTTGAACTTAACAATTTCCTCCAGACCTATTTCCTGACTGCCTCGGTGCCATGCCATATCCAAGCCTGCCTGTGCCTGTGCGGGGCCGTCCTCCCCTGCTGGGATGTCCTCCCCCGCCCTCTCCGCCTCTTCTGGCCTTGCCCACCTTCAAAGGTGCTCATCAGGCCCCACATTCTTTATAGTGTCTGCCTGGGTGGCTCCCTGTGTCCTTTATACACAGCGTATTACGGTGGAGAGAGCCCCGAAAATCAAGGTTCCGGTTCTAACGTTGCCACCAATTCTCTGCACGACCTCTCTACGAGGTATTTCCTCTCGGCAACTCAGTTTCCTCTTCTGTAAGATGACGGATTGCACTGACCCCCTTAGCAAAGGGCAGCTCCCAGCTCGTTCGGCGCCTGCTCCTGCCCCCCCACCCAGCCCTTCTTGGCATAGCCCCAATTGGGAGTGGTCTCTCCACTGGCCAAATTCTAGGACATTGTACTGGTCCAGAAATTCAGGGCCTCGAGCTTTTTTTCACTGGTAAATGAAGAGAGTTAAGGTCAGTGCTTAAAGATCTCTCTCTCTCAGCTGGGCATGAGGCCTTCCATTTAGTAAGGGGACCCTCCCACACTCTTCCCTACTTTACACTCGGTCTGGCAGGGACTAGAGTGAAGCCTAGGGAAAGGAGGACTCCGGATAATTTGGCTGAGCAAAGCAGATTCTCTGTGTGGTCCGACCTGGCTCGGAAGAAGGTCAAAGCACCAGCTGATCCCAGTTTTATACCCAATGGCAGATGCAGGAAAGGATTCATGTGTTCGAGGCCTCTCTGGCTCAGAATCCCCTTACCCCCCTCGCTTCTGTCCTCTCCTCTCCCCACAAGTCAGCAGCACAGAGCCAGGCCTCCAGAAAATGTGCTCAGATTGATGGAATGAGGCGGGGAAAAATGTTTCTGAAAGACATACAGAGGGGGTGCCCGGGTGGCTCAGTCGGTTAAGGCTCCAACTCTTGGTTTCGGCTCGGGTCATGATCTCACAGATCCTGGGATTGAGTCCCACGTCGGGCTCCGCACTGATCATGAAGCCTGCTTGAGATTTTCTCTCATCTCTCTGCCCCTCTCCCACCCACACACACACACTCTCTGCCCTTCTCCCGCTCATGCTTTCTCTCTCAAAATAAATGAACTTAAAAAAAAAAAAAAAGACATACAGAGGAGTACACATGTCGCCAAGGATGACTTTGGCTGTATGACTGTTCTTAAGCAGAACAAAGGCAGGACACCAGGAAATGGGAAGAATGTTCTTTCAAGTATATTTTTGCCTCGTGACCGCAGCTTCTGCTTTAAGGACTAAGATGCATGTTTTGAGAGTAATGCCCAGTGATAGGGTCTTGCTCCAGAGTGCGACTAATTCTTTGGGGGAAACTGTTTCCCCAAGAGAGCCTCGAAGAGGGTGGGAGAGGCCGTACATCCTCTTCTCATGCGGTATCTCCGTTCAAAGAAGTGCAACTGAGGAATGCTCGAGCCCTTGGCCGGTGTCTTCTCGGGCCAGGGGCCTGGTATGTTTCCAAATGGTTATGTCTCTCTTAACAAAACAGGGAAAGCCTAAATTCGGGTGTCACGTGGGCTCCCCAACACCAGGGCAGCTCTGGAGCTCAGCAGAACTGGTGGCAAGATGCAGGGGGCTTTATCTGCCTCTGCAAAAGATCGGCTGGGTGGAATTAGGTTTCCTGTAAGGTGTTTTCCTGACTCAGGCATGTCCCAGATGGGCCCATGTGTCTTGAGGCCCCAGGCAAGCGTCCAAGTCGCGCCATCGTGAATTGCTCTTACAGGAAAAGGAGCCTGTTTCAACTTTCTATACTTCTTAAAGTGTTACTTTGATTAGACAGGAGATAGCAGTGTGTTTAGCGATATTACTATTATTACTCTGTCATGGTTATATTTTTAAATTATGCTTTCTCTACCCTTTGCCAAGAGCAAAGGAGAACACACATTTGCACTGCAAAACCAACCAAAGCTGTGTAGGGTTGGCCCAGACAGGTTTGCAAATGTCTGCTAGGCCCATTGCTATCCAAATAGGAAGTCTCTCCCTATCCCCAGGTCAGGGGGCTATGCTGTTTTTTAAAAATAAATACAAACTCTTTATAAAAAAAAAAAGAAGTTTTATTATCGCTATAAAAGTAATGAATTTTGTTGTTTGTACAAGTATTACTTGGAAAATACATAAAAGTATAAAGGGAAGAACAGATATCATCTATAAGACTAGAACCCACAAATAACCACTATTAAATTTTAATATATTTCTTCCTAGCCTGTTCTCTAAATATTGATACAAAACTATGGATGCAAAATGTCCCCAATACACTCATATTACATATTCAGGAACATATTGCAAAAATAATTTTGTACCTTACTTTTTATTACTTTATCATATCGCAACCCACAGAGAAGCATTATAGGATTTTTGGTGTGCTCCCTCCAGCCTCTTATCTGTATATTGATACAAAACCATGCATGCAAAATGCTCCCAATATATTTATACCGCATATTAGGAACACATCGCAAAAATAGTTCAGCATCTTTCTTTGACAGACTCTTGGTATACTTTCTCCTAGCCTTCTTTCCATATTATTGATGCAAGACTATGAATGCAAAATGTTCCCAATACATTTATATTACATATTAGGAACACATCGCAAAAATAGTTCAGCATCTTTCTCTGATCGTGTGTGCCGCCCGAGATCACCACTATTAAGGTTGTGATCTATTTCCTTCCAGCCTTTTATCTCCATATTGAAACCAAACTGCACACGGAATGCTCCCTATACGCCTAGACTGCGTAGATGGAAACTGTGAGCACTTTGCATGTTTCTGTTAGCATCACGTATTTCGTCAGGGGCACAGTCTCGTGTTACTTACTAGATGCACCATATTTTATTTACCCCATCCTTCATTGTTGATCACCAGGATGTTCCTAATTTCCATCCTTACAAATCCTAAACTGAGCTTTTTTATGGATTCTTTTTCTGTGGCTTTTTGTTCATGCAGTTTTTGTTGTTTCTTGACCATTTTTAGAGGGTCAACATATTAACGATGAGCCTCCTTATGGCTCAGTGCTTACAGCGAATGTATTTCCAGTTGTTTGCTTGAGCAGAAATCCTTTGTTTTAACATTCCGGCACGAATATAGAAGTTTCCATTCATTAGAAAGAAACTTAAAGTCTGACCCCCGCTTCCCATGAAACTACGAAAATATAACTCAGCCCCTTCTCCTGCCGTGGCAGCCACGTTCTTCCTTGCTTAGGGCCCACTTTTTCCCGATCTTTTCATCAGCTGGTCTTGCAACACTTACCAGCCGTATTGCTGTGAAGAGGAGTGGCTCCCAGACCTTTCAGTTATCAATCTGTCACAAGTGCACAGTGGTCTCTCGTGACATGATGATCCCCGAGATGTCTGAGGTCTGTGCATCCTTGACCCAAATTTTCTGGGTTGCCCGTGACCCCTAAAGGCTTTTTAGAGAATTATGTTTGACAACATAACAAAACAACATGGCATAACGAACACACAGGGAAAAGGAGAGAAAGAAGAGGCTCCAGCTCAAATCCCAGCACCTTAGGCAACAGGTATGTTTGTCTCACATGGTCTTTCCAGTTTCTGCTCCTGTTTAGACCTACATTTCCATCATGGTGTCCACATGATTTTATGTCCTGATTTGTAAAACTTGGTTATCATAAGCATTTTCCAGGTTTCTGCATAGGCTTTATAATTATTACTTGTAACAGCCGAAAAAGGTTCCACTGAGTGAGTGACCACATTAAGTTAACCCCTACGGTTGAACATTCCACTTGTTTCCTTAAGGTTAATTTGGTTGAATCTATAGAAAGTAACAACATGGGCCACAGATTCTAATGAACTTAAAGCATTTGTGGGTTGTACATATCTACTTGTACACGGCTGGGTACTTTAGTCACTATTTCCTCATCCTGGGGCCAAATCTTGGGCCTCCCCCAGGAAGTGCTCAGGGTGTAGGCAAAAGCTCATTATAAAACTGATCAATATCACCTTGAATTTTTTTAACCAAACGAATTCATTTCCGACTCTAGTCACTACTGTGTAGAGGCTTCTGCTCAACCGGTAATGATCTAAGAAGCACCGCATGAGGTCTGGAGGGAGAGGCTTGAGCCCAGCCTGAGCCAAATCCCTAACCTTCAGAAGCCCCAGTCTTCTTCTTTGTAATTGGTTCTTTTGACTGCCTTATCCTATTTTTCTCTTGTTACAAGTAGAAAATATGAAAATATTTGCAAAAACACGTACAAGCACGCTACAACCGCAAGGTGCTGGGATTACTGGGATTCTGACTATTTCGGTTTTTGTGACCAAGACCTTTAAAAGATCTGGTCTTGGGAGAACGGTCTGGTCTGGAGAGCGGGTGGAGGTGGGGGAAGGCGAACAGGTGAAGGAGCTGCCTCAGCAGAATCACACTTCAAAGCAATGAGGACTCCCAGCTCTGTTCTCAGCTCCCAGACCAACAGTGGTAGCGGTGGTGGCGGTGAAGCCCCGGCCACCTCCCACCCCCCCCCCCCCCAACCAGCTGCTCAGATTGTTGAGCTAGTAAGGGGGAGTGCTCCAAAGCCTGAGCCACTACAGGAAATGGAGATCTTTTCAGGGCTCCTCCCTAATGGCTCAGTTTACTATCCTGCGGGGGTGGGGGTGGGGGTGGGGGGATGGTTAAGCCTTTTTGAACTTGCCAAAGAGATCAATTGTGGAGGAGGGGAGGGAGGCTAAGGTGGTGGCTAGGTGAAATGGGGTGTTAGAGATGACAGATCTTTGTTCATTTACTGAGCAGTAGCTAGTGGGCAGGGTGAGTGGGGTGGAGGGGGCAAGGAGATAAACATTTGCTAGAATTGGGGTGTGTGTGTAAGAATATAGATGTATCTGTATACATATATAGTTTTTTAAGATTAATGTAATCATTCAAAGTACATATGCATATATAAAATTTTAGGGCTATGACGCTAAGTTATGCTGCAGGCCAATGGGAAAACAGATTTCTAAAAGTTTATGCCAACTTGGATATAGCCTTCGGTTCAAGTCTTTCAGGCCTATCAATAAACTCATTGATCTCCCCGCCCCCAAAATGCTTTTTGAACCTATTTTTACTTTCCTCTTGCACTGTCTCTTGGCAAAGCTGTGTAGAAGTGAACTCCCACCTGCGTGGGAGCACTTTTTTCCAAGTGTTGCCCCGAGCTCTAGGGCCCAGGATCCGGGAGAAACGAATCTGCTGCCCCATCTGCCTCGAGGGTTGCATAGGTATGGTGTTTTAAAACAGCAAAATAATTTGAACTGCAGAGTCCTTCTTAGGTCTTTTTAATTGGACAGTTGCCTGTATTAAAGGAAATCAAAAGCAGCATACAATCATTCAATCTCTCAGCACGGGAGTGTATCCAACTGTTTTCCTGTTTGGGGTTCCACTTTAGTCCTTGTCTGCATGCCCGCATAAATTTGTACGGAGTTGCAACCACTGCCTTTTTGTGTGGCCCTGGTTATTGGCATCTAGTTTCCCAAGTAACACTGACACACATCTGTTCAAATCAATTGACGTTCCCATCATAACTGACTCATTTGGCGGGAAAACCAAGTTGAACATGCCAGTTGGAACAAAGATGCGTGGGTATGGGGGAGCAGCAGGGAGAAAGAAATGGTGGGAGAGGGTATTTTGTCTTACAGATCATAAAACATTTTCCAATAACATTTTTAAGGGATGTATAATATTACACTCAGTGATTATATTTTACCCCATGTTGTGGGACACTTGGGTGGTTTTCAATACCTAGTGAGTTAAAAATGCATATAAATTACAGACTTTGAGAGACGATTGTATTTTCTTGAAACAGGAGTCTTCTGCGTCCAGATCCCGGCCAAGAGTGTTGACGTAGTGTGCCTTTGTTGGGGGGGGGGGAAAAAAAAGTCAGTACTGCTAACTGGAGATGCTGGATGCCTTCAAAAAAAAATTCCTGTGATTAAATTTGTCTTAAGATTATGTTCAGTTATAGATCATAAAAGCTACCTGTATATCTTAATCCACAACTTAATGTCCATTTTTGAATTTAGAGCTAGACTCGGCTTTTCCTAGTTTGAGAGCCGTGTCTGCCTAACAGACTGAGTACAGTGCTGTGTGCACGGAGCTTCCTCACTAACAGATAACACGTGTTGGGAAAAAACCGAGAAAACAATGGAAAGGTGCCTCCTTGAAGGTGTAACACTGGATCAAGGGATCAGCCCACTATAAATTGATTCGCTTTACACAAGTCTCCCACACGTCATGATGCACATTCAGCAGTGTTGAAAAAACAATTTTAAAGAATACCTTGGAGAGTTGCTAAAGAGAATTTATAGTCCGGAACGAATTGCCATCTTCTTCATTAACACCGAAATGTTTGACTAAAATATTGCTTTATTCACATTTTTGTCCTTGGAGGAAAATCTAGGCACACTGCAACTTGGACCCCGTGGCTAATGGTGCGAGATGAATGTTTTAAGTCAGCAAAGGGCACCGCGCAGTCCGAGGGCGGAGTGGACGCCCTGGACCTCGAGGCCCCTGGGGGGGGCATGGAGAGGAGGCCCGGCGTCGGGAAGGCAACGCCCCCCCCCCCCGCCCGCCCTCCGCCCCGCGCGGCTCCCCGCCGGCCACCCGCTCACCTGGGTCCTGCGGGCGCCCACCGGAGGGAGCCAGAAGGCGCGGGCACCGTCCTCCCGGGGGGGGGGGGGGGAGGCTGGGCGCCGGCTGCCACCGGGCCTCCTCCTGGCCCGAGGGGCGCCCGTACAGAGCGGGGAGAGGGGGAGAAGGGAGGCCGGTGAGAGGCTGGAAGGCCGCTGCGAGGTGCCTCCCCGACCCCCGGGGGGCGCAGAGGCAAGGCGGGCGCTGGAACCCGTTCGCCGGCCAGGCCCCGGGACCGCGCGCCGGAGGGGCCCCGGCGGCGGCGAGCGGGCGGGGCCCGGGCGGCCGGGTGGCTGCGCCCCGGGGAGCCCGAGGGGCCGCGGCGGCCGGAAGGGCCCCAAAGCGCCCCGCGCCCGCCCCAGGCGCAAGGGAGTCTGGGAGCGCGGCCGCGTGGGCGCCGGGGCCTGACCGACTCTTCGCTCGGGGCCGCCCGGAACCCCCCGGAACCCCGGCCTCCCCGCACCGCAGATCTGCCGGACTGCCAGGGCCCCGGCCCCGGCCCCCGCGAGGCCAGTTCGAGGCAGCCCGCGCCCGCCAGGGGGGCTTTTGGTGTTTTGTTTCTTCTAAGAGGACCTAAAGTGTGGGGAGGACGCCACACCTCCCTTTGTCCTCTACCTGTCCGTGCGCCAGGTCAAAAGCCCTGCACAGCTTTAGTGGCTTTCACAGATAAAGTAAGGCCTCAACCAGGGGATCAGCCGTCTTTTCTCTAGGCCGGCTATCCCGGCTCTGTCCCGCCCCTAGCCGACCGGGACCCCCTGTGAGGGGTGCAGGTGGCTCTAGAGGTCGATGGCTGTGCGACACGAACGAGCCGCAGTGTCGGAGTTTGGAGGCACGAAGGGCCCCTGGATCGACAGCTCGGGTGCTGCCGTTTTCTTGGGAAGTGTCAAGCCGGTACCTTGCCAGCGGGGTAACAATCTCTTTTCTGTGAGGCCCCTGGAGCGACAAAGGTGGTCTTGGGGCAGCGCCTCCAGAGTGGAATTCTGGGACCAGATTTGGCGAGATGAGGCAAGAAGCAGCTAGAAAACGCACAGCCTCATCCCGGAGCCACCCCCCTCCGGCCCTTGCTCTGCTGCAGGCCTCAGATCGGGCAGGTCAGGGCCTTCCCACCCGCATGCTAGGCCTCGCCCCGATCCGTCGTTGCCCGAACCCCAAGGAAGGTCCCCGCCACACAGCTGGGGAGGGGGCGGGAGGGAAAGAGGGTGTCGGGAAGGGGCGGAAACGTGAATCTTTCCTGCACTCCAAAGCCCTCTCCACATGCAGGATGTGAGCCCGGTTCCCAGGAGCCACAGAGTGGCCTGGGAACTGCTTGCAGCGGGTCGCCCTTCCTGCCACCTCTGGCTCCTTTTCCAATATCCAGCCCTCCTTGACTTGTTGGGCCTTGAAGGTAGTCCTTTTTGTCGTGTGGGTGGTATTCTAAGTGATCGGGAAGGGATCTTTGCAATCGTTTACATTTTACCTGGGCAGGGAAAGGGGTGCTACGAGGAAGCATCTTTCACAGCCATTTACGTATTCAAAGACGGGCAACCGTTTGAGGGACAGCAAACGCGCTAGGCGCTAGTCCCGGGCCTAGCTGCTCGCTCCTCCCGGGGCGGACACGGCAGGCGCCGCACTAGGACTTACCTGGCGGGTGGGCCCGTGCGGCAGTCCCAGCCTTGCCCGGGCAGCAGAAACAATACTCCAGAGCACCGATCGCCCACTGCAGTACTGTTCCCGCTGCTAGGGCACGGCTGAGAGCGGGCCACCGCGTCCCTGCTCGGCGCTCAACGCCTGCGCGCAGCCCTCGACCACCCCCCTCACCGAAGTCGTCGCACAGCCCTGGCCCTTTCCCCGGACTATGGCGGGGCCTCGAGGGCGGGGAGAGGCGTAGAGGGAAGAGGAAGAGAGACCAAAGCCCCCGCCCACCTACCTGCTCCCGAACTGGCCTTTGGGAGCGGGCGCCCCGCGGGAGCCCACGTCCAGCAGAACCCAACCTTCCAACTTCCCCGCGAGGGGGTATAGCAGCGCCTCACGTTTTGAACCGTTTAAAGCACTTCAAAACATGAATTGCTGCTGCATCCCCTCGGAGTCAACGAAGGGGGATCGTTCTGGGGTACCTGCAGGTGGAGAAAGACATGATGACTGGAAGGAAGCCCCGTCAAGTCCCGCCCGAAGGCGAGGAACAAAGCAAAACGCAGGACTAAGACACGTCATTCCAGATCGACGTACTTTTTAGAACTTCACCGCGTGACTTCGAGGACTGGCAGGTGGAGCGAAGGGTGTGGCTCTCAGTATTTTTTTCCCAGAGGCTGAATCTTGGAAAAGTGTAGGGTGAAAATCAGAGGGGTGGGAGTCAGGAATGAAGGTGGGAAAGAATCTTACCTCTGAGAGTAATAATAGTAAGATAAAATAAATTGAGGCGCTTTGGCAATATCCGGGTCACTCTCGCCAGCTTTTAAGTATTAGGGAAACGTCTTCCTGCTGCAGGCTATGAACCGTAAGTCTCATTTAATGTCCCCATTAAAAAAAAAAGAAACTTTTCACTTATTGATTAAAGGTGATAACCAAAATGTCTCTGGCAGCTTCAGCTGATTCTAACACATAAGAGAGCTGGGAAACACAGCTGGTCCATACAAGCATCCGGGGTCCTTTTTAACCCCCCCAGTGCCCCATTCTTGCAGCAAACGCCCTGCTTTGAGCTCTTCCCTCGAGGCACCAAAGAATGAGAGATAACTGCCCCCAAATAAAATATCTGGATGTTTACGTATAAACCTGGCTATTCAACGTTATTTATAAATAATTTATACCTTTCAATGTCACCTATCAAAACATAAATCAAAGCAGTTTAAATACTTGATGTCAATTCACTCCTTCCTGTGTCAAGCAGTTCCACAGAAACTCTTTCATGTCCTGAAATGGCCGGCACAGTGCATACTCCTTAATGATTAACTCATTAGATACCACTTTTTCCCCTTCTTAAAATGGACACCCATCAGCAATAAGTTACAAGGCACCCACTCCCCCTCCTTTAAACGAAATCGTCAATTAAGCAGAGAAGAAACTACTCTGTAACCTCAAGCACACACCTAAAAGTTAAAACAACAAAGCCACCACAAAACTCTAATGGGTTTGCAAATTAAAATACATTTCAATACAAGTAACGGACACTTGAAGCATCCAACCAAATCTGCTAAGTGTTTTGGTTCATTTAAAAATCACGTCGGTGTTTCAGAACCAGTACAAGGGATGTCGTGTCCTACTTATTAGTTGATAAAATGAGCAGAGTATTTAATCAGACTAACAACAACATTCCTAACACCAGACAGAGACCCAGTGTTACCAGTTACACTGCTTATGTCATGGTAAACACGGTTATTAATATAGTAACTCCACTCCCTCAATTGGGACATACAGTTAAGTGTTTCTAAATTCCATCTTGTTCTGGCTATGTTATGTACAAACAACTCTTATAGTGACTTTTGGGATTAATGGTGAAAAACGTCCTTGGTTGCCCTTAAAAAGAAAGAAAAACATGTTTAGCAAATGTACAGTTATATTTTGAAACTCCACAACCCTCTCCCAATTAAATATTTACGTTCCACACAAACATGTGAACCATCACATCAGATGTTAAAGTCATCCCTAATTTAACATTTCCTTAGTTGACTACTTAGAAAAACAAAAGTTTATTCGAAATAGCAATGGTGTCAAAGGCGAAGGACCCGTCCAGATCGCTCTGCAAACTCACTGGAATTGAATTCATCTGTACCTTTCACTTAACCCCTTTCTTCTCTCCCAGTGACAGGACAACGACTTACATTCCTAAAGAGGCACCTCGATCCCCTACTTTACAGATTTCCCTTTAGACTGAAATTTACTTACGAAAACAGATTACAAAGAGGCGTCTGGTCACTTCAGGAGATGGTCAGTCGCTGATACAATAGACAAAGAATCGATACTTTCGAGTGGCCCATAGCCCCACCCCCTGACGAACTGAACTGTGTTTGGCCAAATCATTTAAGAGCCAAAGAATACGCCTCTTCTTCCGTTCATATTTTACAACGTTTTGTCTTAATTTTGCAAATGCCTTCTTCCCCACGCCCCAAACACACGATGTACCTTCCCTTGGCGCGTTCGTGCCAAACTTTCCTAATGTCAAGTTTCCTCCAGGGAAAACTAAACATCTTTGAAAGTTTTAATTGGGAAAAGACAATGCGAAATTAACCACATTTCTTTCTAACACATATTTTCCTGCTTGCATATAAGAGCCACGAAAAGTCCATTTACAGTCTGTCAAAACCGGTGGCTCCCGACCCTGGCGAGGCTGACAGTCGGTCGCTGCCCCTCTACTCGGTTTGCTCTCCCCACCCCTCCATGTTAGCTTTTCTCCAGCCCGTTTCCTAAGAATTTTCCCGGCCGTAGTCGTGTGCTAAACACTTTCAAGGTCTGTTTCACCCGCACCCTGGCCCACAACGCGCTTTACAACCCCAAAGCAACACTGAACTTTTTCAGCATTGTCACCAGATTTTTTTTTTCCAGTCTGCCGTAACCAACGTTACTAGCGGGGAAGACGCCAGCCAACAAGTCCCTTTTAAAAAAAATCGCATGTCACCTCTCGCTCCACTCGAAAATGGCGCCGAAATCGAAGAACTTCTTAAATTTCATTGTCAGCTTTTTGCAAAGGTTTCTGGGATTTTCCTGCGAAGCTGCTTCGCCTGGTCTGAGAGCTAGCGAACGAGCAAGCAAGCAAGCAAAAGAGAGAGGGAGGAACGGGGTGGGGGTGGGGGGAGCACACAGACAGAGAGCGGGGCCAGGCGGGGAGCAGGACCGGGACTTGGGAGACCGCGAGGTCGCGGGGCGCGGGGGCCGGGCACCGAGCAACGGGGACCGGGGCGCCGGGAGCCGGGGTGGCGGCGCTGAGGGCGCGCTCTCGCGCTGGCTTCGGCGAAGCTCGGAGAGCGGCGTGGCGGAGGCGGAGCGGAGCGAGGGCCGGAGCTGTGCACGCACGGGAGGCGAGCGGGGAGCCAGCGGAGAGCCTCCGGCAGCGGCCCTAGAAAAAGCCGGCTCCGGGGGCGTGGCCACGCGGTGCTCACGCTCCCACCCCCCCCCAACCCCTCCCCGTCCCGCGCGCCTCTCCCCGGCCCGGGGGCGGAAGGGGGGGAGGGGGCGAGGGGAGCGGCGAGGGGGGGGGTGTGCGGGCGCTCGACGCCACAGCCTGGGCCCGCAGCCGCCAAGGGCCGAGGGGGGCACTGGGCGCGCGGAGTAGCCGATGCAGAGCCGAGTAGCGGGCTTCAGGGAGAAAAGAAAGAGTATGGAAAATGGCAAAGCCAGGGGCTCTAGGTAGCGCAGCGCGCACCCAGAGACCGACAAGACGGTCGCCGCCCCACGCCCATCGGTCCCCTCGCGGTGCCCTCTGAGCTGCCGGAAGGGAGTAAGGTGGCTGAGCAAAGACCCCCCCCCCCCCCCGGCGCTGAGCTCGCTGGGGGTGCCTGAAAAGGTTTGGGGAAGAGATGGGGGTCTGGGACCGCGTGAGTGAGGCTCTCCCCACGCGAGTGAGTCCAGACTTACTGGGGCAACCCGGCCCCCGCCGTCTGGCCAAGCTCTCAGGGAGAGAGGCCCCTGGCACGAGGGGATCCCCGAACAGGCTGGCCGTCCGCACTGGGGGACATAGCACGGAGGGAGGGAGCAGTTGTCTACCCAAGCCCCATTCCAAGAAGGGAAGCTGATTTTAAGACGAAGTGGGGATACGGGAGGGGAAGAGCCCTTATTGTGGGTGCTGTTCGGGACGGAGAGTTAATTTCCTTAGGTGTGAGAAGGATGAAGACAAGTACGAGAACGTCCCTACACTTAGAAGATGCACGCTGAAGTGCAGAGGTGAAAAGTCACAATGTCTGCAATTTTCAAATGATGCAGCGAACACACGCGCGCGCGCGCACACACACACAGAGGAAGCAAGTGTTGCAATAGGGCAACAGTTGTTATATCCAAGTTGGTGGAGGGGGGGTGGTGGTAAACAGACCGTTCCTCTTGTTGTTCTTTCAACTTTTCTGCATATTTGCAAAGTGTCAAAATAAACATTTTGTGAGCCATCCTTATGAAGTAGCGCCTAAACGCTGTCTATGAGCGCGGCTTCTTTCTCTCTGCCCGTCCCGGGTGGGACAAATCCGCCAGCAAGCAGGACTCCAAGCGAGCCGGCTCTGGACGGGAAGGGCAGTGGGTAGCGCGGCCCGCGGCGGCCACAGCCCGGGACACCGCACGAAGGAGGGCTGGGGCCCCGGGGCCCTCGGGGCAGGTGGGCGGCTAGGCGCACCGCGCGGCCGAGATGCTGCCCGGCGCGATCGCTGGGACCGGGGCCGCCCCGGCGGCTCTCGGCGACCCCGGGTCCCACTCCGGCTGGGTGGACTCCGCCGTGCCTGGCCGCCTGCGCCGCGGACGAGCGAGGAGAGCAGTGGGCCGCGGGGAGCAGAGCCGCGCGCTGACACCGCCGCCGCGGCCCGGGTCCCCCGCACTCCCCGAGGGAGGCCGAGGCTGTCGCGGCCTGCGTCCAGCGCCTGAGAGCGGGGTGGTGGAGGAGCGCGCGCGGGCGCTGGAAAAAAAAAAAAATCAGGTGCGGAAAGAAAATGGAACAGTGGCACACACACGCACGCACACACACGCACGCAGGAAATCAGTACACAGAAATAGAACCACGGATTCCACCGTGCTCGGCTCTCGAGTTTCTTGAGCTCCTTAACTCTCGCATGCATTTTACTGTCATGTTTCTGTAGGTCTGATGTAAAAAGTTTAATTTCTTTGCCAGAGCGATCTCGCAGACCCAAGGCGTTGCAAGTGCTGCGCGGCCTTTCGCCGGTGTCTGCGGCTTGTTTTTTTTTTTTTTTTTTTTTTTTTTTTTTTTTTAGAGGTGGGGGGAGGGAGAATGGAGTCTAACAGGGTCTGCAAAGGCTTTAAAAAAAATATCCAAGAGGATTGTACGACTAAGATTGGGTTTTCAGGAAGGGTTTTAAAACTGCAGTGACTTGTACGGCTTCGGTGGGCGCTAAAAACTTATTACTGAACTACAGTTTCCCTATTAAAGTCTTCAGAACTCTTCGTGGACAGGCTGAAAGCTTGCCGGTCCGTCAGACGTGACTGAGCAAGCTTCTAAATCCTCAGATCATTTATAAAGCTCCAGTGTCCTTGGGGTGAAAGACTTCTCTGGGCTTTTAAGGCTCGGCTTCGTGGGTAAATTTGCTTGTGTTGATCTAACTGCATGTAAGCATTTATTTTCCTACCTAGATTAGTAGCAGGGCAGAAGATTCCAGCACCTTAAGACAAAAGTCGAGTTTGTGGCACGTCCTGTAAAGAAAAATTGCAACAGCTTTCTTTATTAAACGCTCTTTGCTACATCAGCAAATTAGAGAGCCAGTTGAATATTGATGAATTCTTTGAGGGTGAGTAACATGGCCCCAGGCCGCAGAAAGTGAGGGAGGGCAGGCTTAAGTATTTACTCAAGTGAACAATCTTCAAATATTTTTCGAATATGATGTCTCAAGGATTTTCTTAGGTTTTCTTAGGACCTCTGGAGCAAACCCTAATTCTGCAAATGGCTTCTCATTTTAGTAGGCCCTTCCCAACTGGACAAACTCGCAGGACTTAAATTGCCCTCCGTCCGAAGTGCTTAGAAACTCGTCCTGGGATTAGAACCCTGCTCGACTCAGCAGCGGCCGGGCCCCACGTCAGGGAGGCCCTCCACCGCTAGTGAGGCAACGTGTCACTGGGCCACTGGGACCCCAAAACGAAAGGGACACCAGCCACTGTTTATTGTCATCTCTAAAGGACTGTTTCCAAGCGAGTGGTTTTCAGGAAAATAGCACATATTTTTTCTTCCTGGAGTCTACCATGAAACATTCAGAGATTACCTTGCTAAGAAATACTTAGAGTCAGCGGAGGGAGGGGAATTTAGCAATAGCTTTGAAGGGTCTGAAAGTGCAGCTGAGAAAAATAAATTAGCTCTAGACTGGAGATACTCAGCAAGGAAGTTACGCACAACAAGGTATTTGGAGTAATCTCTGGAAAAGTGTTTTCTGAAAAGCCATTGCGAATGGATGTTTGGAAATAGGTACTAGAGAAAGGAGTTGTCAAGAAAAGGTCTGTATCTTGGCATGTTCATTTTAAATAGAAATGTCTCTTACGATTACGTGTTTCATGAAGGCCTTGAGTTAGGTAAACAAGACTTTCCTTATGTTGTAAATATCCAGAAGTCTTCGGAGAGATAAAATCAGGATAGAGTTACAGATTTAACAGAAAGAAAACAACCGGGATCGTGTTATGAAGCTTCTACTGTGTTATTTGTAAAGGCTTTTTTTTTCAGGGTTCAAGCAAAGGCTAGTAGCGAGCAGTAATCTGTCAGATTAAACAAAAAAAGATAGGGCCAGTTGGTAATTCTTGCACTTTATGAAATTAGTTATGATAAAAAAAAATTGCTTTTTGCAAAACTTCGAACTTTGGGGGAAAAATTCAAATCTTAAACTTCTCCCACCCCCATGATCTCACCAGGAAAAAGTAGAATGAATTAGTACATTTTTCCTTTCTGCCAAAGAGGCGCTTAGTAAATCCTTGATGGCTGTTGCTTTTGATTTCAAGGTCTCTTTTCCATCCTCAAAGACGCAGAATCACTGCCTTGAGTGCTGCAGGGATTTCTTCTTTAAACACGGCATGTTTTTCTTGTTGGGTGTGTACTATTATTGTCTTAATTATTCCTGGATTTTTGCCCACTGAATCAAAGACTGTCTCAGATGACAGAAATGATCGGACCTTCGCGCGAAGGAAGGCCACAATGAAGGGGCACAGGGTGGCCTCATTCGCTACTCCATGCTGGCCCTACAGTGTCACTGTCCTACAAGTGAGCATGACTTTGTGCAGCGTATGAACTGATAGAGCAAAGTGCAATGAGAGGGATGTGGAGATAGAAAACCCATCTCCGATGTGCAAGGATAGGAGTTCAAGTGTAGTCCCAGGCTAGGTTTTGACACTTGCTTTCACTCTAAACGTTATGATCATCAGTTTCTAACCTTACACTTCTAGCACTTTCCTTGAGTCTTACCCGATTCTGAAAAAGAGAGAAGGGAAAGAAACCAGTATAGATCAATGTCAACATGTCCAACGTGATTGTGTTCAGGAAGCTGAAGTGCATTCGGACAGTTGGTTGCTCCATTTATACAAAAAAAAGTTTTAAAAGCCCCAAAGTGATCAGCACCAAGGAGGTCCCGTAAAAAAGCACAGAGCTCTGCCAAGTCTGAATGACTTCACTTTTAGGATCTTGCTATATAAAGGAAAACGCTCCTGGGGGCAAATAATATCTTGCTGGGCAGAGGGAGGAGGAGGGAACAGGAAATTGAAGGGTGCTAAGGGGTGCTATCTTTGTTTCAAACCGAGATGTGTTTTCCAAACCATGAAATACTTTGTTGAAATAGGGAAGGAGGAAAAGTCAATATGTCTAACTGAAACATTTACATTAAAGCTGTTAACACTGAACGATCCAGGACTCATAGGCAGCTCTCCTTCTTGTCCCTGTAACGTAACTGCTGGCATTATAATAAAAATAAAAAAGTAAAAAAAAAGACTTAATAGGCAGAAGTTCTAGGACTGGTGGAAAATGTCATTTTTTTTTTCACTTCCTGTCTCCTAAAATAAGTCTTGGGTTTAAAATCGGGTGGGATTTTGTAGTAGCTACTGAGCAGAGTGAGCCCCATCCATCGGCATGGAATACAGCTGGACGTGTAGACCCAGTTTTCATTTTTAGCATTTGCCCTAAACCCAGGGCTCAGCATTTTTCTTAGTCCAGTGTCCCCAGGGGATACCTAGGCCACAGACGAGGAGGAGGGGGAGAGAGAGAGCCAGGGCAGAAGAGAGACCAAAAGAAGATGAAAAAGGAAAAAGAAAACCAAATCCTTCTCCTCCACTCCTGTCTCTTAGTTCAAACCCTCGATCTGTGCCACTGGGTCACCAAGGTCACCTTCTCAGTCTCCCCACTCATCTCCCAGCTGAGTTTTGCCCCCCCTCCTAGGGGTCCCCTAAGTTCTACTCTGAAAACACAATTCTGCCTAAATGTAAGCAATGTAAGAAATGTAATCCTTGGCACAAAAATCACACAAGTAAAGGGAACCCTTGAATGTGGCCTTCAAGGCCCTCTTCAGCCTGGCTCCAATTTGCCCCTCTGGTTGTGCCCCCCCCCCCCCCTCCGGCCGCACCTTCTTTGTGTTTCCCTGCCTGAGATGTCTGTTCTTCCTATTTCCTCATCCCTCCAGGCCCAACTCAAAGGCCGCCTCCTCCTTGAAGCCTTCTCATATGACCTCAGAGTGGAGTTAACTGCCTCTGCCCTGCCCTGTCCGAGCACGTTAATAAAGTTAGTTACTCTGAGTCTCTTCCTAGCAGATGACAAGCTCCCAGGGGATCGGACATGTCTATCTATGGGTATCTCTTGGCACTTTGCACAATTTTACCTCGCACCCTCATCTGGTGTCCAGTACATATTATTGGCCAAATAAAGGCACACCTGAGAAGGGATAAGAGGAAGTAGAGGGAGTGAGAAGGTTCCTGCTGGTGGTAAAGATTTTGGCCAACATCCTCAACAGTTGGCTTCGGTGGCCTTTGGTGCCCTTGGGACTGAATCTGAAACACATCTCCTTTAGTAATATGGAATTAATCTACTTTGAAATTAGCTACTCAGTCCTGTAAACCTTCTCCTGAAAACCTGTCATCATCATTTTATACTTAACAATTTTTTCATGTTTGTTTATTTTGAGAGAGAGAGAGAGAGAGAGAGAGAGAAAATGCACTCAAAGTGGGGAGAAGCAAAGAGAGAGAGAGAGAGAATCCCAAGCAGGCTCCTTGCTGTCAGCACAGAGCCTGACACCGGGCTTGGTCTCATGAACCGTGAGATCACGACCTGAGCCGAAATCAGGAGTCTAGATGCTTAACCCACTGAGCTGCCCAGGCGGCCCATCATTATATACTTTTAGGTGTCAAGCTGGTCCTTGAAGGGAAGATGGAGTTTGGCCTGAATGGGGGAAACGACGTGGTCAGAGGCCAGGAGACAGAGAAGAGTTGGACAGAGGATATCTACTGGGGAATTAGTTGGAGATTGGGCAGGACAAATAGTGTCCATCCAATCTAGAACAAATAGACTATGGGAGGCGTGCAAGCAGGCACGGCAGTTTTCGCTTTACTTGCAAGGTGATGTGAAGCCTCCAAAGGGCCTTGAGTGGGGGTGTGATGTAACGAAAGCAGTGCTTGCAACAGATTCACTTGGCTCACGTGGTCACTCTACAAACTTCGAACCGTGGCAAACCTCCGATGACCTGAATAATCGGAATGTGCTATGTTCCATGCCACACGGGAGTGAGTTTTCTTCCTAGGGAAGAGACACGATGGAAATACACTATCTGTTGTATTTGCACGCCTAGCCCATCTCCTGATACATAGTAGGCATGCAAATACAACAGGTAGTGTTCTTTCTCCCTCCCTCTTCCCCCCTTCCCTCCCTCTCTCACACACTACGCGTGCACACATCAAAATACTCCCCAACTAGAACTTGACTGTCCTTCAAAGTTGATCAACTTCTTGTTAAATGACTCGTAAAAATATGTTTTGAAATACCAGTCAATATCAGGCAAAAAAAAAAAAATCATCGAAAGGATCCAGAAACTTCGCATCATGTGCCGATTTGATGGAATGGAGTGTCCCCATAGATGCTGTGACCGAAATATCACAAGCTATGTAGAGTTCAGGTGCATCTGAATATAATCAGAATATAATCCAAATAGAATCTCCACCCCAATGGAGCACAACTTCAGCAGATAATGAAATGCGAAATGAAAACGAGAATTAATTTGTAGTTTGGGTCACTTAAGAAGGCAGCTTTGAGAAGAGATTATTTTATTTTGGTTGCAGACTGTAAATTATTATAGGGAGTTGGTGTGGGAAGGTCATGGAGGTTGACTCTGGGTCAGTTTGTCCCTAAATTGACCCATCCTCTGTAGTGGGAAGGGACTTCCTCTAGCCCCGAAGAAACCAGTCTCACTCACTGCATAGACTTGGCCACCAGCCTTTTTTTTTTTTTCTTTGTTACGTAAATGCAGCTTAGAAAACAGACCAAATATTCTATGGGCATTACTTGGAAAATAAACTTTTCTTTTAAAGATGTGTGTGTGTGTGTGTGTGTGTGTATTGAAATAGGTATTTGGCTAAAAGTCAAAAATTTTGAAGCAACTTTAAGAGGTGAATAATTTACATTAGCATGGTGTTTATATAATAGGGCGTGTGTGACAAAGTTAAAATAACACTGAAAATAGCCTGGGCAATTTAAATATTCCTCCTAGTAACTGTAGACCATAAGTGCCTTCGAATGGCAGTCGTTGGGAGAGAATGGCAGGGCGTTTGTATGTTCCTTTACATCTGAAAACTGGCACTAGCATTTACTTCTCTGTCTCAGAGCAAGTCCCCCTTACCAGTCGGAGGACACCTACAAATGAAGGCTGACAAAGGAGGAAAAGGCCAGCCTGTCACTTCCCTTCTGGAAACCTGTTTAGGAATGCCCGCCCCCAATCCTCCCACCTGCTCCTGACCCCAGAGCGCCTCTCAGCCAGTGCTGGTTAGCAACCTGTGAGCTAGTTGCATTTCACGCATCACCCTTCGGGCAAGTCACAAGAACTTCCCCGAAGGCCAAGCCAGATGCTGGTGAGTTGGATTAGAGGCAAGCCAAAACCGGAAGTAGGAAGTGATGGGGGAAAAATTGTGTTGCTCTTAATATAGAAATGCATGAGCAAACCCCCCTGCCTCTTGATTTGGAAGACTGTTGGCCTGGTCTGAGTTGTACTGCGTGAGAGGATTGTTGACAGAATTTATATGATCCCTAACATGGGTGACATTGGAAACCACATTAGAATTTCTACCCGGTATCACCGTGCATATTGTTTGATTTACCTTGTATACTGTTTTCCTTTGGCTTTAACCGTTGTCATCAATGTCCCCTTGTAAAAACATATGGAAGCTTCCTCTGGGACGCTTTTCACCAATCAGTCAGTCCTACAACTTGCGGCTTGTAAGACTTGTTTTCCCCGGAGAAGGAAAATAGAACTGACCAAGGCAAGGGTACAGTGACAGATGATGGCAGAAGCGAGATGTCACCTCTGAGTTTGGATTACAAAAAGCCTGTGGCATCTAGTGTGGGCTCCTCCCCTCCCCTCCCCTCCCCTCCCCTCCCCTTCATTTCCTTCTATCACCGTGATGATCATCATGATCGGGAACATCATCACCATCTTCCAAACCACGAGAACATTCAGACAGCCTACGGAGAGGCCGACAGAGGGGAGCTGGGGCCTCCTGCCAACAGCCCCTTGAGTGCGCTTGGAAGTGGATCCTCCAACCCCAGTTGAGCCTTGAGGTGAATGCAGCTGCACTGAGGGCCTCACTGCACATCCTGAGAGGCCCCGAGCGAGAAGCCCCAGCTAAGTTGTGCCAGATTCCCGACCCACAGATGCTGTAAGATCACACGTGGCTGTGGTTCGCAGTGATTTGTTGTTCAGTAATAGATAACGAGTACAGAATGTCTTGTGATTGTATAAGCGACATTAAGTTGGTAAGCCAAAATCTGACCCAATACTTTATTTTCTTTTGAAAAAGTTGTAGAAAATCACAAAACTGAGTCTCTCTCTCTCCCTCCCCCTCCCCTCTCCCTCTCCCTCTAACTCCACTCTTTCCCCCTCTTCTCTCTTTCTCTCTTTTTTGGAAATAACTGTCATTACAATTTACTTTCTATTAATTTTATTTAGTTTTTTTTTTTTAGCAATCTTTATACCCAACGTGGGGCTCAAACTCACAACCCCGAGATCAAGATTCGCACGCTCTTCTGACTGAGCCAGCCAGGCGTCCCTATCATTACAATTTAAGTGGGATATCATAGAGATCAATCATAGGGATTAATACTGCTTAGAATTAAAGTGGGTTCTCCGAAAGTCTTCCCTTTATAATAAACACTTGTCCCTTGATAATGCATTTCTTATAAACACACACAGTGTGTGTGCCTCTGTGTGCGTGTATGTGTGTGCGCGTGTGTGTCTGAACAGCAGGGTCTTAGTGTAATGCCTCACCAGGCTATCATTACTGGTGGACGGATGCAGGGATGGTCAATGGTTAAAATTAGGGATAAAAGACTTTTTGCCCTTGACATTAACATATACTTTACACACTTAAAAAAATTTGGTTTGCTGTTTTCAGGTTATAGGAACCAAAAATTTAATGTTACTTTTGAGTCGCCTTTTATGCATGAAAAATCTCATTATGGCTCGAATCTTTTTTGGTGATTTAAAAAGTTGTGTGAAAATAAATATAATGTTTGCCACTTTAACCATTTTTAAGTGTACAGATTATGGCTCTAATTTTTTACATTTAAATTTTATTTTAGAGAGACAGAGCGAGTGCAAGTGGGGGAGAGGGGTAGAGGGAGAGAGAGAGAGAGAGACAGAGAGAGAATCTCAAGTTGACTCCACACTCAGTGCAGAGCCCCACATGGGGCTTAATCCCACGACCCTGCGATCATGACCCGAGCCAAAATCGAGAGTGCGACACTCAACCGGCTGAGCCACCCGGGAGCCCTCTGTAATTTTTTTTAAAAGTGATCTCTACACCCATCATGGGGCTTGAACTTGCAACCCAAGATCAAGAGTCAGATGCTCTTCTGACTGAGCCAGCCAGGTGCCCCACGGCTCTAATTTTTAAATATTTGACAAGCAATTACCATAACAAACGGTTTCAGATAATTTTGGCTTTCCAGAGATCGAAAGAAAGGTGAAAACTCTCATTTCTTTTGATGGCAATAAAACAATTCTTCTTATTACTACAGATATGATGAACACTATGTGGAAGGTTTTTTTTTTTTTTATAAGTCGCACCCCCCTCCAAAATGGAGTGAATATTACCACAGTAAAGGAGGAAAATACTTTTTTTTAAGCGTGGCATTTCAAAAGGTAAATAGGGGTGCCCGGGTGGCTCAGTTGGTTAAACCTCCGGCTCTTGGTCTTGGCTCAGGTCCTGATCTCATGGTTCCTGAGATCGAGTCCTGCGTCGGGCTCTGCACTGACAGCACAGAGCCTGTTTGGGATCTTCTCTCCCGCTCTCTCTGCCCGCCCCCCCACCCACCAAAAAAATAAAGAAATAAACCTTTCAAAAGGTACATAATTTAGCCAGTTCAAAGTGCATTTTTTTGGTTACAACAGTTTTATCTTCCCGTCTTTGGGATGGCTCTTATGCTTAGGAACTCTCCGCCCCTTCTTCGGTACCAGTCAACTGGATTGAGCACCGACTGAGTACCTTCACCAAGGGCCATGTAAGAGAAAGGCGAACCAAAGAAGCAAACAAGTAGGAGAGGGTGCCCCGTGCTCAAGAAGGAGGCGGTCCAGTGCAGAAGGGACACGCAGCCAAGATGGCCACAGTACACTTTCCCTAACTAATGGCACGTCCAAGTCAACGAGTGCAGACTACTCCTGAATTCTGACAACTCGTGCCTAATTATACCGAGACGTTAACCGGGCAAGATCTGATTCTTGACCACCATGTTGCTTTGCGTGTTTGTCCTTGCTGTTTCCTTTGCCTAGAATGCCCTTCCCCTCCAACTTCCCCTAATGAAATTCTCTCTCTCGGCTTTATGGCCTAGTTCAAAGGCTCCCAATTCCACGGTGACTAGGCTTACTCCACCTTGACTCATCTCCTTCCATCTCTTGATCACTTTTGCTTGGTCTCCTTTGATGTATCTGCTTCTTTTCCTAACTGTGCCTTGAATATTAAGTGTTAGGGAATTCTGACACTGTGGTCCTGATTGCCTGTATGCACGTGACCTCTCCAAGGCCGTATCTCCCGGGAATCACCCCTTCCAACTCCTTGAGCTAATTCCTGGTCTCATCCACTGGGATGTTACTATCATCTACCAAACTCCACACATCTAATCTGGACTCATCTTCACCCCTGTCCTCTCTCCTCTCTCCAATTTCCTCACTTAAATCCAGAGCTCACCATGTCTTCTGAGCTTCTCAGGCTCGAACTGGTGATACCTTCTTTGATTCAATCCTTCATTGTCACAGACAGATCGGGACTCAGCTCAAGTCTGATGCCCTCCATGAAGGCTGCTCTCTGTGCTCCGGGGTTTTCCACACTCCAAATTTGCCCACACTGCTCAATTGATCTCTTAATCATGAACGGGGCTTATATCCACATGTAACTGTTTTGTAGGCTAAAAGGAACGAAGTCTTGTTGTTCTTCACTTGAAATGGTTCTCGTTTTCATCTCTTCCCGCCCTTTGACCCGTTCGCCATCCGGCTCCACACGTCTTCTCGCCTGGTTTGGAGCTATAGCCCCCAAGTGTCCACCTTCCAACAGTGTGCTTCTTCACCCTGCCCCAGTGCTCGTGCCCACCAAGAACGTTCTTCGTCCTCTTCTCGGCCCAGCTAACTCGTCCTCATTTTCTAAGAGTGGGGTCATTGCCCACCTCTACAAGGAAATCTTCCTTGGATCTTGGGCTGGATCTTCCAACCCAGCTAGAGGCTTCTCTTCTCGGGGAGGGTGTGTTGAGTACAGTGGGAGAAAGTGGACTTTGGAGCCAGACAAACCTGGGTTTGAATCTGCATGACGTTCCTTACTGCATGGCCTCGATTTGTCTGAGCCTCAGTTTCCTCATCTACAAAACCGAGAAACCAATTTTTCTCTTGCAGCCCTATTGTGAGGATTGGATGAGATTATACATGTGAGGTGTCTGGCCCACGGAAACGACTCTTATTACCATGTGCGTCTGGAGTCTCTTCCGAGGCTGACTCGCACAACCCCAGGGGGTGTCTCGGTGAAAAGTGCTCCTTGCATTTGTGAAGCACACAGCCTGCACGTGGCGACCCAGGTCTAATGTGTCCAGCGTTGAGTTATTTCTGTGTGTTGTGGCGTTTAATAATCTGGGAATTTCTGAAGAGAGGACGAGGCAGGGAAGCGCCGCTACCTTTCGAGCCTCATTTCTTGCCACTATCAGCTGCCCCTCCCCATCCTATTGGACTAAACTCCTTGCGGTATTTCTTTTTTCTTGAGAGAGAGAGAGAGAGAGAGAGCAGGAGAGAGGGGCAGAGGAAGAGAGAGAGAATCTTAAGCAGGCTCCACGCTCAGCGTGGAGCCCTGTGTGGTGCTCGATCCCACGACCGTGAGATCATGACCCGAGCCGAAATCAAGAGTCAGACAACGCTGCACTGAGCCACCCAGGCGCCCCACTACCGCTGCACAGCTTTTCTCTGAGCTGGAATACTTGTTTCCTCCTGACCGGGCTGCTGGTTTCATTCACCACTGCACACTCAGCACCTATCATGACGTCTGGAACAGAGGACAAGCTCCATAAACGTCCGTTGGATGAATATGGTGCTTTGGGGGGTTATCCGGTTTTCCTCAGAAAGGGGCAGGAGATTTTTACATGAACAGTTGTGTCTTCAATACCACGACTGCAATGGACTGTGCATCCCCCACGTTCATATGTTGAAATCCTCACCCCCCAGCGTGCTGAATGACTATAATATCATGCCCACTGTGTATAATACCACGTACATTGCGCCAACGCTGCTTTCTAATTATTTCTTAATTTGTTTGTTTATTTATTTACTTATTTGTTCATTTATTTGAGAGAGACAGAGAGTGGGGAAGAGGGGCAGAGGGAGAGAGACACTCCTAAGCGGGCTCCCCACTCAGTGCGGAGTCCGACATGGGGCTCAATCCCATGACCTTGGGATCATGACCTGAGCTGAAATCAAGAGGCAGATGCTCAACTGACTGAGCCACCCAGGTAGCCCCAACAGTGCCTGCTGCTTAATAGGTATGTGGCCTCGGGCGAGTTTCTTAATCATGCTGTGCTTCTGTGTCCTGTAAAATGGATATAGTAAGAGTACTTCTCTCAAGGTTGTGGTGAAGATTAAATGAGATGCCTCTACTCTCTGGAATGTTCTCTCTCAGATCGTGCCAGGGCTGGCTCCTTCTTCACATCAAGACTCAGGTTAAATGACTCCTCAGGGTCCCTGTCTGCTCTGACCCTTTCTCCAGCTTCTCTCGTATTACCTGGTTTTAAGTTTTTTTTTCATGGCATTCGTCGCTATCGCGATGTATCGTTGTTTACTTATTTGTTTATCAGCTGTGTGACCTCAATTTCTCTGAGGCTCAGTTTCAATTCACTGTCTTAGCTCAATGCCTAGAACGGTACCTGAAATGCAGTAGCGCTCAGTAGCGCTCATGTTTGTTGAATGCATTTATTCTCCCTTTCCAAGTATTTGAGAAAGTTAATGGACAGCCAAACCTGGGTGAAAGCTTTCTGATCATGTAAGTCTGTGGCTAAACAGAAGAACCAGCCCTTGGCCTCAGGAGCTTACCATCTAGTTGGTGGGAAGTGACTTGAGTAATTCTTAGAACCACTGGTGGTTTATAAATCACCAGGTTGGAATCCGTGCCTCCCCCGAATGAAAAGTGATACGGCCATTGATCAAACTAAGAAAGTGTGCAGTTCGGCGCTAGGGCTGAGTGGTGCAGCGTGTTCAGTGAAATGGGGACACAGAGGGAGGGATTCAGTTGGGGGCCTTCAAGGAGAGCGCAATCATCCCAGTCAGAAGACACCAGGCATGCATGTTTGTAAAGCGCTTAGAACAGCGTGTGGCCCATAGTAAAAGTTATGTGTGTGTTTCTTAAATAAAAAGAGCTGAACTGATATTTTTATGCCATCAAAATTTTATTTTTTCTTTTAAAAAAAGATATAAAAATATAAGAAAGCTTTATTCATGAAGTTACTATGAGTTGTCCTCTCTCAAAAGCACTCACAAAGGGGATGCCAGAACACTTATTTGTCTGATACTAGAAAACATTATATACTAACGTCATAAAGAGCCTCTACAGGAGACCTCAAACCTGGGGATCACATGGACCCAATCAGATCGTCTGAGTGAAGAGACCAATCCTCAGAAATATTAACAAGGGAAGATGGCTGCATAAGCTGGCCCTCCTGAGCCTCTGCTTGGTGACATGGGGCCTGGGCACCCTCTTCTTCGTTGAACACACAAGGTGGGCAATCGCAGTTGGGCCTCTGGTTGGACTGTGACAAGGTGAACACCTCACCGCATGCCTCACCATTCTGGGTTGTGGTTCCTGTGCCACTGGCTACTTTCGCGGAGCAGGGCAGAGTAAGCCATGGGGACTGCTGGGGAGCTGCACATGACACTGGGATCACCTGCTTAGAAGAGGTAACTTTTGAAACATAGTACAACTCGGTGCTATATAGAACCATATTGTGAGAGATAGCCTTGGCCCTGATGCCACATTCAGTGACACGGTAGGTGAACTGGTACATGTGTGGCTGAACGTGGTTGGCAGGGCAACCCAGGCCCAAGTGTAACTCATGGAAATGAACATATACATCATTATTCAACATGAAGGGGTGTACTGTGACCATGAACCAGTCTGCGGAGCACAGTACAGTCATCGGACTTTGTGCGGAACAGGCCGAAAACACAGAGGTGAGGATGACCATCCCTCCTATCAACTCCAAAACTTTCATCCCTGTAGCTGATCAGGTAACGACTCTCAGGAAACAGGAAGTTGTCTGGTGAGGATTTCTAGAGCATACAAAAACACAAAAGGCAAATCATCTTATTTCCTATTGGAAGTTCAAACACAATCATTTTTTTAAAACAGAAGTATTTTTAAGGCTAAAAGAGTAGAACCTAAATGTTCTCAAAAAAGGAAAAGGGGTAAATATGTGAGGTGATGGACGTGTTCATTAACTTGATTGGGCGAATTCTTTCATGACGCATACGTATGTCAAACCATCATGTGGCGCACTTTAAATATCCTATAATTTTATTTGTCCATTATACCTCGATAAAACTGAAAAAAAGAAAGAAAACAAAGACAAGGAAAACATTCTTGTGAGAGAGAACTGAATTTTCATTGTCAGAACTCACATGTTGATGGATGACTACAAATGGCTTCTCTAAGTGGCTTTTACCATGCTGTTTTGATATAAAACACATATCCCCCATATACAGAATGAGTGTCTACACTGGTCAGCAATGGCATCCTTTTTTGTGTATAACCCCAACAAAAAAGAAGATGAAATGATTTTGGGGCCGCACATTAAATAAGGTGACAGTATAATTCCAGTTGGCAGCCCCAGTGTCCTCCCATGTACCATAAACGACCCCCCCCCATTGCCTTGTTTTTGGTTTAGAACAAACAGAACTCAATAAAAGCCAGAGAAGAGATTGTGGTTTATTACTGACAACCACATATGGCAATCTCCGCAAGTGGCTCACTTGAATTGAGCCAATGGATACTTCATAAACTCTAGCAGCAGTGTCATCAATTGTTGCGACCGACGGATTCCCTGATATCTCAGTCAGGCCACGTTGTAAAATCGTGAAATCACAGAAACAAAAAACGCTGCTTTATACTTTGTGTAACGATTGACGAGGTATCCCCTGAAATATTCTTTGCGGCCACGGTTTCCACCTCACTGAGTCATATTCTTTGCTTTACGGTTTTATTTTATTTTCACTAGCTTTTTATTTCTTTTCTTTTCCAATGGGAAGCTCTGCAGCCACTTCCTAGGCCTTTTACCTCCTAAAGAGTGGCAGGTAGAGCAATTCTAAGAACATATGTCTAAAACACAATATCAGAAGGGGAAGACAAGTGAGACACGAAGGAAGGAAGAGGAATATCATCAAATATTGCCCAACCCAGGTCTCATCTTAAAAGTGAAAATGACATAAACCAAACAGAAACAAACCTAAACTTCCAAAGGAAAATGTATATGCACGACTGTAGGGTTTTACGTTTGTTCTTCTCTGATGGGTTAAGTGACCCCTGCATATATGAATTCACCCTTCGACCATTATTTATTGAGTCCTACTATGTGCACAGCATTGCGCTAAAAGGCATCCCAAGCCATTTCTACCCTCCTCTTTTCCCCGGTTGCAAAAATGCAACTTTCTCTTCCTTTGATATTGATGAATTTGCTGCATTCTTTGATGGAAACCGTGGCATAATGGGCCCACTAGAAAAGTGCACTGGCCTGGATGAAATGCTGTGTTTCAGACACTTGCTCTGATTGGTACAGATTGGGCCTCCCTACCTCTCTCATTAGTGACTTCTCATTCTGTTGGGTGTAAAGAGAAGTCTAAGGGGTCTATCTGGGTCCTCCCTTTCCTCTTGGTTTGTTCTGAAATATCCCTCCTGGCATTGCCTGTTTGTTTCTTGCAAAGCAAAAACAGAAGCAGCAGCAACAAACAAAAAAAAACCCTGACCCTCTTACCCCTCCAAAAAAACCAAAACAAACAAAATAAAACGGCAACAACAAAACACAAGTAAACTCTGATGCCAGCTGGTCTTGGATAATGAGTCAACAGTTAAATAAACAAACCCCTTGCTCTGGAATGATGCTTGATATTTGCTGAGATAATCACTCCACCACACTATTCACTACTGTCCTGGGCTGGTGAAGTCCACCCTACCCAGAGCATGTTTTGGGAGCGGCTTTCTCTCCCCCTCGCTCCTCTCTGTGCTTACTATCATCTCATAGCCTGGATCTGTTGGTCCTGAACAAAAACCTCCCCTTTGAGTAGTTCCTGGAATAGGCCAAAGAAACAATCCTTCCATTGCATTTTGGTTGTTCAAACCCGACACTGAGACCCAAGTTCAAGGCCAGGTTCTGGCCCAGGGAGTCCTGCCTTCCATTTCTGCTCCCTTTCTCAAGCATCTTCCCTATCCCCCATCCCCCTCCGCCCTCTCAGGAATAATCCCAAAAGGGTTATAAAAAGCCCAGAGCCTCTGAGAAACAAGACAGCCCCCCCCTCAAGCAATCATTTTAGGCCACTTCACCTCTACACCCACTTTTGAATGACATTGCACCAAATCGGTCTTGAAGAAAGGGGTTTAGTAACATCACTAAGTTTGGGGGCTCATTTAGTACAAATTTCCAAACTCAGGACAGTCTCTCTTTCCTGTGTGTTTTATTTATTTATTTATTTATTTATTTATTTATTTATAGCCAGGAACAGCTTGCCACATGAGGGAAGACACAAATGAAGATGCCCATGTGTGTGACACCATGCCTTTGAGTGCAGATAAAACTTGAAAATGAAGTCAGTGGGACCCACATTCGAGACCCTGCATCTCCGAGGTGGCAGGGAGGAGGGAGGAGGCCGGAAGGAGAGCAGAATGTAGTTGCCAATGAGCTCGCTAACCCTAGCTGGATTCCACACTTTGGAGGTTGCTCTGTTCTACTGAGCACAGGCATCATCACAACTGGGCACCCTCCCTTCGCAACCCCCCCGCCCCGCCGCTACCTGCCATTCCCAGGAAGGGTAGAGGCTGCGTGTGTGTGTTGGGGGATGGTCATAAGTCCTTCACAACACAGTGTGGAATGATCAAGTCAAATGGCCTTTCCAACTTCTGAGACGTGCTGGCAGGACGGGATCTTTGGGGCTGGGCACCGCACCCCGGGAGCTGTGGACAGAATCCCATTTAAAGTCTCCAGAAATCTTCAGAGCTAAGGGAGCTGAGGACATGGAAGAAATAAATGCAGAGAAGGGAGTGCTCACCTTGGGATTACTGTCCAGCTTCTTGAAGAAGAGGAGGGGGAGGAGGAGGGGGGAGGAGGAGGGGGAGGAGGAGGGGGAGGCATTGGCAGCTGGGCATTTAGAAAGCAGATCTCAAGGTCTGCGTTGCCCTAGCCCCATTTTGACTTGATTGCAAATCATCCCTGTGACATTCCAGAAGCACTGGGCTTAGGTGCATTTGTATAGCCAAGCAGGGCTCAGCTATTGGTACAAGCTGTCCTGAACTGAGCTATAGAGGCGGACAAACCCAGAGCTACTAATGGCACCTGGATGCAAAATGTTTGCTTTCCCTGTAGCTACAGAGCACAGTAGCTTTCTGTTTTTCTAAATGTGGTCTATGCATATATATTTTCCATTAGTTCCTCTGACAGCATTTTCCTCCTTCCTTTTATTTTTTTCAAGAACTCCCTAATAAGCTTAATTCTTAATAGGTCTCAGTCATTCATTCATTCATTCCTCTTTTACATTTAAAAAAATCATGAACTGTTTCGTTCTGGGAATGTAAACTCTATTTCTTAATGTCTTACAGGAAAGAGATTGAATATTGGCGTGAACACAGAGCATTTTTAATCTCAGGAAGAAAAGATCCTTTTTAAAAGAGACAAAAGTTGCAGTCCAAATTAGTTTTGTGCTGTTTGTGTTTTGTGAAAGCAGACGGGATTTTTGCCCCCCCCCCCCACCATCTCCTCTGATGTCGTTAGAGACACATATGAACTCTTTGCATGGGGATTGGGGAGGGGAATTAGCTAAACATTTCCACATCTGGTTTTGGAACGGTTTGGAAAAAGAACTCGCTCCATAGGCTCCTGGAAGCTTTTTGGGTCGACAGTTATTTATTTTTAAAATTCAGTATACTCATGACAGCATAGTTATCAATTGTATATTGTTTTCCCAGAATCTTGTTGTCAAAACAAAAGGAAACAGAGGGGAAAAGGAAATATAACTGTCAGGGCTTTGATTTGCAGCAAAGTTTGTTCATTCTCTTGCAGCTGATTTGAAGCAAAAAGAATCTGAGTCGGAGCAAAGATTCTTTGACAAAACAAGAACAGAAAAAAGAATCCTAGCACTTTGTGAACTCTTTCGCCCAGAAACTCAAATAGTCACATTTTGACTTTGCCCTGCCAGCTACCTCGAGGTTTGGGAGGCTTTTAAAATTGAATTCTTTGGATAAAGCCCAGTTTTAAAGAATTAGTTGCTTCACTGCTCTCAAAGAAAGTGGGGATTGTGATTGTACTAATGATGTTGAAGGTACATTAAAGTGAGTTAGAAAATTAAATAACTACTTTGGTGGAATTTACATTAATTCTAAAGAATCCAGGTCCAGCTCAGTGTTGCAAGCTGGCGAAGCATGGTGTTTAAGTTACCGCACGCTATTCATCATTGTGCGCGGAAGAAGAATTATGAACTGCTAATGCTTAACAATGTCCACCTTCTCAACAGAGGAAAACACCTTGACTCAACCCTAGAAAAGACTTCATTCAAATTAAATGAAAGAGTAGTCATTAAAAACGTTCTCACTGATTCTAAGAGTAACTGTAGAAAAGTGGAGAGATACAGAAAACAGAAGAAAACACTTCTTAACCTTCAAAGTGACCATTGTTAAATTTTTGGCTTATAGACTTCTGGATTTGGGGGGAATGTAAATATAAATATAAATATAATCCATATATAATATATATAATCCATATATATAAAATGCACATACATGTATAAAATCCATATATATATAAAATAAAATATATATATGGTTTATATACTTCTGGATTTGGGGGGAATGTAAATATAAATATAAATATAAATATAATCCATATATAATATATATATATAATCCATATATATAAAATGCACATACATGTATAAAATCCATATATATATAAAATCCATATATATATATATAACCCATATCTATGTATAAAATCCACATATATGTATAATATATATAATGTATATATATGTATGTAAAATCCAAAGTCATTTCTGGAAAAAAAAAGTCAAGGATTTTGGAAAGCTGTTCTTAATTTTTGACATTGAATTTGAAAGCAATCAAAGCATTATTTTTGTTTGGGCCATCTGGTTTTGTTCTTATAATCTGTTAAGCTATCAAGCATAGTTTAAATGTCATGGTTCATCTCCTGCACAAATAAAGGTTGCAAAATAAGTAAGAGCCCAAGATCCCTTGTAAGAGAAGTTTCTGTTGGGTCACAACTTTAGTTGCTTAAAAGGTGAGGAGTCCAATGTGAAATCAAACCATAACAAGGCTACATAGCAAGGGTAAACCGTACCCTGACTGCACGTAAGTATTTCCAAATAAATACAGAAGGCTGTACTTTAGTGGAAATTGCAAATATCAGGTCATGGGAACTCCTTCCCTTTCGTGCAGAGAAGCTGAGTTGGTTTAATTTTAAAGTTGAACGAAGGGATGTATTTCATAATTTCCATGCAATGTAAGGAAAATCCCAAAGCCATGCCCCTAATTCAGTTTACGTTTTAATCTAATAATTTATTTGAGTTTGATTTTTCCGAAAAACGACACCCTTTGCCACGAAGTCCCAGCGTCCTTTCTCATTTTACAAGACAAGGTGAGCTCGTGTCTGTGCAGGACTCCCAGCCCACAGCAACGGGGCTGGCTGCGTTTGTAACCCATTAGCAGTCTCGGGGGGGTCTGCCCAAACCAGATAAAGGCCTGTTCT
Organism: Prionailurus bengalensis; assembly: GCF_016509475.1. Taxonomy (NCBI): domain Eukaryota; kingdom Metazoa; phylum Chordata; class Mammalia; order Carnivora; family Felidae; genus Prionailurus; species Prionailurus bengalensis. The sequence goes on from NC_057361.1 coordinate 111,911,564, forward strand.
CCTGAGATGATTTCCGGATGTTACCAACAGAAGGCAGAGGATCGAATCAGATGTTCCTTCAAGGGCCCCACCACCTCTTTGATACACCTGTGTCAATAAATGAGGGCTCTAGATGGCTTCCAGAAATGGTCAGGCACATTCCTCTCTCCCTTTCAAAGTCGGCATTTTGGGGTACAGGTTTTCTTAAAGCGAGGTGCACATATACGGCCCCAGCGGAAGGATGGCTTGAGTCCAGATCAAACCACAGTTGACTTTATAGGTTGCCTGGCTGATTTTTAACTGGCTTGAGCAACATGCATCTTTCCCAAATCCAGAGCTATCTTATGTACGCCCCACCCAAAATGTAGCGACTCGGTGCGTGTGTGCACACCCTGACCGAGGCTGTTCACCATCCCTGGGGCCCTGAACGGGAGCAAAGGTTTAGAAAAAGGTCCTCTGATAGCAAGGCCGACCGACGGTCATTGTTACAGAGCCTATAATTTGGGAGGCATGCTGTATATTGGAGTAGTTGAAGATGTACTGCTCGGTGGCCAGTACGCTGTGGGAAGACCGAACCTCACACGTGCATATGCACGCGCACACACACACAGGACGGATGGACAGACAGACATACGCACTAAGGAGAAAGGAAAGCCCAGACCCGTTCCCTTCTACTGCCCTCATCCCTCCTATTTTTCTCCATTCCTTAATCCTGGGACTGTAAATTCCTTAAGGAACTGGGTATTGGTCTACGACAGTGTCTGGTACATAGTAAGTACTCAGTAAATATTTATTGAATGAATGACCACCAGCCACCTGCCCCTGTGCCTCCTTGCCCGGTCCCTAAGGGCCTGAGTCTGGTTATCGGCTAATCCCCTGCACCACTTCTTCCCCAGACTCCCAGCTGAAGGCCTGGAATAGCAGCAGGGTCTTTCTTCGTAGAGTGCAGGGCCCCTGTCAGAGGTCAAGGGTCAAGGTCCCCAGCCTGCCCACTTGCCTACCTGACTGCCTTCTTGGCTTGCTGATGCCAAGGGCTTCACATCTGCTCAGCACAATGGTACCCACTTCCCTCTCAAGGAGCTCTTAGCCAGCCACTCCAGACAGAGCCAGAATTCCTTATACTACCCTCCTCGCCCCCCCGCCCCGCTCACTTTCTTCCTTCCTTCTGTCAAGCACCCAAACAACCAGTGTCAGCATGACTGGATTCAGCCACAGAGTCACAGGCTATCCCCACTCTGATGGTCTCGGGCAAGTGAACTAAGTCAACCTCTAGAGAGAAGACAAGGTGCTCTTCTCCTCTGGTCTGGCTTTACATGGGAAGAAAGACATTCTCAAGCCCCAGCCGGGCCAAGTCCAGGCAACCGAGAGACGGTGTAGTCAGAACGGGAAGCCTCCGGCCTACAAGGTCCTGGGAGAGCCTGCAAGGGGCTTGCTGGAGTCACTGGGTTGACTGAGGCACATGGTCACGGCCCCCCGAAGTCGCCCGTGGAGGGGATTCCGTCCGCCAGAAGGAGGAAGCTAAACCACGGGCTGCATATCTGTTCCTCCTTAGGACACGTCTACGTGCCCGCTGCCAGACCCGAGCACAGAGGTAGAAATCACAAAACAGCAGAGGCTCCTGGGAAATCGGAGGCAAAATGGGTTCAGTCTCCCCTCCCGCAAGTTGACCCTGGGCTCACTCTGGGCTAGCCTGGCACCCGCCACTCTGCAACTTCACAACAAGAGAGAGATCCAGGCCAACTTCAGGCTTTGTTTCAGTGTCCCCTAGCCACAGGGCTCCCCAAAATGCTTCGAAGTTGACCCCACCTTCACATATTTTATTGGTAAATACCACTCTCCATTTCTTTTACCCGTACCTTGTGTATAACAAAGGTTTGATACTGAGTGTGATAGCCCCTTATCCTAGCAGTCCCAAATCGTTGGGGCAGGGAGTTGGCCTGGCACGTTCTTATGCAATTCATATTTGGTTAAAATATGCAAATAATGTGTAACATTGTGGGTCAGCTATACTTAAAAAACACACTGCAAAAAATATATATACTTAATAGGTTGAACTTGTGTTCATCATTTGTATATTGTAGCATATAAGTAATTAAAAATATGTAACATACAGACGTTAAAATAAATACAAAATGCTGACCTATTATATTATTATCCCTGATGATATATACATATGTGACATATAATACTATTATGATATGTATTAATGACAAAAAGAAGTCTCCTTCGCCCTGGCAATCTATCATTCCCTTAACAAAGAATAAAGGATCCTCATGACATTTTTCTCAAGGGCCAAGACTTGAAATATACGTATATAATATATGCAAACACATGCATATGTATATACTATATGCCAATATGTATAATATATAACCCCCACCTTTGGTCACTGTCCTTCCTTTTTTAAAAGAGTTTATTTTGAGAGAGAGAGAGAGCACGCACGTGTGCAAGAAGGGGAGAGGCAGAGAGAGAGGGAGAGAGAGAATTCCAAGCAGGCCCCATGCTATCAGCACACAGCCCGTCATGGGGCTTGATCTCATGATCTGTGAGATCATGACCTGAGCTGAAATAGAGAGTCAGATGCTTAACCAACCGAGCCACCCAGGCACTCCTATCCTCCTTCTTTCTATATGTATCTAATATATATTATATTATATTATATTATATTATATTATATTATATTATATCAATTATATTATATAATATATATATATATAGAGAGAGATATAGATATATATTTATGGTTGAATTGTGTCTCTCCAAATTCATATTTGAAATCCTAACCCCCAGTACCTCAGAATGTGACCTTATTTGGAAACAGGGTCTTTACAGAAATCATCAAGTTAAAATGAGGTCACTGGGGTGGACCCTAATCCACTATGACTGATGTTCCTACAAAAAAGGGACGTTTGGACACAGGGACCCTGCAGAGGGAAGACAACGTGAAGACACATGGGAGAAGACAGCCACGGGACTGGAGTGAATGAAGCATCTGAAGCCCAAGAATACCCAGAATTGTCGGCAAACATCAGAAACTAGAAGAGGTGAAGAAGGATCCTCTCCTAGAGCCACCAGAGAGAACATGGCCTTTCTGACACTTGATCTTGGGCTTGCAGCTTCCTGAATCGAGAGAGTAAATTTCTGTTGTTTTCAGCTACCTAGTTTGTGGTGCTTTGTACAGCGGCCCTTGCAAACTAATAAATATATTTTCCCAACCAACTGAGCAGACACACATGCTTCCTTCCTGAGATAAGAGCTTGCAACTATGTATGTTCTGACTCCGTGTCTTGCTACAGCCTTAAATTCCATTCGGAATTACAAAGATGGTGAGACAAGGAACAGAGACAACGTGAAGATAAGAGGAGCCAGTCAAAGGGGTGCTGGCGCTGGACGTCTACAGGAGAAACCGAACGGGGTGGGGGGTTAGTGTCATATCAGGAAGACTTGCTTATCCTAAAAGTTGTGCAAAAGTGAAGGGAGACAGCAGGGATGAAACCAAGTTTTCTTGGTTCTCAGGAGGCATTCAGGTAGAGGCGAGATGGGCACTGGTCAGGATGACTGGAGAGGGCATTCTGTCCTATTGGCAGGCGGGAGATCATAGGGTCTTTAAAGTTCGATTACAGGATGCTGCGTGCGCGTTCCCATGTGTGCATTCATAATATCATCATTCATAGTGTTCAGAATTATGTATCCTAATGTGCTCATAATTAGCATGTATATTATAAACACAGGCATGGGAGAACACACACACACACACACACACACACACGCACGCACACCCCATGTGTGCATAGGTTATATATATAGGTCCTTTGAGAGTCTCACAATGTCACTGATGCCCAGAGCCTCTAAACCTGACACATGGAAGACTATGGAATACGACCTACCAGGGACTGAGCCCCCAGTCAGGTTTTTGTTGTGACTGGGGCTTAAAAGAGGCAGGTGGAAGGGGAGATGGACGGCGGGTCACAGCGTTAAGGAAGATATTCAGAATGAGGCTCACCGCTCTGCTCTAAATGTTGGGGGAGCTGACATGGCCTTTCTCTAAGCGGCACGATCTGGGCACCTGGGTGGCTTAGTCGGTTCAGCGTCCGACTCTTGATTTTGGCTCGGGTCATGATCTCACAGTTCCCAAAATCGAGCCCCGTGTTGTGCTTGGTGCTGACAGTGCTGAGCCTGCTTGGGATTCTCTCTCTCTCTCTCTCTCTCTCTCTCTCTCTCTCCCTCTCTCTCTCTGCTCTCTCTCTCTGTCTCTCTCTCTCAAAAAAAAAAGTGGCATGATTTCTGAAAGCTCCTCACCAAGGGTTCTTTTTCCAAACTTCTTGCACTGGATTGCAAAAGCTGGGACTCTGCTCCTTGGAACTTCATCCATGGAGGCTCCAGCACAGCTGGAGGGCAAGTGGTCCAGAGTATAAACATTTTCTATTTAACCTAGAAGGGAGGTAGTCATGGCTTCTTTTCTATACTTATGCTTCTTAGCAATGTTTTAACAATTGCAGAATTCAAAGAATTTTAAAAGTTTGTTTGAACATATAAGGGTCACATATGGCAACAGGTCTCAAACATTTTCTTTCTTTTTTTTTTAGAAAGAGAGAGAGTGGGTGGGAGGGGCAGAGGGAGGGAGGGAGAGAGAAAGAGAGAGAGAGAGAATCTCAAGCAGGCCCTATACCAAGCATAGAGCCTGATGCAGGGCTTGATCCCACGACTGTGAGATCATCGCCTGGGCCAAAATCAAGAATCGGACGCTTAGCCAACTGAGCCACCTAGGTGCCCCTCAAACATTTTCTTTAGTTTGGATATCTTTTCTTTGCATAGAAAACCCCCAACAGCGTGTGCTCTCTCCAGTTATCTCCCTAGATCCTTGCGGCTCTCCTGTAAGGTCCCCAAAGACAGGCATTGCATGTTAAAACCGTGGAAATGGGATCCCAGAAGGGCAGAAAGCCTTGGCCAAGATCAAGGATGGCTGAGTAGATTTGGGCCTCAGGCATTCCCACCAGCCTACCTGGCTTCTCTTCCCCTTTACTCCGTATACAACATTGTATGTTGTATTCATTATGAGTGAATCATTGTGGAAAAGAAGAGAAAGCCCTGAAGTGGCCTGGCCTAGGGACTATTGCACCAAGATACGTGGCGGAGTTCTGCTCCAATGTCTGATGGTGGCCCAGTTACTCAGAAGAGGGAGACACAGCTAACTCCAACTCAGCCGAGGTTGCTGAGCAAACCGAAGCACAGAGGGCATCCAGGAGCAACATCCCAGAGCTGGGAAGAGCCGAGTGAAGCTCTAAGATGGCAAGTGGCAGTGAGGGGCAAGGACCAAGCTTTCTAGAATAGCCCAAGATTCGCAAAAGACAAGAGGAAGGATGGAGTATTCACAGACCGGAGAGGGCAGATCCAGTCAGACACAGCTGAGCGGGTAGTGTGTGCTTCCTTGGCCCCTCTCACTCGGTAAAGTTTTCTTTTCACTCCTGAGTTATGGGAAACAAAGATGGAAACCGAATCTACCCACTAGACGGGGCCATTCATCAGAGGCAGCTGCCTGACCATAGAAACTAAAATTCCTTTGAAGAAGGAAGGAAGGAAATGAACATTTATCGAAGTTAGGAAACTCACTGAAGACACAGAACCAGCAAGTGGCAAAGACAGGACTGAAAGCGTCTGCGATGCTCACGAAGCTTCCATACCTTTCTTTCTAGTATATGCCAACTCTAAGAAAGTAAACACAGGGAGTGTTGAAAAAAGAGGACGTAAAAAGCATAGATTGTTTATGGGGATCAGAGTCTAGGGTGATGGGGAGGTGGGGAAATTAATAGCTTTTCAAGCAGGGGAAATGGAGGGGGGGGAAAGGCCATAAACGAGAGACAGAAATTTAGAGGCACTCAGAGAAGATAATTCAAAATCACTGTTTATATTTTATCGCTCCTTATATTTTAGGCTTCTTGAGAACAAGCAGTCATTCCTGATTTCCATGTAACACGTTTGTTCCAGAAGCTGCATGTATATCCAGAACATAATGAACTTGAGGACACACAGTATATCCAGGCCCTCCCAATCTATTTTGACAAGGGACATGTATATGGCTTCTGTAGAAAGCAACCAAATATGGCAGCCCCAAACTATGAAGAATGGCCTGCAGGCTCACCCAATAAATCTTTCTGAATGGAAAAAGGGTACCACACATTCCCAAAGTCTTACATTTGTTACGGAAGTGGGGAATCACATATTCCCGATTCCGCCCCGAGGACAGAGACTGTGTCTTTTTCTGATTTCATCACGTCTTTAAAAAGAATGCTGGGCTTTATTTACCAAGCCTGGACGTTTGTGAATCTCCAGACAGGGCCTGGATGAGAATGGGGGGGGGGGAGGGGAACAGACAGCCAAATATAGATTCCGTGGGTAATTTTATATCAGTACCATGTTCTACACAACTAGGGCTAGGCAGCCCTAGTGCCCTGACAAAAGGCGGGTTTTCACCAACGTTTTGGTGCTAAAAAAAAAAAAAAAAAAAAAAAAAAAAGCCTAGTTAGTGAGTATAAAGAAAGCAGTAGGGCTGGGTGCTCTTTATTCCTGGTCGAAGCTACTAGCTGGAGATGTTACAGAGAGGAATTGAGTTTATTTCCCTCAATAATACCATCTGGCATTCTGTCAGACTCTTTACGAAGAATCTTATATTGTTCGAGCCGTGCTCTGGCTCATAACAAGAATTGAACAACTGTGGCATCCACCTGTTCCAAATCAAGACTGGGGTATTAAGATCAGCGGTGTTGACCCATTAGAAGGGCCGGACCATTTTGCGTGGAAGGCGAACCTCTCCTAAGCCCAGGGATTAGCATGTTCACATTGGGACAATAACCGAAGCAGGTGCTCATTCTCCGGGTGGTTCAGAGTAATTTTTCTGGCTGCCTAGAGGTAGAAGCTGAAATAGAATAAGTCCTCGAGGGCATGACCCCAGACAGGGGATGGGGAGATAAGGGAGACACTCCTTGTTCTTTGCTTTATTGGAAAATGGAAAGAGAATCTCTTGGCACAAAATGGCAGCTTCCCTGGCTCTTCCGGGGCTGTTCTATAGAACAAGGGGGAAAGAGAATGGAGGATTAAAGAAGTATAAAGGATGGTCTTTTTCAAGGGATACGTTCATTTATCAATATGAGATACCTTTAGATTCTGAGTCTCTTAGATAAGCAACACTCTCAAAAGGGCCACCTTATCATTATTTATAAAATAAACTGATTTTCAGAGAGGAAGACTTCTCTCTTGTCTCCCTTTTTGAGATTCTGCTTGTGGGAGTTTGTAGACCTAGGGGGGTATTTTTTTTTTTAATCAAGTTTTAAGTAGGGGCGCCTGGATGGTTTAGTCGGTTAAGCGTCCGACTTCGGCTGAGGTCACGATCTCACAGTTTGTGGGTTCAAGCCCCGCGTGGGGCTCTGTGCGGACAGCTCAGAGCCTGGAGCCTCCTTCGGATTCTGTGTCTCCCTCTCTCTCTGCCCCTCCCCTGCTCATGCTCTGTCTCTGTTTCTCAACAATAAATACACATTAAAAAATTTAAATCAAGTTTTAAGTAGCATTTATTACTTCTAAATTTAAGAACTTACGGCTTTATTTTGCCACGTTCTTAAGATTCCATGAACCTATAAGGGTGACTGGAAATTTGGTGCTTGTAATATTCTGGTTCTTAATGCCCCTGTAGGGACACATCCCTGGGACCTCAGGTTGGGCTAATTGGATATTGGGGATGGTAAGTGGTCTTGGTGAGGAGGTTACGGAGGAGACAATGACTTAGCTCACCTTATAGAGCACAATTGGGTGAAACTGTTATACGGACAGAAAAGGGGTGAGTAGGAAGTCAGTATTTGAAAGTAATGAGGTCCTGGTGGGTTTAAGGCAGGACAGTCATAGGAGCTACGTGGCTTTGATGTGTCACAGAGACGTGGATGAAACTGCCCTGGTTTTACTAGCTGTGGAACCTTGGGCATGTTACTTTCTAAGCTTTGTCTTCCTCATTTGCAAAATGAGGATAATAATAATAATAACAATAATAATAATAATAATAATTCTTCATAGTTTTGTGTGATGATTACATAAGACCGTGAGTCTAAAACTGTCTTGTAGAGTTCCTGACATGGGAACACTCAACAAATATTAGCTATTGTTAAAATTATTGTTTTTTTAAAAAAAATTTAATGTTTATTTTTGAGAGAGAGAGAGAGAGAGAGGAAGAGAGAGCGTGAGCGTGGGAGGGGCAGATAGAAAGGGAGACAGCATCTGAAGCCATCTGCTCAGAGTCTGAGACGGGGCTCGAACTCACAAACTGCGAGATCATGACCTGAGCCGAAGTCGGACGCTTAACCGACAGAGCCACCCAGGCGCCACGAACTTACTACTGTTGAATATAGAAACTCAAGTAACTGCATTGAAACAGATTTCCCAGCACATTTTGGAAGCTCCTCAGCTATTTTTGTGCTGAAGTCTAAACCACACCTGAGTTTTTCAAAGGCCTGGGAGTTGAAGATATGGGGCTCTGTCACTTCCTAGCTGTGTGACCTTGGGCAAGTCACTTCCCCTTCCTGGCTTCAGTTTCCCCGTCTAAAACAGGGCCAGTTGTAACAAATACCTTGTGGTCTGGGGGATTGAACGAGGTATGGGAAACTGCACGTATGGGGCCTGGCACAGAGCAAGGGCCCGATAAATGGGAACTATAGAATAGGCTTGGGCAGACGGCCTGGCTACAGGCTTCCTTCCCTACCCCTCCAACCCCGCCACCTCCCTCCACCCCCTTGTTAGTCCCAACGAGAGTGCCATCAATCTGCCACTCTCCTTGGGGGTTGCCGGAAATTCCTGGCACAGATATCTCCTACAGGGATGAATTTTGGATATTCCTCCGTCCACCCCTGTTACCACTGAATTATGGGGGGAGAGAAGGAGAGAAGAACCATTGAGAGGGAGAGGAGAAAACAAACGTCTTCTGTATACTCCTGCCCTGGCGAGCCCAGGCGTATGCCTGAAATAGGTGTTCGGTAAATACTTGAGGAATGTATGTACAAATGAATGAAAAAAGCGAGGTGGCAGGCAGGCATCCGGGAAAGGAGAGAAAGAAATGGCAAGCTCTCCCCGACTCGGCCTGCACACCATCTCTATCTCGGGGGCCTCCCCTGGTCGTGGACCGTGACCAACCCCGAATCTCTCCTTTCTCTTGCCCAGGCTACACGCGATACCCTTCAAGATACCCAGACAGAGGCTTGAGTCTGGATCAGGGCTAGGGCCCTTGTGTCTCTCTGCTGTGGGCAGAAAACAGCTTCATTCTCAGACTGGTCTCAGCGAGCTCCTCAAGGGATCTCCAGATACAACCCCCTCCACCATTTTGAGATTCCTTCCTCGTCCCGAGACCACGCAGTCGGGTGCAAAGGGACGGATCCACTGGTCCACTTCCATTTGTGTTTTACACACGGAAGCAACCTGACCACCTGGTCTGGCTGTGAAACATACGCAAATGAGTACAGACACCTGTACACACAGGTAGGTGAACACATGCTTCAGATACACATGCTGACCACGCACAGGACTGAGGCCGAGGGTGATGCTTTTTATGGGCCACATTTAAAACCTTATGTGCTGTGGTTTCTCAGCGCCTTTCATAAGCTCGACTTCTGTTCTGACATTTGTTTCAAATAAGGTTTCCTTCCATAAAAATACCACTTAGGGACACACATGCAGAATATGCATTTGGCTTTTCCTGGGTGTTAAATATTTTATTTGATGTGCTGATTTTCAAACTACATTGCTGGGAAATTAATAAACACTTAATTGCCTGTGTGACAACCTCTCAACACAGAAGCAACAGTGATTTGGATCCTGAATCCTTAATTCTTTACCTCTTGTTTTCCCTGTGAGCTCCCAGCCTCGCTTTCGCACCCAACCTCTGGTTACCCACAAATTCTACACATGGCACATGAAAGCAGGCAAAACATCTCCCCCCCCACCAAAAAAAAAAACCCAACAAGGAATTGGAAAAGGAGAGTGAGGGTTCTACCCTACATGATGTGATTAAAAGTAAAATATATATATATTTTAAAGAGACCCGTTAAGCCAGTCCTTTTGAACACATGTAACTTCCTGATTGGTTCCACACTCACATCATCTCTGGCTCGATTTGGTTCTTGGGGTCTGATTGAGCAAGCTTTTGTTTCATCTCATGCCCCATGTGCGGAGAGTGCGGGGTGTCTAGAAGTTGCCCTTTTTTTGGGAAAATAAAAAATACTGGAGAAAACCAGGGCTGACTTCCGATATGGGCAATTCTAGCTCATGGGCCGGGCGAACGAGCCCCAGGGTGTGTGTGGATGGGACCCGGAGGTGGAGGTAATTTGGGCCTCATAGCAGCTGGCCAGGCAGCTGGTGGAGAGCAGCTGCAGGAGGGGACAACTTCCATGGGGGGGTAGAATTGAAAGTTGGACTTCTGTACAGAACTGTTCAAGGTGACCTGACCCTGGGTTGAATTCTATCCCTCGGTATATGTTACCGGCTTATACTTTAACATTAGATGCAAAAGGGGTGGGAGAGTGAACCAGAGGCACAGAGAAGGACCTCTGCCTACTTCCGGAGGCACAGCATTGCTGGGGGATTTCAGGACCCAAAGGTGGCAATTTCCGTGTGACCTTCCCCTCAAGGCCACGTTGTGATGGAACTTAGCAGTGAGAATGTATCACCAACAGGGCACTCATTTAAAGTTAAAATGTCCTTTCATAACTTTTGGAAAGGAGGTTTGTATACACAGAGTATCTAGGATTTGCCCATTTCTGTTAAAAAAAAAAAAAAAAAAAAGAACTCCTTCCTGACTATAAATCCTGAGCTCTGTAAATAATTTTTGGGTCCAAGAAGACCAACAACTGGCATTTTCACACCCCACTGCCCCCCCCCTTCCCCGCTTCTGGAGCCCACGGCAACGGGAGGGGGACAAGGCATCTGCAAGGGAGGACGTGACAGATCCAAATGCACATATTTATTTAGTAAACAAGCTCATAATCTTCGAAATTTTAAAATTCGCCATAAGCCAACACAAGCTCAGGCTTCATCTGCAAAAATGCACAGCATCCGCCTTAAAGCGATTTGGTCATTGCAGGAGGGTGAGAGTGACATTGTACCCAGGAGCACAGTCTTGGCCGGTAAAGGCAGGGAGCCTTGAGTCGAGGGAGGGGAGCAGGGGAAGGAGACAGAGGGGTGGCCAGGCCCCTTTGATTTGGTGGAATCCAAGGTCATCTCCTCACTTTCTCCTCCTCTTTCTTCCCCACCCCCCTCCTCCTCACTCACATTTATTGAGTACTTACAATATGCCAAGCACAGCACCCAGGGCTTTACGAGCCTTGCCTCATTTACCGTCCAGGACATTCTCAGACGGGCACTGTTATCATCCCCGTGTTAGAAGGAAACCGAGGCCCAGAGAGTTTACATCACTTGTGCCTGTGGGTCACATCCAAGCAAGTGACCAGGGCTGAGGCCTGGTGAGATGGCTCCAGAGCTGGCTCTCTCTCCCCCAGAAGTCATGGAAGATACCTCTCTCATGAAGCCTCCCCTCGTGGGTCCCAACAGGATAAACCCCTTGGGTCTCTCGAACGTATTTCTTGGTTTTAAGAACTGATACGCTTTTTTTTCCTTGCTTACAAAAATGCAGTTGAGCCTAGAAAAGCCCAATGTATAAGGCTCTGGTGCTTGTATTTTTTTTTTTTCCAGAGCACTTGGAATAAGGTTCATACACAAAAAGTACGCAGTAGAAAAGTAGCATAAAATGGCCTTGCATAGATTGTCGTTGAGTACGATTTGATTCGTCACTCCCAGCTCTAGCTATTTTGCTGAAAACCACTCTCATCCGGTCAGCAAAGGAAAAGGGGGCCCGAGGAATACTCAAGGACACAGAGAGCTCGGGCTGGAGAAGGTGAGGAGAAACCTGGGATGGATTCAGTTAAGAACAGCAGAAAGCAGAAGAGGCGCTTGGGAAGAGGTTGACTTAGTGGGGGGGGGGGGGGGGGCAGGGAGAAGCTAATTCAAGCACCACAGGCGTGGGAACCGGGAGGGTTGAGCAACAGCTCTGGTGTCAGGTGGCTGTGGGGAGTTACAGAGTGCACTGTAACTTGGGGACCGAATGTGGAACTCAGCCAGCAAGGACCTTGTTTCTCCTAAGGGACTAGGGCATGGGGGAAGCCTAGGTGGCCTGGGGCTGAATCATGGGATATTGAGAAGAAAAGCTAAGCTTATGTGTTAAAGGCTAAACAGGTTGGGCTTGTCCCTGAAATGTACTGACGTGTAACATGTGACTCCTCCCCCCTCCCTCCCGTTGGGAGAATCTGTGCTTCCTTACTGGCTGGTGGGGAGGGCTCCAATGTGAGTGACAGGGCATGGAAAATCTGGAGAAGCCTGATGGACAGCATTTGGATCCTAAGATCAAAATCTAAAGGAGAGTCTCCTCTCACATCTTCTGTGGTCTTGCAACTAACTCAGTTCTTCCCTTGGGGGAAATAAATAGAGGTCATAGAAACCATAATTTTTGGTACGTACCAGTCCTTATTTAACCTGGACAGGCACTCTGAACTAGCAAATGGTTCCACCAACCCTTGGGCTCTACTGGAGGGGTTGGAGGGATCCTTGGTGGGTGGAAAGAACCCCCCAATGATGGCCACACGAGCACTGATGTCCACATTTTCATCACACATCCACGGCTTGGATTTCATGCCTCAAAGAATGTGCAATGGGCCTGCAAAGCTCAAAGGGTATGAAGCCATCACTTTATTAGTATTAGCCCATGTCGTTGAACAGTGCTTTTTACTCCAGAGCATTTTCATATCTACTCAGTCTTATCTGATGTGGTAAGTGGGGTAAGCAATGTTTTTCCTATTTTTGTAAGACAGAAAATAAATACAAATCAAAGTTTATATTCCTTAATATGATTTTAAGTAACTATGCTTAATTCAATCTGGGTCTTGTTACCTCCCTTTCACTCATCCAACAAATATGTACGGAGCACCTTCTCCAGACCAGCACAGTTTTAGGTGCTGGAATATATAAAAGTGAACTAAGACACAGGGCATTTGGCTGGCTCAGTTGGACGAGCATGCAACTCTTGATCTCGCGGTCATGGGTTTGAGCCCCATGTTGGGTGTAGAGATTAAATAAATAAATAAACTTAAAAAAAAAAAAAACAACGTTAACTGAGACAGGGTTCCTATGCTAATAGAGTTTGCAGTCCCAAGTCAGAGACACATTAAACAGAAAAACTCACACATCGTTATATAACATCAGATAGTTAATCTCAAAACATGTCATTACAACTGCGATAAATGACACCAAGCTTAGGTTCAAGTGTTATGAGAGTGTGTAACACAGGGATCTAACCCAGTCTTGGGGTCTGGCAAGGCTTCCCTGAAGAAAAGACATTTCCATATCAGTTTGCAGACTCAGAACTGGGGCTGCAGATGGGGAAGATAGCGAGCACGTGTCAGTGGAATGCCTAAGACCAAAGCTACAGAGCTGGAGCACAGGTCAACACAATCCTGTCCCTGCAACTCTTTTGGTTTTATCTTCCCTTCTTTCCTGCTACTCTTCTTCCTGTGCCGCTACTGGCCATCATTTTCTCCCTTCATCTCAGCACAACTCAGGTGGGTCTTTGTATTTCATCTTGTTTTTTAAAGTTAGTTAATGAATTAACTAAATTTAGTGAATTAGTGAATTAGTGAATTAACTAAATTTAGTGAATTAGTGAATTAGATCACTAAATTAACTGAATTTAGTGATCTCTACATCCAACGTGGGACTTGAACTCAAGACCCCGAGATCAAGAGTCTCATGCCCTCCCAACTGAGCCAGCCGGGCGCCCCATCCATCTTTCATCTTTGAAAATGAGTCAAAAGAAGCAGGATCTCATAGCATGAAAATCCTGACATCTTGGATGTGTATGTCTTGTAGATGAGGGATGATAATGATAATATATAAGAAACATTGCCTTAGAGATGGCCACAAAGCTGAAATCACTTGGGGTGCTTCTTTTGGCTAATTTGTCTTTTAAATCCTAGGGAACTGAATCTAGAATGTTTGCAATGGGGGGGTGGGGTGGGGGTGAGGGGTAGAGAGTGAGGGATGGAGATCTTCGTGCACACAATTTTGCCACGCGGGGTAATACCCTTGAGATCCATCCGACTTGGTGGCCATTCCTTTCCATAATACCACAATTTGTTTAATTATTCACCTATCGAAGGACATTTTGGTTGTTTTCAGTTTTTGGCTATTACAAATAAAGCTGCTATAAACATTCATGTATAAGATCTGTGTGGACATAAGTTTTCATTTCTCTGGGATAAATGCCCAGGAGCATGATTGCTGGGTCCTATGGTAATTGCATGTTTAGTTTTAGAAGAAACTGCCAAACTATTTTCCAGGGTGGCTGCAGCGTTTCACATTCCCACCAACAGTGCCTGAGAGATCTGGTTTCTCTACATTCTCGCCAGCTTTTGGTATTGTCACTATTTTTTGTTTTAGCTGTTCTAATCGGCGTGTAGTAACACTTCATTGGGGTCTACATTTGCATTTCCCTAATGGCTAATGATAGCGACCATCTTTTCATGTATTTACCATCTATATTTCCTCTTTGCTGGAAAGTCTCTTCATGTCCTTGGCTCGTTTGCTGATTGGACTGTTTTTATACGGTTGAGTTTTTTAAAGTTCTTCATATAGGAGTCATTTGTCAGATATATGGTTTGCAAATACATTTGCCCACTTTGTAGCTTGTCCTTGTATCCTCTTACCAAGGCTTTCACAGAGCAAAAGTTTTCAGTTTTGATCAGGTCTAATTTATTGATTTTTCCTTTTATACGTGATGCTTTTGGGATCAAGTCTATGAATTTTGCCTAGCCCTAGATCCTGAAGACTTTCTCCTATGTTTTTCAAGTTTCGTAGTTTTTTACATTTAAGTCCATGACCCAGTTTGAGTTAATTTTTGTATAAGGTATGAGACTTAGGACGAAGTTTGTGATAGTTAATTATGTATCAACTTGGCTAGGCTACGGTACCCAGATATTTGGTGAAACACCTAGATGTTGCTGTGAAGGTTTTTTTTTTTTTTTAAAGAAAAGATTAAGGGGCATCTGGGTGGCTCGGTCGGTTAAGCGTCCGACTTCAGCTCAGGTCACGATCTCGCGCTCTGTGAGTTCGAGCCCCGCGTCGGGCTCTGGGCTGATGGCTCAGAGCCTGGAGCCTGCTTCCGGTTCTGTGTCTCCCTCTCTCTCTGCCCCTCCCCCGTTCATGCTCTGTCTCTCTGTCTCAAAAATAAATAAACGTTAAAAAAAATTAAAAAAAAATAAAGAAAAGATTAACATTTAATTCAGGAGACTTTTAATAAGGCGGATTACCCTCCTTAATATAGGTGGACCTCAACTAATCAGGTCAAGGCCTTAAGAAAAAGACTGACCTCTCCTAAGGAAGAGGGAATTCTCCAGCAGACTGCCTTTGGACTTTAGCTTCAACATCAGTGCTTCCCTGGGTCTCCAGCCTGCTGGCCTATCCTGAAGATTTGGACTTACCAGCTTCCACGATCACATGAGCCAATCTCTTAAAAATAAATCTCTCTTTCTTTCTCTAGTCTCTCTCTCTCTCTCTCCCTGCCTCGTTTCCTCCCTCCCTCTCTCTGGGTTCTGTTTGTCAAGAGAACCCTGACTACTACAAGGTTATCTTTTTTTTTCTGTTAGCCTATGGATATCCAATTTCTCCAGTACTGTTTGTCAAAAAATCTATCTTTCCTTCATTGAACTGCATCTGTACTTTAAAAAATCAGTTGGGCATATTTATGTAAGTCTATTTATGGATTCTATTCTGTTCTATTGGTCTGTGTGTTTATTCTCCTGCCAATACTACACAGACTATAGATAGATAATAGGGCCAACTGATTCCTCCTACTTCATTCTTTTTTAAAATTTAGCTATTCTAGTTCCTTTGACTTTCTGTATAAATTTTAGATAAAATCCAACAAAAGTCTTGCCGGGATTTTGAGTAGGAATTATGTGAAACCTGTACACCAATTTGGGGAGACTGATAGTTTTACTATGCTGTGTCTTCAAACCCATGAATGTGCTATGTCTCTCTATTTTTTTAGATCTTTTATTCTTTCATTAGCATTCTGTGGTTTTCAACATGTAAGTCCTTTTTTTTAAGTTTATTCATTTGAGAGAGAGAGAGAGAGAGAGAGAGAGAGAGAGAGAGAGTGAGCAGGGGAGGGGCAGAGAGAGAGGGAGGCGGAGAATCCCAAGCAGGCTCTGCACGGTCAGCACAGAGCCTGATGCGGGGCTTGAACTCACGAACCGTGAGATCATGACCTGAGTCGAAACCACGAGTCAGATGCTTAACCGACTGAGCCACCCAGGCGCCCCTCAGCATATAAGTCTTGTGTATATTGTGTTAGATATATCCAAGTGTTTTTTTTTTTTTGGCAATTACAAATGGTATTGTATTTTTGATTCTGGTGTCCATGTATTAATTGCATTTATATAGAAATATAATTGATTTTTATATGTTTATCTTTGATCCTGTGACCTTGCTGAACTCACTTATTAGTTCTAGAAGTTTTAAAAATAGATTCCTTGGAATTATCTATATAGATAATCATGTTATCACCAAATAGGAAAAGTTTCATTTCTTCCTTTCTAATCTGTATGCCTTCTATTTTCGTTTCTGACCCTATTGTACTGGCTAGAACTTCCAGCATTATGTTGAATAAGTGATAAGAGTGGACATGCCTGCCTTCTTCCTGTTCTTAGGATGAAAGCATTCAGTTCTTTTATCATTAAATGTAATGTTAGCTGTAGGTATTTTTGTAGACACCCTCTATCAAGTTGAGGAAGTTCCCCTCCATTCCTCATTTGCTGAGAGATTTGTATCAGGAATGGATGTTAACTTTCGCCAAGTGCCTTTTCTGCATCAATGGATGCAATCATGTCACATTTCTTCTTTCGCTTGTTAATATGGTGGTTTACATTGACTCATTTTTGAATATTGAACCAGACTTGCATATTTGGAATAAACCCCACTTGGTCATGGCATAGAATTCCTTTGTGTTGCTGAATATATGCTATTAATATTTTGTTAAGAATTTTTTGCATCTATATTTATGAGGGATACTAACCTGTAGTTTTCTCGTACTAGCTTTGGTTTTGGTACCAGAGTAATATTAGCTTCATGAAATGAATAGGGAAATGTTCCCACTACTTCTAATTTCTGGAAGAGATTATGTATAATGGCCATTACTTTTTCCTCAAACGTTTGGTAGAATTCTTTGTGAAACCATCCGGGCCTAGGGATTTCTTTTGGGGGAGCTTTAAAATTATGGATTTAACTTGCTTAATAGTTATAGGGCTACTAACTATATTTATTTTTGGTGAGTTGTGGTAGCTTGTGCTTTTCAGATTCCCCTATTATCCTTTTGATGTCTGCAGGGTCGATAGTAATATCTTCTGTTTTGGCCTGATATTGGTTATTTGTTCTCTCTTTTATCTTTGTCAGTCTTGCTAGAAATCTGTTGATCTTATTGATTTTTACAAAGGAATGGCTTTTTGTTTCATTGATTTTCTTTACTGTCTTCCTCTTTTCAATGTTATTGATTTCTGCTCTTTATGGTTTTTCCTCCCTTCTGTTTCCTTTGTGTTTGTTTTGCTCTTCTTTTTCTGGGCTCTAGAGGTGGGAGCTTAGATTTACTGATTTCAGACCTTTCCTCTTTTCTACTGTATGTATTTAGTGCTATAAATTTCCCTCTCAGCATGGCTTTTGCTGTGTCCCGCACATTTTGAAATGTTGCATTTTTAAAGTTTATTTACTTATTGAGAGAGAGAGATTGAGAGTGAGAATGAGAATCCCAAGCAGGCTCCGCACTGACAGTGTGGAGTCTGACACAGGGCTCAAACTCACGAACTGTGTGAGATCATGACCTGAGCCAAAATCAAGAGTTAGATGCTTAACCGACAAAGCCACCCGGGTGCCCCTGAAATGTTGCGTTCTTATTTGAAATTTAGTTCAATGTATTTTTTATTTCTCTCGAGACTTCCTCTTTGACCTGTGGATTATTTAGAAGTATGTCATTTAATTTCAAGTATTTGGATATGTTCCTGTTCCCTTTCTTGTTGTTGATTCCTAATTTGATTCCATTATGGTCAGAGAACGCACTGTGTGTGGTTTTAATTCTTCTAAATATGTTTAAGTTTGTTTTATAGTCCAGAATGTGGTCCATCAAGTTCCATGGGTACTTGAAAAGAATGTGTATTTTGCTGGTGTTGGATAACGTGTTCTATAACTGTCGATTAGACCCTGTTGGTTGATGGTATTGTTAGGTTCTTTTATGTCTTTGTTGTCTGCCTAGCTGCTCTATCAATTATGGAGAGAGGGGTGTTTATATCTCTACCTGCAATTGGGATTTATCTGTTTCTCCTTTCAGTTCTGTCAGTTTTTGCTTCACATATTTTGCTTCAAAAACAGCTCAGTTGTTTGCCCCATACACATTTAGCATTGCTACATCTTCCTCATGGACTATTTTATCATTATATCATTGTCACATATAATGTCCCACGCTGTCTCTGCTAATTTTCTTCAATCCGAAGCCTATCTGATATTAATAGAGCCAGAGACACCCATTTTACTCTCAATCTCCCTATATTATTATATTTGAAGTGAGTTTCTTTTAGAGTGCATATTGTGGGGCGATGTTTTTCTTATCCACTTTGCCAACCTCTGTCTTCTAATTGATGCATTTAGATGATTTACATTTAACATCATTGTTGATATATTAGGCTCTGTGTCTGCCATTTTATTTTTTGTTTTCTGTTTTTCATTTCTCTGTTTTTCTTCTTCCTGCATTCCTGCGGGTCACTTGAATATTTTTTGGAATATCATTTGGATTTATCTGTAACGGTTTGAGTGTACATCTTTGTATAGATTTCAGTGGTTCCTTTAGGTATTGCATCGTATATACATAAATTATCACAGTCTAATGGTGGTGTTATTTTACCAGTTTGGGTTAGTGTAGAAAACTTACTTTCATTTATGTCCCTTTGCCCTCCCCAGTTTATAATATAATTATTTTAAACATCTCCTCTCCATGCATTTAAAACCCAATCAGACAGTGTTATAATTTTTGCTTCAACCACCAAACGTAATTTTGAAGACTCGAGAGGGGAAGGAAAGTCGATTTAATTTATTCACATGTTCATTGTGTTCTTTCTTCCTGATGTTCCAAGAAATTCTTTTTTTTTTTAATCATTTCTGTTTAGAGAACATCCTTTAGCTGCTCATTTCGGGTAGGTGCGATGGTGACAGATTCTCTTAGAGTTTTTTCATCCGAGAATGTCATTGTTTCCCTTTCATTCCTGAAGGATACCTTTGCATGATATAGGATTCTGGGTTGGCAGGTTTAGCACTTGAAAAAGGTGCCAATTTCCTTCTTCAAAATATTGTTTTCCTGTAAGTAATATCTTTTCTCCTCTGTCTGCTTTCAAGATTTTTTTCTTTGTCTTTAGTTTTCGGAAGTTTGGCTATGATATGTCTGAGTGTGCATTGGAGTCATCCTGTTTGGGGTTCTCTCAACTTTTTGAATGTATTTTTCTACCTTTCCCCCAATTTGGGAATTTTCAGCTTTTCTCTTTTTCCTCTTTTCTTACAGCATCACCGGTTCCTGAAGCACTATTCATTTGAGTTCCAGTCTATTTTCTCTCTGCGTAATTTCTATTGTTATATCTTCAAATTCTCTGATTCTTTCATTTGTCTCCTCTGTTCTTTTGAGCCTAGCCACTGAGGTCTTCAGTTCTAAAATTGCCATTTGGTTCTCCTCTGTATATTCTTGTTTACTGAGACTTTATAGTTCTTTGCTGAGACTTTCTTTTTATTTGTTCCGAACATGTTTGTAGGTGCTGAGTAAAGCATTTTTATGACAGCGGCTTCAAAATCTTCATTAGATAATTCCAACATCCTTGTCATCTTGGTTTTGGCATCTACTGATTGTGTTTTTTCGTTCAGTTTGAGATCTTCCTGGTTCTCGGTGTAATGAATGATTTTAAATTGAATACTGTTCATTTTGGGTATTATGTAACGAAACCCTGGATCTTATTCAAACCCCTTGTTTTAGCTGTTTGTTTGTGTTTTTTTTTCTGATGCTACTCTGGGAGGGGAAAGGAGGGGATATTGCCCTGTTACTGCCGGGTTGGAGTAGAAGGTCAGGCTCCTCATTTGGCCATTGCTGGCAGGGGTGAGGTGGGAGTCACAGTTTTTCCTGTGGTATAGAACAGTAATTGTTGAACGCATTACCAAGTCATTCTTTGGTTCGTGAGGTCCTTAGCCAGTCGGCCTTCTTCTCTGCATCTTTATTGGTCTTCTCATGTTTGTTTTACATATAATGTCCAGGGTTTTTAGTTGTACTTAGTGGAAGGAATGGGGAACAGTGTATCTACTCCATCTTCTTGGAGGCAGAAGTCCCCAGTTGACTTTGAGGATCCCACATCTCATATTAGTTAAATCTCATTACTTATTTGTTAAGGTATGGTGTTAAAAAGCTACATTTGGATATGCTGTCTTCATTGAATGAGTGGATCATACCCTTGTAGCTTGTGAGATGTTGAGGAAGAACCACAGATTAAGGCATTCCCCAGAGTTCTCCAGCTGCCAAGCTGGTGACAGATTCCTTAAATCTGTTCTACTCTTGAACAAACAAGTCTTCAATACGTGCCCAGAGCTGCAATAGGTATGTAAAAGGCTGTGGAAAAACTCATACTCTAGACTCCCAGAGTTTTTAATGTCTAGTTGGGGAGATACAACGAGCGAATTATCCATCTCAGGACCTGGCGTATGGTAGACACTCAATCTAGGTTTGTCACATGGAGGAATGCTGCTGACCAAATGCTAACTGCTCCCGGATGAGAGATTTCTTAAGGAGGTGAAGGTTGGGTTGTCTTATGGGTTGCATAGGATCTGGAGGTTTTTTTGAAGGAAAAAACTGACAGGACTTGTTTACAGAGTGGGGTGAAAGAGAGTAAGAAAACAATCAGATTTTGGTTTGGATTCTGGGTGACTGGGAGACAAGGGGAAGGCTGTGAGTTTGATTTTGGACCTGATTAGCCCGAGCTATTAACAAAATACCCAAGCACAACTGCACAGTAAATATTTGGACTGTTTGGAACTGAGGGGAAGATTATACTAGAAAACCCCATCTTTTCATCTGAGTCTCCAGAAGATGTAGGACCTAGCCCAAACTTTGTAGGCAACCAACTGATGTAAGGCAATTTACAACCCCTCCCTGGGCTTTGATTTCCTCATCTGTAAAATGGGATGCATTGCTAGATAGTTGTTATGAGATAAGCTGGCACAGTGTCTGGTATTTGGAAGGAGGCCTATGCTTGTTGGAATGTTTTCCTTCAAGCTCTAGGATTCTGAGATTTCTCTGAATAGTTCTTACTGTATCACCTTCTATGTGTTTTTACTTAGTTTTGTTTTTTTTTTGCCCCCAGCAGAGCTCACTAGTTTATATTATATGAAACTAAGAACGCAGGGGAGAGAGAAGGTTGTACGTGTTGTGTCTCAATCTTTACGGACAGAAGTTTTTCTCTCTTGTGAGCATTTGCCGTATTCACGCTTGAATCAAAAAAGCCTCCATTTTGGCTGATTCCAGCCCTATACTCTGGGGAGTACAGTGGGCAGGTAGCCACTAGTACACAGGAAGGGAGGGCTTTGTGGTATTTTAAAGCCATTGGATTTTATTTATTTCCAGTTTGCTCAACATTTGTTCCACATATCTATACAGTTGAAAAAGGGGTGCGGATGGGAAGAGAGAAGGATGAACTCTAACTAGGCCTAGAGGAAAGGATGAACACATTTGCCTTTCAATACCAAACTTGGGCTCATGATGCTTAAACACGAGACTTCTGGGTTTCATTTTGTCTTCCTGAAAACTAAACGCTGCTGTGACTTTCCACGTGACATCTGAAGGGTTGATCTTGGTTTGAGAAATGGTTCCATATCTTACTGCTAGGGCTTTATGAGTATAAGCCCTCAATCTATCAGAAATAGTCTTTATTTCTTTCAAGTGGAAAAGATATCTTTCAGATTATAACGTAATACGAGCTCATTGTAAGGAATTTGGAAATTACGGAAATTAGAAAATGAAAGTCACTCATAATCCTACAACCTAGAGGTAACCCGTATTAATATTTCTATTTATTTCTTTTCAGTCTTTTTTCTACACACACACACACACACACACACACACGAGCGAGTGCACGCACATGGGATCATACTGTATGTTCATGATGTATCTTCTAAACAGGATTGTAAATAACTAGCATTTCATGGTATAAATGTTACTGCATAGAATCTCGTAGTAAGGACAACTTTTAAGCTGCTTCTACTTTTCCTCTATTTTAAAAGATGTTACAATGAATCTCCTCATATTTATATTTTTTTGTGCATCTCTATTATTATTTTTTTAGGATAAGTCCTTGGAAAGAGAATAACTGGGAGAAAGAAGAAGAACATTGTTAAGGTTTTGGCACATGTTGTCAAAGTGCCCTGTGGGAGAGTTGTGCCAATTTGCATTCCCAGTAGTGTTCGAGAGTGCCTGCTTCATTGCATTAATCCAGAATACTTCACCCTCATGTATACATAACACTATTTTGGACCATTTTAATTTCAAAGGCATTTGCTGAGCACCTATTATGTGTAGGGTACTGTGCAGGTATTAGACTCACTCCTGTTATGCAGCGTAAATGCTAAGTAGATAAGGTACATACACAAAGAATGTTCAAAGAGCAAGTGAAATAGAACAACATACACATCTCTATAGCCAAGGCTGATATCATTCAGTCTTTAGATGGCTACTCTTTGAGGAAAGACACTGTGCTAACAAGTTTAAAAAATAATTTGGCTCTGGTAAACACTTTAAAAATGCATTAACATGAATCTTGCAAATAATAAACGTTCAGTTGTGATCATTTATGCTGTATTTCCCAGCATACATTTGGGCATGAATGGAGAGGAATATCACAAATTCACCTCTTTTAAAAGAGCAAAAAAAAAAAAAACCCCATTTGGGGTAAAAAGACAATTTCTGCTTTTGTCAGTTCCTTTTAGAAAATTAACCTGTTGGTTATCGGAGAAGGGGGACACAGAACACACAGAAAGCTAACCTCCTTCTGGCAGCTGGGGATAATTTGTCAGTCTCCTTTGAAATGTGGCTTTGTGCTCGCTGGTGAAGGCAGCTGGAACAGAAAAAGCATGACAGACAAAAGCTGAAATCCACATGAAGAAAGGTCTTTTTCCCCAAAATTACTATCTGAGTTAGCAATGGTCGGAAAAGAAAGTACATGTATATCTTCCCAGCAACAAGCACGCCTGTTACTAGAGAAGGCCCTCTATGCTACAGGAGCCATTTGGAAGAGCTGTAGCCCTGAATAGGGCTGCTGGATAGCATTTAATCCACCCCTCCGACCCCCACGAAAAGTTATACCCTCAAATGAAATTGAGTTAAAACCGAGTGTAAATGAATGAAAGTATCGTGTTTAAAATCCAATCAAAAGCATTTACTATGCTGAAGAAGATCTACTTCATAGATAGTGGATGATGGCTCAAGAAATATGGGTTTAGGAATACGATTGCAATTGAAAAGGTGGCCAATGGGATGGCTAAAAATGATACTATCAAACTGGAAACAACCGAAATGTCCTTCACCTGGTGAATGCATAAACTGTGGTACATCCATGCAATGGAATACTACTCGGTAATACAAAAGAATGAACTACTGATACATGGATCTCAAAGTAATTATACTGAGTGAAAGATGCAATCTCAAAAGATCACATACTCCATTGTTCCATTTCTATCACGTTCTGGAAAAAGCAAAATTATAGCAACATAAAACAGGGCAGTGGTTATCTGGGGTTGGGGGTAGAAGGCTGGACTGATTACAAAGGGCAGCATGGGAAAATTTGGGTGGGGGGGGTAATGAACTGTTCTATATCTTGATTGTGGTGGTAGTTACACGACTTTATATACTTGTCTTAACTCATAAAACTAACTATACACCAAAAATAGTAAATTTTACCATATGTTACTTTAAAAAGTGAATGAAAAAAAATCTCATAAAGATAACACTATCAAACATGGGGAGGTGGAGGAAAGAGGGGAGGTTGGGAGTAATGTTAAGTGAGCTCATTTTTTTTTTTATAGCCGGGAGTCAGTAGATAAGATCCAAAATGGATAAACCAAGAAATAGGAGTGGAGGCATATTATTTAGTGATGCCGAAGTAACCACCAGATGAACTGAAAACAGAATCTGTTAAAAATGGTTGCCCCTGAGGAGTGGGACTAGGGGTGGGGCCGAGAACTGTTGTTTTTTGTTCCAAGCTCTCTTGTACTATTTGGTATTTTTGAACCATGCTCATGCATTACTCTGATTTAAAAATAAATGTAGTGGGAAATGCACTGGACTGGGAATCGAGAAACCTGATCTCTAAACCTTGATTCTGCACTAATTGAACAACTCCCTTCTGCTCTCTGGCTCTCGGTTTCTACATCTGTACGACAAAGGGGTTGTTGGACTAGACGATCTTCAAGACTCCTTACAGACCTCAAAAAAAAAAAAAAACCGATCAAACAGATGATTTGCATATCCACAACGATCTTTTGTCAAATTCAGCACAAAGAAACAGACGTTTTTATTTTTAAAGCCAGAAGGGACGAAATCATCTCATTAAACAGTCTCTTTCTAACCGCTGAAGAAACCGAGATACAGATTGGTTAAAAGACTCACTTGGAATGACAGTTAATTGGCGACAGAGCTGGGGCTGGAGCTTAGGGCTTCGCCTAGCTCTTGCCATGGCACCACACCGCTCCTCCCAGGTCTAATGGAATCATTCCCAGGCACCAGGGCTGACAAAAATTCCCTGGGATGACACCAGGAATGAAACTCATATGCTGACATGGTTTCATTGGCCTGGGAAATGAGTCAGAATTTTGGAAGTGGTCCCTGACATACGCATGCATGATGCAATACCACAGGCATCCTGAAGTTGGTCAGGGCGATGTTAAAGCTCAATTTGGGGGCTCTGTTTCCTAGTAACTGGTGGACGAGCTGCCTTTGACAGCTATTGCCAGCCTACTGACCTTCCCCTTTTGTGCGATAGGAATCCCAGCACTGGAAATCCTACCCATTCCCATTCTGATTTAAAACCATGGGTTTAGCCATTTTTTTCTCAATGATCTTTTATCCCTATAACCTTTAAGTTCACACCACGTTTCACCGACGTCTATCAAGCATGATGGAAGATATGTCCACCTGGAAATTTTTATCAGCCATCGTCAAATGAACGAGGCATCTTGGTAAGGTTTAGCAGTCCTCCTAGGAATAGAGTGGAACCAGACTCCTGACTTGGACCATACCATCTTCCTAGGAAGACCTTCCATGTTGACTCGGAAGCAAGCTAAAAGCATGCGTGTCTTGCCGAGCATTCCCCCCTCCCCCTTTGCTTGGGCCTGCAGGCTCACTTGCCCCTCATCACATAAGGTCTGGGGTTTGGAGAAGAAGGACACCATTATGCGGGGCTATCATTCTTCCTCAGTGGAAACAACGCTGCCCTTTGTAAGCTCCCAGCAAACTTCAAAGGGTGTGGCTATCTTTCTGTGTTCCCAGGCAAGCCTCCTCGGGAAACACGGCTCACAGTGCCTTTCTGGTATTAGAATCTTCTTTCGCTGATAGTGAGTTAAAACAGGAATTTTTAGGCAGCCCTCCTCCCTGCCCCCTTTGGTGCTTTGTCTACTTAAGAAGCAAAATTGTATTTTTTACCCCCCCTTGGAAAATACTTGTTTGCCAACTTTTGTGTCCCCCCCCCCTCCATCTGTGCTCTCACTCTAGCCTGGCTGTCTGCCCAGCTCCGAATCCTGCCTTACCTACTGCCTGGCATTTACTTCACAACAGCTGGCCCAGGGATCTCAAGTGCTTAGCCTCAGCTGCCAGCTTAGGGAAGGAGAGGCCCCTGTAGCTGAGCTCGTGACAAAGACAGCATTTGTTCCCACACCAGTATTCTCGATGTCAACAGCAGTGACAGGCTCCAAAGGGGATCATGCCCAGTCACTGCCCACTTGGGGAGAACTCCACAGGCCCAGGGATGTTCATACATCCAGCTTCCATATCTGCTTTGAGTCTCCCCACCATCCTGTGAGGTGACTAGAAACCAGTAACAGGATTGCCATGTTACAGTGGAGAAAGGCAAACCATCGGACACCAGGAGATCGCCCAAGGGAGTGACGATCATGTTGTTCAAAACAAGATTCAGAATACCCGGGTCTGACAAGCATCAGTTTCTGAGATTTGCCTGTTTGTGTATGTGGAATGTGCTATCAAGCCCGGTTGGACCCTGTGAAGACATGGGGACAAGAGAGGGTGTCCAAGATCACCTCTCCCAGGGGGCTGGGTGGCATTCTTGTCCCCTTCCACCAACAAATGTTGACTGTGCCAGGCGCTGGGATAACAGAGGTGACTCAGATGAGCCTTTGTCCTCAGGGTGTTCACAGATTGCGAGGGTATCACCGTGGCCGGCCAATAGCAACTGGTGTTTGTGTGGTTTTTCTAACTGTAGAAACGAGCATGCACTGAATGGCTCACTTTGAGCCTCCTTGAGAGGAGGATCCATTTTGTCACAAACGTGGCCAGACTACTTACAATGTTTAAACATGTTAAAAAATAAAAAGTTTCAAATGATTAGTTTTTTGGTTGCTGGGTGGTTTTTCCTCTTCAGTATAAAAGTGGGCCCTTTCCCTGATTCCTCAGTAAGCACAGTATTGCCATATGACCCACAACTCTACTCCTAGGGATATGCCCCAGGGAACTGAAATCTATGTCCAAACAAAAACTTGTTCATCAATGTTCACAGCAGCACCATTCACAATAGCCAAAAGGTGGAAACAACCCAAATGTCATCACCTGATGAATGGATAAACAAAATGTGGTCTACACATACGATGGAATATGATTCACCCCTAAAGGGAAGCAAGCAGTGATCCATGCTACAACATGGGTGAACCTTGAAAACACGGCTAGAGTGAGAGCACAGACACAAAAGGACACATATTATATGATCCCAGCTATATGAAATATCCAGAATTATGCAAAACCACAGAGCCAGAAAGTAGATTAGTGGTTCATAGGGCTGGGGGGGGGGGGGGTGACGGTGGGGAGGAAGAAAGTGGGGGGGGGGAGTATTTAACGGGTAGATTTCCTTTAGGGGTGATGAAAATGTCTTGGAACTAGATAGCAGTGAGGGCTGCATGGCATTGTGAATGGAGTTCATGCCGCCAAATTGTACACGGCTTTCTCCTGCTGTCTGAAAATAGAGCATCACACCTGCCTTGGTCACTGTTGAGAAGTGTTCCTGGCACACAGTAGGCACTCGATAATTATTTATGGAGTTCTTTAAAAGAACGAATAAAATATATTTTTCTAATGCTGTTCTGAGAGCCATTGGAGACGCATAAACCACTTTTGTCTAACATTTTCAGAATGTAGGGAATCAGTTGAAGTATATGTCCAGCAGGGAGAGAGGGAGAGCAAGCTCTCTGGTGTCTCTTCTTATGAGGGCACTAATCGTATCGTGAGGGTCCCCCCTGCATGACCTCATCTCAACTAATTACCTCCCAAAGGCCCCGTCTCCAAATACCATCACATTGCGGGGTGAGGGCTTCAACACGGGAATTTGGGGAGGGCACATACTTCAGTCCATAGCAGCCAGGATGCATTAGGTAGTCATTGTACATCAATGGGAAAGGATCACATTTATGAGCAAGATATTGATGCTCATATCTTCCCTATATCTTCTCCCTCTAGCCCACCAATGGTGCCTGTTCCTCTTTGGCTCCTGAAGCCCCTAAAATCTCTTCTCTGACATGGTTTTCCTTGCAGTATCATCTCAAAGCTTCCCAGAAACTAGAGTATAGTTTTTCTCTGTCCCTTGTTTATACTAGTAACACTAGGTTCCCCCCAGGAAGCCCTGCCAACACCAAGGGTCACTCTTGTCACCCTTGCCATGCCCTCCGCCAGCCCAGATGCTTGCTGTTTGCTTTTTACCCATGTCAATAAGACATGGGCATTTTGCATCACATGACATAGCGATCCATGCAGATCCCATCGCCCCAAAGCTGCTTGGGGGCGACAGGTTAGGGCACCACCAGGTAGGAGAGTAGCAGGCCAGAGTTTTTGAACTGATGTGATTGCAACAACCAGTGATCCTGCTGTCATGTAGATACAACTTATATGAAATAGTCTATGTCGGGGCGCCTGGGTGGCTCAGTTGGTTAAGTATCTGACTTCAGCTCAGGTCACGATCTCGCAGTTTGTGGGTTCAAGCCCGACGTCAGGCTCTGTGCTGACAGCTCATAGCCTGGAGCCTGCTTCAGATTCTATGTCTCCTCTCTCTGCCCCTCCCCTGCTCATGCTCTCTCTCTCTCTCTCTCTGAAAAATAAATAAACATGAAATTTTTTTTAAAAAAGAAATAGTCTATGTCGAGATGCCTGACACATTGTAAGTACTCAATAAATGTTAATTATTACCCTCATGACAAAGGTATTTATGCATCCATTAAAATGTTATTGAATCATACTTAGGCATATAAGTAAATTATTACAGTGTATTAAGTGAAAGGAGATTACAAAGAACATGAAGAGCTTCATCCCATTTTTACAAAAAGTCACATGAATAAGCGAGATATTATTATTATTATTATTATTATTATTATTATTAATGTTTCTTTTTATTTTTGAGGGAGAGAGCACAAGTGGGAGGGGGACAGAGAGGGGGGGGGACAGGGGATCAGAAGCGGGCTCCACGCTGACAGCAGAGAGCCTGATGCAGGGCTGAAACGCATGAACCACAAGATCATGACCTGAGCCAAAGTCAGATGCTTAGCCAACGGAGCCACCCAGGCGCCCCTAAGAGAAATGTTATTGTATAGTGATTTAGGTCTCAGGATCTGAAGGTAGGTCTACTGTTTAATCTGTGCAGTCACTTATTAGCTGTGTGACCTAGAGGGAGTTACTAAACCTCTCTGAAACTCAGTTTCTTTAATCTGTAAAACGAAGATGTGTGTGTGTGTGTGTGTGTGTGTGTGTGTGTAAATTCACGATATGCTTGCATATCTGCACAACCCAAGAGATGTGAGTTGTAATTTTATATCAGAATTAATGAGAGTTCAGTACAGTAGTTAGATACACAGTGAACACACAGAAATCAAAAGCTTCCTTCGATACCAGCAACTAGCACTTCAAAAATAGGAACAAAAGATACCAGTCACAAGAGCAGTGTAGGTCAGTGCAACCAGCCGAGTGTCCCCTCTGCCCGACTCTACCACAACCGGGTTTAGAAACAGTATTACTGGTGATGCAGTTTCCGGAGCCGATAAGCCTCTGGCCTTGGCCCTCTCCCCTCAGGGCTCAAGCCCAGCTAAAGGGACTGGCTGTCGGACTCCATGTTATCCCCTCAGCTTCCTTGTTCTCTCCCCAGTTGAGATATAATTGCTCCCATAGCAAACCAGTCTGCAGACATGATTCCCCGCCTCCCATGTAGACAACATCCTATCTCTCTCCTCGCAAAGCCACTTTCACTTCTTGAACCACACTAGTTTTCAGTAGGGTCTCTGCTTGAAATTTGCAGGGAAATGAATTTGCAGTTTCCAGGGGAAAGGTTTTCACGCTCATGAATATGATGGTTTCAAATCCCAGCACTCCACTTGCTAACTGCCTTGCCTTGGTCAAGTCTCTTAACCTCTCTTTCTGTCACTGTCCTCTTCCGTTATCTGGGGGATAATACTCACACCTCACTTTTAAGGATTTGTGAAACTTACATGATGTTATGTACATAGGAAGCTCTCAATATATAGGAGCCTGCCGTCATCATTAAAACAGGAATGCAGCTGAGCCTTGAACAACATGGGTTTGAACTGCACGGGTCCACTTATATGCAGATTTTTTTTTTCTTAAATAAATAATGTGTGTTCCTCGACTGTTTTTATGTATTTATTTTTTGTTATCAGTAAGGCTTCCAGTCAACAACAGGCTATTAGTAGTTTGGGGGAGTCAAAAGTTATACGCTGATTGTTCAACGTACAGGAGGTCAGCACCCCTAACCCCCATGCTGCTCAAGAGTTAACTGTAGTTTGTTCTAAACGAATATCAAAGGTTTTATCTCTTATAAGCTACAAACTGCTTATAGCAACTAAACAGGATTTTCCTACTCCTAGCTTCTGTCCAAGAGTTTCAACAAGATCAGGATCTTAGTTTTAGCCTGGGGACTCCAAACACGACAGCGCAGGACCCCTCAAGAAATAAGCTCAGAAATAAGCACCTAGATGGAGGAACTGCTTCACAGCACTGGGTTTTCTCCCCCAAAGGAAAATGTTCAAATCTAGAAAAGCAATTCTCAGGACAACCCAGGGAACTGAATCCCGAGCCCCGCTTTGCAGACCTCTCTCTCTCTCTGTCTCTCTCTCTCTGTCTCTCTCTGTACCTTTTATGCTGAAATGTCAACAAAATCCGTTCACTGCTGGACCAGGTCCATGACCAATCTGTGCAGGCCGAGAGAGGCGTTTCTTCCACCTGAAAAGCTTCCTAAGACCTGCTACATCAAGTGGAACCCCGGGCAGGGGCTGAGGAGCGGGACTGTGGGGGTGTTTTGTTACTCTGCACCCCAAAGCCTCCTTGGGAGGCGGGCGCTACCGTGCACATAACTTAGGGGACTTTCTTTCTTGTTATTTTAAGGATATCGTGTACTTTGGTTAACTACCCTGAAGGCATCATTTTCCTTATCTCTGAAATGGGGGGAACATAGTAAAATATATCTCAAAGGACTGTTGTGAGGATCAAACAGGGTAACGGCTTTAAATCATTTAGTAATATGCAAGCCTTTGATACATGTTGATTATTATTACTATTGGTTAATCCTCATACATTGCAACTTACTAAATTATTTTAAAAATTACTGAAGCTTAGTATTTTCATAAGTTGTAAGTTTTATATAGTTCCCACGTATCACAAGAAAGGACAACTGGCAATATTTGACTGCTTTCTCCCCACCCCGCCCTCTTCAGCTATTCAAAAAAACTTTTCCCCTATCATTTTTGGTTGTTCTTCCTAAATCCAAAAAAAGCCTACCGTTCTAATCCAAAAGCATTCTAAACTGAGGGGAGTTTCTAAGTCAAACAACCTCCTGTGCATCCTCTGGTGAAGAACCATTTTGTAACATGGAGAATCACCTCTCAGTTTTTCTCCTTTGAAAGTTATTTTGCCTGGCTGTCTTAATAAAGCAGGTCACGTGTGCCTGTATGAAAGGGGTACTACTTATGCTAGAGCAAACTGGTGCAGCCACCATGGAAAACAGTACAGAGCTTCCTCAAAAAGTTAAAAATGGAACTACGTTACGATCCAGCAATCGGAATACAAAAACATTGATTCAAAGGGATACATGCACCCCTGTGTTTAGAGCAGCATTATTTACAATAGCCAAACTATGGAAGGAGACCAAGTGTCCATCGATAGATGAATGGATAAAGAAGACGTGGTATACATACGATGAATATTATCCAGCCATAAAGAGGATGAAATCTTGCCATTTGCAACATGGCTGGATCTAGAAGGTATCAAGCTAAGTGAAATAAGTCAGAGAAAGATAAATACCATATGACTTCACTCATACATGGAATTTAAGAAACAAAACAAACGAGCAAAAGGAAAGAGAGAGAGAGAGAGAGAGAGAGAGAGAGAGAGAGAGAGAGAGAGAGACAGGAGAGAGAAACCAAGAAATAGACTCTTAACTATAGAGAACAAACTGATGGTTACCAGAGGGGAAGGAGGTGGGGGGAGGGGTGAAATAGGTGATGGGGATTAAGGAGGGCACTTGTCGTGATGGGCACTGGGTGTCGTGTGGAAGCCAGTTTGACAATAAATTATACTTTAAAAAAAGAAAGGAACAAAAACAAAGAGAAAACTCTTGGGGTTACTCGAAGCAAAGGCTCTGGAGACCAGCAGGCTCTCACTCCTCGTTCCCATGGTCTCCTGCTAGCCCAGACTGTTCTGCCCATTTAAGTCCGGATTCTTCTTCGTGGCTCCCGGTCGGACTCTGACTCCATTCCCCCTCCTTGCCCCTCCGTTGCCACACGTTAGCCGCTCCTCACTGCCTACCGCATCAAGTCCACACCCTTCCCTTCGTGTTTGGGCATCTGAGGCCTTCGATGACCCCTTCAACTAAAATCCCTGCTACTTTCCAAAAGCAGCCCCCTGTTTCGCCACCGTGGAAGCGCCTCCACCCCCGGGCCTGCCTCTTTTCAGAAGCGTTTTGGGGCCTCTGGGTGGCTCAGTGGGTTAAGCGACCGACTCTTGATTTCGGCTCAGGTCACAATCTCATGGTTTGTAGGTTCGAGCCCCGCATCGGACTCTGTGCTGACGGTGCACAGTCCTCTGTTCCCCTAGCTCTCTGCCCCTCCCCCCCTTGCGCTCTCGTGCGCTCTCTCATAAAAATAAATAAATAAATAAATAAATAAACATTAAA
The DNA here is from genome assembly GCF_016509475.1 of Prionailurus bengalensis. Taxonomy (NCBI): domain Eukaryota; kingdom Metazoa; phylum Chordata; class Mammalia; order Carnivora; family Felidae; genus Prionailurus; species Prionailurus bengalensis. The sequence goes on from NC_057361.1 coordinate 111,944,128, forward strand.
AAAAAGAAGCTTTCATTTGTCACTGACTTATGTCTTCCCTTCTCTGAAGTCTTACAGCCCTTGATTGTACCAGACCATCCAATGACTTGTTAGACTGTCTCACGAGATTCCCTCTCATGGAATTCTTGACACCCCAACCTGACTATATAAGCCTTTCCTATGTGCCTAGTTCTGTGCTATATTCATTTGTTCCCAATAAACTCAAAAAACTCAAAAACGGATATGCAGTAAACATTTCTTGCTAACTCGTTTTGCTTTTTTTTTTTTTTTTTTTTGCAAAACCTCACATTTTCACCAAGTCCTTGAAACTCCCAGACTTGCTTCTATGATTGCTGCCCATAACTGCTTCTTTGACACCTGCCCTGCTGACCTCATCTGGCTGTTTTGAGACTCAGACAGGAACAAGAGAGAGAAAGCCTTTTGGATACTGTCATTGCTGCCATGCCAAAGCACTGACCAAGGTCTGGAGCCAATTTGACTGCACCAGTTGTTTTGGCCTCCTGTGGCCACAGCCTGCATCCCTACATAGAATTCCCATGTTCAATAATCAAACACGATTTCAGCCTCCTTGACAGCAGAGGACCAGCATTGAACGGGCCAAAGCCTGTGTTTTGACAAAATGGCAAAAGTCCTATTGGTTTTGTGCTCATGCCCACGAATGGGCCACTGGGCATGGTCCTGGGCGGCAAGGTGGCCCCCAGAAAGAGCTATCCATGTAGTCAGAAAAGAGCTTTAGGTCTTCTTAAGGACTTGGTCACCTGGTACAGATACTGTTGACATTTCTCTTTATTGAGCACTTACTATGTGTCAAGCATATTATAGCCATCATCTCATTTAGAATCCTCACAATAACCTGTTATTATCCCCATCTATTAGATGAGGAAACTATGGCTCAGAGAGATTAAGCAACTTGCCCCACATCACAGAGCTGTCTGCCTCCAAAGTTTAAACTGTATGGCCAATCACCACTCAAATCCTCTCAAATAGGGCAGGCGGATGATCAAAGCTTGGCAGCATGCCCCAGGGGTACCCATCCCTCAGTGGCAGCAGAAGGGAAGAGAACCAGACACTGGCAATGGACACAGACAAAGCCACGTCCCACTAAACTGTAATCAGAGTTGCAAGCTGATGTTCATGAACACAGTTACAGTTCTACCTTCCTGTAAACCAATAGTTCTTAACTTTTTGGGAGGCTGACCCTTTGAGAAATTGAGGAAAGCTGTAGACTCTCTTCTTACAGAAATGTATAAATGCAAACACATAATTTTGCATAGTTTCAGAAAAATTCATGGAGCTTCCTGTGTTTCATCCAAGAACTACAGACCCTAGGTTAAAAAATCCCTGCTTTATGCAAATCTAATACTATGTTTTAAAAAGTGATAAGTTAGGGAACAATGATTCCTTTAAATAACAAGCCAACCTAGGACACAAAAAACAGGATTTGCTTTACGGACATTTTGTTTTCATATAACTTTCAGGATTATGCCTAGTTGCCTACATGAGATGCATTTGCCATCAACATCTCTGTATTCCCCTAGAGCCCCATGTCGTCAGAAATGACAATGGCACAGGGTGCCTCGATAGCTTAGTCAGTTGAGCGTCTGACTCTGGATTTTGGCTCAGGTCATGATCCCAGGGTCATGGGATTGAACCCCATGTCAGGCTCCATGCTGAGCATTAGATTAAGATTCTCTCTCTCTATCTCCCTCTGCCCCCCTCCCTAGTTCACACTCTCTCTCAAGGAAAGGAAAGGAAAGGAAAGGAAAGGAAAGGAAAAGAGAAGAAAAGAAATGACGATGGCATAGATGACCATCATCAGGACTGGCCAGAGCACAGAGCTAGAAATGACACATAGAGCTGGTAAGAAGTTTTTTGTCACCAGAGAGTGGGTAGTCACTCAGCAGGAGTGGCTTCACTGGGTGGGGATTGGGCTATATGACCTATAATGGCCCCAATCAACACCATGAGTCAAGGGTTCTAAGACCTATGGAAACCTGAAGAAGATTTATGCCACAAGTCCACTACTGTTAAGCAGCTGATGGCTCCATGAGAAGCCAGGTACTCGAAGGGGGTGGACTAAGTATATATTGGCTCACTCACCTGAGTCTACAATCAACCCCTTTACACTGGCCCATGTTATTCCAAATAGCAACTGTTCATTCCCTGCCAACCAGAGGTCCTATTGTTCTTTTACAAAAATATTAGATAATCCCAACCCAAGTCATTCCAAGGCCACTTCCCCCTGGCCTCTTGTGTTTTGAGTAGACAAGGTCTTACTGTAATCTTTAATACTATTTGTTAGTCACAGCCTGATACTGCTTCTTCTGAGCCCTCCTCCAATGTTTGAGCCCTCATACAAAGGGTGCTTAGTTGCAAGACATAGATCTGATACATTGATCCTATCGCCCTTTATCCTTTAAAAACCTTCGCACCTTAAAATGAGATGTTGTGTGGTATGTTCGAAGGAACACTGGATCTAGAGCCCTTGATCCTTCATACACTGCCTCCTGACCTCTCTGAGCCTCACTTCCCTCTATCAGACAGGTAACAGTCTTTACCCTGCTGACATCACATGCATCTTGCAAGATGCAAATAAGATAGTGAAAATAGAAATAGTGTATTTGCTGTAAAGCGTTAGACAAACAGAAGAATTCATAACCACAAGAAATTTAGAAAACACTTATCAAGGCCATATTATTCCCAGGCACTTTATGTACCTTACATGCTTACAGGATCTGAAACAGGCTTAGAAAAGTCAGATAACACTCCCAAGCTCACCTTGCTAGGTGGCAAGGAACTGGGGCACTCTCTCTCCTCCCTTCCCCCTCCCCCAAGACCAGATTGCTTTCCATTACTCCACATTGCCTGTCCCAGGACATTCCCCCCATTGGAATAAGAGATTGCTACTCACTTATGAAAAATAAATCCTTGACCCTCTTTGAGACCTCCAAGGCAGTTGGTGGTGTTTCCTCCTTGTGAAAGAGCGGCTGGGGATGAGGAGGGGAGAGAGAGAGGATGGGGCAGCACCTTAGACTCAACTCCTCTATGTTGGAACTGTTCGAGTTATGTATTGCTTTGAGAAGATGGCCGAGTACTTCACTCTCCCTCTTTCCCCGCCCCCCTTTCTAATTTGCAAGTTGTAAAAATGTGTCGCCCCCAAATGCACCAGGTGTCTCCAACTTTCTAATTGAGCAAGGCAGACTCTTTCCCAGCCAAGAGCCTTGAAATATTTATCCAAATTTTAGTTTCACTGAATTAATGCCTTAAGCTGGTGAGCAATCCAACTGAAGGTCAATGTTCGTTTCCTAAAGTTGTCCGATGTCTGTGTGGTATTTAGACCTGAAAATGATGACTTTACTCCAGATTGCAAACTCCCCAGAGTGCACCCTGGAGATGGAAGCCAGCCCACACTGTTTTGTGATCAGTCAGCATAAATGATCCTCTCTTTTGAGTTCAAGGTGGGCTCAGAATTGAAGCTGTCTTGAGATAAAGCAGATCAGCCCCCATTCACCCCTGGGGGGGAAGGCCTCTGAGCAGGGGAATGTGAAAGGCCCCTCCGGTCAGGGGAGACGTCCGCTCCCCTTGGCTTTGGGCTGTACCAGTTGGCAGATATCGCTCTATGCGAATGCTGGCCAGACCAAAATGGTGCCGAGACAGCCACAGGGTTGTTTAGCAAAAAGAAAGGAAACATCTGCAAATCCTGCGTTGGTGCTGAGCGGGGACAGCCTGCTGCTTTTCCTCATGGGCCCATGGTGGGCCAGGTCCTGACTGATCAGAATGGTTCCCTGAAACAAATGCATTTGAAAGATATTTTCCATCCCCCCCCCCCCCAACAGGAAATTCTTGGGTTTAGTCATCCTTACTCCATGGGCTGAGTCAGCAAGCTCTGCTCTAACCACAGCTGCTTTCAAATGGTAAGCTTAGAAGACCGGTTAGTTGAGCGAGGAGGCTTGGCTGAAATGCTTTGACAGCCAGAGCTCCAAAATCAGGTTGGATACATTGGAGGAGCTGGAAGTTAGGCACTGCTCGATACCTTTGAGTCCTTCTGGGTGGGCCTCAATTACTTTTTAGTATGTTGGCAATACAGAGCATTCCAGAACTAGAAGGGACAGCAGTTGGAAACCAGTATGGTGCAATGGCGTGATCTGTTGGCCTATGACCTAAGTACTGGCCCTGCCAATAATTAGCTGTGTGACTATAGGGTCATTGTCTCCGTTCTCTGGGTCTTAGAATTCTCAGGCTTAAAACCAAGGCTTGGATAAGATGACCTCTAAGTGTTCTTCTTGCTTGCTCTGACAGTCCGAGACAATCTAGGACAGATGACCAGCTGTTCTCTTCTGAAATTACCAAGGGAAGACACCATATAACCTGCTTTGGGAATCTGGCCCAGTGTTTTATCTATCTGTGCTACAAATGTCTCCCCTGGATCTAACCGCAATCTGTTTTCTCTTGTCTGGACCTCTGTAGACACGGAGAAGCCCTAGGGAACACACTTTTCTAAAAGATCCTTTGTTACCTCCGAGGGCCTTCAGGTCGGAGTTATGACAAATCCTCTGCGGGCAAGGGAGGCGATTGCTTAGGTTCAGATGACCACGTTTCCCTCTCATCAGATGTTTGCCACCCTTCTGGTTGTTATCACTGACTTGTGAACCTAGGCGGACTAAGGCTGGGATAGACGGACTGTCCGTCGGCCACTTAGCTCTGCAGAGAGGAGGACGTCACTTATTTCGGATCAGATACCTCACAAAAGTTGTTCTAAAGCACAGAGAGTCTGGGGCACCTCTGAGAGAGAGAACAGTTTCATGTAAGGTGACCCTCTCCACTCCTGGGACTGCATCTGGACACGTGTGCCCAACGATGAAAATGGTTCGCACTTACCGAACACTTGTTACGTGTGTGCTGGGCATTGTTCTAGGCACTTTACATGCTTATTTGACCTCATTTAATCCTTACAAAAGTACAATTGTTATTCGTGTTTTACAGATTAGGAAACTGAGGCACAGAGAGGTTAATTAACTTGCTCCAGGTTAAACTTCTAGTAAGCAGGGGAGCTGCTCTTCTGGCCCAGGGCTCGGCTCTGAACCATCCTGCTTCTGAGTGGGGCCAGCTTCATGGGAGGAATGAGATGTTACGGATGATTCCGGCCCCTGTGAGGACTGCCCACCCCACCTGCCTCATGTGCCTACATTCCTTGTGAGGTACATGTGCCTGGCTCGGTTTCCAGGGCGCTCTGTGCCCCTTCTACAGAGAGCAAAGTTTCCTCACGCAGAACTGCCAAGTGTGGACTCTAAGACACTGGAAATGAGTCATGTTTTCCTCTTACAAGGGCAACCTAGGGAAAGATCGTTCTAGAAAATGGGTTTACCCAAACTAAAGAAAGTGTTGGGAAATGGCCATACTCCTCTGCGCTGGTAAATCCATTAGATTTGTCACATGTCAGAGTTGGGGGAGAGCTCAGAGCTCGCATAGTGAAAGCCCTTCATGTTACAGATAAGGAGACTGAGGCTGAGATAGTGGGACCAGACGCGTGTGGACTGAGGGTTAGATGGCTCTTAAAAGTTTGGGAAAGGGACAGAGATTACAGACTTGACCTAATTTATAATTCCCCTTGGAGCCAACCCTGTGAGGGAATTGGAAGGAGGGATTCACCCACACATCAGAGCCATAACCCCTTGCATAACAGGGATTCTGGAAGCGTGGGCTTCAAAGGTAGCGAGATACCAAGAGACTGCCCCATTCAGACGGCCAAGGTCCCCGGCTAAATGGTAAGGTCTTATTTTTAAACTTATTTTTAAAACCAGACCTACTTACGAAATGGATCCCACACTAACAATCACAAAACGACTTCGGGGAAAACCACTTCTGTGGAAAAAGAAGCCAAAAGTTTTCACTGATCCTAACACAAAGAGTCAATATGGAAAAAAGGAAAGAGGGACCTGAGGCCGCCAGGAACCGGCCCTCGGGAACAGTATCTTAATGGCTGTTTTCAAAGAAATAGCAGGATCTCCTTTCATTCCCCAGTGTGAGCCCACAATGTATTTTCCAGCCTCTTCCTCCTAAGCTAAAAAGAAAGTACCAGAGTTTAAAAATAAAAGATACAGAATTAGAGCTCCTGCCTGATTCGCCTGCTACTTGAGCAGATACGTACAGTAAAACCTCATGAAGTGTCATGTCTCCTCGAGCCGGACTCAAACAGATTGTTAAAAAGACCTACATCATGTTGTTGGGCATAGGCTATTACTGCTTACTGACCTTGCCATGTGGTAAAGTCGGCCACACACCATCTTATAAATAGCCAAATGAACTCCCCCTCGTTTTATAGGGTGGCTAAAGCCTGGTTACCTTTCACAATCAGCCAACCTCTTAATTCATCCCAGGTTGCAGCTAGGCTCCGGGAACATGGAGGAGGCTTGGTGAGGCGGGAAGACGGAGGCTGGGAGAGCGACAGGGCACATGTGCCCACGTGCGTGGCACACAGGATCGCTTTGGAAGGCTTTTTAGAGGTAGTCGGTACTCTCAAACTAGAAAAAACCCTGCCTTTGTAGTGTGAGGGGATGACATTTCGTTGCAAAAATAAATGATTTGGTCATTACCATTTCATGGTTGCTGGCAACCAACCGCCTCTGCTTTCTAACAATTTCCATTTTAGGCACTGACAGGCCCTTCAAAGTGATTCAGCCAAATATCCACCCCAAATTGCGTATTTGGCAGTTTCATACTGAAAAATCTGGGGCCTCTGGGCAAAAATGTCAGAAAGGGCTCCCTCCTTCTTTGTCAATTGCGAAACAAACAGATCACCATAAACAGTCACTGGGGGCTCCTTGGGCAGCCATGCCGACGGAAAGAGAAGGAACGGAAGTTGTTGGCAGGGGCTGCTTCCTTGGCTCCGGTTACTGCTCTCGCTCTCCGTTGCTGCTTGTTCTTTTCCTGAGGGCCAGAGCTGCCTCAGTCGTTAACCCTAAGCAAGGTGAGGCCCAGGTTTTCAGCAAGCAGCCATTCTCCGCTGACGGAAAGCAATGAGCGGAAATGGAAATCACTGGGACACGATTCTCTGAGGCCCTGGGGTCTGGGAATACACTGGAAGCTCACCTTATTGAACTGGCTGAAGCTATACGCAGGCCATTACCATGGATCCTCATTGGGCAACTTGCTCTGGTTGATCTCTGGAACCCACCTGGGTCTCTGGGCCTCTGAGCAACCACAAGGCCTGGAGCACTCTGGTTTGCCCGGTGGGAAGCCTGGGAGCACCTCCCAGGTAGTCTCCTGCCTGACCGGTAACCCTAAGAGTCTGATTCCCCCAAGTTCTTTTACACACATTTCCCTCAGCCTTGAAGGCTCTCCCCTTGACTTTAAAAAAAAAAAATTTTTTTTTTTAATGTTTATTTGTTTCTGAGACAGAGAGAGACAGAGCATGAGCAGGGGAGGGGCAGAGAGAGAGAGGGAGACACAGAATCCAAAGCAGGCTCCGGGCTCCGAGCGGTCAGCACAGAGCCCGACGCGGGGCTCGAACTCACAAACCGTGAGACCATGACCTGAACTGAAGTCGGTCGCTCAACCGACTGAGCCCCCCAGGCGCCCCTCTCCCCTTGACTTTTTAAGCGACTCCCCTTGACTTTTTAAGCGACTGGTCCCCCTCTCTTCACTTAGGACTCACTTTAAATGTCAGGCCACCTTGGTGAGGCCATCCTGACTCCACAGCCCAGGCCCGACCCATATTTTCTCTCTCACAGAACTAGTTTTTTTGTTTTTGTTTTTTTTTCTGCTTAAAGCACCCATTACCATTTGAATCTACGTATTTATCTACCGTAAATGCTCAGGAAACATTTGTTGAGTGAATGAACAAAAGGGTGGTATTCTGTTTTCTCGTCCAGTCTGTAAAAACTTTAAGAAGTAGGCTTATTATCCCCATACATAGGTGTCTCCCTAAACACGGCCTGCATTTGTTGCCACTTGCCTCTCAGAGAGAGAGAGAGAGAGAGAGAGAGAGAGAGAGAGAGAGAGAGAACTAGCCCTCTCTCTCAGAGTAAGGCTACCCCTTTCCCTGCCCACTTCTTACTTCTTACTTGGTTCATGATGCCCAGGATCTGGGCACCAGGACTACGCAGCGTTTTGGTCGGAGACATTGCTGGAAATTTGTCACCCAGAACTGACCCTGCCGGCAGAGTACCGAAACGTCATTTGGGGGTGGGGAGGCTAGACCATTATACTTAACAGTACTATTCACGGTTACCTTCTCTTCCCTCTGGGAGCTATTTTTAAGAGGTTACTTGGATTCCCTGACTATAAATGATAGCCAATCGCCTCGAAACTACAAATAAAGTCAAGTTGCTATTATGTCTGAAAATCGCCTTCCATTCAATTTGCCAAGTCCCCCTTTTGGGGAAAGGCCGTCTGCTCTAGTCACAGCCATCCAGCTGCTCAGGTCCCCTTCCTTTAACATTAAGTAATGAAGAGAGATGAGTTGCTAGATCGCCAACATTCGAAAACGGTTCCCAAAGGGTTACCATGCCTTCTGTTCTCTTTCTTCCTGTCATTAGTTGCAATAACATTGATGTTTGTCCGGTTTAGAAAGCCATGGAAGGCCCTGCGCTTTCTGATTACACTTCGGAATGGTCACCAACCCGGTTATTCCCGAACGCTACCGAGGAAGGTTTTGCCCCATCTCTATTTTAAAATATGAATCACCTCAACTATGAAAATCTGCTCCAAAAAGCCTATCCAAGTTTAAAATATGTTTCTTTCAGCCTGGAAATTCCACCCCTTGGAGTCGATCCTGTATATATACCCAGGATGCAAAGGTACACGTACATCCGGTGTGCCCACCGAAATAGTGTTTATGATAGCAGTGCTCCCAAAGAATGGAATCTTAGCTAAGCCGTCACAAAAAAGGGCAAGATGGATTTGTATGTGCTGTCACGGAAAGATCTCCATGATGTCCTAAATGAAAAAAGCGAAGTCTAAAACGGTAGGATCCCATATGTCTTCAGAGCCTGTCAGTTCCTCCTTCAAGCAATCTCACAAAATCCGACTTGTCATTTCCTCTCACTGGTTCAAGCCTCCTAACTGATTCCCTGGTCCCAGGGTCTCTCTTTCCAGGTCATCTTTCCCACCAACCGGAACGAACATTCTAAAGCATCACTTTTTCCAGCGCTCTTTACTGCCAGAGGGAGAGTCTCAAGCAAGCATCACAATTAGAGGAGGCAGGTTGGTGGAGTGTTGCCATGTTCGGGGATTAAGGGAGATCTTACTGGAGGGTGGGTTACCACCCCTGACTGGCTGTTTGACTTAACCCCTCTGAGCCTCAGTTTCTCCATCTGCAAAATGGTCACTGGGTGGTTGTGAGGATGGAACGAGGGAACCATGTAAAGAGCTCAGCATGCTGGCTGGCACACAATAAGCGCCCAATAAATGGGAGCTACTATTAGTATTGTCATTTTTGTTATGAAACCAGAAATTGGTTTATTTGAAGTTCTTTGAGAGTGGCTTTGTACCTTCATGACACCTTTTGGAAGAAGAAGGTTCCCACATTTCGTTCATGTTTACTGGACATCTAGAACCCGCTGCATACAGCCTCTTGTGTATTTTCCCTGATATGCATTGCAGAAGCTGCCCCTTTCTCTTGTACCCCCAAATCTGGAGGAAGTGTCTAAGTCCCTTGGATCCATCACCTTCAAGAGTTTCTCTGCGGACTTCAGTCACATGATACCCCTCCTATGCCTTCATTTCTCCAACTATTTGGCTCTAATCTTTCCTGCCTGCCTTGGAGGGCAGCATCCCAATGCCTTCGGCCCTTCCCTGGCCTCATTAAGATTTTCTTTGTGGCTGCCTGGTTTGTGTGTGTGTGTGTGTTTTCCCTTTGGGATCGGGTGACTATTTTACTCCACTAATTCTTTAAAACAAAAAGGGCTGTTAGCCCGTGCTGTGGAATGAAAGGGCAGGCCAGCTCTGTTTTTTCTTGTAATATCCTAATTATATGCCATTATTGTGAAAGGGAAAGGATGTTTTTATATCCAATTTGGATTTCTACCTGTTTCATTGAGTGGGCTCTCAGAGTGGAGTCATGAAGGCTAAGACTCAGGTCTCAGCTTTGCCTGGGGACAGACTCACTGTGCGACCCGAGGCACGTCGAAGAGATTCCTGCGTCTGTCTCCTCATCAGTGAAATGAGAGTGTTGGGTTATAGTTCCCACCGTGTCTTCCAGCCCTGCTGTAGGTGCTTCCGTGGTCTGGATGGGTCCTGAAGGCAAAGGCTATGGCAAAGTTCTCTCATTACACCCACCCCAGTGCCTGGGCTGGGCTCATTCAAGTTGAAATGAGCTCTTCCGTGGGACAGTTGCGTGCATTTTCCAAGAGCCTATCTCTCGAAAATTTTTCTGAGGTATATTAAATGTCAAAAGAATTTCCTTTTTTTTTTTTTTTTTTCCCCCAGGGCTCACCTTACCACCAAGCTCCAAGCTCCACTTATGCTGAGAAAAACCATACATGCTGAGCTCTGGTCAGACTTGATGGCAAAGAACATGTCTCTCATTACCACCTCCATTTCTGGTGATTGCCATCATCACACGTTTACATCCTGGATGTCTTCCAGGCAAATGCTGAATAGTTGATTATTTGCACAGATGACTGTAGCATGCCCTCGCTTGGATTTTGCCTCCAAAGTCTCTTTATTGAGAGTTTTTATATTAAACATACACTAAGTCTCAAGCTTGATTTTAACTGATCCCACGTGAAGGCATGATTTTCAACTCATAACACATGAGGAACATCTGTTCTGCTTATTTGAATTCAGGCAGTGCCATTATTATTGTAGAAGCTGACTGTGGAGTATCAATATTTGTCTCTTTCAGTTCCATTGAACTTTCTGGGGTGCCGCTCCCATTTGTGGATCTTTTAAACATACATCCTGGAGTCTATAAAACAGCGGAACAACTCCCATTTTCCTTTTCATTTTCACCGACTTTTGCTGTTGCTTGCACACGTGTTTGGGACAGGAGGGTCCTTGTCAAATGCAGCCAGAATCACTGTTCAAAAGTCTAGACATCAGGTGCACAGACTTTGAGGCTGCCTCCTGAAGACCATTCCAGACCTTTGTTTGAAACAGGCAAGTTCCCAGGGGGAACCTGACTGATCCAGGAATTCACCTGCAAACTGCAACCCGCGGAGCTGAGTTATACCTCCCTGGGGCCTCCAGATAGGTCACAAAGGAGGATGTCTTTGGACCAGAGGCTCTCATCTTTGATGTCAGGACACCCTGGCATCTGACAATCAGTTATTATTCATTTCCAATAATCAAATGGCAAACTTGTATGTGATTTGCTTAGAAAAATAAACTCAAGCAGATTCAAGGATTTCTCTATAAATAACTCTAACATTCCCATATGCTCTCATGAGTGGGAGAGAAAGGGGTGGGGTTTTAGTCAGTGCTCTGGGAACTAAAGAGAACTCTGGGTGTGCCCAAGTGCATGTGAACACTAGGGGCGCTCATGCCAGGCTTCCTATCTGGCAGCAAATGTATATTTTAACAAGGGCCTCATGAGATTATCCCCTGCCTATGGGGTCTGTCACAGCGGGGATTTAAGGGCAGGCAAGACAAGGCAGGCAACACATACCACAAAGGCAGTACGTTGGCTCTAAGTAAGCAGATTGGCTCTAAGTTGGGCTAAATAACAGAAGGACTTAAGTTGGACTCTTAACTACTAGTGCATCCTTGGCTAAGTTACTCAATGTTTCTGAGCCTCGGACTATTCGCTTTTAAAATGGAGACATTACTGGGGCACCTGGGTGACTCCGTTGGTTAAGCGTCTGCCTTCTGCTCAGGTCATGATCTCACGGTTGGTGGGTTCGAGCCCCGCGTCAGGCTCTCTGCTGACAGCTCAGAGCCTGGAGCCTGTCTTCGGATTCTGTGTTTCCCTCTTTTTCTGTCCCTCCTCTGCTCATGCTGTCTCTCTCTCTCTCTCTTTCAAAAATAAATAAAACATAAAAAAAATTTTTTAATGGAGACATTACTATCACCTACTTCTGAGAGTTGTTGTGTGGCTTAAACAGGATGGTGCAAATAAATCACCCGGCGTGTCTTGAGTGAGCTAAGTGTTCCAAAACACATAGCAGCTGTGGATACCTGGTGTGCATCTGAGGCTGGATCCTTATGCCTCTTACAGTGACTAGCACATTGTAGGTCCTCAAAAACACGCTGGCTTGACACAACAGGCCACACATTATACGTGTCCGCTTAAATAAAATATCTAGAATAGTTAAATCCATAGAGGCAGAAAGCAGATTAACGGTTGCCAGGAGCTAGAGGGTGAGGGGGATGGGGAATGACTGCTTAATGGGTATGGGGTCTCCTTCGGCGGTGATGCAAATGTTCCAGAACTAGACAGAAGTGACAATTGCACAACATTGTGAATACACTAAATGCCACTGAACTATACACTTTAAAATGGTCACAGTGGGGCACCTGGGTGGCTCAGTCGGTTAAGCGTCCGACTCTTGATCTTGGCTCCGTCATGATCTCACAGTTTGTGAGTTCAAGCCCTGTGTCGTGCTCTGTCCCTCCCCTGTGGAGTCTGCTTGGGATTCTCTCTCTCCTCTCTCTCTGCTCCTCCCCTGCTCGCTCTCTCTCCTCAAAAAAATTTTTCAAAAAAAATTAAAAATGGCTAAGGTCATAAGTCTGTGCTATTTGTATTTTACCACAGTAAAAAATTCATTGGCTTGGGTTTAGCATTTGATTGTCTTTTGTGTGTCTCTAATTCACAGACAGCCCTAGGACAGTGCACATGTACAGGGGCTGATAATCGGGTACCTGCTTCTACCCCAGGCAGGCTAGAGGGGACAGCTATGAGGTGCTCATGTTCTAGGCCAATGGCCCACAAAATGGCTGGGCCCTAGCCCTCATCTCCTTCAATCTGGTGTCATGTTGGCCCTGTGGCCTTTCCCCTGACCTAAGCCCATGTAGGAGGAGTAAGAACAGTAGGAAGGGTGCCAGCAAGAACCAAAGGATTAGGCTGAGGCTTAGCAGAAACAGTGATGTTCAACTCAAAGCCAACTGTTCCTTGGTCAGGCCACTCAAAGCTGATTGGCCCTGGTGGAAGCCATTGACAGTCCTACTCTTGGAAAACACCACTGTCCACACTCCTCCAGGGAGCCTGAGAGGGCTCATGTGATTATTAAGGCCCCGCCATACCCTCCTTGAGCGATCACCCAACACTCCAAATGCTAAGATTCTTGAGCTGCAACCAGGAATGTCCCTGGAGTGAATTAGTTTTGGGGGGATTGAGGGACTGGCTCCAATCTGGGGTCTAGAGGGTGACTGAAGCATTTGAGATTTGTTACCCAATAAAAATCTCTGCTAAGGCCCAAGACTGAAATAACTCAGCTGGGCTCTGGACTCAGCAGGGACCATTCATTAGCTAACACTTCTCGTCTGTGATAGTTACAGACAGGTTTTTTCATGCCCCCCGAAATGGGCTTCAGCATTGCAGCTGGCAGACAGCTGTGGCCTCACAGTGTTTACATTACCCAGACTAATGCAGTCTGTGCAGGAGACACAGAATGAATCTGATTTAGCTTTTGGAAAACGGAATTTTGAAAAGTTCCGTGGTTTGCTCTCACCCCTCCCTTCCTGAGCTGCAGAAAGACCGAGGTGGAACGAAACAGGCACGGCCAGGAAAAGGAGACTCTCATGTCTTTGTTTGGCAATGCTTTGTTTGACACCTCCAGGTGGTGGGAGCTGAGCTGAGACCATAGGATTAAGACGGCCAAATGCTGGTTCATCACTCTGGAGCCTCATCCTACTGGTCAGCCTGAGCTCCCTGCGGACTCTGCAACGTGAAAAGAACAGAAGGGCCAGGGTCCCCATAGACACCTAGGTCTGCGACCAATGGCACACAAAGTGGAAGCAGGGGCTGGCTAATCCTCGTAGGGTGTTCAGGACCTACCACACTACCTTGCGGGCAACCTACTCCAGTTTGATAGCCATTTTGTTTTATCTCCTCAGGTTGGTGTAAAATAAGTTTCCCAAGTCCTGTCCATTCTGCCTTCAAAGTGTATCTGACATCCTCCCTTCTTCTCTGTCACCATGGCTACTGTTTAGTTAGGGCCATATTTCCTCCTGTCTGTACCAGGGCGCCATCTTTCCAACTGGTCTCCTTTCCCTGCTCACTCTTCCAGATTGCTCTTTCAAAGATGTAACCTTGTATCCCATCCCATCAATAAACATTTCCTGAGAGCTGACCATTGGGTAAGCCCTTTGTTAGGCAGCAGGGATATGCACAGCAACCAGACACAGGCTCTTTCCACAAGAAAATCAGTTCAAGGGGAATAGGGGCCAGGAAGCAGAGAATAATAGGAAAGCCTGCAAAGTGCTACAACTGGGCCCAGAGGATTATGGGAGCCTAGAGGAGAGAGCACCTAACCTAGCACTGAGGAGAGAGTAAAGAGAAGATTCCCCTGATGTGGTTTTCATCTGGCCACTCACCTCAAACCCTACACTGCCGCCACAGACTCCAAGTTTCTCTTTCAGCCAAATATCCCATGACCCCCCCCCCCTTAAAGAAATCTCTAATCCAGAACGACTTGGTCCCCTGACTCATTCAACATATATAAACTCTCCTACTTCCTCAACTTTACTATTGCCCGTGGCCATGATTTGTCTCATTTTGGAGGTGTATGGCCGCGGTTGGCCAGGCATCGTGTCTTCCCCCTCACCTCTCATGTCTTCCTCCAGCGCCAACACAGTACCTGATACATGGTATCTGTTGACTGATGACCTACTAAGTACATTTTCTTTTCACTGCGGTACTCGTCTGCCTCTCACAAAGCAGGATAAATAATTTCACTTCTGTTAGGGCTATCAGAAAAATCTGTGAATGTAGATGAAGGGGGTTGGAAAACTGCTGATGAGTTTGGGTCACACTGTCCCCAGCTTTGTCCTGACCTCTTGGAAAGAGGATGTTGTCGATAATCAAGTGGAGATTAGCAGTTTCAAGAGCTCCAGTAGGCGTATAGTTGGATATATTTTCCATTCTGATTTAAACATTTAGCCTGATTTGTTTTTGGCTTTATTTTTTTTTGTTTTGTTTTGTTTTGTTTTGGTCCTGAGCCTGTTGGTCAGGGCTAATTTGTACAGCTGCTTTTTCGTTTGGTTTCTTCCAAGAAAGCGAGAGGAAATAAGGTTGCCAGCAAATTTGCAGTTACCAAGGTTTTCCTAAGATGAATATTATTTTTCTCTTCTAATACTGCCAAATACAGTATAAAGAGAAGCATGTGATTATTCCACAAATTTAGTTGTACCAGGGGTCAAATCCTGTACTCTGTCCACATCCTGATGTTGGGAGACCTATAATGCTGATTTCCTGACTTGCTATTTAGTCAACCATATTTCCATAGTTGTACCATATTTCCAAAATTGCAAATTCACCCTGATTTTGAGCTTCGATTCTCAGACTTGACTCCTCCCGTATTTTAGCTGGAAGGCCCAAAGGGGCTGTGGTGGGTAGGGTAGGGAAAGTGGAGGCAATGGAGAAGCCAGAGCAGGAGAAAGAGTACTGGAGTGAGAAGAGCACTGGGTTTTGGTCCCTGCTCTGCCACTGCCCAAATGTGGGACTTGGGCAAGTCACTTCCTCTTTCTGAGCATCTCCACAGGGACCAGTATAGTGAATATACCCTAAGGCTTTTTCCTTTCAAATATTATTGGACCCTATGACTCCGTGGTGGGTATTTCTACAAAGCCTAATCAAGCAAATGCCAAAGCCTTGCCAGTATTGACAAGTCTTCTCCCTTGTGGTCTGCCCTTAAGAGGCATTTGCCCAAGTTGGTGCTTGGTCATTCTGAAGCCTGAGAAGAATGGCCTGAAAGAGAGTGCCCATGTCCTTACTAAAGGAACACAAGTCTGGCCTGGGTAGCTGGTTGTGAGTGCTGCTTAGGCCTGGAGGCTACTTCTTTAACAGCTTTGCTGAGATAGGATTCATAGACCATACAATTCGTCCCTTCAAAATGTATAATTCAGTGGGTTTTAATCGATTGTGCAACCATCACCAAAATCAATTTTAGAACATTCTTATCACCCCCAAAAGAAACCCTGTACCCTTTAGCTGTCATGCCCCTGCACCCAAACTTCTCACCCTGGACAGTGCTGGGCAACCACTAATATTTCTGTTTCTATGGATCCATCCATTCTGGACATTTCATAGAAATGGAATCATATGATGCCGTCTTTTGTGACTGGCTTCTTTCACTTGGCATAATGTTTTTAAGGTTCATCCATGCTGTAGCACGGATCAGCCCTTCATTCCTTTTATGGCTCAATAACATTTCATTGCATAGATACACCACATTTTGTTTAATCCATTCATCAGTTGATGGACATTTGAATGGCTTCCAGGTCTAACCTACTACGGATAATGCTATTGAACATTCATGTACACTTTTTTGTTTGGACATTTGTATTAGATTCATTTGGGTATATACTTAGGAGTAGAACTGTTGAGTCCTATGGTAACTGTGTTTAATTGAGAGCTTTCAGGCTGTTTTGCAAAGTGGCTGTACCATTTCACAGTCCCACCAGCAGTATATGAAGGCTCCAATTTCTGGAGGTTACATTTTAGTCCTGTCATGTTGGTAGAGAATATTTTCCGGGGTCGATGGCTTGGAGAAGCCATCTACTTGGGATAGTTCGACCATGTAATGTTAACTTTTCAAGGGGATAATTTTTACAAGCAAGTCCCCTCCACTTTATAATATGGTCATTAGATCCTAGGAGAAGGTGACTTAGGGGAAGCCACTGTTGGCCTTTGAAATCTACAGGAATTCAGTGGAAAACACTTCCAGGCTATCTGACAGATGGCTTATAATAAGATGCCATGGATGTATGGCGGACCTGTATCAGTTTTAACCCTTTTAAGGTAATTTCTGTCCGCATTAGATCATTTCTGGGGTAGAGGGAGTGGAGGGGGTTTTGGTATATCTGCCTCCTCAGTGTCAGTGTCCACCAGTCCTGCCTGGGAACTAGGGCAGGAACAAAAGAAATCAAAAAGGAACAAGTGCTTTAGGTAGGGTGATCGTATGTACTGGTATGCCCAGGATGGTCCCAGTATATACTTGCTATTCCAGTGTTATTATTAATGGCGCTCTCAAAAGTGTCTCAGTTTGGACAATAAACTGTATGGTCACCTCAACTGTACGCTGCAAAGATGTAATACCCAGCATCCCATTCAGAGCTATAAAGGCTACAGAGTTTCATATCTTGATGAACTTATATCTCACTGGGAGAAAGAAAGGATCTCTCAAGCCTGCCGAAGGTTGCCTCCCAAATGACAGAGTGAGCCAGGGTCATATACAATAGAAACCAAATGCTGATGCGATTCAAAGCATAGGAAAAGTATACTTTGGAGGAAGGGCTGGATGGAAGTTTATTCGGGGAAGGCTTCCATGGATGAGGTGAGGTCTAAAGAGAACCTTGAATGAAGTATAGGATTTGGGCCCGCCGAGTTCCCTGACAGACCAAGGTCCTGAATATCCTTCATCCTTGTTCTAATTAAAAGGCACCGTGCTCACTTGTGCTTGGGCAGACAATTCACATGACCTCCCAGCTCATTTGGCAGCACTTGGGAGAAATCTGGCCTTGCAATCAGACTAAATGATGTGTTACCCTACACTTAATCTCCACCATCCATCAAAATCCAGGGGCCTTGGCCCCAGCCCCTCAACAAGAGGCCCACAGTACCTGGGTAGGATTTCATCCAGGGAATGAATGCAAAGCCCCTAATTCTCCATCCATCTCAGCCCTCTGTAAACAGTTAAAGACTGCAGCCAACAGCAAAAGAACTGCCAACCCAAATGAAAACAGTGAGTCAGCAAAATAAAGACAGATGGCAATGGATTAACTGTAGCATAGACGGCAAGAAGCAGAGCCTCCTTAGTTCTGACCAGATTGCCTCCCCTCAATTTCAGGCAACCTAGTGTTCACACGGAGCCCCTCATGAGCTGCGCTGGGGGTGGGAGAAAGCATCTGCTGCACACAGAGTGTGTGTAGCCATGGCAGTCTAGAGGAACACTGCTTCAATTCATCGTCTCCTGGTGGTCCAGGCTTGGGGTGGGGGAACAGAGAGGACAGGAAAGATGGGAAGAAGACATTGCTCAGGCTTTCCCCCAGGGCCTTGTGCCACGGCCATTGCCTTAGATGGCCTTATTTTCAAGTACTCTGCTCTGTTGCCCCTGAACCATACTTGTTGGACCACATATTCTAGTTTGTGGAAACATCATCGCCGTAACTTGCCCTGTTCCATCAGTTGGATCCATCGGTAAACTGTTCCATCGGTTTACTCGAGCTCAAGGTTTGGAGATGATAAAAGGTTGAATTTAGGTCCAAAACTATTTTTTACAACTGTATGTGAATTTCGGTTTTGAAATTGAAGTATAATTGACACACAATGTTACGTTAGTTTCAGGTATACAACCTAGTGATTCAACAATTCGATACATTATGCTGTGCTCACCACAAGTGTAGCTACCAACTGTCACCATACTATTACAATATCATTGACTATATTCCCTATGCTGTACCTTTCATACCTATGACTTATTCGTGTATGTGAATTTCTTTTATCCGTGTTGACGGTGATAAGTACCTAGCACTGTACTTCCTAGAACATCGGAGATGCTCAATAAATATTTGTTGAATGGAAGAAAGAATGGATGAATGAAAGCTCTTACACAAAATGTGGCCTGAAGACCGTAAACAAGGCAGGGCCATCACTAGCGTGAGATCCTTTGTGTAAATGTCTTTATTTATTCAATCAAGGAATCAGTCATTTCACAAGCATTTCCTAGCATTCCCCGGGTACCCAACACTTTGTGCCCACCCGTCACCTGAGCCCAACATTTTCTGAAGACTTTCTTCAAAAGTCCATCGTCTTAAACTGACCTATGTTTTCCTGCCAGCTTCCTGCGTTCCTGACATCTTGATATTGGGGATTTCTCGGAAGAGCTCTTAACAAATAACAACTGCTTTTTTATGATGAACAGTCCTTGGAGAAATGGAATAGTCTTAATAATAATTCCAGACAATTCTTGGATATGGACAGGAATGGAGATAGGAATAAACACTTGACCTAGTTGAGTAGGAAAGAAACAAGCATTGGAACGTGGTGGAGCAGGGGATGAAGAAGGTTATAGTTCCCACCCTGTACTGACCTAGCCTACCACTTTCCACAACTAGCCACTCTGCCCAGAATCACCACTGGGGCTTCTCTAGCCTGACTTTTCCTAAGGCTACCCTAATATTGTCACTGGAAAGAATAATGTATGAAAGTGAAATTCACATAAAATTAACTATTTTTTAAAAAAAATTTTTTTTCAACGTTTATTTATTTTTAGGACAGAGAGAGATAGAGCATGAATGGGGGAGGGGCAGAGAGAGAGGGAGACACAGAATCGGAAACAGGCTCCAGGCTCTGAGCCATCAGCCCAGAGCCCGACGCGGGGCTCGAACTCACGGACCGCGAGATCGTGACCTGGCTGAAGTCGGACGCTTAACCGACTGCGCCACCCAGGCGCCCCAAAATTAACTATTTTTAAATTGAACAATTCAGCGGCGTTTAGCACATTCACATGTTGTACAACCCATCACAGCTATCTAGTTCCACAACATTTCCATCACTCCAAAGTAAAACCCTTACGCATTTAGCACATTCTCTCGATTTCGCCTTTCACCCAGCCCCTGGCAAGCACCAATCCATGTCCTCTGTCTGTAGATTTACCTATTCTGGATATAGCAAAAAAATGGAATCACGCGATATGTGGCCTTTGTGTCTGCCTTCTTTCACTTAGCATAATGCCTTTAAGGTTCAGCCACGTTGTAGCAGGTATTAGCACCTCGTTCCTTTTTATGGTTGAATAGCATCTCATTGTGTGGATGTATCACACTTTTAAGTTTATTTATTTACTTAGAGATAGCGAGTACAAGTGGGGGAGGGACAGGGAGAGAGAATCCCAAGCAGGGTCTACACTGTCAGCACAGAGCCCCATGCGGGGCTCAAACTCAGGAACCGTGAGGTCATGACCAGAGCCGCAGCCAGATGCTTAACCGCTTGAGCCACCCGGGCACCCCTTGTATCATACCGTTTAAGGTCACCATCCACTGATGAACTTTGGGCTGTTTTCACCTTTTGGCTATCGTGAGTAGTGTTGCTGGTGGGAATCCCTGTTTTCAATTCTTTGGGGGTATATACCTAGGAGTGGAATTGTGGACTCACTTGGTAATTCTATGTTTAATTGTTTCGGGAGCCACCAACTGTTTTCCTACCCTGTTATTTTAATACCTTCACGGACTCGTAAAACACAACAACAAGAGTGACCAATTTCAAGTCACCAGCTGTTAAAGTTGTTCTCACTGACCAGCATGCACTCGGGTGACACAAATATTAATTGAGTGCCTACCATATTTTAAGTAGCATGCTGGATACTGGGGGTACAGAGATCAATGCGACGCAGTCCCCGTCTTTGAGGTGCCAGACGTCACAGTAGCCGGGAGGGTTCCAATTGTGGACAGTGTGTCCCACGTAGACACCATGCTATAAGCTCCTCAGGGTGGTAACTGTGCTTTGCTATATCCCTAGAGCCTAGCAGAGGGCCTGGAACACATTTGCTACCAGCAAAGCAACCTCAGAAAGGTCTGAAATAGGCTGCCCTTCGGCCCATCGCCCTGTCCCAACACCCATGGGGCCCACATAGTTCTGTGTAGGCCACCTCTCTTCCCTTAGTCCTGTCTTAGGCAGGTGGCCCAGAGTGGGTCCACGTTGAGCCTTGTTTCCTCTGGATTCTGTTCAATTTCAGGATGAGTTCTCTTTTGAAAGCGTTTTTTATATTTTTAGTTTCATGATCCTTTCTTCAAAGAGGAACCTAGATTGTATGAGGAAGTGAGACCATCTTTCCCAGGGAGTACATTCACGGTGAGCAGAAAAACTCTTGGTCACCAGTTTGATTTCTGTCTCTAGAAAGAGTCTGCTTTCAGACCATGGCTGATAGGGTGGAGGAAGGGGCCGAGAAGTAGGCAGGAGCTGGCCCTAAAGCTCATGGTGTTCCATGATTTTGGTATACTTCTCTTTCAGTTCGGCCTGTGTTCTGCTTTCCTTGGACCCGATTGCTAACCACAGAAGTTTCCAGAAGAAAACCCAGGGCAGCGACGCATAGAGGTTGCCAATTTCATAAACTACTACTTCAGTTCATATTCTCGAAACACCTCCTGGACACAAGTAATAAACAACTACAGGGTCAATGGTGAGTAAAAGGAGGGCATTGAGGGGGAGATGAATAGAGAGGGAAGGTGTTTCAGATTAGACTGGAAACCAGAGAAGCCGAAGTGTGGGATGAGGATGCCCCACCTCCACTGAAGAGTAGGAAAGTGCCCCTGGGCAGGAAAGCTGCTTTTAAAGGGAAACGCCCTGAAGCAATCTATAGACCTTTTAACTCCGGTTTAGTCTTAGCTCCTTTATGTCTAATTCTTTGCTTTGGCTCCTTCTGGAGTTAAACCTTCTAGATCCTTCCTGGAGTGCAAGGCTGAGAGGGTAGTGGAGAAGGACGCCTCCCCCAAGCGATGACCATTGGAATGACACATCCGAAGAGTTTTGATACTTTTAATGTTTATTTATTTTTCGAGAGAGAGAGAGAGAGAGAGAGAGAGAGACAGAGTGTGAGTGGGGGAGGGGCAGAGAGAGCGGGAGACAAAGAATCCGAAGCAGGCTCCGGGCTCCGAGCTGTCAGCACAGAGCCCCACGCGGGGCTCGGACTCATGAACTGCGAGATCACGACCTGAGCTGAAGTCGGACACCTGACAGACTGAGCCACCCGGGTGCCCCTTGGTTCTTTTAAAAAACAAGAAAAGAAGTTCTACCAGAGATCATTGCTCTTCCTTTTTGTAAGACCCCAAACCTCAGGCAACAGGCTAGTGGGAGCCCCTTTGTTAGATCAGCCTGCCAGCTCTTGGGTTGCTACCTCTGAATTCCCACTGGGGATGCCAAGTACTATGTTAGGCACTTGGAGGTACAATTATGAACTAGACACGGTCCTTGCCCTCAAGGAATTTACAGTCAAGTAGGGAAGAGAGACAAGCAGACGGCTAATGATAACATAGAATAATGAGCCCTGGAAGCTCTGGGGGAGGACAGAGGAGGAGCATTTAAATCATGCTGGAAGGTCAGGGAAGGCTTCCTAAAAGACATGATGCATAAACTGAAGAATGAGTAGGAGTTAGCCAAGTGAAAGGGAAGGAGGAAAGGATATTCCAGACAGATGGGCTTTGCAGGAATAGGCTTGCTAATAGAGATTAAAGCAAACATTTCTAAAATACACAATCACAAAAAATGGAAAGCTGATCCATACAAGCAAAAGCTGGCTCTTTGGAAACATTAAACTAGGCACAGTTAGGAAGTTTGCAAACAAATCAATAAATAAACCACCTAGGGGTAAAGCAAAGAGGGAAAAGGAAAGAGAGAGGAGAGAGAGAGAACTACACTGAGAATATATTAAAGAGTATAGGAAAGATTAAATACTCTTAGCAATTAGTGATAAATCTTGCTCAACTCCCTGGTCAGAATACCTTTGGCTACCTCTGTAATTAGAAGTTGTGGTATAGATATAAAATCATAGATAATTGGTATTTTGTGTTAATATTTATACCAATAAATTTGGAACCCAGATGAAATGGATGGTTTTCTAGGGGAATATAAATTACCAAAACTGGCTTGAGAACAAGGTGAAAATCTGACTACACCGATAGAGAAAAAATTGAAATAGAATCAAACATGCATACACATAAGCCCTCTTCTCTCTCTCTCTCTCTCTCTCTCGCTCTCTCTCTCTCTCTCTCTCACACACACACACACACACACACACACACACAGGTTTATTTTTAAGGCAAATTGCACAAAACCTTTGAGACAAATCATCCCTTTATCAAACAAACTGCTTCAGAGCATTGAAAAAGTTGAAAAGCTCCCAACTTATTTTCCAAAACTATCATTACACCAACAACGAATTTTATGAGGACAAATAACAGTATACAACAGCCCTGAATAAATTATTACCAAATCAAGTCGTGCACTTTTGCAAAAGAAAAATATAACATAACCAAGTAGGGTTTAATCCCAGAGACGCAAGGCTGATTCCCCATTAGAAACGATATCGATATAACTCATATTTGCATATTAAAGGGGGAAAAAGCTACACGATCATTTCAATAAATATAGCAAAAGTATTTGACACCTTGGCACCATTTGCTTTTAGAAAGCTCTAAGGAAACTAGGACTAAAAGGAAACTTTAATGTGATAGAGAGTACCTTCCAGAAATCTATAGAAAACTCCATATTTCAGGAGGTAGCAGGCATAGCAGAGTGGTTAAAAATACAGTCTCTGAAGCTAGATAGTGGAGGTGTGATTCTCCATTCTGCCACTTGCTACCTGTGTGACCTGGGGCAAGTTAGACAGCTTCTTTGTGCTTCAGTTTCCTCATCTTTAAAATGGAAATAATAATAATAATAATAATAATAATAATAATGATTATATATATATGCATATATATATCATTGTGGGAGGATTAAATAATGTGTCAAGTGCTTGGCACATAGAAGCACTACGTAAGCGTTTGTTAATAAATTTTGAAACAGGTATTTTCTCTCAAATTTAAGAACAAGATAGGAATGTCCAGTACTAGTTACTCTATTCAGCATTTTTTTCTTTTTTTTTTTTTTTAATTTTTTTTTCAACGTTTATTTATTTTTGGGACAGAGAGAGACAGAGCATGAACGGGGGAGGGGCAGAGAGAGAGGGAGACACAGAATCGGAAACAGGCTCCAGGCTCTGAGCCATCAGCCCAGAGCCCGACGCGGGGCTCGAACTCACGGACCGCGAGATCGTGACCTGGCTGAAGTCGGACGCTTAACCGACTGCGCCACCCAGGCGCCCCGGCCTATTCAGCATTTTACTGGAGGTCCAAGCTTATGTAATAGAACAAGAAAAATAATTAATAGAAACAAAAAGGAAGGGGTAAGACTGTCAAAGCATTCATATAACAAGTCTAACCAGGAATGAAGTTGGCCTCTGTTCAGGGAGGAAGTAAAAGAAAAGGAAGTGGGAGAAATGGGTGAAGGGGGTTGAAAAGTTAAAAAAAAAAAAAATTATGCCCTCTAGGACGTTGGGGCCTCACAGTTCTCTTCTAGACATTTCTACTTGGATATCTCACCATCATCTCACATTGAACACTGAATCCAATATCTTCCCCCCATGCCTGCTTCTCTCATCTTACTGTCAATGGTACCACCACTTTCCAAGTCTTCTAGACTCAAAACTTCGGCACCCTTTTGTACTCCTCCTTCTCCTTTGTTGCTCATACCCAATCACCTAGTCTGTCTAGCTAATTTTTCTCCCCAAATGTTTTTCAAATGTTTTATATTCTCATTCTCATCCAGGCCTGTCTCAGCTCATACCTGAAGCAGTGGCTACCCCCTCAGCCCCTCTCCAAGTCACTGAGCACACCACGGGCCAGTATTTACTCTGAGACCACTATCCTCAAGTTAGTCTCTTGCTTGCAAGTCTCCGGTGGCTTCTCACTTCCTGCCATATCCAGACGAAACTCCTCCACTTGGTGGTAAGGCCTTTCACCATGTAGCTGCCCCCGACCTAACAAAGTTTCTTTTTTCCTGCTCCCTTACTGGGTACCCTCTGCTTTAGTAAGACCAGTACCCTCAACATCCTCACACACACCTCCTTTCTTTTTTAATTTAGTGCCTTTAATTCAGTGCCTGGGATTTTCCTCTTTCTCTCCCTCAGTGTCTCCAAGTCTTGTCCTATTGTTCAATGGTCAGCTTAAATAGGGCCTTAACAGGGGCGTCTGGGTGGCTCAGTCGGTTAAGTGTCCAACTTCAACTCAGGTCATGACCTTGCGGTTCATGAGTTTGAGCCCCGCGTCGGGCTCTGGGCTGACAGCTCAGAGCCTGGAGCCTGCTTCGGATTCTGTGTCTCCCTCCCTCTGTGCCCCTCCCCTGCTAACGCTCTGTCTGTCTTTCTGTCTGTCTCTTTCTCTCAAAACTAAACATTAAAAGTTATATAGTGCCTTAATGATACCATTTGTTGAATGCTTAACAGTGTTAATTGCTATGTGCCAGGTATTGTGCTCATTTAATCTTCTCGGTAGCCTTATATGAGAAGTATTTCTTAATTTTCACCCTGTTTTATGGATTGGGTATAGTGATTTGCTCAAGGCTCACATTTCTGGTGATGGCGGATTTGGAATTCAAAGCTGTGTTTATCGCCCAACCCAGAACTTATGCTCCTAATGGACTCTCTGGGATGCCTCCCCTGGCTGCATCAATCCCACTGACCTTCTCTTCATCACTTTGGCTACTGTGCATTGCTGTCTGGTGCGTACAAGTTTAGCTCCCAGCAAAACTGTGAGCCCCTGGAGATCAGGGCTCACATCTCATACTTCTCTGTGCTCCCACAGAGCTGGGTCCACAGTAGGCACTTGACTAACTGGTAAGGGTTGATCAAACATGGATAGATATACAGAAATTTGGTCTTAGCATCCAGTCTTCAAGTAAGGCTTATGTAGCTTGAAGGTGACACAAGCCCTCCCCATTCAAAAGCCTTGGTTTTAGCTCCAGGAAGGGGACGGAGGAGTAGAATTACTATAATTTTCAAGATCACCCTCCTCCCGATCCTGTCACTCCCTGATGATCAGGCTTCTCTCTGCCTAGCTTAAGTCAACGTTGCATGATGAATCTTCCCTTTACATAAGGATTAGACCGGGCCAGGTTTTGTTAGCATGCAAAAATGGAGCCAACGCTGTCAACTTACCGTGGTGCAAAATCTGACTCCTGGGAATCTTTCCAGAAGTAAGCCTGGGGAAAACGAACAGTTATCCTACCTACCTCACGGGGTCATGGTAACAATCAAGTGAGATAATGGATATGACCACACTTTGGAAAGTAGCAAAGAAAAGCAGCTTGCTTCTCGAGCCTGGAGGAGAGCAATCAGAGCTATTTGGTGATATCAAGGCCTTGGCCAGGTGAAGGGTGGGGAGTCTTTGGAAATTCTTGAACTCACCATTTCCCAAAGGTTGCAAGACTCGCTTTCTGGAAACCTTGGGAAAAATTCACTGTATCATGAGACTTCTTTAGCTACATGTGAATTTATCCTTGACTTCCTTTTCCTTTTTCTAATTACACTTACTCAGCTAGTCCACGATACTCTGGAGACTTCTGAAAGATAGGCTAACTTTCTCTCCTTTTGGTGCATTGACAAGGCAGTATTTCGTTGGTGGCTTGCATTTAGATTTCAAACTTCTCTCCAAGGTCAAGAGCAAGTGATACACTCTGAGACTGCTGTCTTCTGTAGATGATCTATACATGATACCAGCCACCAGAGGTTACTAAATAAATAAGGAGATCCTCTGATTCCCCTAGAGAAACCCCTAGATATTCCTCCAGAATTCAAGTGTTGGAAGACTCGTGCGAATTTAGGAGCCCAGGTTGGGATAAAGTTAGAGGTAAAAGAAGAGAATTTTGTAAGAGAGAAAGTTTGGGTTCAAAAAATTCCGATTCTGAAAGCGAAGGACTTTGGGGGGAGCCAGGGGAGAGTGAGCTCAGCTTGGACGGAGAAGAGGAGAAAGTGCCGACTGCGCAGGGACCTTGGCCAAAGGGTCTTGGATCAAGAATAGACTGGGCTTGCAGAGGTAGCCAAAGGTATTCGGACCAGGGAATTGAGCAAGATTTATCACCTAAGTTGGCCTAGAATGGACAGAGCTTGGCTTTGGGTCTGTTTTATGTGTTGGGCATGAATTCATACCTCCTTACAGTTGGAGCCTTCGGATAGGGAGCCATCACTCTCAGTGAAAAGGGAACAAAGGGAGGTTGCTGCTGGTGTCAGCAGCAGGGACAGAACCTGAGAAGCAAAGCTATGGAGTATACCCCTAGGCCAAGCTGCACTGTCCCCCGGCTCCTGGGCTGCTGGCTATCTTATCTGCATTTGAACAGTGTGCACCCTGCAGATCTGGCAGTTGACCAGGAAGCTCACCTTTGTGCCTCACCCCATGGTCCTAGGCCACCGGCTTCCATGCACCATATCCCTCACTTTGGGTTCTAGAACACTGACCCTGATGAACTGCTGCACTGAGTTGTGGGAACATTGTAGGTTTGCGTGTGTGTGTGTGTGTGTGTGTGTGTGTGTGTGTGTAGCAAGGGGGGGGGGTGGTTCTCGAGAGGCCCCAGCCTCAGCCTCTCCGACTGCAGGCTTCAGAGGGTGCCTGTGACTATGAACTTTGCTCCACTGTGACTGCTGGATGGAGAGAGATGAGTGTAGGCCCCTGCTGGTTCTGTCCCACACTCCCCGTTATGATAGGCAGTGAAGCAAAGCATTTGGGCAATTGCCTGACCTTAATGGGATAGAAAGGGCTCCTCTCTTGCCTGAAAGGAACATCCAAGTATGTGCTTACTGTTTAGTTTTCCTGGAAAAATAATTTCTCTGGCAGGCTAAGGAGAGTGAATTTGTCTTCAGAAAAGGATTGTGTCATATTCATAATTCCTGCGGCCCCTTCTATGCATTTCCATGGCTGAAAAGCTTGCATTCAGTGGAAGAGCCACCAAACGTGTGCTAAGAAAAGTTTTTAGTTTTTACTCAAAGAAAACTGTGTTGTATAAAGAAAAATAAAGATATACTATTAGGCACTTGGGGGTAACCCAGCCATCCACTGAAATGCAGAGATTTTTGAAGGAGAATGCAAAATATAAAACAGGTAGATTTTAAGGGTACCCTCTCTCTACTTGGAAATCTGCCCTTTAGAAATTCATCCCTTTGTATTTGAAAGAACTTTAGAGGCTTCTACACTCATGTGTTAAAGAGTAAACTATGCCGGGCAGGGATCTCACTTTAAATCAGGTGATAACAGCTCTCTCTTCGGTGAAGATGGGATGGGACAAAAGGATTCAAGGGGAACAGGAAGCCTGAGTGACAAGAGGGGACAAGGGAATGAAAGGGGGAACAGGAGAGTACATAGACTTGGCTAACTTAGGCTATCCTAGCTGGAAGGAGCTTCATAGACCGTCTACACCGGTGCCTTTCAAAAAAACAAAACCAGAAAACCACATTTAAAAAATACCGGAACCCTTTGTTCAAACACAGAATCCCATTATGCATAAAATGAATACGAGTGGGGATGCCCCGGTTAAAGTTGGGGTGAGGGCCTGGGGCTCTAATTAGCTTCTCTTTCCACTGCTGAGCCTAAGAGAAAGGTGAGGTACCACCCCCCCCCCCCGCCCCACTCAGCTGATGGTGAACTGTTCAATCGTTCAACGTGAATTTTGGGAGTTGATTTGTCACATGCAGTCATTATTAAAAATTCACTTACAATTCAGTTCTATGAAAGCTAATGAATGCCCAATGTTCATCACTTCCTAACTGTTTCGCTACTCTTTACTATTATCCGTTGTGTCTGTGTGGGGGAACCACTGTAGCACGGTGCACTGATGTGCTTCTCTACTCATTGTTCAGTGACATCATGTTGGGAGCTTGGAACTGCCCCCGGTGGGAGTATTTACACCATGGCAATCAGCAAACACTATAAATCAGCACCCCTCTCCCCCACCGACCGAGAGTGCCAATGGTTAAACATTGACCAGCACACCGCTGACCACACTGTAAGTCCTCGCTTTTCTAGAAGCTATACTTCCGGCAACCTCAACTAGACCTGCAGCTTAGAAATGGGGGCAGGGAAGGGGGAAGAAATGCTGCTGAGTGAGCGCCATCACAAATCACACACACTTAACTCTGTGGAAGAGACAAGCGGCTGCGAGGCCCCAGCCCAGGCAAATATGTGTTAAATTGCGTGGCAGATGAGAAGGAACGTAGTGACAACAGCATGAGCTGACAGCTGGCATTGGGTGGTGCCAGCATCACAGTCTTGAGCCTTCTACTGTAAGGGCAAACAACCCAACTTACTCCTAAGACCCGCGTCGCTGCCCACAGTTTAGAAGTAGTAGCATTGATCCTACGACACCCCCAAATGGGGTAAACTGCAGGCAGAACAAGGTCCGTTGGAAGGCTCCAGGTCTGTGGAGCCCACCAGTGTCCACGTGGATGAACCTGGCACGGTGCTTGGCATACTGAAGGCCCTTAATAACTATTTGCTGAAGGAATGAAACCAATGTTCATGAGCAAACTCCTGGTCTATTTTACCACGATTTCCAGAAAAGGTAACTCGGGACGTTTCTGTTTCAGAAAGCAACGGAGTACAAATACATTTTGAAAAGCTATCTCTGCAAACTTCAGTTACAAAGGTATTGATACGTGAAGGCGGTAAGTGTCGATTATTGGATAAGGCATTGGTGTAAGACCTCTAATGCCCCAATGGTATTTGATCAACAGGAAATTACTTCCTCAAGATGGTGAGCAGATTGCCAGTGGCAAAGGCCCTCCCCTTACTGCCCCTGCTACAAACATCTCTGCTGTTCCTCTCCTCCTTTGTGTGCCTGCTCCCTTTCCAGTCGCTTGTCACCCTCTCCTTCTGCCCCCCTTTTCTTCCTCTGTCCTCCTCATGCCCTCATCCTGTCAGTCATCGCCCACCTGCCCCTCCCCACCCACCTAAACGCCCCCCATGCAAAATCCTGCCTGAGGCCCTGTGGGCTGGAGATTGCTCTCCCCATACCCAAACAAAGTGTCTTTAGTAGACAAGCCCCTTTGTCTACAGACTTTACAAAAGGAAACTCATCTAGAGCCAAATACTTTCCTTTTCTTATTTCTCAATTTATACTGGCGTGTGTGTGTGTGTGTGTGTGTGTGTGTGTGTGTGTGTGTGTGTTGTGTGTGTGTGTCCCAAATGATTATGCTGTGCCCAAAGCCCATTTTATGCTTCTACTTTCTCATAAGATAATTTGCTGTATCTAGACTTTATAGCATCGCAGAAGAGGAGATTGAACATATTTCCTGATTTTAATTAAGACTTTTTGGGTTACAGTGACCCAGATGCAGCTATCTGGCTGCTTTAGGCAGATTCCAAGAGGAGCCTAGAGCAGAATTGCTGGATGAACTGAAGGCTTTTGTCAGAAAAAAACACAAAAAACAAACAAACAAAAAACCCCAAATTGGCAGTTCAAGTAGCTCAAATGGACGGACACTTGCTCTGATGATGCTTTTTCACTCTCTGGTGGCAAATTGAACGATCTGACTATTGGTTTTCAGAGGCATTTTGGGGTCCTTCTAATGGAGTTTTTGGTTTGTGGCCAATCCTAGTGAGGTTGGTTATTTCTTTTCTTTGGTTCTACAGGTGACTGTCCCCAAGCAAGTGGTGAGGCTGGCTCCTGGTCAGGCTGACTCCATAACAGAGCTATCCCAAGCAACCTCACTTTGCAGAAAAACCTCTCACTGTGGGAGCCGAATCAATAGGAAGAGACAATTCAGAAGTGAGTTTGAGTTAGGAAAAGTAATCTCCAAGATTCCAGCAGGCCACATGACTTCTAGATGGGAAAGTCATCTACTAAGGGCTGTGGTAAGGATTAGATCAACGATATATCCAATATGGTTAACTCCAGCATGTGGCACGTAGTATGTGCTTCAAAGAGTGTTGCAGGGGCAGTTAAAAGTTTTACAAAACAATCAGAATTGTGGATTTCTTAAGAGACCCGGCAGAGTTGGAACAAATGTATCGCAAGATCCTCAGCTGTGATATCTGTGGCTGCCCCCTGCCACTGTGGTCCATCGACCTGTGCCACCAAATAATGGTATGTGTCTGTGGGTTGAGCAGGCTCGCAGAAAACGCAGAGGGCACGCACCCTGAAAGGTGATGGCAACAACAGAGTTAGGGAATTGGAGACTTGTGGTGATGGCTTCCCAATGTCACAATTATTAGAGCCAGTGTGTACCTGTGGGGCCACATACAAGAGTCTTGGCCCAGGCCCCGGCTGACTTTGCCTTTCCCCGGGCCCCATCCCTCGCCCCGCTCACTTCCAAAGCTTCTACCGACAACTCAGGGGCCGTGCCCGCAGGCCCTGGGCCCTCCTGGCATCCTTTCCTTGGCCCACCCGCTGCCTACCCTCTGGGCTCACACCAAAGACTAGACTGAGCACTGCCCTCCCTTTCCATTTGGTTTCTTTTTGCTCTAAATAAAAAGCTGATGATGTGCTTTAAAGATAGGGGATGTCTCTATCTCTGAGACATTTTGCTTTAGAGAAGACAGGGACTTCGGTGCTTTACATTGCAGTGTGAACGTTTCAGGCAGTGTGACAAGCCAGTGGGTCCTCTGGCGTTTTGGGTCCCTCAAATGACATAGAGATTTGGCTGCCTACTCTACCCAGTACCAATTCAGAGGGCCGTTTAGATGCAGGTCTGGGTTCTCCAGGACTCCTGAAGGGACCCATCTGGGGTTAGTACACAGCCTTATGGGTCTGTGGGCGCTCAAGCCCCCAGAGCTCTGGCTCTTATCTCAGCATCGTTCCTGAAACATTGTGACTGGAACTCCTAGGACTGCTTGTAGTGGAGGTTCAATTCCACAGCTCTCAAAAAAAAAAAAAAAGGCATTTCTTAGAAATTCAAGTCCATATCAGGAATGATAATAGGATGGCTGCCTCCCAAGGTTTGCAAGCTGTGCAGGATTTAGCTGCAAAAAAAATAAACAAATAAAGGAATCCAGTCCCTTTTTGTTAATTGCGCCAATGCTTTCATTTTTCAGGCAATTTCAGTTCAATCCCAGATCTGATTTCTTGAATCACATTTCGCAATCAAATCTTTCCCATTTGCAGGGAGGAGCCTTGCTTCGAGTGTGGGATTTGACCGTGCCCAGGTGCTGGCGGTTTTCATAGGCAACGTGGCACCTGCTTTGGAAATGTGACCCCCCCCCCCACCATGATTGTGGACCAGGAGGCAAATCATCTTTGGTGGGGGGTGGGGGCAGGGGCCGAAGCTCCTAGGGGAGTTTATGGGCTCTGTCCTTGGACCTCAGCATTTCTTTGGCATCTTGCCTTCTCTCTGTCGGTTTCTCATGCCTTTACCACTGGTACAACTGCCATCCCTCAGGGCGGTCCTGCCGTTGGAGCCCCAGCCGCGCTTCTCCACCTGCTTAGGGCGGCATCGCTCAAGCTTGGGTGCTTGTTGGAAAAATCCCCAAGTGAAGTCTCGGATCAAGCAACTTCAGGAAGCCCCAGGCAGTATCCACTCAGGTGCGCTCTCCCCATAGCCTCAAGCACGATATGATTACGACCACACTCATCCTAAAAGCAACACCTCCAAAACACTGCTGAGAGAATGAGGCAGGTCTACACTTGGTCATATGAACAATTCCGAAGAAGGCTTGTGAAGTGATTAAAAAAAAAGCAAGCTGCCAACAGGACAGTGGAAGCTTGCTTACCTGGCCTCTGGGAGCCACCTCTCGGGATTAAAGGATGCTGTCCACACCCTCTGTAAAAGACGCTGCCCCTGGATGCCCTGTTACGTCTGTCCTTGGTATCTCCAGGCACTTCTGCTTTAACTGATTTTTAGTTAACTGACCAACTCTCCCCCAGTTGCATAGATAAAAGAGAGTCTACTGTAGCTAACAAGAAGATTTCTAGCATGAACCCGACTATTTTTTTTCAAAGGATCTACAAATACATATACAGGCTGGTAAATACAGAGACAATTTCAGGAAGTATGAACAGCGGTTGCTTCTGGGAAGGTAGTACTGAGTGCCCGGGGTAGAAAGGTTCCCTACATACCCCTTTATACCGTTTTAACTTTTCACTATGTTCATGAAGTAGTTTCCCCAAATTTTTATTTTCCAAATTGTAAAAAATACAAAGAG
Source organism: Prionailurus bengalensis (assembly GCF_016509475.1). NCBI lineage: Eukaryota > Metazoa > Chordata > Mammalia > Carnivora > Felidae > Prionailurus > Prionailurus bengalensis. Next base: position 111,976,945 of record NC_057361.1, read on the forward strand.
ATCGAAAGAGTAGTGCAGTGAACACACGCATATACCTATCAAGGTTCCCCACTCAACATTTTGACCTATGTGTTATATATTTGTATGTGCGTGCATGTATGTGTATTTCTTTGTTGAACCACTAGAGTGTAAGTTACAGGCATCACGATACGCTGCCCTCAATTCTGCAGAATTCTTGTCCTAAGAATAAGGAAAATTTCCCTCCTCGTCACAAACCATTATTACACCTACGGAATAATCTAATATCTAATTGCCAGTCCACGTTCAAATTGTCCCAACATCCTCAAAATGCGTTTTAGAAGTTTTGGTTTTGTTTTGATTTGAATCCAGAAGAAGAATCCACATGCAAAGGGTTTGTGCGCTGCATTTACTTATGTCCCTTTGGTGTTATTTAATCTATGTCAGTGGATGCTCTTGATTTTGCGTGTGTGTGACCCTGACTTGTTGAAGAGGTCAGGGCAGTTGTGTCGTAGTATATCCCGTATTCTGAATTTGTTGGTTTCCTCTTGGTATACGTTATTTTCTTCAATAAAAAGATTGAAAGGCAATAGTAATAAAGGAAATCAGGCCCTGGGTTATAGAAACAGAGATCTTCAAATCAGCTCACCTTCTTAATATCTCCCGCAGTGGCACTGCCCAGTGTTCTGGTCCTCAGACCTGATTCTTTAAGCCCCTTCCCTGCCAGTCTATGGCTCTGCCCTTTGGCACGCCTCATGTTGTCATGCATTCTCCAGTCCCACTGTGCCCTGCCCACCGAAGTCAGGACTTCAGTGCCTCACCCCTAAGTTACTGTAACTGCTTCCTAACTGACCTCTCTCTAGTGCTAGAATCTTCCCCTAAACGTCTGCTGCTGTCTTCATCATGTCATTCCTCCCTAAAAAACCATCAATAGCTCCCTATTTCCTACGCTCCAGCAAAAGTCCATCTTTTCTGTCACAGCCAGCTTTGAACACAGCCTTCAACATCAGAGACACATCTCTACTTAAATCCTAGGGCTGCCAATTTCTTGCTGAGTGGCCTTGGAGAAGTCACTAGGCTTATCTAGCCTTCCATTTGCTTATTTGTAAGTGGAAATAATAACTGTGCCTGCCTCCCGAGTTTGTCCAGCGTGCATCTCTCCAGAGCCCCCACTTCTTACAACGGTCTGTTCAAATCTTGCCCTTTGAGTCTTGGCTCAAGCCCTGCCTCCTCCAGGAAGGCTTCTTATCCACGGCAGCCCTCCTGCTCTGCATTCCCATAGCTCTTGTGGTCTATAGGGAATGATTTAGCAGATGCCAGTTGCTCTGAACTAAATGTTTGTGCTCCCCCCCCCCGTTCGTATATTGAAAACTAACTCCAATGTTTACATTTTCATCTTATCTGCTAGTTTAGATGGCTGGGGCCCCTTGAGGGCAGGCGTAGGTCTGTCTGTTCTTTCTCCCAGAGCTCAGAGAGCTAGCACTGCACTAAGCTCTCGGCATTCAGGGGGGCGGTGCTCTGTGAGAAGATGCTTTGTGAATGTTCAAGATCCTCCTTTTAACTCTGAGAAAATATGAGAATCTCTGTCTTGGGTGAGACGAGAAGGACCCAGGACTGTGACCATCATCCAAGTATGCCACAGTCATTGCTCCTATGTATAGAGTGCCTAGGGTGTGTCTGCATATATATTCTGTTTGATTCCAACTTTATAGCTCGAGAAGCAGAGGCTCAGAGAGGGTAAGTGACTTGCCCACGGTCACCCACCTATTAACTGCTGAAGGTGGAATTTGAACCCAGATCTGTCAAAATACAGAGCCCATACTCTTTCCCTGCTGCCTCAGAAGCAGCAGTGAAGAGTAGGTGTGTTGGTGGAAGGAAGGGCGAGTTACGAGGGCCACTGTGATGAGGACCAAGTTTATTCCAGTACTCTCCTTTATCAAGGAGAATGTCCACCCGGATGGTAGCGTTGTATCACCGGCAGTGGAGCAACCTCCATGAATCCGTCTTCCCTCAGAATCGAGGCCCCAGGACAGGATTCTCTGCGGCCGTGGGAGAGAATGAAACGAAGCAGCTCACACAGGAAAAGGATTTAGGGGCCCCATCTCTGTCTCGAAGGGCCTTAAACAGACCATCTGGGTTAGTGGCAACTCCCAGAGGGTTAAAAGTAATGATAAGGGAATAAGTAGGAAAGCAAAGGAGGAGAGAATGATAAGATGGCAAGTAAACAGGGGACAGGATAGGAGATTAGCTTAGGAAATATGTGTTCAGGGGAATCCCGCACGAAATCCTAAAAAACAACCCCCTGCAGCTGGGGAATTGTGTGTGTGTGTGTGTGTGTGTGTGTGTGTGTGTGTGTTCAATCTTTGGATTTAAATAAAGAACAGACCAGATTCAGAGTCACACTGCCTCCTTCTCGGCAGCCACTTCATCACCCTGGCGTCACATTTCCCAGCTGGAGGGCAGTAATTGCCTGGCCAGATCTGGACCCATCTGGGAAACACCAGGGTCGTCCTGAATCGTCATATACCATGCTGGCCGCCAAAGGCATAAGGTGACCTAAGTGAAGCCTTCACACAGGCCATATGTACAGAGTCATAAAACCCCAAGGGAACGTGGCAACAGAGGCAGAGTTGGTGTGCCTGCCAAATTTCCAAGGGGAAGAAGGAACTTGCTGCGTCTGTATTTGCCCCCAGGATTGGAAAAATGTATCTCAGTCACTGGAACTGAAGGGGGGTGGCCTTTACCTTCACAGGAGAGTCACTGTTTATACAAATACTGCTGATGGCCTGATATATGTGTGTCTTTATATAAATAGAGCTATACACTCACTTTGCCAGATTGCATCAGCTACCTGCTTAACATTTTACCCTGGTGTTTTTTTTTTTTTTTTAACCAGTCTGAAAATCAGAATAATCTGTTGTCTCTGCACTGTTTCTAGTTTAGTATTTTTGCTTTGAGAGTCAAAGAAGCCCACATCTGGTGCTTGCCCTTGAGACAGTCACTGATTAAATGAATTGCACCTACTTTCATTTGTTAGAAACCGTATCGCTCTGACAGAGCTCATTCACAGCGACAAGGAGGGTGGAGGGGCGGTCCTGTGGTGGTGGTGGTAATTCTTAGAGAAACCAAGGGCTTGCTGTTGCCAGTGTACCCTTTCATTTCTGAATTCAGCAAACGGATGTCAAATGTATCAGGACCTGTGCTAGACATGGGATACAAAAGCAAATAAAACATGTCCCGTCTTGTCCGGGGTTCTCTTAAGGATCTCATGTCCAAGGAAGAGGTAAGCTCCTTGAGAAACAACATTCAGGGATTTCTGGTCATCTTGGTCACTGGAGCTGTTTGCTGCAGGAAGCTCCTCCTCCACTCCAAGCACGTCGTTTGGAAAAAAAAAAAATTCGGTATGTAGGGGAGGGGAGTGGGGAGATGGGTGAAATGGGTGATGGGGATTAAGGAGGGCACTTGTCATGATGAGCACCGGGTGACGTGTGCAAGTGTTGAGTCACTGTATTGTACACCTGAAACTAACATAACAGTGTGTGTTAACTAACTGGAACTAAAATAAAAACTAAAATAATAATAATAATAATAATAATAATAATAATAATAAACCCCCAGGCCCACGATAGCAACTGACTTTGCATAGCTTTATATTATTTGAGTGTCAGCTACCCGAGGGAAGAAATTGGAATTTTTCATTCTCCTGTAGAATCTAGCAAGGTGCCCTGAGCATAATATCACAATTAATATTTTTGCCAAATGGATTAGTGAATAAATAAATGATTTTGAAGGATGAAGAAAATGTTTTTCAATATGTAGTGGAGATTGAAAGCAAAACCAAACAAACAAATTCTAGTGCCAGAATTGGAGAGGCAGCTCAAAGCCACAGCAGTGAGCAAGAGTTGGCATTTATGCAAGCCACAGAGGAATCAAAAGTAGACGTGCATCCTGGGTGCCGGGTATTAATGGCAGAGTGGGGATGGGAGTAGGAGCTGAGCTCCTACAGAAAGCCAGTAGCTGGAAGGGTAACTCATAAATAGGGACCGGGATAGGAAAACAAAAAGCAGTTCAGAGGTGTAGTGGCTGCTTTGAGTAGAGCGCAGGGAGAGAGCCACATAACCCAGGGTATGCAGGCAGGGAGGCCTCCCAGGTAAAGTAATTCTTGCCAAATCACAGTATTTGCTTAATTATGTGCTGGACACTGTACTGAGAGCTTTGCTTATATTAGCTCATTCTTAGAACAGCCCTATCTTACAGATACTGAAACTAAGGAACAGAGAGATTAAGAAACTTGCCTAAGGTCACACAGCTACTAAGTGACAGAATCCAAACTCAAACCCAGGTAGTATAGTGAGAGTCTGTGTTCGTAATTATGACTCTGAAAATGAATTTATAACTCAAACTTTCTAAGTCTATGAGGAAATAAACCACCACAAGACTGGCACAACAAATGGAAGAATTCACCTCTTAGGAGCTATAGCTAATAGAGAAATCTGAAAGGGGCTTTGAAATGAGTATGCTGGGGCACCTGGGTGGCTCAGTTGGCTAAGCATCGGACTCTTGATTTCGGCTCAGGTCATGATCTCACGGTTGGTGAGTTCAAGCCCTGCGTGGGGCTCTGTGCTGACAGCACGGAGCCTGCTTGGGATTCTCTGTCTCCTGTCTCTGCCTCTCCCCTTCTTACGCACTCACACTCTCTCTCAAAATAAATAAACTTAATTAATAAAATAAATAAATAAGTAAAATAAAAATTTCAAGTGAGTATGCTTAGAATGTTCCGAAGATTTTTTAAAAAGGAATAGGAATTATAAGGCAATAATAGAACAGTTTAAAAAATATGGGTGGGCTTGCAAAAGAACCAAACTATAGGCATGGAAATGGAAAAAAAAAGAACACAATTAGACGAAGCAAATGGCAAACAAGACACAGCTGATGAGAGGATTAGTAAAGTAGAAGATAGATCTGAGGGAATCATCTGGAATGCAAAGCAGAGGAATAAAGATGCGGAAGATATGAAAGAGACATGAAACTACTTGGAGGCTAAAATGAGAAGTTCTAACAAGTTTCCGGTAGGAGAGAATAGAGGGAATGGAGAACAGGTAGCAATCGGAAGATAATAGGGGGGAATTTCCAGAGTTCTTGAAAACCAGGAGTGCTCTAACTTCCTGTTGTAGTATCAGGCTCAGGAACCCGCAGGTAGGTCATCAGTCCCCACGGAGGAGGCCAGCATCTTTAGCTCTAGCACTGCTACTGTAACAGCTCCCTCCTCTTTTGCCTGGCTTTCTACTCATTCTTCAGGTGTCAAGGTTAAGTATCACATCCCGCACCTCCCCAAATAGGTCAGGCACCTATGCTATATGATCTCCTGTAATGCACTTATGAAAAGTCTAAGTAAATGTCGATCTGTGTAAGTATTGATTCATCTGGGTCCTTGTCTCTCTTGCATGCTGCTATGACTCCAGAGCTCAGGGCAGTGGCTGTCACGTGGCAGATGCTCAAATGGCTGAATAAATGAATGGGTACAATGAATGGCTATCACCTGAGCCAATGAGAGGAAAATCACAGCCTTGGGAGGGACCTTGGAAAAGCTATTTTAACTCTTCCCCAGTTTATGAGCAGAACTGTTGTGTAACTGCTTCTGAAAGAGCAAAGCCATGTGTTTTTCTTAAAACCACAACATAGTAGTTCCTTTTTCCTTTAAATAGTTCTTATTATTTGGAAGCAAAAGGTGGTCAGGAAGCTGTTGAGAATAGACACAGACCTCTTCTTGAAAATACGTAAAAATAACATCTAAAATCATTTCCTATTTTAGAAGAGCCAAGGAAACTGCCAGCTTCAAAGAAACCTTGTAGTAAATCCTTTTGTTGCATGGAATAATGGACCAAATTGAGTGAAGATTCTCTTTTTATCCAACAGAACCAAAAGAAACAGGTTGAAATTTGGTGTGGTCACAGCAGTTGCTTGTATCACCTCGTGAGAGCCAATTATTAAATTTTTCGGAAACTGTTCAATACAGCCATTATTAAAAATTAAACTACAGAAACTTACAATGAAATCAACACGATTGAAAAGAAAGCTAATAAATACTCAAACTCATCACTTCCTAATTATTTTACTACACTTATCTATTATCCGTGCTCTTGAGGTTTTTTTTGTGTCCTTTGTATCCAGATACAAAGCGGAAATAATATATGCTTTGCAACCGTTCATCTCTTTGCAACTCCACCTTCAGTGACGTCAAGTCGGCAGTTTGAAATCAGCCATGGTAAGAGTATTTACATCCTGGAAATTATCAAATGCTACAAATCAGTGTTTCATCTATTATTTTTGATTCTCTTGATCGGGGGTCTGCAAACTTCCGCCCACAGCATGTTTTTGTACAGCTCACAAGCTAAGAATGGTTTTTAGATTTTTAAAGAGTTGTAGAAAACCTGAAAAAAGAATATGCAACAGAGACCCTGTGTGGCCACAAAACCTAAAATATTTGTCATGCGACTCTTTACAGAAAAATTTTGATGACCCTTGGTCTAGACTTAAGAAACTGATGGAGAAATGTTAATAGTACAGATTAAACTTAAAATTGCACTGTCTCTGTAGCTGTTACATTTTAAATAATACAAAAAAAAATGTAGGAAATATTCCTCCAGTATATTCAGAGACTGTTACCAGATTTAGTAAAGAAGTCCCTCACGTCACCGATGTGAACAAGCGACATTTCAACCTACATTCTGTTGTTTCAGTTTTGTCTTACTCATTAATGCAAATACACAAATCTACCGATACTCATGTTGAAACCACACTTGTTTGTAAATTGCCGCCTTAGGTTGGCTATAGATACAAGAGTCAGGGAAAAATCAACGAAAGCATTCTGTAAGGGTTATTTGGTGAAATTTGTAATAATGAATATGACATGTTTTATTATTATTTGTCAACGGTGTGCTACACATTTATAATCAAGATATATAGATATAGTTTATTTTCAGAGAGCAGGCTATTAAGCATTTAACAGTGCACTACTGGTCATATCTTTGGCTTTGTTTTCAGATCTCTAGTTTATTTTATAAATAATAGTATGTATTTATAAATTATATCTTTTATATGTTATAAATTTTATGAATTTGATAGCATATTTAGTTACTATTTTTTATTGAAGTAAGAGCATTTAACATGAGATCTATCTTCTTAACAAATTTTCAGGTGTAAAGTGTTGTTAACCCCAGGCACAATGTTGTATAGCAGAACTCTAGAACTTATTCATCTTGCTTAACTGAAATTTGCAACTGTTGATTAGCAACTTCCCATTTCCTTCGCTTCCCCAGCCCCTGGCAATCATCATGTTATTCTCTGCTTCTTTGAGTTTGACCATTTTAGATATCTCATACAAGTAGAATCACATCGTATTTGTCCTTCTGGGTTTGGCTTATTTCACTTAGCGTAATGCCCTCTAGGTTGAAAATGGCAGGATTTCCTTCTTTTTTACGGCTGAATAATATTTCATTGTATGTATATACCACATTTTCTTCACCCATTCATTCATCAATGGACATTTAGGCTGTTGCCACATCTTGACTATTGTGAATAATGCTGCAATGCACATGGGAATGCAAATATCTCTTCGAGATCCTGATTTCAATTCTTTTGGATAAATATGCAAAGGTGTGACTGCTGGATCATATGGTAGTTCCATTTTTAAGTTTTGTAAGAATTTCCATACTGTTTTCCATTGTCGCTGAACCATTTTACGTTCCAACAATTCACAAGGGTTCCAATTTCTTCACATCCTTGCTAACTCTTGCTATCTTTTCATTTTTGATGATAGCCATTCTAACAGGTGTGAAGTGATATTTCATTGTGGTTTTGATTTGCATTTCCCTGATGATTGGTAGTGTTGAGCATCTTTCCATAGACCTGTTGGCCATTTGTACGTCTTCTTTGGAGAAATGTCTATTCAGGTCCTTTGCCCATTTCTAAATTGGGTTGCTTTTGGTTTTGTTTTTTGTTTTGTTTTTGCTATCGAGCTCTAGGAGTTTCTTATATTTTCTGGATATTAAAACCTCTCAGATAAATGTTAGCCAATATATTCTCCCATTTCATAGACTGCCTTTTCACTCCATCGATTGTTTTCTTTGCCATGCAGAAGCTTTTTGGTTTGATGCAATTCCACTTGTCTATTTTTGCTTTTGTTGCCTGTGCCTTTGTTGTCCTAGCCAAGAGATCATTGCTCTGTTCATATCTTAAGGAGACAAAGGTCTGTGGGGATTTTTTTAAGGCTTTCAACAGGTTCAGAGTCTCCTTTCTTCAGCTGGATCTGAGCAAAGCTACTAACCTGAAAACAAACTTACATCTGAGCTGTCTTAAAGCATTTGAGTTATGGCTGCAAGCTCTAACCCTCTTCATCTGATCATGGGGAGGGAGGAGGCTGTCTAGTCCTTGAGGCCTTGAGCTGCCTGGGAAAATCCTTGGGAAAAGATAACATTTCACTTTGGTGACAAATTTGTTGATTTTACAGATAACATCCACATTTTGCCCTCGAGAAGGAGCACTCAACAAGGCCATTGGTTTTTATGGTTTTCTCTAAACAGTCATTAGTACAAATTAATAAATCTTTTTGTTGGGGAACATTGGGCTATATTTCATCTTTGTTCAGCTAACAGAGAAACAAGGAATGCATTTCCTTGAGTTCCAGATATAAAGAACAAGAAACTTTGAAGTTACATGGATCTGGCACATGCCCCTAAGTCATGCTAAAGACCCAGTGCACCAGTTATGAGCATGAAAGAGTACATGTGAGTAAATTCTTGCTTTCTTTGGCAGTGGAATTTACAAACCTCTAGAACTAAGGTTATTAAACTTGAGACTGCATCAGAATCACCTGGAGGGCTGTTGAAACACAGATGACCAGGTCCCACCCCTGAGTCTCTATCACCAGGTGTATGGTGGGGGCTCCAAATTTGCATTTATAACCAGTTCACAGGTGATGGTGATGGTAATGCTGACACTGCTGGTCTGCGGACCACACTTTGAGAACCAGTTGTCTAAGAAGAAAGCCCCTGTGTTCCAGCTGCCTGGTTTTGATTAAATTCTTTCTTAAGATGCTCCCTGCAGTGTCACTTCGACAGTTTGTGGTCAGCGAAGCAATCTGGAAAATGCCTTTCTCCTACAACTCACACAAAAATAGGCAAAAGGCTTGGTTGCTCTGAACCTTGGTCATTTCAGCCTTGGGGAAAGTGAGCTCCATTCCCATCAGAAAGCCCTTTGGGGCTTGAGTTAGTGTTTCAACTCCTGTTAAGACAAGAGATCCAGTGACTCTGAGCCCTTGATATGGACTGTTCTAGAAAGGATCCAGAGACCTAGGGGATCCCAGCTGCAGTGTGGGGATGAGGTGTAGGTTAGGAGATTAAAATTTTGGCACTAGTTAGCTTCAGGTTCTATCTGGGGAAGGAGTACAAGAGAGGCTAGAAAGTGAGCCTAGAAATAATCCTCCCGGCACTACTCCCAAGAAAGTGGAAGTGATGGTGGAACTTCCTGTATCCTTGAACCAAAGTAGCACCCTAGAGAGGTGGAGTGATAGGAGAGCTGGAGAGTGCAATGCAATATCTAAAATGTCTCCAGCGGTTATCTTTGTGGGGTGGGGCTACAGGTGATATTTTTCTTTCTACTTCTCTGCATTTTCTAAGCAAAAAAACGTACATGTATATATGCTCATAAAAAATTCCTCACTGTTTTTCCCTTGTTTAAAAAAAATGATGCATGACATATATAATTAAGTATATGAATTCCCTTAACCTTAAGTATAAGCTTCATGATTGTGTGTGTGTGTGTGTGTGTGTGTGTGTGTGTGTGAGAGAGAGAGAGAGAGAGAGAGAGAGAGAGAGAGAGAGAATACCCATGTAACCAGGATCTAGACCAAGATAGAGAATATGTCCAACTTCCCAGAAGGCCCCTTCATGCTTCCAGTCAATATCCCCCAAGGGTAACCACTGAGTCACTGACCTCTACCATCACCAATTAGTTTCATCTATTCTTGAACTTCAGAAAAATAGAATCACACAGTATGTATTTTTTGTGCCTAGTCTCTTTAGCTCAATCTAATGCTGGTAAGATTGACTCAGGTTGTTGCCTATAACAGTAGTTCCTTCCATTTTATTGCTAATTAGAATTCCGTTGTATAGAAACACCATAATTTATTTATCCCTTCTCCTATTGATGATCATTGAGGTTATTTCCAGGTCTGAGCTAGTGGGGATATCCCATCTATTTCTTTCAAAAGTTAGGATGTAGCAGTGGAAACCATAGATTCCTTAACAGTAACAGCACTCTTTTCTCGAATGCCTATTTTGTGCCAGATATTTCACTTAGTTCCAGTCATCCTAATAGCCCTGGGTGAGACAATGCCATTATTCTTCTCTCACAGGAGAGGAAACTGAAACTGAGAGAGACACGCCGGGTTCTCTGGAGAGCAGATTCTGCAACAGTTAGAAGTGCAAACAGTTTAGTGGGAAATAGTACCTGTGAAAGAAAAGGGGAGGGAGCAGGATTGGGCAAGGGGATTGTCATATCATGGTGGAGACCTGTCAGAATCTACCAGCCCAAATGGGGAGCTCCAGAGCAAAGACTGCCTTATAGAGGAATCTTCTGTGTGGCGGAAATGGGCTTTGGATCTTCTCCTTGATCAGTCATTGGCTGGGGGCCACCCCAAGAACAGGATGACCTTGGCGCCAAAGCTGACACAGACCCTGAAGAAACTAACAGCTGGAGGCTGTCAACTAACCACAGCACTCACAGCTGGGAAGTGGGTTCTTTCAGGACAGGGGTTCTGAGCAGAGCATCTCCATGTGTGCCATGGCAAGTAAATACAGAATCAAGGATTCAAACCCAAGTTACCTGCAGCCAAAGTCTGTCCCCCTTTCCACTCTGGCATACTGCCTTCCCAAGTCAAGAAACTCTTCTAGTCAAGACAAAGAATCTCTTCACAGCATGAGCCCTGGTCATTAGGTGCTAGGTAAAGCCAAAGCTGGGGGCAGGTCTGATTCTCTTTCTGTCCTTTGCAGTTTGCTCCAACTGTCAGGTGCTCACCATCAATTGGAGGAGTCCTGACAGCAGAAGTGGGAAGGACATGTTCAAGATAAATCTATCGCCACTTGCTGGGGTGCTGCCCAAAGTGTGAGGCTGCATGTAAGGCAAACAAGTCATGGGCAAGAGCCTTTTCCTTTGAGAAAAAAATGAAGGCAAGCTCCTCTTCTTTCTGAAAGTCTGGGCTCCAACTATAGCTTAAACTCAGAGTGGGCAGTCTTAAGAGGGTTAACGTTGAATGAAGTGCCCAACTGAGGGGAAAGGGGCCTCAGTCGGAGGGAAAGGCTTTTCTTAAACTCAGGGCAGCATGCTCAGAAAGATGAATGGGATATATATTGAAGTGTGACTTTTCAGAGAAAGTAAGGTTGGTTCTGGAAACACGTGTAACTTTCCAACACGATTTGCTTCCAGGTTGGAGTCATTAGACCTAATTTCGGTGACTACTGTTTCCCTCGGCTGTGCCCTTTCTCTGCAGAGTGGAGGGATCAGAGGTCTCTGGGTATGCTAGCCTGAGACATTGAGACTATTGTGAGCCCTTCATATCTGACCATTCATTTCTGTCAGTTAAAAATGCTGTGGACCAGAAACAAACCCTCACATTTATGGTCAATTTACTTTCAACAAGGGTGCCAAGACAATCCAATGGGGAAAGAATAGTCCTTTAAATAAATGGTGCTGGGACAAGTGGATATCCACACACAAAAGAATGAAGTTGGGCCTTTACCTTGTACCATATATAAAAAATTAAATCAAAACAGATCAAAGCCCTACATAGAAGAGCTAAAACTATAAAATTCTTAGAAATAAACATAGGTATAAATCTTTCTGACCTTGGATTAGGCAACGGTTTCTTAGATAGGACACCAAAAGCACAAGCAACCAAAGAAAAAATAGATAAATGGGACTATATAAAAATTAAGAGCTTTTGTGCTTCAAAGCACACAATCAAGAAAAAGTGAAGAGACCACCCACAGAATGGGAGAAAATTTTTGCAAATTATGTATCTGATAAGAGACTTGCATCTAGAATATATACAGAACACTTACAACTCCATTATAAAAACACAAATAACTCAAAAATTATCAAAGGATCTGAATAGACAGGCCTCCAAAGAAGATATACAAATGGCCAATAAGCAGATGAAATGATGCTCAACTTCACTAGTATTGGGGAAATGCAAATCAAGCCACAATGAGACACCACTTCATAACCACCAGGATGGCTATAATCAAAGGTAAGATGGGAAATAGTAAGCGTCAGTGAGGATGTAGAGAAATCAGAACCCTCACACACTGCTGGTGGGATTATAACATTGTGCAGCCCCTTTGAAAAAACAACCTGGCAGCTCCCGAAAAAAGTGAAACATAGAGTTAGTTACCCCATGACCCAGGAGTTTCACTCCTAAGGTACATACTCAAGAGAATTGAAAACATATAGCCACGTGAAAATTTGTACCTGGATGTTCATAGCAGCGTTAATCACAGTAGCCAAAGAATGGAAACAACACCAAAGTCCACCTCAACAAATGAATAAACAAAATGTGGTATACCCACACGATGGAGTATTATTTAGCTATAAAAGGAATAAAGCACTGACATCTGCTACAACTTGCTGAACCTTGAAAACATGCTAAGTGAAAGAGCCTAATTCCAAAGGACCGCATACTGTATGATTCCATTTATAGGAGATGTCCAGAATATGCAAATCCATAGAGACAGGAAGTAGATTAGGGTTTGGGAGGAGCTAGAAGGGAAGAGAACCAGATTGCCTGTTAAAGGCTGCAGGGTTTCTTTTTGGAGCGATGACAATATTCCAGAGCACTGGTGATGGTTGTACAACTCTGTGAATATACTGTGGTAGGCGAATTGTATCTCCATGAATCTATTAAAAATCCTGTGGGTGCCTAATCACCTGGTACTCACACCCTTGGATTCTTCTAGCTGTCCTGGATGGGTGGTCAGTTTTATTCAATTCTAAATTCCTGGGCCTGTACCGTCAGAAGTTAGGAATTAAGGTTGGAGCTGTTTTTGTCTTTTGCTCCCAAGTAACATTTTTCTCAATGATGTTAGCACAGTGCAGCCTTTATTCTGAAGCAGCCACTGTCAGAAGGCCAATTTGGACATATGTCGCTTGGATATTTTTTACCCTGAATGTAGTGCCTACTTCAGAGGCTATGCTAAGGGTGGCTTCCTTCTTGAAGAGTCACATCTGCCCAGTTGAAGAAACTGCAATGAAACTCAAGTGTTAACATGTCTATAGCAACTTGGATAAAGCTATAGTCAAGAACACACACACCAAAATGGAGAAAATAGGATGACTGACAATGCATAGCGTTGCCAAAGATTTACAGTAAATGGAACGCTCATATGTTGCTAATGGAACTGGAAATCAGTAAAACCACTCTTGCAATGGTTTGGCAATACCTACTAAAGTTAAACAGATGCACACCCTATGACCCAGCAATTTAACTCCTGCATATACACCAAATAGTGATGCATAAGAATGTTCACCAAAAGGCGTGTGCAGGAATGGACGCGGTATTCCTATTCATAATAGCTCCCGACTAGAAACAACTCAAATGTCCATCAACTGGATAAAGGATAAAATGTAATATAGCTGTACAGTGGAACACTACTCAGCAATTTTTACAAAGCCTCCTGGTACACGTAACAACTCAGATGCAGCTCAGAGACAGCATGCTGAGCAAAAGAAGCCAAACACAAAGCATGCTACAGATTCTATGTTTTCATTTCTAGAAAGTACAAAAGGAGGCAGAACCAATCTACGGTGATGAAGGTCAGGATCGTAGTTACTTTTGGGGGCAGGTGTTGACTGGAAGGGGACAGGAGAAGCCTGTGATTTACTGGAATCATTCTAGATCTTGATCTGGATGGTGTAGACAGATGCGTACCTGGGGACACGATTCACAGAGCTGTACCGTGAGGTTTGAACACCCAACTGAATATAACTTGTACCTCAATTAAATAAATAGAAAAATGTAAACTGAGGTGGCAAAACTATGTTGTTATGAAAAGTGGGAGCTGGAAGGGGTTGTAGGGAGAAGGTGCAACCCCTCCTTTTACAGATGAGGAAACTGAAGAAATTCGAGACTTGTCCATAAGCTAATTGGCGTAAGAACCAAGACTGATAACAGTTTGCCATCTTGGAACATGTATTACATGCCAGGAGCTGTTTTCAGTTATGTGATCCAATGCTCGCATTAACCCTATGAGGTGAGTGGCTGTTGTTATCAGACCCATTTTACAGATGCAGAACCTAAGGCCAGATAGCTGCCAGTCCAGGCAGTCCTACTCCAGCACCCACACACATAGCCACTCTCCCCAGAGCTGAATGCTGAGACTCACGATCCAGTGCTTTGGGTCCTGAGCATCATGCTCGATTTCTTATCGTTCATAGGAATATCTGTTTATTTCCTCAAAACGTCCTCTGAGAATTCTGGGAAGGACTAGTGGTAGGTATAAATCCAGTCATGATGCCCAGCTTATACTTGTCTATAGAAATTGCACATAGGTGAAGTCTTCACATGCAGGCTTCAAGGCTGATGACAGAAAGTTCTAGAACTCAGAAAGATTTCCTCCTGGCTGCTCCAAATCCCTCCCTGAGATTGGGGCAGGATGGGCTAAGTGTGACTCCTCCAAACAAAGCCCTCTCCCACCCCACCTACTCCCCCAGTGAGCAAGTACATTGTTGTCCTTAACCAAAACCAAATGAGCAGTCACGGTTACACTGTTGTCAATGAGGAAGACAGGCCCAGTGGAAATGGGTCTGGCTTTGGGCAATGGCCTCCCAGAGACTGCCTCCCAAGGTGGGACCTACAGCCTGGTTCTGGCTTTTGTGCCATGGGCTGGGAAGAGGGAACTCACCCACAGAGGGGTCTGCTAGGCTTGAACATCTGTTCACAAGGTCAGGAAACAGATGTGTGTTACAAGGGGCCACCTCTTCTTTTGACCCCTTTCCACTCTTCCAGGATCTTCCCCCATGGGCTTAGCAGTCACATGTGGTTCGATTAAGGTCACCCAACATCTCTGGAGTGTCTACTCTGAGAATTCAGGTATGATTTTACTCACCCGCCCTCAAAGAGTTCACTTTCCAGTGGGGCAGATTCCAGAGCCAGACAGCTTGGGTCCAAATCCCCACCTCCTCCCACCCCCTACTTGCGTGACACTGGACAAGTTCCTTCACCTCTCTTGGTTTCCTAGTTTCCTCATCAATAAAGTCAGGACGTCAATCGCACTGTAGGGCTGTGAGGGTTAAATGTTAACACACGTGAAAGATTTAGAACAGTGGCTTATGCACCCTAAGTCCAAGATAAATGTGAGCTATTGTTATAATACAACGTTTTGTGGGAGCACAGAGGAGAAGGCCAAACTCAGAGGGAGTCAGGGAAGGCTTCCCAGAGGAGGTGACAGCGAAGTGAGTCTTGAAGGATGAGTAGGGATTAGGATGGAGAAGCAGTGGGGGAAAGAACGTTGTGGACAGAGGAAAGAGCATGAATTGTAGTGGAGAGGCTGGACACTGCTCGGCACGAGCAAGGTGCCGGGGGTGCAGTGTGGTGTCACTGGAGCTGGGGGGGCAGAGGGCCTTAGAAACCTGAATGCTCCCCTTGAAGTCTCCTTTTCCTCCCTCTGAG
This sequence comes from Prionailurus bengalensis, assembly GCF_016509475.1. NCBI lineage: Eukaryota > Metazoa > Chordata > Mammalia > Carnivora > Felidae > Prionailurus > Prionailurus bengalensis. Next base: position 111,992,627 of record NC_057361.1, read on the forward strand.
CCAGGCCAGCCTGCTTTTGGCCATGGGGCTTGCCCTGGATCTCGATAGAACCTTGGCTGGGGTTCACAGGAGGCTGCAACAATCTCCAGGAAATTCCGAGGTGATGAGGATGGCCCTGCATACGGCTAATGTAACTGTCACTCCAGTCTCCCTCCCCCCTTACCCCCCGAAACACATTTTTGTCTCTGTCTCTGGAAAACATGTGTGCAAGCAAAGTTTGGCTGGGTGGCAGATGAATTTTTTTTTTTTTTTTTTTTTTTTTTTTACACAACAGAAAGCCATCAACAGGGCAGCTACGTGAGAGCCCCCAACCAGCCTCATATGTTCACCTGAAAAACCAGTCCGAAAAGCCCAAGTCCCCAGGGTGGTCCCATTCCACCTGGGGACTGTCCTCAGTGCATCTGTTTCCCACCGACCCTATAGCGGAGATCCAGCAGGCAAAGGGAGCCTACTGCCTCATGCTTGAGGAATGCTCCCTCCCATCCTCATGGCTTCCAGAACTCAACAGCTCGCCTCTTATGGGCCAATGTTTGCAGAAAATGTTTGCAGACTTCATAGCATGCCACTTCCAGGAATAATTAGCAGTCAGGCAGTCAGTCTTTCACTCAGGTCTGGTGAACAAAAACCTCAAGAATGTGGAGCCAGGTGGGAGGGGTGGAGGAGGTTAGGGGTGTTTGCCTAAGTGAGGCTTGCCAGCCAGCCTAGCTGGCCGAGTTTGCTAGCCCCCTGAATCCCAGTCTCTGAGCACACATCTATCCCCCCGACCCCCCAGCACACCACCCAAGGAACCTGCTCACTCTGGCCTCCAAAGGAAGGTCACTGGCTAGTCTTTCCTTTGTCCCATAGAACACCCAAGTCACCGTGTAGCCTCTAGCCCTGCCATGCAAACAAGACAAGGAGGCGCCCTAACTCATATCAAGAGCTACTGGTCGTGGGCACCTTTTCCAATAATGTCCCCGTGGTCTTGAAGATTTGGCATCTGAAAATCCCCTTCCCCCGCTGTCACCTAACAAAGACACTGCTGAGTTTTAAGTTCACAGACCCAATTGAGTATCAACCGCATAGTGAACGGTTGGGGATTTTTCTGAGAAGGCTGTGATCTATGCTCTGCCTTGGACTTCCCGGCACTATTTCACTGAACCAAAGAAGAATACGGTCGCTTTGCTTCTTTGTTTAAGAAAAAAGTATAACCCCACGGTGTGAAACTCCTGTGACACGTTGGTTTTGGTCAGGCCTCTGACCTTTGGCTAAAACCTAGTCTCTTCCTCTGATAATCCAGTGTTACTAGTTTAATGTACAGGCCCCTGAGTAAATTTTGCAAAGGACTTCCTATCCTGGTGAATGGCAAACTAGCTCAATAGACTGGAATGACAGGGTATTTTAGGAAAATAAAATTTAACAGAAATCAACGTAAAGTCCTGTAACTTGGTCCCAAAAAGTCAGTTGCACAAATATAGGACAGGAGAAAACTAGCTGAAAGGTATAATATGCAAAAAAAAAAAATAATAATAATAATAAGGGGGGATGCTTAGAAGTTTCTGGCGACAGTCAGACAGACAGTTATCTGGTGATAATGTGTGATGTGGCCAGTAAACCAAAAAGAAAAAGTAGTTTTAGGCTGCATTCATAAAAGTCTAGTCTTCAGGATAAAGGAGGTCTTCTCTGGCCCCATAGATCAAGCAAAATCCTCCTGAGTCATTGGGTGACATTTGGGGCAACCTGATGGGTAAGGAGGTAGAGTGTTGAGCTGGATAGGGAGAGTTTTGTTCTTTTATTATCTATCTCCCCACTAGACTGTGAACTCCACGAGAGCAGGGATCACTCTTGTTCCATCCACTGTTGGATCCCTAGTACACAGTATGGTGCCTGTCACAAAAGCATGTGCTCAGTGAACAGAACCGAGAGACTGAACAAATGAAGGGAAAATCTTTTTTTGGTCCGAGCCACTCAAGAGTACCGAATCAGCTCTGGAGGTGAGGTCCCTCCCACTGGAGGAGTACAAGAAGAGGCTGGCTAGCCATTGGCGTGGGGATTGTAGAAGGGGTTCAGGGTCCTTAGATGACCTTAAAGCACACCTCCCCAGTCCCAAGGGCGTATAACAACATTCTCTGTGGGAAAAGTAGAGGCTGACACTTTTCCTCTGGGTGCCTCTGGGTGGTTTCAATACCCTAGCTGGTTGTGGGCTCAGAGCCATATGAAGCATGCGTTCTCTCACATACCTACTTACTCCCTCTCTCTTCCCTTCCATGTTGCAGTTAAATGGGGTCTCGAGAGTGTTTGGGGGTACCTGTGCTAAAATCAGGCAATACTCTGTTATCTTCCTCAGTGGTCGAGAATGATGGTGTGGCCAATCTCACCAGCTGCTTGGAGGTACATCCCCACTCTGAAGAAAATACACTGAATAAATACTAACCTTAAAATCGTGATTCTGATGAAACAGAGCCAGTGACTCTCTCAGAAGTCCTGAGACTTTGTTACCCCCAAAGGGGGCTTTATTTGGAAAAAAAAAACCCAATTCACAATATACTAGTGACAAATGAGAAGCGACCGTTCACTGTGTAGAAGTCGCTGCCTGACCAGTGCCCTGTAATAGGTAGCTGGCTGGTGGGTGAGGAGAGGGGTCAGGCTCTCCTTATGTAAGTTATGAAAAGGTGGATTTTTCCTCCTCTGTATCTGTTTAAGCCAAAACAGTCCTTTTGGGGGAATCTGGTTAGTGCTGACAGAAGCAAGGATGAGACACAGAGAGAAAGATCCAGGGGTTGTGAACCTGCTGAAGGGAGGGAGGAAAGAGGGAAGGGAAAGAGGAAGGGAAAGAGGAAGGGAAAGAAGGAAAGAGGGAAGGAAGGGGAGGAAGGGGAGGAGGGAAGAAAGGAAGGAGGGCAGACGGAGGGAAGGAGAAAGGGAAAGGAAGGAGGGAGAAGGGAAAGAAAAAGCTAAGCAGATTTAAGACAGTATGTGGGAAAGGAAATGTGCCGTTATTCCGTGGCCATTTCCTTTACACCTAGGAACTCTCTCATGTGAAAGTCTCATCACAGTCCTAAAAATTAAACTCTACAGAGAGATTCAGTGAGCCAAATGATCCCAAATGAGAAATGGCAGAGGAAGCAGCGCCCACCGTGGTCCCCAAGCCCTCTGGTGAAGGAGGCTGTTCCAGTGAGTGTCAGATGCCAGAGAGATTTGTGGCGGGCCAGGCGGACACCGCCTTTTGATCTCCATCTGTAGAGGGAGGAATTCGGCTCGCCTTGTTCTGATACAGCTTAATCTCAGATTGAGGGCCCAAAGAGCTTCTAACTATGTGACCTAGGTACTGCTGGCCAATCCCCAAATGTTCCTTGTCTTTACTCTTCCGTTAATGAGACAAAATGTGAGTGTAATCTAGTGCAGAGCCGGGCAGCACTGTTCACACAGTTTCTATCTATTCCGGAGATGAAAGGGAAAATGTTCAACAGATGGAGATTTCTAAAGGCTACCATCCTTTGCTTTTTTTGAAGCTACACATCTGTTGGATATGATTACAACAATCCCCTATGGGGTGAAACACAAGAAGCTTGCCTCGGACACCAAAATCTTGGCCCAAGAGCCCACTTGGGAGCCATTGAGGATATGGCCTTTTTTGTGATATTTTTACAAGTTTAATGGATATGGGAAGACACCGAGATTGTCCAAAGGGATCTGATATCATGGAGCTTCCCTGGAAATTCTAGCTTCAGGGTGACACGTGGAAAAATATTCTAAGCACTAAATCCTAAAAACTCGTTTTCACAGCCTCACGCCTCAGAGTCTCTTGGGAAGCTTCAAAAGGACTGGGGGAGACACCCTCCATCTTTGCAAAGCCAAGAGAGTCTCCATCCCAGCCCAGAGGCCATTCAGGAGAGAAATGGGTAGGACTGGGGTAGACAGGAGGGGGTAGCTTCTGTGTCTTCCGTAAATCCAAACGAGAAAAGCTCACACATCCAATAAAAGAAGGCCAAAGTGGGAAATGACCCAAGACAAAATACACTTGGTTCCTAGAATATTCTTCCCCCAAGTTTCTGTGGTGCACTGACATGAGTAATTTAGACTTGTAAAAAACAAACACCACCAGTCTCTCAAACAGGAGGTGACTGGGTCCTCCTCTTCCCTACTGGCTATGTTAATTTCAGGTCCAAGTGGTCCAAGGTGGACCGCACTAAGTGCTTTGGCACTGGTGGGGGAGGAAACTATTCGGGGGAATTCAAGGAAAACTTGAAAATGGGTTTTCCCTCACTGATTTCTCATTCCCTCCTCTTCCTGTCTCTATAGTTGGCAGTCCCGATTAGATTATACGGATTAGACCCAATCTTTCAGCAGCATGGGGAAAAGCAAACATGGGAACAGCTCTGCTCCCATAAATAGATCCACAGGATAGGAGTTTGGGGGTGTTTAGTAAGAGAAAAAATGATCAAGGAAACACTGACTCTTCACTCTCCTCAATTCTTAGCAGGGGACACCCTGGACCTCAATTGTCCCGTCCGTGCTATGTGGAGCACAATATCATTGATTCGTCTGAGGCAGGGCTGCTGATCACTTGAGACCACATCCAACTCTGCCATCTATGATCAACAGGCTTTGTTCTGGGCCCGTAGACAGCCACTGTCTCTGAACTCTGTTAAGGGCTGAGCTGATTTATAATCAAGAAGAACGAGGAAGCTGTCATATCTCAACAGACCCACCGCGACAAATACTGTCTGGCCTCTTCCTTCTTTACTACGCTGGAATTTGAGGAAAGGCAAGCCCAAGATAAAAACTGGTGAGGTTTGCCGGTCTCCCCACAGGCCTCCACAGACATTTCCTCTAAGTGTGGCCTGGAGAGAATTAAAAGTGGCCTCTTCCCCCCTCTGCAGCCTCTGGCCCCAGAGGATGAGGCATAGTCAGAGCTTACAGTGTGGACGGCCAATACAGAAAATCTGAGCTCACAAGGTTCCTTTCGGGGTAGAGATGGAGACCCCGAATTTCCAGATGGACAAGGTCACCCCATCGTTGCTCAACCCTCTGTTGTTCTGAGCAAGGCAGCCCAGCGTCTCTGTCTCCCCCAAAGGTAGAATGCACACTAGCAGAGGCAGGAGCAAAAGGGGAGGCAGAAACAAAGGAGTCTTTCTTTAGCAGAGTGACCTTCCATAAGTCACTTAACCCTTCCATGCCCCTTGCTGCCATGTGACTCAAGCCATAATTTATTGGTTACAAACGTTTCAGTTGCTCAATGAAAAGTAATGGAAAAAGGGTGAACTCGTATAGTTATTCTACTATGGAAACTTTGTCCATTCAAAGGCAGGTTACAGAGTGGCCTTTATTTTAATTGAAAAGCATCTGGAAATTGAAAAGCCTGTTTGGCCCAGGGCCGCCTTGCAGAGTAATTGATGCGTGTCATCTGGCTGGACCATCCTCTGTGGGGACTCCAGGGCGGGGGAGTGGGGCCTGCCTGGGCCTGGTGCCCTTTTGGTGACTGGGGCAGATAAGCTCTGCCGAGCATACCTGCTCCCTCCACGGACATTACGGGGACTGCTGTGGCACACCGTCTCAACGAGTCCTCGCCCCACTGAGCCAGGCTGCCATGCCTTTGGCTTTGCGGACTGCATCCTGAGGGAAGGGGGTGTCTGACGTTAAGCCTGTATTCCCAGAAAGATGGTTAGAGAAGCCGGTACCAGGGTGCGTTCCCGCACTCCCTGACAATAAGCCCTGATAGCACAAACATTTCTAGATAACATCTTGTGACTGGATTTTTATGTGAGCAACATGCTCCCAGGCCCTGCTCCTCACAGAACACAGAATGACTGGACAGAATGGAACGCTCTTTAGATAGGGAGATACCAAACCCGGCTCATCCCTGACCGTGGCTTTAAAGAGGTCCTTTCTCGGGGCGCCTGGGGGGGCTCAGTCAGTTAAATGTCTGACGCCTGGTTTCAGCCCAGGTCACGATCTCACGGTTCGTGAGTTCGAGCCCCGTGTCGGGCTCCGTGCTGACAGCACAGAGTCTGCTTGGGATTCTCTCTCTCCCTCTCTCTCTGCTCCTCCTCTCTCTTGCTCACTCTCACTCTCTCTCTCAAAATAAACTTAAAACACTTAAAACTTAAAAAAAAAAAAAAGAGAGAGAGAGATCCATTGTCTTGTCCGGGGCTCAGTGTCCTCATCAGAAAAAAATTTATCCACGGGTCCCAAATGGAGCTGTTCACAGAATCTACTGTGCAGGGATAGCGTAGAATGTCAGTTACCAGTCTAGATGGCCTGGGTTTGAATTCTGACTCTCCCGCTTCCTACCCAGGTGACCTTGGGCAACTTACTAACCTCTGTGTGCCTCAGCTTCCTCCTGAGTAAAATGAGAATATTAAAATTACTATTGTGAGGGTCATATGAGTTAATATTCGTAAATTACTTAGAACAGCAGTGGTTAGAGCTATGTAAGCATTTGTTACATAAGGAAACTTATCCAGAATGAAGATTTCTGGACCCTGCCCTGGGAGATTTTGATGCAATGGGTCTGGAAGGAGCCAGGACAATATGGATCTTTCAAAGGCTTTCCAGGTGATTCTGAAGCCCAGACACTAGATGGTCCCTAAGCGTCCAGCTGTGCACCATGAGAGCTGTGTTCACTTAACAGATGTTAGCAGAGGGACCATTGTGTGCCAGGCACTGGGCTAGGTGCCGGGGATACACTAGCAAACAAGTCAGATGTGAACCCTGCCTTGAAGAAGCTCACCCTCTAGGGGAGAGAGACAGAGTGTAAACAAGTAACCACATAAATACATAATAAATTAAACACCTGATACAATTTCAGAGAGTAATAAGTGTTCTGAAGGAAACAAAAGAAAATAAGGTGACTGCTGGGGTCCTACTTTCATGAGGGTAATCAGGGAGGCCTCTTAGAGGAGGTGATAGCATCTGTGAACACCTATGTTACTATCTAGGGAAAGAGCTAGTGCAAAGGCCCTGAGGTAGGAACAAGCTGAAAGGGTTCAAGAAACATAAAGAAGACTAGAGTAGCCGCAATGTGGCAAGTGAGGGTAAGAATGGCAGAAAATGAGGTCGGGGGGTAGGTGGAAGCCAGATAACGGGACCATGGTAGAGTGTTGGGATTTTAAGTGCACTGGAAAACCATTGAGGGTTTTAAGCCTGGGGTAATATGTTCTAATTTATGCTTTAAAATCTTTTTAACGTTTATTTATTTTTGAGAGAGAGAGAGAGAGAGAGAGAGAGAGAGAGAGAGAACACAAGTGGGGGAGGGACAGAGAGAACAGGGAGACACAGAATCCAAAGCAGGCCCCAGGCTCTGAGTTGTCAGCACAGAGCCCAATGCGGGGCTCGAACCCACGGCCAGGAGATCATGACCTGAAGTCAGATGCTTAATTAACTGAGCCAGCCACCCAGGTGCCCCTAATTTATGCTTTTAAAGGATCGATTTGGCTTCTGTGTTTGGGGTAGACTAGGGAGGCAGGGTGTGAAGCAGGGAGACCAGTTAGGATACTGTTGTGGTGGTCCAGGCAAGAGATGGCTGTAGCTTGGGCAAGGATGGTAGTCCCAGAGGTGCGGAGGACTGGTCAGACCCCGGATATATTTTGAGTATGAAGCCAAAGGGATTTGCCCCTGGCTGGAATCACCACCTGTCCCTACATGCGTGCCTTGCTGCTATGCTTTGCTCTCCACGTAGCAGCCACGCTGACCTTCTCGAAATGTAGATCAGGCCATGTCACTCCCCTGATCTCAAGCCTCAGTCTAACGGTTTCCCATCACACCATGGAAAGGCCCACAGTTTCCCAGGCGCTCTGGTTCCAGCTAACCTCTCCAAGCTCATTTCCTGCCACTGTTCTGATCCACTCCCCATGCAACAGTCACCCCAGCCTCTTTTTCAAACACACCAAGGAGGAGCCTTTCTAAAGGCCTTTGCACCTGCCGTCGCCTCTGCCTCTAGCACCTTCCCCCAGACCTTCCCATGCCCTGCTCCTGTGCTCCAGGTTCCGACTTGAAGGTTGCCTCTTCCAACAGCCTTTCCCCAAGCACTCTATCAAAAGCAGCAGCCCCTGTCATTTTCTCTCTACTTACCCTGCTTTATTTTCCTTCCTAGCAATTTTATATTACATTATATTATACTATACTGTATTATAACTTGACATTATATATTATATAGTTATCCATTTATTATCCAACTGCCTACAATCTAGTATAATTTCCATGAGAGGAGGGACTTTGTTCTCTGCTGTATCCCCAGCATTTATAACATGCCTGGTGCATAGTGGGTTGAATGAGAACCATGGCATCCTAAGACATGGATGTCTACATCCTAAACCCCAAGAACACGTGAATGTGATCTTATTTGGGAAAAGGGTCTTTGCAGATGTAATTCGGGATCTTGAAGTGAGATCATCCTGGTTTACATGGGTGGGTCTTAAATCCAGTGACAAGTGTCCTTATAAGAGACACACAGAGGAGAGACACGGAGGAGAGAAGGCCGTGTGAAGACAGAGGCAGAGACTGGAGCAATGTAGCCCACAAGCCAAGGAAGGCCTGGAGCCACCGGAAGCTTGGAAGAGGCAAGGAAGGATCCTCCCGTAGAGCCTGTGGAGGGAACGTGGCCCTGCTGACACCTTGATTTTGAACTTCTGGCCTCCAGAACTGCAAGAGAATAAATTTCAGTTGTTTTAAGCCTTACTGAGTTTGCGGTAATTTGTTACGGCAGCCACAAGGAACTGATACAGTAGGTGTGCAATGCCGTATAATGGAAGAATGAATGCATAAATGAATGAATATGGGCAAGAACTAGATGGGAACAGGATAGGATCAGGAATCAGGAGCTTGGTATTGGACATATCGTCTGAGATGCCCATCGCACGCACAAGAGAGATGTCCAGTAGGCAGTGGGCATATGAGACAGGAGAGGTCAAAGCTAGAGACCTCCCACTTGGGGACCATCAACCACAGGGCTAGACAGTATCCCCACTGGAGGCAGAATAGTTCCGATTGAGAAGAAGGCTGAGGAGGAAGCATTTACAGTGCTGTTTCTATCCGGCAGTAGTTCTCCATCTAAGGTGAGTTTGCTACCTTCCCCCAGCAGGGCACATTTGGCAATGTCTGGAGACATTTTTTGGTTGCCACAGGTAGGGTGGGGGCAATGCTACTGTTATCCAGTGGGTAGAGACCAGGGACACTGCTAAACATCGTAAAATGCACAGGACGGCCCCACAACAAAAAAAATATCTGGCCCCGAACTGTTTGTAGTACTGAAGATGAGAAACCTTTATATATAGGGACTGGTTTAAGTCTCCTAGTGTTGTGGGTTTCTTCTTCTTTTTTTTTTTTAAACCTATTTTGTGCTGTACACATTTTCTTTCTAAACTCTTATTTATAAAAGATTCAGACAAAAGATCAAGAGGCGGCAACCAACTCCCCACTACTGGCTTATTGTGTGTGACCTTGTGCAATTTACTTCCTTTTTCTAAGCTTCTGGGTTCTTTGGGTGGCTCTGGGAGAAGGCGGGGAGCAGGCTGATGGCATTAGCTGCTCTCTGAGCTTTCTGCCAGGCCCCAGCGTCTGCATGTTTGTTCTCCACCCCCAGTGAGAGGTAGATCCCCGCTTGGGTCAAGCCCCTGAGCAGAGTTCCCGGCACTCACGGGCAAAGAGAAGAATGTAAGATACCTTAGGCACAGAGACTGCATTTTCTAGGACAGCCCCAATTTCAAACATCCATCACCTTGAATCCCTACAAGCACATCCACGGGTACTTTTGTGTCCCAATATTTGGATTTAGAGTTCCTTTATCCTGATGCTGAAAGAGCACCTAAGTGTCAGGCACTATTCTAAGTGCATCATATCATTTAATCTATCACACTGACCCTATGAGGCAGGACCACTATTATTCCCTTTTTATAGATAAGGAAACTAGGGGTCAGAGGTTAAGTCACTTGGCTAAGGTCACCCAGCCATCTTAGCTACTCTGTCACCTGGCTCGTCACATCACCTTCCAATATACTCTGGAGCTGTTGAGCTCCAGAGGGGAAGCTCTCTCCAGTAGGGGGAGAGGAAAAGAGAAACAAGGATGCCCTCAAATGTTAGCCATTTCCTGGTCTCTGGAAGGGCTTCTGTATGAGCCAGCATTCCAAAAAGGGAAAACACCTTTCCCGATCCCTATGGCACTTGTGCGAGGCCTCTCAAGAAAATTACACAGTTCAAGGCTTGCAAAATCTGTTTTATATGTGGGGCGTTGGCTGTAATACTAGACTTTTCATTTGGCTGCCTTAATTAAGGCCAATAGCCAAGTGTCTCTGCACTGCACTTTTAATTAGAACAGGGCACAGACATGGTGATGCGGAGGGCCATTTGAGAAGTCGCTATTTAGTCGCTTTAGTCGTGGCTATTTCTTCCCTTCTTGAAGTCAGGAGGAATCAAGCCTAATAGAAAAGTGTAAAGGATTCCAGTGCCCAGAGGTCAACCCCTTCATTGTACAGGTGAACGTACTGAATTTCAAGGGCCTAAGACTTCGCCAGAGTCATATGAGCAGATTGGGGGAAGAATTGTAAGCAGTCTCCTGTGACCAGGCCACAAAAATTCTGCATGTCAAGGGGTCACTTCCTCTTCTCAGGGCCTAAAATTGTATTAGCTGCTCTTTTGTTAGGGCATCATTGTTGTCTTCGCAGGCTCCCTGGGAAGCTGGAAATTATTCTACCTTGAAGGAACCCACCTGAATTCTTCAGTGGCCGTTAACAGAGTTGAATAACCAAACCACAGTCCCTCAGGCTGTCACAATACTGTATGTGATGAGGAATCGAATGAGTAGTAAATGCTTCGGTCATTAAGAGGAGGAGATCCTCTTGGGAAGAGGTAATTGAGGAAATGAGGCTGCCTTAAAGGATAATATGAGAGAAGGGAGATGCTGTTCCAACAAGGGGGATAGATTGAGCTAAAGTACAGACGTAGAATGTACGTCAGTTACTATTTATTAAGCTCCTACTCTGTGCCCGGTCCTAGAGATATATCCATTTAGGAGTACCTCTGCAAAGGACCACAAATTTAAAAGAAAGCGAGCATTTAACCCACTGGGGGCAGAGGAGTAGATGAAATGAACTTCTGAAGTTAAAAACAAAAATAAAAGAAGGCAAATACTATGAAATGACAATAATGAGAATGGGAATGAAGAAGGCAAAGATGACATAAGATGACAATGAATGGAAGCCCCACGAATGCAGAGAAGTTTTGTTCTATTCACTAACGACTCCATTGTTCCAAGCGCAGTACCTAGGACACAGCAGGAACTCATAAAAATATTTGTTGAGAAAAAAATGAACGTAACAGCAGCAGCAGCAACATCATCATCATCATCATATTCAGAACCAGGTGGCTCAGCAAAAGATCATGGAGAAAGGACTCCAATTACAATTTTTTAAATGATTATTTATTTTTGAGAGAGAGAGACAGACAGACAGACAGAGCACAAGCAGGGGAGAGGCAGAGAGAGACACAGAGAGAGAAACACAATCCAAAGCAGGCTCCAGTCTCTGAGCTGTCAGTGCAGAGCCCAACGTGGGGCTCGAATCCACAAACTGTAAGTTCATGACCTTAGCCAAAGTTGGACTCTTAACCAACTGAGCCACCCAGGCACCCTCAATTCCAATTTTTTACTCAGTTCCTTCTCCTTTTTGGGCATTTAATTTCCCAATGTGTGCAGAACGGTGCTTTTTTTCTCAGATTTTTATTTTAAAAACATTACATAAAGGATGTTGTGTCCTCATTGCATTGTGTCAGAAGACACATTATGTAAGTTTGCTCGACTGTTGGTGATGTTAGGCTTGTAATTTCAAAAGGGAAAAGATAATTTCACAATGGAGAAATCAGGCAGACACCAACATAAACAAGAAATCAAACTAACATACCCTCATGCCCTAGCATTTCAGCATATATTGATGGCCATTGCCTGAATCCATTATTAAGGTGGTGGTTGCAAAATGGTGACCTCCTAATTCTGTGATTCCTCCTATATTTGTTGGCATTCTTCTGGGCAAAGTGATTTTTTAAAATTTTTAAATGTTTATTTATTTTTGAGAGAGAGAAAGAGAGAATGAGAACATGAGCAGGGGAGGGGCAGAGAGAGAGGGAGATACAGAATCCGAAGCTGGCTCTAGGTTCTGAGCTGTCAGCACAGAGCCGGACATGGGGCTTGAACTCGCAAACCACGAGATCATGACCTGAGCCGAAGTTGGATGCTTAACCGACTGAGCCACTCAGGCACCCCTGGGCAAAATGATTTTTAAAGTCCTCTCTGACCCAGATGTTCTGTGCTTCTATCATTGAACCTGATTTAATTTTTCTGGTAGCAGGGACATTGGAGAGTAGTAGGGCCATTGACTAATGAAGCTCTTCACAGAACAGTTGGATGGGGCACAGAGCCCAGGCTGCTGAGCCAATGAGGGAGGCAAGCAAGGTCAGATGGATTCTGAGGTGCCCAAGGAAGAAGGAAGAACCATTTGGCCAAATGACTCCTCTTGTCTTGATCAGAGTTACTGAAGACTGGCCTTGCCATAGGTGACTCACATGCTGCCTCCCGATCTGCTCTTGACTCTAGGATGTAAGCTACTCAGATGGCCCAAGAAAAAGTGTGACACATATCTTTGTGAAGTCAAACTCAGACAGTAAACGAAGATACACTAAAAGAGCATATGAACTCTTCGATTGTGACAAGAGTCATTTTCATCCTTGTCCAGTTCATAAGTAGGAGAGAAAAGCCCAGGAAATACGCACAGTATTATTTTGTGTGTGATTTACTTGTTCAGTTTCTACACTCTCTTCTTCCTTTCCTCCATTTCTAGAATTTTCCATGAAGTCCTAGTACACTAAGAAAAATCAAGGGGTACATTAGCTTCAAAGTTTTCATTTTTCCTCTGATTGAAGCTGTAAAATTGATTCTTGGGGTGTGTGTTCAGCAGTGAAATGGGATTTGGCTTAGTTCAGTGGGCCCTGGAATCATCCCAGAACTTCCATGGCCATTTCTTGCACCACCTGCAGAGATCCTAGAGATGTCAGCTAGAGCACCATTTCCCCATCATCGCAGGTCTGCCCACCTTCCATCGTAAACAGCAAAAATGGGGAGGTTAGTTACACAAGCTGGTTCAGATGGGCCCACTCAGAGGAGTCTAGAATCTAGGTTCCTCTTCTAGAAGAAATTCTAGTCTGTTCTCACCACTTGATGGCACAAAGATCTGAGTGCCACAAATCTTTTCCACCAAGGATTGCCAGAGGTTTGCAAACAGTGGCCTTGTCTCATTTATCTTTCTCTGCTTCCCATCACAGGCTAATTCAGCCCAGATTAAAAACAGATGATAGGGCTGGCTTTTGGTGAAGTCAGAGATAGGGTTCTTCCAGAGTCCTGTTCATAACACTGAGCCCAAATGTAGAGTGTCTATGTGATTTGCAAAGTACTGCAAAACCATCCATGGTAGCTTTTGTGGGAAGAGGCTTGGAAGGATGCTTATTCCCTCATTAAAGGTCTCCTGCTTCTGTAGCTTCCACAAGTCAACACGGGCTTTGTGCCCAACCCTTCTTGGTGCTCACATCAGTCTGTGTGGGTACCATGTTGAAGGCCTGAAAATTGAGTTGGGCATCTTCAATAGTGTTGGCCTAGATCAGAAGGGAAAGTGAATTTGGCATGCCCACTACATGCAAGGTGACAGAGGCCCTTTGTACACTGCCTGTCTGGACTGACCTGGGTTGAGATGCCCAGTCAGAAAGTTAGAGAGTGATCTTTTGTCAGCATGATGAGAAGCTGGCCACATCAGAGGATGATCAATCTTGGACTAGAATTGGGCAGAAGGGTGGAGTGGGAGAAAAGGACCAAGGATGGGACTTCTATACAACACCTAAGAAGCCTTACCAATAGTGCAGATTGAGTTCCAAGGGAAAGGAGCCCACCTTACTAGGAATTTTCCCCTATCACCCTCAACAGAAGAAAGATTCCTTTTTGCATACTTCAGCCTGATCCCCAACTACATGAAGGCAAATGAATGTCCCTCCAAAGCTTCTCATGGGAACTCAGAACCTGGCATCATTCAGGAACTGAGAGAGTTCTAGGGATTAAATCTCATTATCTCCTCAATAGCCAGAATGTTATCCAATGCTCTGCCATTAAAAACAAAACAAAACAAAACAAAACAAAACAAAACAAAACAAAACAACATTGTAGTTGGTCTCTGCTTTGATCTAGTGTCTTCTCATTTCTTATACTCTTGCTACCAACAAACTGAAAATCTCAGCATTTTCCCCACTTACATTCTAGGGAGACAAGTTGTATGTCCTAGCTACTCCCCATTGCCCTACTGAGTGCTTTTTTCTTGCTAGGCCACTTCATACATAGGTCATCCATCAGCTGATACATCGACTGTTCTTGGGTCAGGTACCCATCCATGACCTAAGAAGTCACCATTCCATTTTTGAAAAATAGTCCAGGGCCATTCTCTTCAGCAAGGGAGTGTGGACCATGTAGTTTCCCTTAGAAGGAAATGGTGGAGAGGCCGACTGTAATTGGCATGTCCGCTCTAAGATTTCTAACGGCATAATGGCTGAGGAAGAAATAATGAAGGCCCTATCGGACACCCTTTGCCTCAGAGTGTGTGATGGTCACTGATTGCAGCTTTGCCCAAAGCTGGCCCTAGGCATATCCCTCGAATCCCATAGAGTATACAGAGGGCCATTCGTGACGTGGACTATGTAGGAGAAAGACAGTTTCACCAGAGCTTTTCTACTGATGGAAGAAGGTAGTAGTGGAGATTAAATGGCTTTTCTTATCTTGGAAGGCTGCCTAGCCCCTCCAGAGGGCCTCAGCAGAACAGCTGTCATTCTCTACAGAGCAGTAACTTTGGCCCCGCTGAGTGAGTGGCCACGTGTCATGTGCCCTTCCTGAGGAACATGCTCCAACTTGTGTCCCCTGCTATATTTGAGCTATTGAAAGTCCCAGCAGGAGCTAAACACCTGCAGCACTGAGTGGTAACCCAGATCGTTACTTTTACTGGGCCAAGCACTAGAGACACAGGAATCCCTTCTCAAATTCCTCACCCCAGTGCCACCAACCTTTCTCTTAGGTTAGTTCCAAAAATAGTGCCCATGTGGGGCCACAGGCTGGTGGGTAAGGGGATGTAAAACATGGAAATACATGTAATACAGCAGGCGGGATGAAATGGAATCTTTCCCTTTTTGGGTCAGGACTGGGAAAATATTGATCATTTCATGTGAATGGAAAAAACTGTCTTGAATCTAGTACCTGATAGAAGAACAGATTAAGCTCTTCTGAGAAGAACTCAAGTTCGGACTTAAAAGCCAATTTTCCAAAACACAGGGCTCACCAGGCTGCTTCAAGTCAGGGGAGTCTGTACACATCCTCTTTGACAAGGAAAATTCAACATGTTGTACATTTGGTCCTGTGGGGAAGAGGGAGGTAGACGACGGCAGCTCTCTTGCACTCTAAAGGCTTGTGTCCCTTATCAGGGCTTGTAGCCGGTCTTTTTCCCTGCCTGGTAGCTAAGGAGTCATTTTGAGACAGACATCTGTTCAGCAATCTGAAAGCCCCAGACAGAAGACGGAGACATTCATTTTCCTTTACTCATAATGCAGAGGCCAGGGAGGACTGATTTGGTGGCAGCGTTCCATCCTGGCCTGGATTGCAGCTGATCTGGGAAGAACAATCCAGGATGACACTTAGGCACTATCCAAACGGTCTTGAATTACCAAGCAAGTCCCAAAAGCCAGCTAGGAGAATACTTTGGAACCTGAAATGGACGTAAGCCGAGAGGTCCTTAATCGGAGGTCTGCTGTTGATGAGGTTACAATGTGGTGAAGTGGAAGAATGCTCATCCAAGAATCAGGACATCTGGGTCCTGGCCCACGACTAACTCACTGCATGACCTTGAGCAAATCCGTCTCTTTCTCTGAGCCTCTCTGTCCCCCATCTGTGCAACTCAGGGTAGAACTAGATGTGTTAGGAGTTCCTTTCCAGCCCTGTCTTCCTATGGTTTGAAGATAGGAAAGTTGGTGGCCAAGAGTATCTCTTGCAGGGTACGATGCCAAACCCAGCGTATACAAAGGTGGTTTACTTTTTATTGAATATTAAATAAACAAAGCAAAATCCTTTTCTCTGGTTCACCATCTCCCTTCACCTCAGCCAGCCATCTCGTTTGGCACAGGGAGGACTAGGTGAGAGAATGAGAAGTACTCAGTATGAGCCCTGCCTGCTGCTGGACCAATTGCCCCTTCCAGGACCCCAATTGCAGCTTGGCCCTTGCCCTTTTTCTTCTTCAGCATGACCAAGAATCCTGGTTTTGAGCCTTCATCTTAGAAACCGATGGGGTGAACTAATCCCAATAACAAATTGGGCAATAATTCAAGAAGAAATGAGAGCCTACTCTTCCAGAGGACTTACGATGTAATAGGGGGATAAGTGCAAATCATAAAGATTTCCCAGTGCCCCTCTAATTTTATGCCACTCTTAAGAGTGATGTATCAACAGAAAGAGATCATGAAAGGAATATTAGCATTAAGATTCTGTCACAGATCAGCCATGGGAATAGCTAGATAGAAACAAAGTGCCAATTCAAAATCGTTTGCAAAGCCCAAGGAAAATGTGTGTTACGCTTTTCTCATCTGAAATCATCTGAAGAGTGACCGTAAACTTCTCGTCAAAGCAAAACTCTCCCTAACCCTGTCAAAGGTAGAAAAGGTCTTTCTAGTTTCTTTTAGACCATCAGTGGAGTCTGTCTTAGGGGGTAGATTTAAAGTCTTCTGGGAAGTTCATTGCTCCATATATGATGTCAGAGTCTACTGGTTGCTAGCGTTAATGTAGCTGCTTTAGCTGGCTAGGTCATGCCCCCTTTCCTCCTCTCACTCTTGGACAAGGTGTGATGTAGTGGAACGGGTGCCGGACTTGGGCTTGTGCCTTAGTGGAATTTATTTAACTTCGTCAAGTTTCACTTTCCTGATCTGCACAATGACGGGAATAATAGCTACTCACCTCATAATTTTGTTTGAGGACTAAATGAGATAATGCATCTACAAAGCACCTAGCACAGTGCCTGTTGGGCACACTGTCAATTCTCAATACACGGTAGTTATTATTAGTTTTAGAGAGGCCTCACAGTGGGGCCGTGGGATAGCTCTGGGCACTTGGAGGTAAGCCTGTGGACTACTGAAAGTAGTTGTGAGGAGAGAAACAGAAGACAGGAAGAGAAGTGAAGGGGCCAAGCAGAAACTTCTCTTGTTTCCTAATGGCCAGCCCTGACTCCAGGAAACAAGTTTAGAAGAAAGGGCTCCCCCAGTCCTCTCTGTAAATGTGGCCAGAGCGGACCATTTTCCCTCTTGCTCTAAGAGTGCACGAGAACATCTGCTAAACCTACTGTTTTCCCCCAACTCGGGCATTTTCCACTCATTTGACTCACAGAAATCAGAGATGAGATTTTTTAGGGGTTTTTTTTTTTATAGCAAATCCAAGTGTTTTGTCAGTCATGCTTAAGGGGGTATAGCCTTTCAGACGCTGAGCAAGTCTGTAACAGACAACACTGCAAAGAGTGTCAATCCTCCCGTTCCCACTTTGTCGAATGATGTGGTGCTGTGTGATGCTGTGATATGAATCATTCAGGCAGCTGCCATACTGCATTAATTGCAGAGGAGCTGGATTCCATACAAGGTGTTCCCAAAGGTTCATTACTAAATACTCCTCCAGCAGTTCTTTGAAAGGTTGCATTGGGTGACAAGGACACTAAATCCTTCTATGCGTTAGAGCTCCAAGAAAGGACAACTGGAAATTACACCATGGTTTTCCTCTCTTTTCTTTCCAGAAGAGAAAACATAATTACTCACTTGGGCCATTCCCACCCTCTCCTTGATGTTTTCTGGCTTTGAAGGCACTTAAGTTGCTGTTCCCTTGCGTTCAAAGTCTTACACCACAATTTCTTTATGAAAACAATATGTCTTTTAAATTAATGATAAATAAAAGTGAATATGTCACTGGAAGATCATCCTTGTGCAAAGTATCCAGAATTAAAAGGAGTCCAATCACCTCTAACCTCACCCCAATCTCATATCTTAAACTTCAAGCTACTTGGAGACCATCTCCACTCAGATGTTGCACCATTACGTCCCACTCCCTACGCCCCAAACCAAATGTTTCGCCTTTGCTCCGAAGCATCTCCTTTTCCTACTTTTTTTTCATTTCTGGTGAGGGCACTACGTACGATGACTCAAACAGCCAGGCCTCGAAACCTTGGGCTCATCCTAGATTTCTCTCTTTCCTTCATCTGCCCTTTCACAGATGACTAAGTTCTGATTGTTCCGCTTCATGACTTGCCTTTAAATCAGCCTCTGAGTTGCCTATGCCCCTCTGTTGCCACTGTCACAGCTCTGCCCAAGATTCCAGAAGGGTTGCCCTATTGCTCACTGTATTGAATCTAAATTGACCTATCGTTCAGGAACCTTACATTATTTCAGCACGAACCCATAGCTCCGGCCGGGGCTCCATCTTCCTTGTATCGGTATGAACCACAAACCACATTCACTCCTGCTTCCGGGCCTGTGTTTGTTTTTGTGCCCACCTTCTATCGCCCCGAATTTACACATCTTCGTATCTCTGAGGGCCTCTGACAAGGTCCGCTTCCTCCAGCAAGCTCTCCCTGACTTATCTAGCATATATGCACTGCCCTCTGTGCCTGTTGCCTCCACCATGATATTTTAGCAAATATTCAGATGATATAAAGGAAAAAATATTGAAAGAGTCAGGAAACCTGGGTGCTAGTCCCGGCCTTGCTTTTGACTCAATATGCGACATTGGACATTGGGCAGTCACTCCCCTTCTTTGGGTGTTGGTGTTCTCCTAAGCGAAATTAGAGAGTGAAACCACAACACTGTTTCTCAGGTACAGGTTGTTTGCACAGCACCTTCACATTTGCTGTACCTGCAATCAATCTCTACTTTTATTTAAGTAAACATTTCCTATCTTTCTTTTTGATTGAAATACATTTTTCTGGGGAGCCTGGGTGGCTCATTTGGTTGAGCGTCCGACTTCAGCCCAGGTCATGATCTTGTGGTTTATGAGTCCGAGACCCGTGTCAGGCTCTGTGCTTGGAGCCTGGAGCCTGCTTCTGATTCTGTGTCTCCCTGTCTCTCTGCTCCTCCCCTGTTCACGCTCTGTTTCTCTCTCTCTCTCTCTCTCTCTCTCAAAAATAAACATTAAAAAAAATTAAAAAAAATACATTTTTCATTGTGGTAAAACATATATAACATAAACTTTACCGTTTTAATCATTTTTAAGTGTCCAGTTAAGTGACATTAAGTACATTCACACTATTGTGCAATCATCACCACCATCCGTCTCCAGAACTCTCTCCCAAATATTGCAAAACTGGAAGTCCATACACGTTAAACAATAATTCACCATTTCCTCTTTCCCTAGTCCCTAGCAACCACTATTCTACTTTCCGTCTCTCTGAGAGCATGCTAGGTACCTCATATAAGTGGAATCATAGAGCAAGGGTTTATTTTGTCTCTGGCTTATTTCATTTAGCATAGTGTCTTCAAGGTTCATCCATGCTGTAGCATGTGTCAGAATCATGTACATTTTTCATAAAAGGAAATGATCACATCTGTGAAGTCATGATTTTATGGAATGGCTATATATTTTTCTAATATACATTAAGATAAATATGTAACAATAAAAATAAAGTTTGTGTGCCTCAGTCCCGTCAGTAGCGTGTGCCTCGCTTTTCAGGGAACACCTGACTCAATCATCTTCACAGGCTTATCAAGCACGAAGAATATATGCCTCAGGGCAGCAATGGCTTTCAAACATGGCTGATTATCAGGAGGCTTCAGGTGGTTTTGAGAACAGACCTGAGGCCTATCCCAGACCTACTAAATCAGAATCTCTGGGGATGGCCTGGGAGTCTGTGTGTTAACAAGCTCCTGAGGTGTTCGCGATGATTAGTCGGGTTTGGGGGCACTACTCCACAACTGACTTGAAGGCAGGGTGCCAGGTCTATGCCACTTTTTTAAAAGTTTTTAAAAATTTATTCATTTTGAGAGAGAATGAATGGGGGAGGGGGGAGAGAGAGAGAGAGAGAGAGAGAGAGAGAGAGAGAGAGAGAATTCCAAGAAGGCTCTGTGCTGTCAGCACAGAGCCTGATGCAGGGCTTGAACTCATGAACTGTGACACCATGACCTAAGCTGAAACCAAGAGTCAGATACTTAATTAACTGAGCCCCCCAGATGCCCCTATCTATGCCTCTTTTACGTTTCCAATTGCACAGTGCTGGTCACAGAGGTCAAACTCAAGAATATCATATTGGCTGATAAATTGAGAACTTCCAGAAATAGAAAAGAGATGGAATTTTAAATTAACTTTTTTCTTTCCAGCAGTGTCCCCCCCCCCCCCAACAAGTTCCTCTGTAAAAGAGGCATGATGACACCCTACCTTATGGGGTAGCTGTGACTCAAATTGGATAATATGTGGGAAAGCAATGAGTGTTACAAAAATTTCTTGTACACTTCTTGTGAGCCCAGCACCATGCCAAGGGCTATGGAAGACAGACAAGAAGTTTAAAACATGATTCCTGTTCTCACAGAGCTCAGGATCTGCTTGAGGAAACCAAACTAACCCAGATGGAACAAGTGAGAAGCAAGGACTTCCGAGTGGGGCAGAAATTCAAGCCAGGTGCTCTCTGGGCAGGCTTCATGGGCAAGGCTTGAGCTGAGCCCTGAAGGAAAAACAGAACTTAGAGACAGAGAGAGACGGAAGAGGCCAGAACATTCCAAGAGCAGGGAATGGCATCAGACGTGGCTGAGGCGGTTACCCATGTGGTATATTTGAGTTGGCCCAATAAGACTCGTCTCATCACACAACGCCCCAAAATAACCCTGGAAATTCGACTGTTTAGAATTCTGTTCCTTATGATGGCTCTTCTGGAAATGCAAACACACCTGGGCTAGTTTGTATATGACCTCACTTACACCTTAGTGTGCATTAGTTAAATCAGAATGCTTTCTCCTCAACATCTGGACGAGATGGGTGGGCTGAGGGATGGGACTCTGATTGGTGGAGGCTCAGGAAAGGGTCATTTTGGAGCCCCAGGAACAGTTCCAGCTGGGAATCCAGAAAGCGGTGCGGGGGCCCAGGGAGGGCAGCAGGTATCAAGGCTCTAAACTGCCAATGACAATGTCATTGTGAACACAAGGAAGGAGACAAGTCCTGCCCAGAATCAATTTCAAATAATTTCTTCTGTTGATGTGTTTAGAGGCCTTTGCAAACCAGGTTAACTTACAGATTTCTATTAGGAAAGCATCAAGCTTCCACGCCGAACAAACGAAGATTTGTACAGATGGGTTATTTCATTTGATGGGTGTTTGGGAAGAGGGACTGTGACAGGCATAGAGATGTGGTTCTTTGGAAACAGGCCTGTAACAGGCTCTCTTGGTCATTTCATACCCAGGCTCTCCCTCCCAGCCCCTTTACAGTTTGACTCTTGGGCTTGACCTCAGGTTGGAAAAAAGTTTCCTTTGCAAAGACTATGTATTTTTTTTTTTGTCTCCCAGCATCTGCTGCTCTCAGCAGAGCTGGTTTCTTGAATAGCTGCGATTAAAGACAGAGGCCCTTTCTCTTCCTTCTCTGGGCTGTGAGGAAGCTGGTTTCCCACATAGGGCTGCACTTGGGGCATCTCTTCCTGGTCAGCCCTCCATTCTCTGAAGCCACTACACCAGTTAATCCAGCCAGCCAGCTAGCCAGCCTTGGAAGGTTTGGCTTGGAAGGTCCCAAGTAACTTAGGCAAAGATATTTCGAAAAATGTCTAAAAAACTTGACTCTGGGGCTTCAGGAATGAGTCTATGACAGTGAATCGTGTCCACCTTTTTAAAATTTTACTACTTTCCTCACAGAGCCAGTACACATCCTGCCTGTGGGACATTTTTGTTTTCCCTACTCCAATTAGGCATGTCCATAATCAATCACTGAGTTAATTCAAACTATTCCTTCAGAGCCCACAATGTGCTAAGCTTTATATGGGAAAGAGGAAGTGAAAGGCAAGGCTATATCTTCAGAGAAAAGATATCCTCTCCCTACACAACACACATACACAAAACATAGTTAGTTCCCAAGAGGAGACAGTAGGTTAAAGTCAAAATTACTGCAGGGGAAGAGCAATCAGTGTCAACAGAATTTGGAAAAGGAACAGTGAAATTCAGGAGGGGGAAGTGGTCTAGTAAGGCTTCCAATAGGAAGTGGCTGTGAGCTAGACTTGGACAGATAAGCCACATTTAGAAAATATATTGACATAAGTTTTATCATCCTATCACCCTTGCCTGAAAAATCTCAAACAATTCCTCCAGAATCACAGCCTGGCATTCAAGGCTGTTAGTCATATGGCTCCACTTCCCTAGTAACTCCTAATGTTCTGCTACACAGGATTCCTCACCCACCCCCACTTACATTTGGTCTCTTGAGCATCCCCACATGTCTATACCTTGGCTTTCTCTGTGTTCCGCCTTCACTCCTTCCCTCCCCTCCAATTCTCCAATGTCACCTATTCCTCATCAAGTTCAAAATCACTTCACCCTTGACTCATCCCTGCCAACACACATCCAGTTATGTCTCCCTCCCCTGAAATTCCTCAACACGTAAGGCATGTCTCTCATCCGATACACCACATCTAAACCACTTGCTAGAAGAGTTAACGGTAGTATGTTATGGGATGCAGCAAAAGCAGTTCTAGTGGTATTCGTAGTGATTTATTCGTACATTAAGGAAGAAGAAAAAGCTCAAATAGACAACCTAACTTTACACCTCAAGGAACTGGAAGAAAAAACAACAAACTAAGTGCAAAATCAGTAGAAGGAAGGAAATAACAAAGATCAGAGCAGAAATAAATGAAATAAAGACTAAAAAGACAATAGAAAAGATCTGTGAAATTAAGGGCAGCTTTTTAAAAAGATAAATAAAACAGACAAACCTTTAGCTAGACTTACCAAGAAAAAAGGAGAGAGGACTCAAATATATAAACATAAATGAAACAAGAAACATTAGAAATGATACCACAGAAATGCAAAGGATCATAAAAGACTACAATGGGTAACTATGAGACAATAAATTGGGCAACCTAGAAGAAATGAATAAATTCCTAGAAATATACAGCCTACAAAGACTGAATCATGAAGAAATAGACAATCTAAACAGATGGATTACTAGTAAGGAATCCATAATCAAAAACCTCACAACAAAGAAAACTCCAGGACCAGATGGTGTCAGGGGTGAATTCTATAAAAAGCTTAAAGAATTAATAACAATCCTTCTCAAACTCTTCCAAAAAATGGAAGAGGAAGGAACACTTCTAGCTAGACTCATTTTACGAGGTCAGCATTACCCTGACACCAAAACCAGACAAAGACACTAGAGGAAAAAAAATAAGCCAATATTCCTCATGAACATAAATGTAAAAATCCTCAACAAAATATCATCAAACTGAATTCAACTGTACATTAAGAGGATAATATACCATGATCAACTGGGGTTTATTCCAGGGATGCAAGGATGTTTCAATATCCACAAATAAATCAATGAGATACACCACATTAATAAAATGAAGGATAAAAATCATATGGTTATCTCAATAGATGCAGAAAACGCATTTGACAAAATTTAACATCCATTCATGATAAAACAAGACACTCAAAAAAACAGGTAGAGAGGGAATATACCTCAACATAATAAAGGCTACATATGACAAGCCTACCACCAGTATCATATTCAATGTGGAAAGCTAAAAACTTTTCCTCTAAGATCAGGAACAAGACAAAGATGCCCACTCTCACCACTTTTATTCAACATTGTACTGGAAGTCCTAGCCACAGCAATTAGACAAGAAAAAGAAATAAAAGACATCCAAATTGGAAAAGAGAAAGACTTTTTCTATTTGCAGAAGACATGATATTATACATGGAAAATGCAAAGATTCTACCAAAGAAGCTGTCAGAACTAATAAACAAGTTCAATAAACTTTCAGGATACAAAATCAATATACAAAAATCAGTTGCAGTTCTATATGCTAAAAATGAACAGAAAGAGAAATCGAGAAAATAATCCTGCTTGCAATTGCATCAAAAAGAATAAAATACCTAGGAATAAATTTAACCAAGGAGGTGGAAGATCTGTAAACTGAAAATTATGACACTGATGAAAGAAACTGAAGATGACACAAATAAATAAAAAAGATACTCTGTGCTCATAGATGAGAAGAATTAATACTGTTAAAATGTCCATGCCACACAAAGCAATCTCCAGATTCAATGCGATCCCTATCAAAATTCTACCAGCATTTTTCACATAAATAAAATAAAACAATCTTAAAATTTATATGGAGCCACAAAAGACCCAGAAGAGCCAAAGCAAGTTTGAGAAAAAAGAATAAAGTTGGAGGCATTACACTTCCTGATTCTAAGCTATGTTACAGAGCTATAGTTATCAAGACAGTATGACCTTGGCACTGCACTGCCTGCAGAGATGTCTGCCCTCAGACTTCTGGTGAAGCCCAAAATCATTAAAAAGAGAACCAAGAAGTTCATTTCGCACCAGTCAAAATTAAACGCCAAGTGGCAGAAACCCAGAGGCATTGACAATAGAGTGCACAGAAGACTCAAGGGCCAGATCCTGATGCCCAACATTTGGTTATGAGAGCAACAAGAAAACAAGGCACATGCTGCTCAGTGGCTTCCAGAAATTCCTAGCCCACAACGTCAAGGAGCTTGAAATGCTGCTGATGTGCAACAAATCTTACTGTGCAGAGACTGCTCACAATGTGTCCTCCAAAGCCACTGTGTAAAGGGCAGCCCAGCTGGCCATCAGAGTCACCAATCCCAATGCCAGGCTGCACAGTGGAGAAAATTACTAGACAGACAGCTTATGTGCACATTGCATTTGTGTTAATAAAACTACAAAAAGAAACCCAGTATGGTATTTACATTAAAACACATACAGATCAATGAAACAGAATAGAGAGCCCAGTAATAAACTCATACATATATGATCAATCAATCTATGACAAAGGGGTCAAGAATACACAGTGGGGAAAGGATAGTCTCTTCAATAAATGGTGTTGAGAGGGGCGCCTGGGTGGCTCAGTCGGTTAAGCGGCGGACTTCAGCTCAGGTCATGATCTCACGCTTTGTGAGTTTGAGCCCCGCATTGGGCTTTGTCCTGACAGCTTAGAGCCCGGAGCCTGCTTCCGATTCTGTGTCTCCCTCTTTCTCTGTCCTTTCCCCACTCTCTCTCTCTCTGTCCTTTCCCTGATCTCTGTCTCTCTCTCTCTTTCTCTCAAAAATAAAGATTAAAGAAAAAATGAAAATTAAAAAAAAAATGGTGTTGAGAAAACCGGACAGCCATATGCAAAATAATGAAACTGGACCCTTACACTATACACAAAAATCAACTCAAAATAAATTAAAGACTTGAACATAAGACCTGAAACCCTAAAACTCCTAGAAGAAAACAGAAAAAGTTCCTTGACATCAGTCTTGGCAATATTTTTTTTAGATTTGACACCAAAAGCAAAGGCAATAAAAGCAAAAACAAATAAGTGGGACTTCACCAAACTAAAAAGCTTTAGCACAGCAAAGGAATCCATCAACAAAATGAAAATAAACCTACCGAATGAGAGAAAATGTTTGCAAATCATATCTGATAAAGGGTTAATAACCAATATATAAACAGAACTCTCACGGCTCTATAGCAAAAAAAAAACAATCTGCATTTAAAAACAGGCAGAGCAACTAAATAGACATTTTCCCAAAGAAGACATACAAATGGCCCAATAGGTACATGAAAAGGTGCTCAACATCACTAACCGTCAGGAAAATGCAAGTCAAAACCATAATGAGATATCACCTCACACCTGTTAGAATAGCTATCATCAAAAAGATGAGGGGCGCCTGGGTGGTTCAGTTGGTCAAGTGTCTGACTCTTGATTTCGACTCAGGTCATGATCTCACAGATCATGAGATAGAGCCCCGCATTGGGCTCTGCCCTGACACTGCAGAGCCTGCTTGGGATTTCCCTCTCTCCCTCTCTCTCTGCCTCTCCTCTGCTTGCACGTGCACGTGCACATACTTGCTTGCTCTCTCTCTCTCAAAAACGAATGAATAAGCATAAAAAAGAAATGCTAATTTAAAAAAAGTTAAGGGATAACAAGTGTTGGCAAGGATGTGAAGCAAAGGGAACTTTGTGCACTGTGGACAGGAATGTAAATTGGCACGGCCACCCTGGAAAACAGTATGCAGCTTCCTCAAAAAATTATAAATAGGACTACCATATGATGCAGCGATCCCATCACATTTTAATGTGATACACACACACAC
This sequence comes from Prionailurus bengalensis, assembly GCF_016509475.1. NCBI lineage: Eukaryota > Metazoa > Chordata > Mammalia > Carnivora > Felidae > Prionailurus > Prionailurus bengalensis. Next base: position 112,018,994 of record NC_057361.1, read on the forward strand.
ACACACACACACACACACACACACACACACGTTAACCATTATTAAGGCTTTTATGTTATTAGGCACTAGGTGAAGCATTTTGTGAGCATTGCATTTGATTGGCAGAACGATCCTGTCAGGAAGATGCAATTATTATTCTCATTTTATGGATGAGGGACTGGATGCTCTGTGGGGTTCACTTGGCCAACGTCATACAATCAGTAAGTGGTGAAACTCGCCTTCTTGTGGCCTCTCCTATCTGGGCACATAGGTATGGAGAGGTACAGTGTAAGCAAACCATTCTTATATGAACCCATCCATATCCCGAAACTTTGAGAGAGAGGGTCGAGAGAGAAAGAGGGAGCGAGGGAGGGAGAGAGTGGGCACACAGTTGAAATTGTGTGGGTAATTCTATCCACCATTCCACTTTGCTTTGCCTTGGAGTTCACTTGAACTGAGAGAGGTGAATCTGCTGTTCCCTCATATGGTGTTGGTTCCTGTGAGCCTCTCATGAATGATTCTCATGCTTAAACATATGTGCTTTCGGAATTCAATACGGTCCCTAAATGCAAGCCGATTGGCATGGTTCTCAACTGAAGAGTGATCTGGTATAACGTTGGAGGAAATAATAAAGACAAGCCTGTGCTGGATTTACCAAAAATGGTATATCTGTCTCCAGTGTAGCACCTTTCAAAGGAACTTTTGAGGGGTATTTCGTCTATAAATTGTTATGTTTTTGCTCACCAGGAACCTAACCCCTCATAAGATATGACTTTCCTATACTTGTCTTGATTCCCCAACTGGTGTGGAAACTCCATGTGAGTAGAGCCTCTATCCTAAACTATTTTATATTCCTTCCAAGTGCCTAGCAAAGTAACTTGAAAATAATAGGAGTTGAACAAATCAATGTCAAAGATTATTCATGAGACATGTTAATTTTCCCAGCAGGTTTAAGGTTACTGAGATATCCTCTCAAGCTACCCACAAAATGGAAGAGAAGATTTGTACTACCGTGTCTATCCCATGACTCGTTGGCATTCTCTGTACTATTTCTAGAAATAGAATCTGTCTGTTCCCATCCCTCACTGGGTCAACCGAGCACCTGGCAGTTTCCTATTGATGCCTGTTCAGCTGTCACCTTCAAACTCCTGGTTCTGTTTGCTCAGTGTGCCTCCTAGAGTAGGCCTGACTATTTCGGGTCTGAGTTACAGCTGTCAGCGTTTCAGGCGTACCTCACGTATTTCTAGAATTAGGTGGAAATATTTGAAGCCTGAAAAAGGAGCTATAACGTTCTGAGTATGAAGGAAATATTTAGGCAAGTATCAACTGGCAGCACAGAAGGCCAACTAAGAAGAATCGAGTCCCTGGTGATAAAATGAGATGAGAACAACATAGCCAAGCCATCTTGGGTTACTTGCATTTTAGTAGCATGGGGTGAGTTACCAAACTATTTATGTTATTTTTATTAGCATGCGATTAAGGAATTGACCCAATGTGAGACTGTTTGCTATAAATGTGAAATGACAGAATGACCGAACACATTTGCTTTGCTTTGCTCTAATAGAGAATAATTGTAGTTCCATAATTTAAAAAGCCATTCCGGTTGTGCATATGTCCTAGGGATGCTTTGAAAGTCAAGCTGTACCTCTTGGACCTCATTCTTTCCAGTTCTGGGTAATAGTTTCTCCTCTCCAATCTGATAGGGTTCAACACTGACCTGCAGGAATTATACTGTGATTCTGTACCAAATTATTAAGATATGATTAGTTCTCTTGGAGTTGGGCCCAGAAAAAGTAGAGGAGATTTTATGGAATGGCAAGGTACCAAGGCAAGATGATGATGATAGAGATTTCTTCAGCTTCCAAGATCAAATTCAATTTGGTGACTGAATGCAGGCGAGGCCAATCATCTCTTCTCTTACAACGCATAGTTATTTGGGATTCCTTTATCCAAGAGTGTGTCAGGGGAGGAGTCAAACCCGTCTTCAATTTTGCCTTTTAATAACTTTGCCATTTCATAATTTTGCTCTTGTCATGCACGCTGGGAAAAAAACCAAAACCTTAAAAGTAACTAACAACCCCTCTGTCATTGAGATTCCCCCAGATAAAAGCTATTAGTGGAATCAAATAAAAGCTCTGGAGATGAAAGGGGTAGTGATTGTGGTGCCAGCGAGACAAAGACCATAGGCTCAATCCTTAAAAGGATCAGTTGGCTTTACTTTCTGTCTGTATTTACAGACTGCTTCCCAGATGATTCCGAGGCAGGTAGTTCAGGCACCACGCTTGGAGAAACACTACCTTAGAGACTAAACGTAGTCATGTCCACAGTCCAAAGGAAATTAAAATCCTGAGAGCCATTGCCCTTAAATTCTTTTCAAATCTTACTTTTCGTGGGAATCTGTGCCTTTCTGCTGAGTCTATTCCTGCTTCCTTCTAGCCCATAAATGACTGGCATGGAGGTCGTGGATTTAAATTGTGGGTTGAAGAAGTTGAAAACTTAAAATTTCAGCTCTAGTACTAATTTGCAGTCTAGTTTCAACTTAATAAGTCAGTCATTTCCCCCTTTGTCAATTGAAAGTCCGTCTAAGAAACATCTGGCAAATTTTGGATGAAAAGCGCGGGGAAAATGCTTGCATCGCAAGATGAGTTTTTTCTCTGCCTAGGGCTGCCAGAGTTTGCACACACAACAAAATCGAATTACAGATAAAGGGTGACTAATTCTTTGGCGTAAGTATGTCCCATGCAATATCTGGGATATACTCATCCTGAAAATTCATTGGTTATCTGAAATTCAGACTTAACTGGGCATGCTGTGTTTTATCTGGCAGCCCTATCTCTACCACCACCCTTTTCCTGGAGCCTGCACTTTCCAAGACTTGGGCAACAGAAGAGAGCGTTTTGTAACTCAAGGCCGGGAAGGAAATGAGCACTCATTTAGCATAATACAGGACAGGAGAAACGCTAGCAGGGGATTAACCTTCCACGCTGGAGAAATGCAGGCATATTCTGGGGATGGGGAGCAGGAGGCTAATGGAGGGGAATGGAGGGGAGGACAGAGCGTGCTTGGGCAAACACACATATAATCCGACTTGCTCCTCCTGCAGCCGCAGAAAAAAAAAATAGAGAACCAAGGACCTCTTCGCACAGAAGGCTTCTGTCATTTTCCACCGCCACCATCAAAGGGAATGAGGCATTTCTATACCAAAAGGCACAATCTCGGAACCGTAGCTTGGCTTTTTTATTATCTCCTATGTCCATCCACAATTGTGAGTTAAGAATTTAGATTGCAAAACTCACTGTGCTCTCTGGGTTCCACAGGCTCCTTTTCCCCCCAGGTCAGGTTGTGCAAGGGGCTCCCGGCTTCTTGTGCTATGCTGCTCTGCTCTGCAAAAACCCAGCCTCACTCCTTTCTTTCCTGCAAGGCGCAAGTCTTTTTTCCCCATGGCTCCTGTCAGTCTTCACCTCCTAGTCCACTTTTCCAGCCTCCAGCTCTCTAAGAGCCAACATATCTCTCTGCTATCATTCTGATCTTCCTGCCCAAATATGGATTTACAATGGCAAAGCAACCACTTTGCCCTGAATTCAACCAAATAGGGGTACGTGGAGGTCATAGGTAACTGACAAGGGTGGAGGTGGTTTCAAAAATTAAAAGAATTTTCTTCCTGATAAAAAAGAAAGCCTGCTCGTTGTAAAAGAATCCAAACGAAATGTAAAAGAAAGGAAAATAAAATACCCTTAATCACAAGACGTAGAGATAACCACTCTGGCCATTTTAGAGAGCATTTTTCAATATTCATTTGTTCATTCATTCTTGCAAAAACAACGTATTAGTGCCTGCTTCGTGCTAAACACTGTTCGAGGCTCAAGGAATGCATCTGTAAACAAAGTAGAAAAACAAAACTACCTACATGGCTCTATTTACATGTGCACACAAACCCATCCACAATAGAATTTTACGTTAATGGGCTCATACTATGCACGCTATTTTGTAACCTGCTCTTTCGTGGAATAATGTGCCACGGACCTCCTTATATGTCATTAAGTACTGATTTACGTCATCCTCTTAATGTCGACCTTGTGTATTCTATCGTATATATGCACCACAATTTATTTAATCATCTCCCTAACGGACATTTATTTCCCATTTCTGCTACTGTAAAAAAAACAGTGTAATGAGTATACTTGGACGTGTGTATCTCCACGTGCTTGTCCAATCATCTTATTAGGAAAAATTCCTGGTTTTGCTCCTATCTCACTTCTTGTTTCTTCTCAGTCTCTTTTGCTATCTTTCCCTTCTCTGATTAATCTCTAAATGTTAAAGCCCTTCACCCTCTTTTCTAGCTTCACCTCACCCTAGATCATCTCATACAATCCCATGGCTTTAAACAGTATCTATATGCTGCTTATATCTACAATTTTGATATCTCCTCTTGAGCTCTAGACTCCTATCCAACGGTCTTTTTTTTTAGAATCTCCACTTGTATGCCTGGCATTGGATCTCAAAGTTAATGTCGCCAAAAGAGAACCCTTAATTTTGTCCCCCAAATATATTCCTCCCTTGGCCTTCTATACTTCAGACAACGGCGTCACCATCCATGCAGTTATTCGGGCCCCAAACAAGGCATCAGTCTGGTTTCTCCTCTTTTCTTTACCCTCAGCCCCCTTTCAAGTGTTTTCAAGACCATCTCCAAAACACAGTTCAGATCTGTCCCTTTCTCTCTCTATTTGCCTCCTTCATTTGCTACCATCTGAATCCAGGCCACTCCAGCCTCTCACCCAGGCTACTGCATTAGCTTCCTAATTTCTCTTTCAGTTTCCACTGTTGTTCTTTTTCTGCACTCCTTTCTTTGTTTTTTGTTTGTTTGTTTGTTTGTTTGTTTGTTTTTTATTTAATTTTTTTTTCAACGTTTATTTATTTTTGGGGACAGAGAGAGACAGAGCATGAACGGGGCAGGGGCAGAGAGAGAGGGAGACACAGAATCGGAAACAGGCTCCAGGCTCCGAGCCATCAGCCCAGGGCCCGACGCGGGGCTCGAACTCACGGACCGCGAGATCGTGACCTGGCTGAAGTCGGACGCTTCACCGACTGCGCCACCCAGGCGCCCCACTCCTATCTTTACGTGGTAGTCGAAGGCCTACAATGTTCATACTAATGATACAAGAATACAAGCATTTACTTTAAACTCAGAAAAAGAAGACAAGCTTGTGTCTGACATTGTAATCGAAGACCCAGCAAACACAATAGTGTAAGAAGAAGAAATAAGACATGCAAGGATTGGGAAGAAAGAAAAAACGATCATACTTGCAGATGATACAGTTGCCTACATATAAAATACAATACAATTTCCAAGCCATTAAAACTGTGAGGATTCAACAAGTATGCTGCATCTAGTAGTGTGAAAAATCAGTATCGTTTCACTATACGGAAAACAACCAATTAGAGCAGGTAGTGTTTAAAAAGGAATTCTACTAGTCAGAGCATATATTCTTGGCAAGGATCTAGAAATACATGTACACACGGGTCTTGGGTAAGACCTTTATGAAAGATTTTTGGAACTCACAGAAGATGACCTTGTACTTCCAGTTCCAGGACAAGATGAGGTAGAAGTAATTTTCCCTATTTGTCCCACTAGGTTCAGGTAAAACCTGTCGATGTGATGCATAAAATAAGCATAAGAAGCCTCTGGTAGGTGGAGAGAAGGCTCAAATAGACTGGCTCCGGATTTGGGGAACTGAGGAGCCACATCGGTAAGTCCCTTCTGTGTTTCTCTGGCCTCGTCTATCCCAGACTGGGTGCCGGAGAAACTGGCAACCCCAAAACACCCACAAGGACAGACCAAAACGAGTCCCAACAAAGCCCACTCTCTCTAGCCAAAGTACCAGGAGAGGAGCAATGTAGTAGAACAGACAACTTTTAACAATACAGTAATGTTCCCTACGCCAGCTAAATACCCGCAGGAAAACAAAAACATTGGGGTACCACTTCCCCTTCTGCCAGCACAGGCAGATTTTAGACAGCCTGGACTTCACCCTCCCCCAGACTGTAAAGAGGCAGCACAACCTCATAAAGGGCTGAGTGGGAAGCCAGGATTGGAACAGGGTCCCTCCTCACGTGGCGTAAGTGACAGTAATGAGGCTGTACGTCTTCGTCCTCCACCGCAGCATTGCCAGCGAAGGCCTGCTAAACCACAAGATTTCAAGAACATATACCGAATGATAATATATGCCCCAAATATCAAAATCATTTGTCACACCAAGAACCAGGAAAATCTAACATGAAGGAGAAAAAACAATCGACAGAGGCCAAGACAGAGATGCCAGAGCTGTTAGAATTACCCAATAAAGATTTTACAGCAGCCTTCACAAAAATGTTTGCGCCGGGGGCGCCTGGGTGGCTCAGTCAGTTAAGCGCTTGACTCTTGACTTCGGCCCAGGTCATGATCTCACGGTTCATGAGTCCGAGCCCCGCATCGGGTTCTGTGTGGACAGCACAGAGCCTGCTTGGGATTCTTTCACGCACCCTCTCTCTGTCCCTCCCCCACTCATGCACGTGCACACGTGCTCTCTCTCTCTCTCTCTCTCTCTCTCTCTCAATAAATAAACCTTTAAAAATAATGTTTGAGCCAATAATTACAAATATAAAGACAAAGGGTAAAACACCCTTATCAAAGAAATAGAAGATATAAAGAAGAGCCAAATGGAAATTTCAGAATTGAAAAAGCAAAATAACCAAAAAAAAAAAGAAAAAATCAGTGGAAGGGCTCCAGAAGCAAAAAACAAAAAACAAACTCAGTGGGTGGGCTCGATAGCAGAATGGAAGAGGCAGGAAAAAATAGTTGTAAACTTGATGATAAAAAAAAATAGAAATTACTCAGGATGAACAACAGAAGGAAAGTAGACAAAAAATATGAACAGAGCCTCAAGGACCTATGGGATTATATCTAAAGATATAATATTCGTGGCATCAGAATCCCAGAAGAAGAGGAGAAAGAAGACAGGGCTCAAAAAGTAGTCAAAGAAAGGCTGGCTGAAAACTTCTCAAATTTGGCAAAAGACACAAATACACCTACAGAGTCAAGAAGCTTAGTGAATCTAGGGGTGCCTGGGTGGCTCAGTCAGTTAGGCATCTGACTCTTGATTTCAGGTCAGGGCATGATCTCACGGTTGTGAGATCCCGTCCTGGGCATGGAGTCTGCTTAAGATTCATTCTCATTCTCTCTCTCCCTCCCTTCCTCTCTCTCTCCCCTCTCACCTCCTCCCCAGCTCCCATATGCTCTATAAAAAAAAAAAAAAAAGGAGAAAGGAAGACAAACCCAGAGAAATCTAATTCTAGATACATAGTCAAACTTCTGAAAACTAAAAACAAAGAAAAAAGTCTTCAGAGAAATAATACTTTTACCTATCAGGGGAAAACAAATTCCAGTGACAGTGGGTTTCTCATCAGAACCTGTGAAGGTCACTAGAAAGTGGCATGATGTTTTTCAAGTGCTGAAAGAAAAGAATTGCCAACACAGAACTCTACATTCAGAAAAAGTTTCCTTCAGAAATGAAGGAGAAATCAAGGCATTCTCAGATAAAAGAAAATTAAGAGAACTGGTCACTAGTACACCAACACTTAAAGAATGGCCAGAGGAAGTTCTTCAGAAAGAAAGAAGGATGAAAGAAAGGATCTACAAACATCAGGAAGTAAGAGGAACAAAGAAAGAGCAAAACATAAGGGTAAATACAATGGGTCTCCTTCTCTTGAGTTTTCTAAATTATGTTTCATGCTTGAATCATAAAATAAAACCCTGTCTTAATACATTTATCAATGTATGTAGAGGAAATATTTAGGGCAATTTTAAACTGGGGAGGAGGTAAGGGGACATAAAGGAAGGAAGTTTACACATTTTTCTCTACTGGGTAAAATGTTGACAGCAGTAGACTGTAATGAGTTATGTATATACCTATACAAAGAGATACACACACACACAAAACCTATAGATAGGGGCGCTTGGGTGGGTCAGTTGGCTGAGCTTCCGACTCTTGATTTTGGCTCAGGTCATGATCTCATGGTTTGTGGGTTTGAGCCCCGCATTGGGTTCCACACTGACGGTGTAGAGCCTGCTTGAGAGTCTCTCCCTCTCTCTCTGCGCCTCCCCTGCTCTCTCTGTCTCTCAAAATAAATAAACTTAAAAATAAAAATAAATACAAATTTTGTAGATACATCAAGTGAAACTCTAAAGAACTCTCAAGTAACCCACGGGAAGATAAAAAAATAAAAACATAGAAACAAAAGATAGAAAAAACAGAAAACATCAAAAATGGAGATGACCAAAATGTCACTCAACAGATGAATGGTTCAAAAAACTGGGCTACGTCCATACCATGGACTCATGTTCAGCAACGAAAAGGAGAAAATTATTGATACACACAACGTGGACGAATATCCAGGGAATTAAGATGATTAAAAAAATATAATCTCAGGGGCACCTGGGTGGCTCAGTCGGTTAAACATCCAACTTCGGCTCAGGTCATGATCTGGCGGTTCCCGAGTTTGAGCCCCACGTCGGGCTCTATGCTGACAGCTCAGAGCCTGGAGCCTGCTTCAGATTCTGTGTTTCCCTCTCTCTACCCCTCCCCTGCTTGCACTCTGTCTCTCGGTCTCTCTCTCAAAATAAATTAAAATTTTTAATAAAAAAAATTTTTAATAAAAAAATTTTTAAGATAATTTCAGAAGTTCACATACTGTATGATTCCATTTACATAACATTCTTAAAATGATAAAATTGTAGAGATGAAAAGATTAGTGGTCTCTGGGAGTTAAAGATGGGGTGGGTGTAACTGTAAAGGGGCAGCATTGAGGGATATCTTTGTGGTGATGGACTAGTTCTGTATCTTGATTGCAATGGTGGTTAGACAAAGCTACACGTGATAAAATGGCTTAGAACTATACACAAACATTGTGCCAGTCTCAAATTCCTGGTTTTGATAGTGTACTCTAGTTATGTAAAATGTAATTGCTGATATTATGCAAGAAAAATAAGTTCTAGGCACCTGTGTACAACATTTTGCCTAGAGTTAACAATTCTGCATGTTCCGCTTAAAAATTTGTTAAGAGGGTAGGTCTCATGTTAAGTTTCTTACCAGAAAACACCAACCAAAAGAAAAAGGGACAGGAGGAAACTTTCAGAGGTGATGGATATGCTTATTACCTGATCGTGGTCTTAGTTTCACAGGTATATGCATATCTTCAAAGTCATCAAATTGCACACATTAAGTGTGTCCAGTTTGGGGTATATCAATTTTTTCCTCAATAAAACTGTTTAAAAAAACAAAATGTAACCACTGTGAGAAAATGGGCAAATAGTACAGGATGTCTCTGTACTACATTTCCATCTTCCCATGAATCTATAATTACATCGAGATAAGACCTTTCAAAAAAGGTAACCTCAAAGAGCAGAGATATACAATGCTCATGTATGAGAAGACTCAACATCAAGATGTCAATTCTCTTCAAATTGATCTATAAATTTAGATCAGTTTTCAGTCAAAATCATAATGGGATTTTTTAATGGATCTTAACAAGCTGATTCTAGAATAGAATAGACAAAACAGTTTTAGAGGAGAGCAACAGAGACAGATTATCAAGACTTATTGTCACGTTATAGCAATTAAAACAGTGTGGTATTGGCAGATGGATCAATAGATCAGTGAAATATAAAAAAAAAAGCCTAAAAGTAACTCTTATAAATCTGTGGGAAGTAGGTATATAACAGACGTTGATTATAAATCATGGAAGATACGATAGAGACTATTCGATAAATGTTGTTAAAATTATCCATGTGAGAAAAGATAAAACATGATAACATCTTCAGATCCTACGTAAGAATTCAAAATGAATTAAAGATCTAGATGAGTTTTCTTTTTTTTTCTTTTTTTTTTTAATTTTTTTTCAATGTTTATTTAATTTTGAGAGACAGAGAGAGACAGAGTGTGAGTAGGGAAGGGGCAGAGAGAGAGGGAGACACAGAATGCCAAACAAGCTCCAGGCTCTGAGCTGTCAGCACAGAGCCCGATGCGGGGCTTGAACCCACGAACTGTGAGATCATGACCTGGGCCGAAGTCAGATGCCCACCCGACTGAGCCACCCAGGCGCCCCTAGATGAGTTTTCTTTAAGTTCATTTATTTAAGTAAGCTTTATACCCAATGTGGGGCTTGACCTCACAACCCCAAGATCAAGAGTCGCATGCTCTTCCAACTGAGCCGCCAGGTGCCCCAAAGATCTAAATGTTAAAAGCAAAATTTTATAACATTTTGATGCAAATATAGAATACCTTTATGATCTTGGAGTAAGGAAGAATTTATTAATCACACACACACACAAAAACCCTCACACATTTTAATAGAAAAGACTGATAAATGTGACTGCATTAAATATTAAAATATCGGGGCACCTGGGTGGCCCAGTGGGATAAGCGTCTGACTTCAGCTCAGGTCACCGTTCGTGAGTTCGAGCCCCGCGTCGGGCTCTCTGCTGTCAGCGGGGAGCCTGCTTGGGATTCTCTGTCTCCCTCTCTCTCTGCCCCTCCCCTACTCTCTCCCGCTCTCAAAAATAGAATAAACTGTATCCAAAAGATATATAACAAATACGTTTTTAAAAGGCAAGCAACCCCAAAGAAAAATGTGCAAAGAATACCAACAGGCAACGGACAGAAGGAACTGGAATGATCTATAAATATATGAAAAGATGTTCAGCCTCACTAGTATTCAGGGAAACACTGGTCAGACTGACAAATTTAAGACTCAAACGTTGCCAGTTGTATGGTGTCATGGGAGCACGTAGACAACTGGTGGGGCTGTCAGTAAGAAATTGGAAACAACCTAAATATCTGTCAACTGGGGAATGAATAGGTTAAGTGCGTCACGGTTGTACTATAGGTTGCTGTTCAGCGGTGAAACGGCCTAGCTCAGTATGTACCTACATGTACTCATGTCAGGAACACAATACTGAGAATGGGTTGACAGAAAGTGGGAAATAAAGAGAACCTCAACTTCTCCTTAAGTATTTTATTCTTTTTATTTTAAAAAATGGAAGTCAAAGTAAATATAGTACTGCATTTCCACTCTGCACGGCAAGAACACAAGTGGTTGCTATATTCTTCTCTGAACTTTCCTGTATTTTGAAAGTTCTCAACAGAAATGAAAGGTGTGGCATCAGTTGCTTCTGAGAAACACTGAGTTTGGTGAACTGCCATAGAGGTACTAGTAACTTAATGTGTTAACCTTCCCAGGGACATTTTCAGTTTTTTGCACAATGTCTATTTACTGTTTTTTTTGTTTGGAGAGAGAGAGAGAGAGAGAGTGACAGAGTGTGAGCAGGGCAGGGGCAGAGAGAGAGAGGGAGACACCGAATCCGAAGCAGGCTCCAGGCTCCGAGCTGTCAGCACAGAGCCCGACGCGGGGCTCGAACCCACAAACGTGAGATCGTGACCTGAGCCGAAGTCGGACGCTTAACCGACTGAGCCACCCAGGCGCCCTGAGACATTTTCATTTTGAAACAAGGCTGCAATGTTTAATCCAAAGGTCAAGGCACTGTGGTATTTGCTGTCACTTAGGAATCTCTTCCTTCCATGTACTAGTCTTGCAATTTGGGTACAGTCGCTGCCACTTTGACAGAACGATAGGCTCCCGTTAGGTCGGACAGCTCAGAGAGAACGGCACATTTCCCCCCATTCAATTAGGCTTCCATTCTTGATAAATAAAACTGGACTTGAAACGACCCCCCATAAAATAAAATTTATAGAAACATGATTTATAGAAGCAAGATTTATAGAAACACGGACACCTACCTGCAAATCCCCTCCAATTTTATGCAGCATTGATTCTACTGTGTTCATCAACCCTGAGTAGACTGAACACAATTTAAATATTTCTTGGCTTGTCTGCGGAGCATCAAGTCTTGTCCATAGCTTGGACACTCCTAACTCCCTTCGCCCCCGTCAACTCTGCCAGTTGTTTAAACTGCTCGAATCTTTCTGCAGCCACAGCTTTTAAGTGAGAGTCTTTTTATTGCTTTGGGCATGTTCCTTCTCCCAGCCAGCGCTCAGAATTTTAACTATCTCACTATTCAATTTCTCTCTGTCTCTTTACATGGGGGAGAAACTGGATTGCTGTTCCACACAGTTTGGCAAAGGCTAGCAGGGAGTGAGAGATTACAGCCAGATGCACATCTGCACGTCAGCAGCAAGAAGGTCTGGGATGGTGCTTTTTCAATCAGAAGGGAGTCGTTTTGCCCCTCTCGAAGGAGAGGGCCTCCTCCCTCCCATCAGATATTTGGCGGCTGGATGCTCACTGATTAATTACTGAGGCCGCATCGACACACAATTGGTTTTCTTAACAGCAATCCTAGCAGGCTTCCAGTTCACTCGTGAATGTGCCTTTTATTTTTAAAAGCTACCCTCCTTTCCCAAAGCATACATTTAAAAAAAAAGGAAAAATAGAAAAATCGTTAAAAGAACAAAGGATGATTTTTAAACAAATGACTCTACCACAGTTTCTACTAGTAGAAATTCAAGCACCAGGGGGAGAGTATTTTCAGGGGCAGGGAAACATTGTGAGTACCCTTCGAATCAGAACACCAAGCCAAACAGTTATTCTATTGGCACATCACATGAGGTATCATTCCTCATATCTTCCGGTCAAGTACAGAAATCTATCTTATATTGGAAAGGTAAGGCAGCATAGGCATCTTTTCTCTGTACCCCAACAGCCCCCCCACCATGTGCCTAGTAGAGATAGTATATCAAGTTCATTATTAGTAAGTTCCTTTTTCTAGTTGGACTCATTACTGAGCCTTTCCATCTGTTTTCCAAGACATATGAGGTCCCCGATACAATCACTCCAGGAAACCTAACCTGGTTCCTGCCTCTTGGGTCACATTCTCTTTTCTAAGGAGCTCAGCATACAATGCAGCCAGTGCTAGAAGTAGTTGATCGCAAGAAGTATAGTTATGGGTTCTCCAAGACGGGCTAAATGTGCAAGTCTGGGTCGACAGTCACTACTTTAAGATCCCATCTCTGTATCGGGGGAAATACTGGAATCTGACAAATGAGCAGTAGCTCTCTGATATCAATGACAATTTGCTATGCAAAATTTGGGGGCAGTCCAAATGAAAAAGTGTTTACCTGAGTCCTGAGAAGCTGCCCCTACTCATCCTGCCCCCCAAGCTCATCTCTCTCCGCTCTCCCAGATACCACACACCTTGTGGGCCACTCCAGTTCTAAACTGTGATATAACCGATAGATGTTCATATGTATGACATACCCCATGGGTATACTTGGGGACTACACAATTCTTGGCATGCCAGCGATTAATTGGGCCCTTGTCTCTAACTCTCATTAAAACATACTGAAATGTTGGGGCACCTGGGTGGCTCAGTTGGTTGGGCGTCCAACTTCGGCTCAGGTCATGATCTCACATCCGTGGGTTCGAGCCCCACCTCGGGCTCTGTGCCGACAGCTCGGAGCCGGGAGACTGCTTTGAATTCTTTGTCTCCCTATCTCTGCCCCTCCCTGCTTGTGCTCTGTTTCTCTCTGTCTCTCAAAAAATAAGATAAAACATTAAAAAAAAAAAAAAGATACCGAAATGCAAACAAGCAAGAATGGCGCTGTTATTATAAGGATAACCTTGAACCCATTCCAACTCATAACTCAAGTAAATCATTCAGCAATTTTGGTAACTTCACTACTATCAGTAACAAATTATCTACGCTACACTTTACAGCCAATCATGACCCATCAGCTGTGGTTAACAATGGCTACTCGTCACATCAGTGACCTGGCCTGCTCTCTCGTGCCTCTGCACATGCTTTTCCCTCTGCTTCAAAAGGTCTAAAACCCCACATAATAAGTCCACCAAACAAGCTTGTTGATTGACTGAAGGAATGAACGAATGAAGTGCTTGCGACCTCAGATAAGCCTCCCACCGCGTTAATAACGTTCACACATCGGGCCACAGCCATGCACAGATGAAAAATAATATTCTGTTACGACTAGGAAAGTCAACTGTAATTATGGGCAATTTTCTTAACCAGAAAGCATTGAGAAGCAAGATGCTTTGCAGCTGTACATTTTTATTAAGGGCCGTTTAAATAAACATAAAACATGTTTGCCAGGGGAGGGTAAGAAGACGGATGCAAATTTCAGTCAGAAAATAGGTACATTCATTATTTTTTTTTTGCATTTGCCTTAAAATGTGCCCCTAAAACAGCAATTACCCCTTGGATGTCATTTTTGACCAGCGACAGGGACCAGAAATAGTGACTTAATTTAGGCAGGAGTTTGCTGGTACATAATATGGCTACTGTGCCTGGAGTCTTTCTTGGTCATAAAAGCAGCAAGGAAGTATGACATAACGTTATGATGGTAAATCACAGCCCAAGCCATTTGGGTTGGCAGAATTTGAAAGACAAACATTACTTCAGGAGCGGAGAAGACGTGCCTAATTACCTCCGTGCCTGGGCTGGGTTCCCTGCCGTGTCGTTCCTGGACTCAGGTGTGTCCACACGGCCAGGGGCCACGTGTGCAGGGGCCAGCGTGGCTTGGTGAGGAAGGAGGCGCCTGGAGATGGGAGGACCGGCAGCCCCACCCCTGCAACCTCCTATCCAGGGAAATCAGGCAGCTGAACCCAAGGAGAAGGGCAGCCTCCAGGGGCCCTGTGGAGCCTGGAGGGAGGGAGGCGGCGGGAAAGGGAAGAGGCTGGTCCCTGCCTGCCTGGATGAGGTGGGGAGCTGAACCCATGGCATTTGCGCATCTCCACCATTTTTCCCTCGGGCCAGCCCAAATCACCGCCTGCTTCCCTCCTGAGGTCTCCCTGTCTGGCTGCAGCTGAGGCCCAAATGGGCTTGGGGGCTCACCCACCCCAGGTGACCACAGTCTAGGGGTGGGGTCTTCTGTGCTTGCTTGCTGCCTTTTGGGGGGCTCAGAAATTTCCGTTCCTTTGTAGCTTTGGTTTTACACGGATGGCCCCGGGCCACCCTCCTCTCCTGCTTCTGTTTTCTGTCTGTCTGCATCTCTCTCTCTCTCTTTCTCTCAGTCTCTCTGTCCCTTTATGGAAATCAGCTACCCTCTCACAGCAGGGTAGGTTATAATAGAATCCCGGCAGCGACGCTTTCCCTGGGCCACTCATCCCTTTGCCAGAGCTTTTATTTTTTTCTCTCACTCCTCAAGGGTAGCCCCCAAATCCCATTAATTCTCAAACTTTCTCTCTCTTTTTAATTGCGATGATATACACAGAACATAAAATTTACATTTTTTAAAAAATCCAAAATGCAGGGGGCACCTGGGTGGCTCAGTCACTGAAGCGTCCGAGTCTCGGCTTCGACTCAGGTCATGATCTCACGGTTCGTGAGTTCAAGCCCCACATAGGGCTTCGCACTGACAGCGCAGAGCCTGTTTGGGATTCTCTCTCCCCCCCCCCACCCTTCCTCCACTCGCGCTCTCTGTCTCTCTTTCAAAATAAATAAACTCAAAAATAAATTAAAAAAAATAAAATCCTGAATGCATTTATTGGGATAGTTTCCCACTCATCTTGATTTAGCGTGCTTTTAGTGCTGCTTCCGTCTGAGGGAGCATCTTTCCGTAAGCCTTGCTTGTCCTCCTGCAGGCTGGCAGGGGACAGTGGAGCAGCCAACAAACAGGACTACGGTCTACTTTCCGTCTCTATGAATGTGACTACTCTAAGTCCGCCGCCTAAGTGGAATCACACAATGTTTATTTTTTGTAACAGGCTCATTTCATTTAGGCTAACGTCTTCAAGGTTCATCTACGGTGTGGCAGGTGTCAGAATTTCCTTCCTTTTTACGGCTGAGTAATATTCCATTACGTGGACGTACCACCTTTTGTTTACATTCGTCCGTTGACAGACACGTGGGTTGCTTCTGCCTTCCGATCTTTCCCTTGAACTGTGGAAACATTAGGAATGAACACCCAAAGTGCTGAAGCTCTCAGGTACCCCATCCTCTGTTCTCCAGAATCCTCATCTTTGATCATCACAGCCCCCAGGTATTGATTATACAGATCAGTTCCTAAGTGGTTGGCTTACTTTATAGCGGTTAATCTTCACAAGAATGCAGTGAGGTGGGTGTTGCTCCCATTTAACAGAGGGCGATACTGAGTCTCAGAAAAGCTAAGCAACTTGCGTAAAGTCAAACGGTTAAGAAACAGCGGAGCTCAGATTTGAAACCCCCAATCAGGCCTGTCTGGCTCCAAAGCCCCTACTGAGAACCGCCACTCCTAGTCTCCACCCGAGGCCCAGAGACCTTTGCCACCAGTTGCTACTTCCTTCGGTTTGGTTTCAGCTTGGGTTGGTTGGGAAGAAAAGTAGAGCTTGCTCCACGCACTGACAGACCACTGACCACCTGTGCCTGGAAGGGCCCTTTGAATCCTCAAATCCTGGCCACCACCTCTTGCACACGCACATGCATGCCTACATACACACACACTGCGTTCCGAGATCATTCTACTCTGGAGACTGTTTGCTCATCAATTAGTAGAAGAAGACTGGTCTAGACGAGGCACTTGGTTCATGTTCTTGGATCTGCTACGCTTCCGCAAGCTATTTGTTTCGTTTCCTCTCCCGGGGCAATCTGCTCTTGAATGGATTAATTAAAGAGGTGCCCGGCATTTTAAAATGCTAGAAGAATTAGGCTTGAGGCTGTTGGCAGATGTTCACCTGTTAATGTAAGTGTGTCGTAGATGCCCGAGCGACACCGGTTTCTACCGAGGAAAAGAAGGGCTGAGGGACTCTGTGGCTGAGATTGGGGTGTGTGTGGAGGGGTGCCCCATGGGGGTGAGCAAAAGCATAATGGGGCAGGGAAGTTGCAGATAGAAAACACAAACTCAACTGCCTCCATTTTGCCAGGAGCTGGCCAAGTCCATAGCTTTCTCTGACACTACCCCGAAAGACTGGCCAGAGTGGCTGTGCACATGCCAGTACCCTGGGCAGCAGCAGGCCCAGCTGGGTAAACAGAAGTACAGGAGCAAAACAAGCCAATAAATCAAGGTGCAGCTCTAGCCTGCCCCAGTCCCCTCCTCCCTCTTCCTTTCCAGCTCCCCCGGGTCTCCCTATCAAGCAAATGGGCCCAGGTGTCCTTTAATCTATCTCCTTTGCCCTTCACAAGGGAGAAATGTATCTGTAGGAAGGGTGAGCTCAGCCCCACCTGTGACCTGCGTCCAGGGTTTCTTGCAGGGACCTGTGAGTTTCACACATCCAGCTGCTAATGGCAGAAAAGACAAGCAGACGTGGGGTGTTTGAGAAGCTTACGGTTGGCCTATGGTTAGAGGGGCCCTGGGTGGCTGACCTTTACAGAGTTACAGAGATGAATGGGCATGTTCTCCACTTCAAGCATTGGAACATGAGCCACAGCCTATATTAAGCACACAGAGCCCTGATAGAACCAGAGTTGACCTCAAACTCCACCACTGCCCCTTTGCCTCATGACTTGCGTTTTTCATACACTCCCTGTGCTCAAATTTGGAGCTCTCACATTTTTGAGAGCCCTAATCCTGCTGGCAAATGGATATTATCACCCGCTGTTGTGTCATTGATCCGCAGAGGGCTTCTTCCTTCCGGAGGCCTACACGGTGTCATGTTCCACTGGGTGGAGGTCTTCTGACTGCTCTATCCCCAGTGCCTAGAACAGTGCTAACATATCATTGGTGCTGATTAAATACTCGTTGATAGAATGAATAAATTAGCATAATGTAATGGCTTAGGGGTCAGTCTCTGAAGTCAGACCAGAATTCCAGCCCAGGTTCTGCCAGTTTGACCTTGGCAAAGATAACTTTCCTTGGCCTTGATCTTCTTGTCTATAAAATAATAGTATCATAAAAAGACTAATGCGTGAATTAAAAAAAAATAATGCACGTACTGCACTTAGCCGGTGCTTGACCCATAAGTCCTCAGTAAACTGTTAGTTATTATTGTTTCTTTGTACATCAACTCGAGGCAACTGGTCTAGATTGCCAGGGGTGCTGAACTAAAGATTCTGTGGTCTCAACCTGACCGATGGAAAAGAGGGCTTTAAGGCCTGCTGTGAGTGAAGACAGGAGAAATGGGAGCTTACTTGCAGGAGATTTGCCTTCTCTGGTTTGGCTGTGAAAATGGCCAACCCCAAACCATCTGGAATACTCTTCAGGGAAAAGTACATCATGTACATATGGCAAATTGCTTTCATCAACCATTCAGGTGTAGGAAAAAAACATATGCCTTCAGCGGGGACTGCCGCCCACAGTAAGGGCAAGGTGGAGGGTAGGCCTGCCTACTAAAATTCTGAAACCCTTCAAATAGCCCACTACTTGCCCAAGGGTTGGAAACAGCATTCTTCATCAAAGAAGCAGACCCTGATGAGAAGTCACTCCCTTATTCTTGATGGAGTCTTTGGCTCTATAAGAAGAATGACGGTCTTTCCATGTGCTTTTCAGTCTGTCAAGTGTCACACGCTATATTTCAAACATGTAAGTTGACATCGTGTGAGCAATACTGCACTCATTTCCAACCCTATTTGAACTTCAAAGGACATGTCAGCCACATTAGTCCCACCTAAGTATGTGGCACTTTTGATCAACAGGTACCTGATGGCCAAGAAGACTTAGAGGCCCATGTGTATTTAGAAATGGAGCCAAGAAAGGGAATTTGGGACTAAAGGTAAATGAACTTAAGTCTTGTAAAGTTTGACTTCATCTGTAAACACAAAGCACATGAGGTCAGAGAAATTCTTAAATTCTCTATCTGTTTTAAAACACTCCAATGACATCATCTTGAGTCTGGGAGTGTCTTTGGGGTCTGGAGAAGTGTGAGCCAGGAAGCTTCCATGGAGAGAAAAAAATTTTCCCCATCACAAATTCTCTCCAGAGACTTTTAGCTCTCAACAAAGCTGTGGGGTAGACTTGGGCCAGGAGGGGCACTGTGAGCGTAGAAGTCTAATCTTTCACTCCCTATTCGCTGAACCTGCTTCACCAAATAATGAACTTGCCTGTGTACATTACTCGAAAAGTACCTAAAGAACAACCTGCTCTCCAGAAATACCTCCTTCTTGGCCTCTAGCAAGCCATCTTTTTTTTTTTTTTTTACAGCTTTGGGGCTTGACATTCCTCTTGATCAGAGAATTCGGACAGGGTAACTTAGGGAGGGGCCTTAGCAAACAAGAACACGTGACTCAAGCAAGTGGATGCCATCTGGTCAGTTAGCAATTGTTGGCAAGGGACACTCAACAGGGAACCAATTATGAGAGTAGTCTCAGGGCCTAAAGTCCCAGCTGGGGGGCAGAGACCTCAGAGATATAATCCCAGAACCTGGCTACTTGAGGCCACTGGGGGGCTGGACAGAGCAGCAGAAAAGGGAGATTTGGGGGTAAAGAAGACAAATGTTTGCATTTTGCCTGGAGTCATGCTGGACAGAGTCCTTTTTCACCAGACAGAAGGAAGACAAAGCTCAAAGACTGCTTACCTCCTTTTCTCTGCCCACCTCCCTCCCTTGCCAAATGAATCGGGTACAAAGGGGCTTGTGAATAATCGTGTTTTGCAGAAAGGTTAGGCCCCCTCTTTATGGGCTCCTTACTGATAAAGAATTTATAACAGTCATTCTCTAAACAGAAAGAATTTCGCCCAAGTCATTTTCACCTTACACCTGAGCAAAAACTATGGACAAATGTTCTTTATGAATATAGATGTAAAAATCTTCAAAAAAATTTAGAACAGGTAAATCCATAGAGACAGACTGTAGATTAGCGGTTGCCAAAGGCTAGGAAGAAAGGAAAATGGGGAGTGACTGATTAATGTGTATGGCTTTTCCTTCTGGAGTGATGAAAATGTTCTGGAACTACAAAGTAGTGATGATTGCACAACAGTGTGAATGGACTAAATGCTACTACTGGGTTGGACACTTTGAAATGGTTGAAATGGTGAATTTTATGTTATGTGTATTTTACCACAATAATAAAATCCTCAACAAAATACAGTTGACCCTTAAAGAATGCAGGGTTAGGGACACCAACCCCTCCCTGCATTTAACAATCCACATGTAACTTTTGGTTCCCCCAAACCTTAACTACTAATAGCCTACTGTTGACTAAAAGCCTCACCGATAACACAGTCGATCAATACATATTTTGCATGTCATATTATTATATACTGTACTCTTTTTTTTATTTTTTTTTAAAATTTTTTAACGTTTATTTATTTTTGAGACAGAGAGAGACAGAGCATGAACGGGGGAGGGTCAGAGAGAGAGGGAGACGCAGAATCGGAAACAGGCTCCAGGCTCTGAGCGGTCAGCACAGAGCCCGACGCGGGGCTCGAACTCACGGACTGCGAGATCGTGACCTGAGCCGAAGTCGGACGCTTAACCGACTGAGCCACCCAGGCGCCCCTATACTGTACTCTTATAATAAAGTTAGAGAAAAGGTTATTAAGCAAATCATAAGAGAAAATACATTTACACTGCTATACTGTATAACTGCCTCAATCTGACAAAGGGCATCTATGAAAAACCCACAACTAACAAAATTTAATGGTATAAGACTGAAAGCTCTTTCCTTAAGATCAGGAACAAGACAAAGATTTCTACTCTTACTCTATTCAACATTGTACCAGAGGTTCTAACCAGGCCAAGTAGGCAAGAGAAAGAAATAAAAGGCATCTATATTAGAAAGAAAGAAGTAAAAATATCCCTACTCATAGATGATATAATCTTATATGTAGAAAATTCTAAAGAATCGACCAAGATAACCTATTAGAGCTAGTAATGCTCAGCAAGGTTGCAGGATACAAGTTAAACACACATACAAAAAATGAGCAAAGGAAGAAAAAGAGAGACAGAGACAAACCAAGAAACAGACTCCTAGCTATAGAGAACAAACTGATGTTTACCAGAAGGAAGGGCAGGAGGAGGGATGGGTGAAATAGGCGAAGGGATTAAGGAGTACACTTGTGATGAGCACAGGGTGTTGTATGGAATTGTTGAATCACTATATTGTACACGTGAAGCTACTCTAACACTGTGTGTTAACTATACTGGAATTTAAAATCAAATAAAATTTAAAAAATCAATTGTATTACTATACACAAGCCATGGACATCCTGAAAATTAAATTAAGAAAACAATTCCAGGGGCGCCTGGGTGGCTCAGGACGTTGAGCATCTGACTTCGGCTCAGGTCATGATCTCACAGTTCATGGGTTCGAGCCCCGCGTCGGGCTCTGTGCTGACAGCTCAGAGCCTGGAGCTTGCTTCGGATTCTGTGTCTCCCTCTCTCTCTGCCCCTCCCTCGCTCATGCTCGCTCTCTCTGTCTCTCTCTCTCTCTCTCTCTCTCTCTCTCTGTCAAAAATAAACATTAAAAAATTTTTTAAAAAATAAAAAAAATTAAAGAAAGAAAACAATTCCATTCCTAATGAAGTAATAAAATAGGAATAAATTTAACAAAAGAAGTGCAACACTTGCACACTGAAAACTATAAAACATTATTGAACAAAATAAAAGAAGACCTAACTAAACGTAAAGACATTCTTTGGGTATGAATTAGAAGACATAACGTTGTCGGGGTACCTGGGTGGCTCAGTTGGATAAGCGGCCGACTTCAGCTCAGGTCACTGATCTCCACATTCATGAACTCAAGCACTGCGTGGGGCTCTGTGCTGACAACTCGGAGCCTGGAGCCTGCTTCGGATTCTGTCTCCCTCTCTCTCTGCACCTCCCCCACTTGCACTCTCTCTCAAAAATAAACAAATATTTTTTAAAAATTTTAAAAAGAAGAAATATCATTGCCAAGATGTCAATAGTCCCCAGATTAATTAATTTGAATCAAACAGATGCACTGCAAGCCCCAACAACATCCCAGCTGGCTTTTCTTTCAGAAATTGACACGCTGATTCTAAAACTCACATGGAAATGGCAAGAGACTAGGAGCTAAAACTATAAAAACTAAAACTCTTAGAAGAAAACATAGCTATAAATTCTCGTGACCTTGGATTAGGCAACGGAGTCTTAAATTGGCCAAAAAGCACAAGTGACAAAAGAAAAAGATAAATTGGACTACATAAAAGTGTAAAGCTGTCATACTGTAAATTATACCATCTAGAACATGAAAAGACATCATGAAGAATGGGAGAAAATATTTGCAAGTCACATACCTGATAAGGGACTTAGAGCTCTTACAACTTAATAACAAAAAGACAAATAGCCCAATTAAAAGTGGAAAAAAGATTTGAAAAGACAGTTCTCTGTATAAATGGCCAATAAGTACATGAAAAGATGTTCAGCATCATTAGCCACCCAGAAAATGCAAATAAGAACTATAAAGAGATATCATTTCACATCCACTAGAATGGCTACAATAAAAAAAGACAGATAACAACAAGCGTTGGCAAGGATGTGGAGAAATTGGAATGCTTATATGCTACTGGCAGAAATGTATAATGACGGTGACACTTTGGAAACTGGTCTGGCACTTTCTTAAAAGGTTACACATAGTTATCATAAGACCTAATAACTCCACTCCCAGGGATATATAGCCAAGAGAAATGAAAACATATCCACTCAAAAAGGTGTATACAAATGTTCATGACAACACATTCACAATAGCCAAAAGGTGGAAACAACTCAAATGTCCGTCGACTGATAAATGGATAAAGAAATTTAATATATCTATACCATGAAATATTATTCAGCCATAAAAAGAATAAACCTTAAAGACATTAAGCAAAGTGAAATAAGCCAGACAAAAAAGGCCACACGTTATATGATTCCATTTATATGAAGTGCCCAGAATAGCAAAATCCATAGACAGAGAGAAAATTAGTAGTTGCCAAGGCCTGGGAGGGGCTAGGACAGGGCCGGGTATGGGACTGCTAATGTGTGAGAAATGTCTTTTTGGTGTGACGAAAATATTCTGGAATTGGATAGTGGTAATGGTTGTACTACTTTTTGAATATGCTAAAACCACTGAATTTTATAGTTTAAAAGAGTATATTTTATGCTATATGAATTATACTGCAATAAAAAATGAAAAAAAGTTTTCTTGGGGAGATCACTCTGATTTTTGGTATGTAACTCAGAAGGAACTCATGGAATTACGTCGCACGTTATAATAAAACTTTTCAACTCTCATCTTCTTATTTCTATGAACGAGATTTCTCAGTCCTTATGTATATAAAGAAAGAAAACTAGAAATGGAATAGATGCTGAGTACTGTCTTTCTAGCAAAAAGCAGTATTTATTCATGGATACCTGAAAAAAATCCCATCCATTTCATTAAGAGATGCACTTAAATAAAAGTTTACTTTTACGTGGTAATCTTGTCAAAAATGCATAAAGTCAATCTGATTGTGAAAAACATCACACAACCCTAAATTGAGGGACATTCTACAAAGTAGCTTGCCAGTATCTTAAAAAAAGGTGTCAAGGTCATGAAAGACTGAGAAAGACTAAAGAACTGTTACAGACTGAAAGGGATTAAGGAGATATGACAACTCAATCCCATATGGGATCCTAGATTCGATCCTGGAACAGAAAACAAACAAACATCAGTGGAAAGGCTGGGAAAATCTGAATAAACTCTGCTGTTTAGTGCAACAGACTGAATGTGTCCACCCCAAAATTAGTATATTGAAATCTAACCCCCAACGTGACGGTATTAAGAGGTAGGGACTTTGGTAGATAATTAGGTCACGAGAGTGGAGCCCCCACGAATGGGATTAGTGCCTTTATAAAGGGGACTCCAGAGAGCTCTCTCTCCGTTTCTGCCATGTGATGGCAGTCCGCAACCCAGAAATGGGCCCTCACCTTACCAGGCTGACACCCATTTCTCAGACCTCCAGCCTCCAGAACTATGAGAAATAAATTTCTGTTGCTTATAAACCATCCAGTCTGTGGTACTTAGTTATAGCAACCTGAACTAAGACATTTAGTCAGTATTATGTGCCAATGTTAATTTCCTGGTTTTGATCCCTGTACTACGGTTAAGTCCGTCAACATTACGGAAGACAGGTGAAAGGTATATAGGAACTCTCTGTACTGTTTTTTTTCAACTTTCACATAAATCTACAATTACTTCAAAATAAAAAGAAAATCACAGGGGATTCTCGGGCAAAAATGGTTGATGACTATTGAGTTACATGAGTCACAGCACCCATGAGACTAAAGCAAACCAGTGCAACTCTTCCTGGTTCTGAGACCTGAGAGAAATTTCTCCCCCGGTGCCCTCACCGCGCACTGATGTGATCAAGTCCTTAGCATCCTTTTGCAGGGAACAGCAACAAGTAGGGCTCATTTTTCTCTCTGCAAGTCTACATTGCGCACTGAGAGGATGCTTCCATCTCTCTCAAGTGCAGCGGCTCAATTTATTTTTTTTTTTTTTCCAAAAGAGTGCTCTTCCTGATTACAAAAGTTCTGGAAAACAAAGGTAACTCCAAACAAGAAGATACAAATGCCTGCAATTGCACACTCCAATGAGTACGTTGGGCTATTTCCTCCTAGTCTTTTTCTGTGCATACATACACGATTTGTTGGGGGGGGGGCAGTTCTTTTAATAAAAATATGAATCATCCCAATGTAACTGTAAACTACTTTTCTTTATAATTACAATAAAAGACCATCTCTCCACATCATGACGTTTTTCTCCCACATTTTAAGTCACAAGATAAAATTCCTTTGTGTGGAAGCACCAAAATTGATGTTACTGACCCCCTATTACTGGATTTTATGCTCGTCAACCCTACAGGGCCAGGGGCCCTGTCTCTGCCAGAATCTCTGCATGCAGCCTAGGCAATTAGACCAAGCCAAGTGAGCCAAGAAACACTGATGGCTAATTAATAAGAAGATAGGGTTTCTGCTCTTCCAAAATATAAGCAAGCCTCAGAATGTTGCTTCCTAGTGGATGACGGTGAGCTGTGGTGCCTATCTCCCTGCACCCCTATTTAGAAAAATGTTTGAGTCTATCTCCAAATATCATATATGTATATAATGTTAATATATTTATTTATATATTTAAGAACATATACTTAAGTACATATATATTGCTGGTTTACAAATTACATTAATGTACTGCATACTAAATGCTAATTATGGACATTATATAATATACACAAAAGCAGAAAATTATTTATAAATAATGGATGAGTAATTTGTAAATTATAAACACACACTCCTGAGTTTGTTTAGTGTGTCTGTTTTATGTCATAAAGCATATACAGAAAATAGAAATTTAAAAGTGGTAAAATCAAGAGGCAATGGAAACAGAAGTTCTAATATTTTCTTCCTGCACACACTCCACTTTGGAGATGGAGTGGGATGAATGGAGAGATCTTCAACTCTGTCCATTACTTGCTTGGAAAGAAAGGCAGCATGTCACTTGTCATAACACCTTCAAACAGCTCCTGAAAGAGTCCTCAGTCAGGAAGTCTACCTCAAAGCCTCTTGGACCCCTCTAGGCATTTCAAATTGGCTCCTGCAGAGGACTGGTGACCTCTGTGCCACACGGTCGTTCGTTACACTGCTGGTGTGTTGTCTATTGACTTTAGATTGTTGGAGCCTGTAGGCAAGAGGCGGGCCATTAATCTGTCCAGCACTTAGCATGCTGTTAGCCTTCATTGTTAGAGGCCACTGTGATTTGTAGACCAAACACTGGCCCTGGAGTCAGAAAACCTGGGTTTTGGTCCCTTCTCTGCCCCTTGCTTAGCTGTGTGACCTTGGGCAAGCCCATTTATCTCTCTGAAGGAAGCCTCAGTGTGCCATAGGAGGCAGTGTAATAAGCAGAGGAGACCTAGACCCTAGAATCAGCCAGACCGGGCTCAAATCTCAGCCCTGCCATTGGGTGCTCTATAATCCGGGACAAGCTCAGGTTCCATGTTCTCATTTTCAACTGGGGGACAGCAGTAATACCTATCTCACAGGCTTGTGAAAAGTTCCTCGAAGAACACTCAATAAATGTTTGCTGAATCTGACATTTAAAGGTAAGCAGAACTACTGAATATCAAAGTCCTCCAAAATTGGGGCACCTGGGTGGTTCGGTCAGTCAAGCGCCCAACTCTTGATCTCAGCTCAAGTCATGGTCTCATGGTTCCCAGGATCAAACCTTCATCCGGCTGGGCTCTGTGCTGACAGCACAGAGCTTGCTTGGGATTCTCTCTCTCCCTCTCTTTCTGTCCCTCCCTCCCTCACATGTGCACATGCTCTCTCTCTCTCTCTCTCTCTCTCTCTCTCTCTCTCTCTCAAAATAAATACATAAACATTTTAAAAAGTCATCCAAAAGCATCTGTTCCAACCCCCTCACTCCACAGATGAACATACTGAGGGCAAGCCTGGGGAAGGGGGTTTGTCCAAGGCTACACCCTGAGTTCTGTCTCTTCCATAGTCAGCAAACCTGGATTCTCATTAGGGTGCTACAATTATCTCCAGGTGGATTACCCTCAACCACCCCTTTGCTTGTAATACACATTTAATAGTTATTGTTCTACATACGAGGGAAGGAATAGGAAGGGAGGAGAAGAGCCATGACACTAAACTAAGGCCCACAGGTCGCATAAAAACTTTCAGCCATTCAGAAGGAATTGGGGTGACAATAACTTTCGTGATAATGGCTCACACACTAAGGACCAGGTATGACGCTAAGCACTTTCCATATATTAATGTACTTAATCCTCACAACAGCTATATAATCCCCACTTTACAGCTGAGGAAATGGGCTCAGAAAAATTTCTCACTTGCCCATGGTTATACACCGGGAAAGCTAGGATTCCAACCTAGGTAGTCTGTCTTGGGCAGTGGTTCTCCAACTCGAGTAAGCACTGGAATCAACAGGAGAGCTCGTTCAAACACAGATGACTGGGTCCCACCTTCAGAGTTTCTGAGTAAGTAGGTCTCGGATGGGGCTCGAGAACTTCTATTTTTAATGAGTTCCCTGTTGATACTGCTGCTGCCGGTGGTAGAAGGGCCACAACTGTGCACATCAATAGTATATGATTCTACATCCAACCACCTTATTAAACTACCCAGGTCACTCTCTTGCAAATTCTTCAGTGACTCTTCCATAACCTTAAGATAAAATACAGATGCCTCCTTAAAACACACAGGGCATTTCATGATCTGGCTGTATTTAGCTTTCTAATCTCATCTCCTTCTGGTACCCTCCATACACCACATGTCCATCCTCCAAAGTTGTTTTTCCACTGCAGAAGGTACCAGAAGTTCCCTCTGGCTTCTGTCTGCATTTGCTAGTGCTTCTCTCTGGGATGCCTGCACCTTCACATGCTCCTCCTGCCAAACTTAACTAACTTCTTGTGCTTTAAGGTTAGAGGTTCGGCTCAAGCATCACTTCCTTCCAGAAACTTAACGGGATCCTACTTCCTACCCCCGCTCCAAGCTGGAATGACAGGCCTCCTTGGGGCTCCCAGTTCTCTGGCCTTCCTTCCTGCTCTCACTATACTGTACTTTTCAACGTTTATTTATTTTTGGGACAGAGAGAGACAGAGCATGAACGGGGGAGGGGCAGAGAGAGAGGGAGACACAAAATCGGAAACAGGCTCCAGGCTCTGAGCCATCAGCCCAGAGCCCGATGCGGGGCTCGAACTCACGGACCGCGAGATCGTGACCTGGCTGAAGTCGGACGCTTAACCAACTACGCCACCCAGGCGCCCCTATACTGTACTTTTCTATATAGTGATTTCTCCTATAACCATGAGGGACTTGTTTTTATTCATATTAGTATTCCCAGCACTTGATATGTGGTAAATGTTTGTTAAATGAATGTACAAGGTTGATGGTTGGGGAACATCACAGAACCCAAATAACAATATTAAAAAACTGTTTGGTGAGGAGTACCTGGCTGGCTTAGTCAGTAGAGCATGCAACTCTTGATCTTGGGGTTGTAACTTTGAGCCCCATGTTGAGTGTAGAGATTACTAAAATAAAATCTTAAAAATAAATAAATAAAAATAAATAGGAACATCGGGTGGCTCAGTCGGTTAAACGTCCGACTTCAGCTCAGGTCATGATCTTACAGTTCACAAGTTCGAGCCCCACGTCGGGCTCTGTTTTGACAGCTCAGAGCCTGGAGCCTGCTTCAGATTCTGTGTCTCCCTCTCTCTGTGTCTCTTCCCTGCTTATTCTCATTCTCTCTCACTCAAAAATAAATAAAACATTTAAAAAAATTTTTAATAAAAATAAATAAATAAAAACTATGTGGTGAAAATATAGAATCAGAAAAAGCAAACTGTCTCTTTCTGTAAGCCTGTCCCAGTGGCGCAGAATTTATCAACCATTCTTTTTCCCATTGCCTATCTCCCTTTCACTCTTTCTCTTCCTCCCCAACTCCACCTACAGTGCTGGAGATATTCTAACCATGCTCCTGGGGCTACATTTCCAGTCCTTCTGCCCCAGTCTCTGATTGCCTCCAGATTGCCATTAAAGTTGCCCCCATATGCTGTGGGGAGAGAACCTATCTCTGGCAACACTATACGACTTAGCCAACTCCAGTTTGCAGGGGTGTGCTCCCCTTCTCTCAAAAGTAGGGAAAATCAGGAATGGAAGGAGAGGGCTGGGGCCGTATATCCTGGGTGACATAGATTTCAACTCTCTTTCCAGACTGTGGCTTATTCTCTTCAGGGCAGTTGTTTTCACCCTCTTAGAAGAATGGAACAGGATCATTTCTCATTATTTTTTTTTTCTGACATGAAGGCAGATAATGAATGCTGGATGGCCTTGTGATTTATGAGTTCCTTGAAAAGAGGTTGCTCAGCTGAGATCTAAGAAGCATAAGGCGAGTTTAATATTTATAATTTGTTTCTCCCAATGACTCATCTCAAGTTTCATCAAGAGTTGTGGTTCAGCCAAAGCAAACAGTAGGGGGAGCTATACTTTGTAAAGTGTAACTATGAGAGCCAACCAGCTCTGGTGGAAGTTCAAAGAGTCACGTAACAAACAACAACAAGCGGCAACAACAAAAAAAACTGGGAAGGAGAAAGAACCTAATTTCCAGAGTTACATTATAATATTCAAAATGACCAGTTTTTAACAAAAAATTATGAGACCTGCAAAGAAATAGACCATACCCAAGAAAAAACAGAACAACCAATAGAAACTGTCCCTGAAGAAGCCAAAATGTTGGACCTTTTAGACAAAGCTATTTGAAATATATCCAAGGAGCTAAGGGAAACCATGTCTAAAGAACGAAAGGAAAACGTGAGAATGATATCTCAATAAATAGAGAGTATCAATAAAGATGTAGAAATGATCTTTTGAAAGAACCAAATAGATATTCTGGAGTTGAGAAGTACAATAACTGATATGAAAAATTTACTAGAGAGTTTCAACAGCAGATTTGAACAGGCAGAAGAAAAAAGTCAGCAAACTTGAAGATACTGATATCCAATGTGAGAAACAGAAAGAAAAAAGAAGAAAAATGATCAGAGCCTGAGAGACTCATGGTACACCTTCAAATGTACCAACATATACATAATGGAAGTCTCCAAAGAAAAGGACAAAGAAGCAGGAAGAATATTTGAGGACATAATAGCCAAAACCTCCCCAAACTTGATGAAAAATATTCATCTACATATCCAAAAAGTTCAACTAACTCTACGTAGGATAAACTCAAAAAGGTCTGCACCTAGACAAATCATAAGCACACTGTCAAAAGCCAAAGGCAAGGAGAGAATCTTGAAAACAGCAAGAGAGAAATCGGTCATCACATACAAAGTATCCTCAATAAGATTAACAGCTGATTTCTCATCAGAAACAGGGAGGTATGAAGGCAGTAGGATGATATATGCAAAGTGTTGAAAGGCAAAAGTTGTCAACCAAGAATTCTATATCCAGGAAAAATTATCCTTACAAATGAAGGAGACTATTATTCAGCCACGCAAACACACACACACACACACAAAGAATAAAATTTTGCCATTTCCAACAACGTGAATAGACCTTGAGGGCTTTATACTAAGTGAAATAAATTAGAGAAAGGCAAATATCATAGGATCTCACTTATATGTAGAACCCAAAACACTAACCCAAGCTCACAGATACAGAGAACAGATGGGTGGTTGCCTGAGGTGGGGGGCGGGGGACAAAATGGGTGAAGGAGTCAAAAGATACAAACTTCCAGTTATAAAATAAACAGGTCAAGGGGTGGAATGTACAGCATGGTGACTATAGTTCATAAGGCTGTACTGCATATTTGAAAGTTGCTAAGAGAGTAGATCTTAAAATTCTTCATCACAAGAAAAAACTTTTTCTGTAAGTATGTATGGTGACAGGGGTTCACTCGACTTACTGTGGTGATCATTTTGCAATATATGCTAATGTTGAATCATGTTGTACACCTGAAGCTAATACAATATTATATGTCAATTATACCTCAATTAAAAAAAGAGGGGAAAGATGGCAAAGGGCATCCTTCAGGCCTCAATGAAAGGACATTAGATAGTAACTCAAATCCACACAAAGAAAGAAAGAGGCCCGGTGCATGTAATATTAATATTTATGGGTAAATATAAAGGTATTAATGTATTTTTGTAACTCCTTTTTTTCCACCTGATTGAAAAGACAACTGCATAAAGCAATAATTATGACTCTATGTTTATGGGCATATCATGTATAAGGATATAATTATGATGCTCATTTTACAGATAAAGAACCAAGGCATGCCCAGACTGAGGCATGGGGAGGTAGTGAGCCTTGCCAAGGTCACACCACGGTCGAGAGGTGGAGGCCAGAAATGAACACACGTCTGCCTGATAGCAGAGCCCATGAGCCTAAACCTTTTGCTTTGCTCTGCCTCTCCACCTAGCTGCTAGAGGGAAGAAGCTCAAAACATCCCACCGAAGATGGTTCTTGAAAGTAGCTTCTCCTTCATAGATTTTTACTATATTACTCACAGTGCCCCCAGCACAGGGCTAGGCACACAGCAGATACTCAATAATTCCAGTTGAACTGAGTTCACCCAGAGTGATCTACATAGTTCAGGGACCTAGGGACAAGGCAGCTTTAACAAGGGAATGGCAAGACTAAATATTATTCATTAGGTGTTTCCCATTTTACCAGGCACCATGCCAAGTGTTTGTATGCATTCAAGTTACCTAGTTTTATCCATATAAGAACCCTGAGAGTTAGGTCCTAGAACTATCTTGTCTTATAGAATGAGGAAATTGAGGCACCAAACGCTTAAATAACTTAAGCAAGGTCCCACAGCTGGTAAGTGGCAGAGCCTGAATGTGACCTCCCCCATGCTCTCTCCATTTGACCATGTCAGGAGTTCTGAGAATTTTCCAGGTATAGATACTAGTTACCAAATGAGTTGACATCCAGAGCCAGTAGTATGATTTCAGAAGTGCCAGAAAGTACCTTCTCTCAATATCCCTTTAACAACCCTCCCACTTGCTGGCCAACGCCTGAAATTCCACTGATAACGATCTATTCCTTGGGCTTAAGTTCCCGTACCCTGAAACGATGGCCTAGGGAAGAACGCATAGGCCACTGTGATATTCCTTCCAGAGAGATGCTTTCATTGTGCCCATACAGATAGGCAACGTAAGATGCCATCATGGCCAGAGAAGGGAAAAACACAGGAGCATGAGGGCCTGAGGCTGCATGAAGGAGAAAGGAACAGGTAGAGACCAGCAATAGACAAATGTCATTGTTTTGGAGAGGACCAGCCTTGGTCAAATGACAGTTATTGCTCTGCAAACATCCTCACAGACAGCACTGAATTTCTGAGAAGGAGAGTCGTTCACATGGGAGCCTTTGGAGCGAAGTTCTTCAAGGGGAGGTGGTGATGAAAACCCCAGACTTGTCTGTTTATCCTGGAAGTCCCTCAGTTAGCTCTGAGATGCTACTCAGCACAAACTCCTCTGATTGCCAATACTGTTACTGCTACCTGCGAAACGACTCCTGTTTGAAAGTAAGAGGAAGGGGACTGAGGAGCAGGTTGGGGGAAGGCTGGGGCAGCCTCCCGGGGAAGGGGAGGGATGGAGGTTGCAGCTGAGAGCTATGCTTTTCCACCCAGCTGCAGGGAGTAGTTGTGGGGAAAGAGGTCTTGTCTGGGCTCGGCTCTGCCTTCGATGACTGTATAACCTTGAGCGAGTCGTTCTGGCTGGTTCCTTCTCTCCACAGATCTTACATGCTTTCTATATACTGATGGCTCCTGTCCCTATATCCTTACACTAAAATCTCCCGGCTGAGCTAGAGCTGTTGTCCCAGGTGGGCCAGGTTCCCCTCCAGAGAACACTTACAAAACTAAACATCCTTTAATTTCATATATCCTTCTATAAGACAAAGAATGTTGGGGCACCTGGGTGACTCAATTGGTTAAGCATCTGACTCTCAATTTCGGCTCAGATCATGAGCTCATGGTTCGTGAGATTGTGCCCCACATTGGGCTCTGTGCTGACAGCTCAGAGCCTGCTTGGGATTCCCCCTTTCCTTTTCTCTCTCTGCCCCTCCCTGCTCGCTAGCTCTCTCTCTCAAAATAAACAAACAAACAAACAAAAAACCATTTAAAACAAAGACAAAGAATGTTCCCTACAGTCTGACCTTGGAATCTGTTCTCTTTGCTATGCCATGTTTTAATTCCGGGGTCACACTTCAGAGCTATGTGACCTGGAATAATGCACCTGAGCCTCAGTTTCCTGGTCTATAAAATGGGAATATAATCTTACTTGCCTGTCATATATTAAGCCCTGTGCCTGGCACATACTGAGCGCTCAAAACGTGCATGTAAAAGTGAATAAATGAACAATGGTTGGATTTGATTCCCAAATTTATGTTTTTGTATCAGCAGAAGATTGGGCCCTTGCTCTATCTGGGGGATATTTAAATAAAATGAAAGCCAAATAAAGCTTTAGAAATGCTGGGTAAAGCCTTCAGCCTTCTCGTCTACATTATAAGCCATCCCAGGGACCCGTCCCTAAACTGGCAAAGGCACACGAGCCACCTGGTACTTCATAAATGTTCTCTACCGCTGCCAGGGTGGAGCAGAGAGACTGGCACCACGTGACAGGAGACTCAGTGTGGTCTATTTGGTGGGATTTCTGGGCTATTTGGACTGGTCCACCCCACACCCGGTTTTCTCAATCACGTCTTTCCTGAAGCCTGAAATGTCCTCATTGTCGTCTGAGGAATCTTAATACAAAACTATCTACCCTATCAGGCGTCTGGGTGGCTCAGTCGGTTAAGCGTCTGGCTTCGGCTCAGGTCATGATCTCGTGGTCTGTGAGTTCGAGCCCCACTTCGGGCTCTGTGCAGACAGCTCAGAGCCTGAAGCCTGCTTCCGATGCTGTGTTTCCCTCTCTCTCTGCCGTCCCCCACTCACGTTTTCTCTCTCTCTCAGAAATAGACATTAAAAAAACCCATCTACCCTATCAGCTCTCATCCTAGCACTGTGGCCTCTACCCAGGAGGCTTTTTGTCCCCTTAGAGTCTTGTTAATATGCACATGTGCCTGTGATGCCCCAGGCTCTTACCAACTAACCTCCAACTTGCAGTTCAGTCCTTAGCAGGACTTGACAGAGTGGGACACAAAATCAGTATGTGAGCTAGAGGGCTTGCCTCACAGCAAGAAGGCAAGTGAGGCCAAAGGAGGTGGGGAACTGGGGGCCAGAGTCTCCTCCCTGACATTGCACACAACCCTGGTGACTGTCCCTCCAGTCTGCCTAAAGCTCCGGGCAGAAATGAAATCCAGCATCTGAGCAGCCCAAGATTGGACCATCAAGTCATACCAATTTGGCCTAATGGGTGCAGAGGAGGCTAGTCTACATTATAGACCATTTTTCAAAAAGATACAGTTTTATGACTGCCCAGCCGGTACAGTAGCATGGAACTAATAGCTAACCCAAGGGCTGCCAAGCCCCAGGCCTGCCAGATCTGTTTAATGACAAGATAAGAACCATTTATAATTAGCACATTTGGTCTGTAAATGGGCCCCGCTATACTCCTAGCCAACAGTTTGTTCCCAGGGTTGCGATGAGCATGTACCCACGATGCTTACTCCATTTTTAACAGGATCTCAAAGCAAACTCAACCTTTATGAAGCTTCGCCCCTAGCAGATGCTCCCAAATGCTGAGGGAGGGGCATCCAAAGCAGCGACTGAGGTTGGCTGGAGCCAGATCATCCAAAAGCAGCACTGTGGCGGGGAGACGAAACCCCGACCTTTGTTAGAATGAAGCGTCAGCGCCCTGAAACCAGAGCGGCGGCAGGCTCCCTTATCTGCTAGAAATACGCAGTCTCCCAAACATCAACTGAACACGCTTTTTTTGGTGGGCATCTAGTTGGCAGTAGGACAGTCAGAGATGCAACTTTCTGGTTACGTCAAACGAAACTGTTAGGAAAAGACATCCCAAGCAAGCTGGCAGGATACCCGCTTCGGTTTCCTCCCGGGAAAAGTGAATGCACAACAAGGATCCTGTGTGCGCTCTCCGGCCGTGGTCACACACACTCACACACACACACAAGTCCTTTGTTGGGCTTTGAGGCAGGAAATGGGAAATTAAAAAGAAGAGCCTGAGAAGCCATTTTATTTCATTTTCAGGCGGCTTCTCACCATCCTGCAAAGGAGCCAGCCCCGAGTGATACAGACTGGAGGCCCTCTCACGGAGTCTCACGTTTCATTCCCAATATAAAGCAGAGAACTTGCAGGGCTCAGCACAGGAGAAGCTTCATCTGATGGGGAAAAGCCTGTAGGTTCTGCAAGTAACCCAGGGTTGGCCTTGCGGGTGTGGTGAATCCGTGTTTTGATGAAGTGAACGCATAAAAGAGGTGAGTGTGTGCAAAAAAAAAAAAAAAAAAAAAAAAAAATCACAGGCAAAGCTCCAAAAACACCCACTTGAGCTGGGTCTGGAGAGGCAGCCAAACAGAGAGAGGCTCGCCTGTCTCCTTTAGACTTCTTTGGCAAATTTGGAGTTTGTGAGGATATGCACACAGGTAGTATGTGCTGCCCCCCACCCAAAGAACTGGGTCCGGCAACAATGGGGGCACCAGGGGGAGCCTGGGGCTGTTTCCTCCAAAAACTGGACAAGGAGGCTTTGGATCATCAAGGGGTGAGAGGGTTGCAGACAGAGTGAAAGCTTAAAGGTACAAAGGAGCATGGTGGGTGGCAGGGGTACTAGGTACCCAGAGGAGGCCTGACGTGACTGGAAGGCCCCAGGCCAGGAGCATAGAGAGGTGAGGAAGTGGAAAAAAAAAAAAACCCAAACCAACAGACCGTATGTGTCAGATACTACAGGTTGTTGGCATGAGAGTGTTCCCTGCCCTGCCCTCGGGGGGGAAAAATGTTTGCAGACCCGTGTGAGTTTAAGCGCTGCGCACCCCAGCATGATGTCTGCACAGCAGTGTCACCTCTGGGAAATACATCTCTTGTCTTCAGACATCTGTATGAGTCCTAGGGAACCTGGTTGAGGTTGTTTCTCAGATGAAATACAGTAAGCCGGGACAGCTGTGCCTGACATTTCCTGAGCAAAGCAAGGGGGGCTGTGCCTGGCTCTGCCTTGTCTGGGAGGGGAAACATTCCGGAAGGAGCCCGCACTCCCAGCCCCTGCTGGGCCTCCCTGCTTCCACTCTGCTCTCTCGGCCCCAGAGTTGGGAGCCCTCTCAAACGTGTTGGGCTGAAGGTTGAGGATAAACCCTGGATGTGGTTTTTTTTCCAAGCGCCATCCAGGGCAAACTTCTCACACGTAGCCTCTTGTCCCCAGCCCGTTGGCAATGACCTAGGCCTGACCCCCCACCCCCACCCCCCCCCCCGAAGCAAAGGCTGGCTGGTTTCTGGAGAAGTGTTAGGACCAGGGGAGCATGGGAGCCAGGGCTCTCCCCGGAGCCCAGCAAATCCAGTGCTCTCTGTCCCAGCTTGTGGGGCCTGCACGTGGGGAGTTAAAATGCAGGCTTAGTCCCCCACTCCACACCTGCGGAGGGACAGCAGGCCTGGTGTGCCCCCGATGGCTGGCATACAGGGGCCTCATTCACAATTCACTGCGTTTCAAGGGGCCTTGCCTATCACAGGCCACTCTTCCACAGGGCCTCCTTCCTACGAGTTCGTCCTGCTCACGGTCAAGCTGCTCTAATCTTACAGATAGGCCTGAACCTCCTTCCCTCGGCACATTTTTTAGGAAGGGTGTTTTTTTCTTCTTCTCCCTCGCTCTCTCTCTTTTTTTATCATCATCAAAATATATTCACAAAACACCCACATCTCTGTCCACACTATAAATCAGGGTGGGGAGCCTCTGGCCCACAGCCCAGATCTGGCCCTCAGCTTGATTCATCTGGCATGTGGGGGATACTGTACTGGCTGCTACAGCTGCAACCCAGAGAATAATGCCTGCCTCCCTCCCTGCCTCCCACCCCCTGGACCGCCGGGGCCGGCCCATTCCAAAGGGAGCCTCGAAAAATCGCCAGACTCAGATGGGGGTGGGGGGGGGGGGTGGCTCCTGTGGCTCCTTCAGTTGTTATTCAACAGGAAGCGGGACTAGGGAGCCAGGGAGGTGATTTTCATAATGACAAAAGTCAATGTTTAGCGGCCACTTTGCGAATTTTCAGGACTGACCTAACAAAGCACCGGGCGCCTACATTTTCTCATTTAGCCTTCCCAACCCTTTTGCGCCAAAGAACTCTTGTTTTCCTCTGGAGGGTAGGAAGCAGGGGCTCAGGAACTGGCCTGGCCCCACAGCTAGGAAGCGGCCCAGCTGGGAATGAAACTCGGCCGGCTTACATCAGCACCTTCGCGGCCATTCGGCACTGCTGTCTGCTGTATCGCTGCTCCGCACTTGTTCTCACGGTTCTGGAGTCCCCTCTTTCCCGGTCTCGGTGACGTCTGCAGTCACCATGTGGTAGTTCGGGGGGGGGGGGGGGCAGTAAACTCGACTCCAGTCACTTCAGTGTGGCAATCTCTGCTCTACACAGTTACAGCACAAACAAGCAAACAAAACCTAAGGGTAGAGAGGATGTTTAATGGGCTACTTGTAATTTTAAAAGGCAGTGAAACTCTTCTCCAGTCCAGACCCGCAAAGAAATAGGAGGATATTAGGGGAGCTGATCACAAAGATTCCCTCTTACTATTTGTCTAGATAGGTGAGGGAAGGTGTAATGGGGGTGGGCGAGGAAGGGGGAGAAGGGAAGAGAGAGAAGGAGGGAGAGGGGGAGGGGAGGGAAGGAAAGGAAGAGAAGCCGAGTAAGCCCTCTTGTACTTTCCGAGAGACCTCTTCAAAGCCTCCCATGGTATCTCAATGCCCCAAAGAACCCCTGGAACCCTTTACCACCTCAAAGACTGTGTTGGGTGGGCATCTCCGAGCACCTGAGCCGGAGCCCGGAGTTTACGCCCCAATAAAGTAGAGCACGTCTCTGGGTACCAAGAAAGATGTTACAAGTCCAGAAATACCCAGCAGTTGAATGGTTAAAGACAAAAAGGGAGCAGGGGGTAAGTTCCAAGCCCCCAGTGTCAGACCATCTGTCTACCTTAAAAAAAAAAAAAAAGAAATATAAGCTTTTGCCTGATGTGAAATCTGCAAATACCAATGGACCCACAAATACCCTTTGCTGACACTCCAAGGCAGCGGACAACTGCTTGGGTTTAGGAAAAACCGGGGGAACTCTAGACTGATCCAGGAAAGAGGAGGCAGCTGCTTGGTGACAGAGCCCCAGAGCCCCCATGACTCCTGCTTCTTAAGGCCCAAGTGACCAGAGATATAGAATAAAAGACAGAGTTGGCTGAGCCCCTAACCCCGCAGACAGGGTGGTCCCAGAATCCGACAGCTGGTACTAACAGCCCTGGCAGCGTGACACTCCAAATGAGTACATCTCGTCCTCCCAAGATCCTTGGAAATGGAAGCTTCGCTATGCTCATTAGTGAGAAGGCTCTGGCGCCCTCCAACCCATTTGTATCTCTACATCCTCTCTCTAAACATTTGTTGTCTGCAGGCACAGCTGCAGGCTCCTAAAAGCCACGGCCTCAGACCTCCGGGAGACCCCACAGGAAGGAGTCAAGGTGAGCATAATGAACCTGAAGGGCATCCTGTCAGAGTCCCACAAGCAAGTGGTCTTGCAGATCTGGCCACGGAAAACACAAGGCTCTGTTTGCAGAACCTGCTTGTATCTTGCCCTGCGTGGCAGTCCAGAAGCCAGCTAACTCGGAGGAGTTTGATTCTACCCAGAGAGAAGTGTATAAAAACTGCAAGACTCTAAGGAAGTAAATCAAAATAACAGTGCATCTAGCAGCCTGGTGACCTATTTCCTGAATTGGATGTTGGAATCGCCTTCCCACAGCACAGCCAATTGTGATGTGTTAGTATTTTCATGCAGCGTAGCCCTCTGGCTTGGAGGCTCTGCCCCGTTCCTTCCCAAGGAAATTCCACTGCAGGCAATGTTATGATTAGTGGACTAATAACACTTGTCGTTGGAACACTCCAGACAAAGCTGCAGTGTGGACTGGCCTCCAAGTCCCTTAATCACCTATTTCATCATCTCGACACTGGAGCCCTGGCAATGGGGATGGGCTTGTGGATCCCAATAATTAACCAAGGGGACAGCTGCTTGCTTGCATGGGGATCTCCCTTCCCTCCATTCATAATCCCAAGCCGATCTGGGGTGTTAACCGGTGTGGTTGCCATGTCCAATACTGGATGACAGTTAGAAAAAGAGATGCTGCGGGGCGCCTGGGTGGCTCAGTCGGTCGAGCGTCCAGCTTTGGCTCAGGTCATGATCTCACGGTTCGTGAGTTCGAGCCCCGCGTCGGGCTCTGTGCTGACAGCTCGGAGCCTGCTTCGGATTCTGCGTCTCCCTCTCTCTCTCTGTCCCTCCTCCGCTTGTGCTCTGTCTCTGTCTCTCAAAAATGAATACATGTAAAAAAATTTTTTTAAGAAAAAGAGATGCCGCAGGCTAATTCTGAAGCAAGCCACCTGCCTGTTCACTCCTGACATTCAGGCACACACGTTTGCCTTGTGATTAGCTTGCTGGGGTTCTGGGCAGGGGCCAGGGGAGAGTCCGGGAAATGTGTGTGTGCTAATGGGCCCCACCACCTGATTGGGAGCGCTGCCAATTCCCAACACTATAATGGCGAGCTCCTTCACCCCTCCCCCTGACTTTGCATGGGGCCATGGGGGGAGGGGACACCGAGTCTCTAATCACACCAAGGCCTCTGAAGGAGCCAGTTCTGTCTATGGGAAATGAGGCAGGGGGTCGGGGGCGGGGGGCGGGGGGACAGTCTACTCCACTCCTTCATCTGGTCCCTTTTGATGGGGCTTCAAATCAAATCGGTTCATTAGCTGAAGGCAGATGCTTCCAGTCTCTGAATGAGCTGATTTAGAAGTGAACATGTATAAAAAGGCAATACAATAACATAGACAAGCAGGGGAGAGGGAGGCTGATACAATCATAGAGGGAGGAAAAGGATCTCCCGGGACTTACTGATTTCTCAGAACTGCTGACTAGCCTCAGACCAGCGAACTTCACTTCCTTTCTAACCCTGAGAGCCATAGGGGCTTCTTGGACACATGTTTGAGGGAAGAAACAAGCATATAAAAATAAAAAAAAAACATATGAAGGGAAAACTAAGTGGGGGGGGGGTAAGTAGAGAGAGCAAGACAGAGAGGGTGAGAAAGAAGAAAATTTAAAAAAAAGGGGAAAGGTCAATTATTGTTGGAAGGTAGAGTGCTAACGGCAACATCTACAGGCCCTTTGCAGAAGCACCGGAGCTCTGGGGTGCCTGAAACTGGCTTCAGGGAGAAGCACTCTCCCAGTGCACGGTATTTGATTATTTGGAACACATCAGCGGTTCTCCTGATAACAACATAACTACACTATTCATGGGGTTCCCAGGATGAGATGGCTGCCCGCAAGCCAACTGGGCAAACCCCAGGTGTCCACACCCCCATCCCAGACGTAGGTACCAAGACAGAATGGCTTTTGTCCTCTCCTCCACCCTCCCTGAGAAGTATAAGCTGCCTGGGTGACCAGATAGCTCATGGAGCAGAGGCTCAAACATTCTCTGGGAAAGTCCCACCCCCATCCCTTTCCCACTGACCTTTCCAAAATTCATTTGGCTTTGTTTTAGGCTCTACAAGTTATGAAAGTTAGCTTCCAGGGGAGCTAGAGATGAGGCATTCCCAATGTGGGATTTAGGCCTCTGTTAATTTCCACCCAACTGCCAGAGTATAGTTTGGGGGCTGCTTCTCCCTCATATCTAGACAATGACGCAAAACCTGTTGATTTGTTTAGACACAAATTGTCCCTTAGCAGGACAGATGGTATTCAACAGAATGGAATAATTAGGAGATTTAAGCAAAATAATTATGTGGGAAAATATAGCTGGAGTCAAGCGTGCCTGGTAATCTATCTATATGAAGAATTCATTTTTTAAATGCGCATAAAAATTGTCATTCTAGATACCATTGCCTTGTTATCCTGAAGTAAAACAATACTTTATCGATGAGAGATGTTTCATATCATGCTGTTAAAGACAAACACGATTTTTTAAGAATCGTGGGAACAGTGACATGAAACGTTCGGTTTATTTTCATCTCTTCCTGGGGAAACTGAAGTTCCTGGTGCAACAACTTTATGAGGCAATGGCTTAATTACACTAAATGGTTTTTGAAAAATAACACCGTGGGGTGGGGGTCGGGGGGTGGCAGGAGCCATCTTGTTAAGTTGCTGTTTTGACGTTGAGCTGCCTTTGGCTTTCCATAGCTCGGGGTCCAAGAGATGGGACTCTCTTCTGAAACATACATTTCTTTAAAGGAAAGCTTCGTGTCTAATGCTCTTTACTAGGCACACGTTAAGTCCTCGGCCCACACAAGGGAGGATGAGAGGGCCTGCCTGAAACATTTAATCTTGAGACAGCTGACTCCTGGAGCAAACAGGAGGCCAAACTGCTTCTTGCCTCCCCCATGGCCAGTGCCACCAAGCTGTCTTTCACTTGTGTGATCTGACAAAGGCAATGAACGTGATTTGGGCCCAGCACCTTGATGGCGTACCCAGCCAGAAGGACAATTGCAATAATACCCGCCCAGTTCAAAAGGTCTGGGGCCAGGGGAAAGAGTGGACTTTGAATTAATTGCATTTGGGATATTTGCATTTTATTTAAGTGAGGCATCTGGTCTTGATCTCCAAAAGTCATTCCAACTTTACAATTCTGTAATTTCTTGCCATTATCTACCAAAGCTGAACACGCACAACCTCAGTTGTTCTGTTCTGAGTGTACTCAGAATTATAATTATAATTATTTTATAAATATTTTATAAATATTTATAAAAATTCGGAATACACTCAGAATTACTAGGCCAGCGTGCTAATATCAGTCCAATGTACTCAACAGAAATGCACGTGCACATGCTCCGAGACACATGCACGGAAATATTTGTAAGAGCCAACACTGATAATAACTCAAAGGCACAGCAAGAGTAGAATGGATGGACACTGAGACAGTCATTCAGTGGAATACTATACAGCAATGAGAATGAATGGTCTACAGCTATAAGCAAACGTGTATATAAATCTCACAAGGGCAATGACGAGCAAAATCGGCCAGACACAAAAAGAGCCCAGACCTGTATGGTTCCATTTAAATAAAGCTCAAGAGCAGGCAAAGCAGGTCTATGCCGTGAGAGGCCAGGACAGTGGTTAGTGTTGACAGGGAGTGGCTGGGAGAGATGAGGAGGTGTGGTAGGTTGCACGGTGGCCCCCCAAAAGATATATCCACATTCCAGAACGTGTGAATGTGAACTTCTGCAGGGAAAAGGGTGTCTTTGCAGACGTAATTAAATTAAGGATCTCAAGATGAGATCATCCTGGATTATCTGGCTGAGCCCTCAGCGACAAGCGTCCTTATAAGAGGTAGAAGAGGAGAAGACAGAGAAGAGGGGTAAAAAGGAGAAGGGCCCTGTGAAGACAGAGGCAGAGATTCAGAGTGATGCGGCCTGAAGCCAAGGAAGGTCTGAAACCATCAGAGTTGGACGAGGCAAGGAAGAATTCTCCCCTAGATTCCCCAGACGGAGCATGGCTTTGCTGCCACCTTGATTTCAGACTGCTGGCTTCCAGAACTGTGAAAGAAACATTTCTATTGTTGTAAGCCATGGAATTTGTGGTAATTTGTCATGGCAGCCCTAGGAAACTAATACAGGAAAGGTGTTCTCTTTCTCGATTGGGGTGCTAGGTTACATGGGTAAGTAAGTTCACTTGGTAAAAATCCATCCCGTTGCACACTAATAATTTGTGCACTTTTTTACGCGTGTATTATACTTCAATAAGTCATTCCCTTAAAAAAAATCTATGATTCAATAATCTAGGTTCCAGTTACCCACCATTTGGAGTAAAGAGAGGCTGGCTTTATGAGGTTTCGTTGTTTAATATTCAAGCCTCGCTTCACAACAGGAAGGAAGGCATTTCACCAAATCAAAAAGTATGCCCCTAACAAATGTATACTCATAGTCTTTCTTTCCACTGAAGCATGGTGAGGGAACTTTGGAAGACATGAGGTCAGAATATCCAGCAGATATCCATTTTCAGATTTTCCTTTTTCATTGAAGTAGGTGGCAGGAGAGTTAAGGGTATAACAAATCTCCAGGACTGGAACTGTCTGGAAGTTTTGGGTAATGATAGAAAGACCAATACCTTACTTCTGCTCAGGGTGGGTCAGCTGTAAGCCTTTTGTGATCAACAACAAGAAGCAGCCAAACCGTAACTCCACCTCATCTGGAAATTTTGCAGTGGGCGGGAGAAGCGTGGCATGTAGTTCGTGTGTTGTTGAGAATGACACTTAAAGACAGTTCCCTCGGTCTTGAAAAACAAACAAACAAACACACAAACAAAAAACACACTTGGCAGCTTACAAACA
This sequence comes from Prionailurus bengalensis, assembly GCF_016509475.1. NCBI lineage: Eukaryota > Metazoa > Chordata > Mammalia > Carnivora > Felidae > Prionailurus > Prionailurus bengalensis. The sequence continues at coordinate 112,061,814 of NC_057361.1, forward strand.
ATGAACCAGTGGACGTTTCAGATTTTTCCCAAAAGAATGAGATGCCTCCAAAACGAGCGTGTTTTCCAGTTTCCACCCTCTCCAACCCCCGGCGAGGATTTTGAACATGCACTCCCCTCACGCTGGCTTTGAAGAAGTCAGTACTTGCCAGGACTGTGGACTCAAGACAAAAGCCAAGTGCAGATGGAAGGGACTGTGGAGAGCAGGCCCAGATTCCCTCAGCAGGGATTAGTGAGGAACAAAGCTGGCAGGGTGGGGATTTCGGTCACAGGTGCAGAGAGGCGTAGGGCAGGGGATGGGGTGCCAGGGAAGGCCCTCTTCCATCCTCATGAAAGTCAGCTTTCACACATGGCTACTTAAAGGGGGCCACGGCTGCCTAAATCCAGTTACTGATCTCTAGTTCAAGGACACCTCGTGACTGAAGGTGAGCAGACAGGCCTACTGTGTCCTCCATCATGGAGCAGCCCCTCGCCCATTAGCCCTGCTAAGGCACCTACAATATGGGACTGTGGCCACACGGTCTGGGGTATGCGGTGTGGAGCAAAGACAACGTGGTCTTCTTCCCACCCTGAGAGGGGCTTTGAGGTCCACAGTAGGAATAAACAAAGTTTTCGCGATGGTTTGGGTGCTGACTTCCTTAAGGGCCAGATCAGGTTAAAATTGATGACTTCTCTAGGTTCCCTCCTGCACTCAAATCCTCACATGGCGCGTGCTCTGTTCTGCGTGGAAGAAACAGCAAGGGCCGAGCCCTCCGTTTCTGTTGTCACCTTTGAGCTGCTGCCATCTACACGCAGCTGTGAGTGCAAAGGAAAAGGAAAGAGAGAGAGAAAAAAGAAAAGTGAAGACAGAACCGAATGGCACATGTTCCGAATTAGGCCACTACGGGATGGCCACAACAGTGACTTCTTCAGCAAGAAGAAAAACTTCACTCAAGGATTTGCTTGAGGGGAAAATGTGAAATAAGGGGCAAAAAAGAAGAAAATGCCTACCTGGGAGATACAAAAAAAAAGGCAGTGTTTATGAGACCAGATCATAACCAACTGATTTGAAAAGAAGTCACAACATAAATATAACACTGTAGGTTTACTACAGTGGGATTTTAAAAAATTAATTAAAAAAACATTAGGTAATGTGAAATTCTGAGACTTGACTGTAACATATATTGCATGTGTTTTTCCTAATTCAGTTTTGTCTGTATGGCATTCCGGCCAAATGTGCTAACCAAAAGCCCCTGAGGACAGACTGAACATGAGACAATAGTTCATAATTCAATTCCATCAGCATTCACTGAATGCTTAGTACGTGCTCAACATTCTGTGTGGTGCTGCGGGGAATGTGTAGGAAGCAGACAACATGGGTGATGCCTGCAAGAAGTTTGCCATTTTGCTGGGGGAGAGAAGACTTCCAAACATAGAACAGTGCAAACAATTAAGTTAGAAAATAAAGGCCAAAATAAAGAACCAAGAGAAACATACTTCAGGGCAAAGATGCATGGTTCGGGCAAGAACGGGCAATTCAACACCACAAAAATGCCAAAGATCGTAAGGAGTGGTCCACCGGCTACAAATAAGGGAGACTCCTGGGCTGTAGGAACGGCAGCAGCCAATGTCAGGCTCTGAAACTGACAGTAATGAGAAAACTCTCAACTGTTTGGTGCTGTTGAGACCAGGGTACTGTCTCCAAATCGACAAAAGACTAAGAACAGCTTCTAAACTCTCTACCATAAGGCGTCAATTTAAAAGGCTAACTGATGCAAAATCGGTCATCTTGATGTGGTAGTGACAAAAGTCTTTGGTAACTGTGTGTGGATACTACCTAAGAAACCCTGGATCAGAAGAAGTTGTTGGTAAGTGCGCGGCACTGTTTACAGAAGCAGACCTAAGTTCTTCGGGCCATCACAAAGGTAGGTTTTAGGTCAAAACAGAGGAGACAATCCAGATACTACTCTCTCTCTCCTCCCTTGGTTATGACTCCCCCAAAAGTAGTGGTTCCTTTAGAGTCAGACCGAGTGACCCCACCATGTATTTTACCCACGTGGCCTCGGGGACTTACCTCACTTCTCCAAGTCTCGGTTTCCTCAAACGGAAATAATCATAATAGTACCTACCCCCACTGGATTCTGATGAGGAGTCAATTAGGTTATATGTGTGGAGTGCTTAGCACAGGGCTTGCCATATGGCAGGAGCACAGTAAAAGTTTGCTATTGTTTTCCTTAATCATAATAACCTCCTGATTGCCACCAAGGGCTAGATAAATTCATAGTTAAGAGTCTGGGATTTGGACTCAGATTAGAGTCTAAATCCAGTGCTCTGCTATTTACTAACTATGTAACTGTGGGCAAATTAGGCTGATTATTATTATTATTATTATTATTATTATTATTATTATTTGCCATTGTGGCTATTATTACTACCATCTTCGTTTCCCAGGTACCCTAATAGTGGGAAAGGAAGTTAGAAGACACAAGTATTCCAGGCACTGGAAAGGCCAACCTTCCACTGTCAATGAATAAACTGCTCTTCTGAATTACAGTCTCCTCTGAGTCCAGTTAGATCAGTCTTCCAGAGTCCCCATGGATGATCTGGGATTTCCTGTCTCAGCGACCAGCCAGCCTCTTTTGTCACCATCTACCCCGCTGAATGAGAAAGGTTTGGGCCCACAAGGCTGCAAGTCCAGAGTGAATACTGGGATTACTGTGGCCATAGCTCCTTTTTTCTGCTCTCTTCCCCGAGTTGACTATGTCCTCAAGTTCACGGGAGACCACGTGGCACTTTCCGACCTCACCTCCACACAGGACAGCAGATTAGAAGGATACTGACCTCTTAAACACTGAGGAAACTCTCCTAGGAGCCCACAGAGAACATTCTTTCCTCTCTCGTTGATACGAACTGGGTCATGTGCCCATTCCCAAATGAATCGTCATAGCCAGGTAGATCTGAGACACCCAGGGGCACAGCATTACCAAGATTGGCTTAGATTACTTAGGCTCCACCCAGTGAAACTGGAAGCAATCCTCGAAACTACACTTGTGGTGAACAACGTGAGAGAGGTAGAATCGATGTAGGATATCAACCCACAATGGACCACCATTTTAAGCATAGGATATCCGTGCTCCCTAATGCTAGAGATAATGAAAAATAACCCTACCACAAATAATTGGCCACTCCCCGAAAGCTAGTTGAAGTTAAGGTCTACCCCAGTGACCTCTTTGGAACTATAGTCATATCCGGAGTAACAGGAATGTCACTGCCTGGAAAAACAGGGTCCTTTTCTAAAATGGGCTTTCCCTTCTGGCCAGACTTCTTGGTCCATAACGGCAGTTGATAGGATCTTTGGGAGAGGTTTCCTTGGCCTTTTGTTTGAATGTTGTGCCCCCTTTATGATTCTATACATGAAGAGGAAACCAGCCCTTTCCAGGTTTGTCAGGACCCTGATTAATGCCTCAGTAGCAAGCACGACCCAAGCCACAGTGAGCCCAGTTCCTTCCTTTCCCAGAAGGAAGCTAACATGGCTCTCCCTTTGTTTGAAGGTGCTGGGTGAAAAAACACTCACTGCAGGTTCAGAAGGAGCTAAGGAGACCCGAAAATCGGTTTCCCTCCTCACCTCCCTAATGTTTGTGTTGAATTTAAAATGAAGCAGCCTGAGAAACTAAGATTCATCTAAGCCAAGGTTGAACACTCCATACGCTGACAAAGCTGAGGCTGGCCTACTTGCAGAGTTCAGCGTGACGCCCTGTTCTGGACGGTATATAGCCATAGGCCTGTGCCACAGGGTTCCATTCCCATCGCTGGCTTCCTCTTTGACCTGCTTTTAATTTTTCAAAACTCCCACCCCTCGTGCAAAACAGTTTTGGTTCCTTGCCTGACCTCTGCCTGGTCTCCCTGGGCAGGTTGTCTTTTCTCCTGCAGCTGGCCAGGCTGGCTGGCTGCCTAACTGTCCCAAGAGACAGAAAGGCACCCTTTACAGCTGTCCAGTTTGGGTCCATTTTCACTGCCTCTCTGGAGTTAACATCAAGGACTTTAAAAACATCTTGGTAAATGCAGATATAGAGGGTAGATAGGATTGTGGTCGCCTTGGCCTTCATTTTCCTTGCTGCACAGAGTAGGAAAATTCAGTGCTGTTTTTGGATTTGACCCAACACCTTTTCTGTCCAGAAAGCCTATATATGTATGTGTGTGTGTGTGTGTGTGTGTGTGTGTATGTATATATATATATATATATAATAGATGATATATCACAGTCATTGGCAAAGCTAACTAATGCCCAAACCCCACTCCTAGATCCTGGTGCTGACTGCCAGAGGTAACCATACATTAACATTAGTGAGACGTGGTGGACTGTTAAACCCATCTGCATTATTTGAGGTGAAAAGGTGGAAGTGAACAGACTTCCAAGTTTCTTGGATTAGTAGCAGTATAATTTCTTTTGGACTGTAAATACTTCGAAAGATCATATTTTCTACATTACTTGGAATTTGTTTTTCAAATCAAGTGAATATTGTATACAGAACATTGTGCTCAATGTTCAAGGGGCTATGTGGGTTTTAGTAAGGGATACATGCCATATGCTTTGGAAAAATTATAAGCGATCCAAGGTAGTATATGCTAAGTCAAAAGGAATGGTAAAGAATGGTACAGAGCAGGCAGTACGTGTAACAGCAGCACAGAGGACTTTATCCTTAGTTGATGTATAACTAACGGCTTAAACTCATTTCTAAGCCTTGCCCTTAGGCCTTTTCAATCAGGACAATGACATGCACTGGGAGAGGTGGGGTGGAACAGCAACCATCTAGAGTTAAAGGAAACCTCTCATCAACCCGTTGCCAATAGGCACCAAGAGTGCCCTGTTCAGGTGCTTGCTTCCGGGGGCTAATATTGGACTCTCCAGGAGGCCAAAAGAGGGTCTGCCCAGGGGTTTACGTGGCAGCTTGCATTCGGATGGGGAAGGGAAGATAAATGTGGAAGAAGGTTGGAATGGTGGTGACCTGACCTCCCTGGGAAACACCCCGCTGTATTTTGAGTTGCCTGGTCACTCAGCTTAACCATCTTAAAAGAAGACATTATTTTGTTCAGTGGCCTGTAGTGAAGTTTATACTCTGCCAAGGAAGAGAAAATAAATGTCTGTGGGAGTGGGGAAATAGTGGGGACCTCCTTGGGAAATTCTCTGCTGTTCACTCAGCTTATTAATTTTTAAGAGACATTCCAAGGTCAGGAAGAGAACCCTGGCCAAAAGTCAGGAAATGTGCTGTGGGGTAGGCCATTTAGCAGAGGTAGGGAGAACATCAGCCTCTGGGAACCCACAAGGAGTATTTATAATGATGATGACACAGATGCTACCTTTTATACCTCGTTACACTCTTCAAAGTACTTCACATTTGCTACCACAAAATCATAGAATCTTACGAGGAGGACTTGAAGACTTATCCCGGACTTTAGGAATTCTCCAGTACGGCCTCCCACCCCAGGCAAGACGGGCACCTACAAAATTCCACTCATTGAACTGTCAAAGCAGCCCTCTGTGGAAGCCAGCTTAGTAGGTTGTAACATCTCTATCTTATAGAAAAACCAACTGAGGAACTAGAGAGTGTTGGGCCAAGATGATACAGTCAATTAATGATAAAACTGGCCTTTGACATGCTAGTCCCCAGCTCTTTCCAAGCTATCACACATCTTTTATCTTTAAGGGGATATATTCTAGTCAATCTTCTGGTCCTTACTGTGTAACTTAGCAACTAACTGTTCTCAAGTTGCTTTAGAAGCTTCAAATCAACTAGAGTACAAGGTCCTTGGGGACTAGATTCACATCCCATACCACCTTTGAATCTCCATCCTCTCCCCACCTCACCACCAATGTTAGGAGTTCCTGGAAGGTATTTAACAAGTGCCCAGAATGAATGGATTGAAATTCTAAAATTTCTGAGCTACTGCGTATACCTTAGCGGTATGCCAGAGTCTACTTTCCACGAGTGTATCCCCATATTTGGAAATTTCGTTTGGTTGTAGCTATTGGGATTACTTAGGCAGGTTGAAATACTCTGATATGAGGACTTAAATTGGGGGAATGTCTTGATATCTTATAGCAGATCACCTTTCTCGATGGATGAAACAACTGACAATTACCTAGACCTGATATTGGCAAGGTGAGGATCCAACATCTTTATTTCCCCTGAAAGCCCTGGCTGGAATTCTAGAGAATAGGTTAGTCAAGTTGCCCCTTTATGGCCACTGGAATGTATTAAATGAAACACACTGTGTTCACATTAAATCTTTTTTTAAGAATTATTTTTTAAATGTTTATTTATTTATTTATTTATTTATTTATTTATTTATTGAGAGAGAGAGAAAGAGAGAGAGAGTACAAGCAGGGGAGGGGCAGACATAGAGGGAGAGTAAGAATCCCAAGCAGGGTCCACGCTGTCAGCACAGAGCCCTCCCTACACAGGGTTCGAACTCACAAACTGTAATGACCTGAGCCGAAATCAAGAGTTGGACGCTTAGCTGACCGAAATACTCAGGTGCTCCTGCTCATATTAAATCTTAATGTGAGAGGAAGTTCTAATCAGGGTTATTTGTCATGGGTTTTTGACATAAACTAGTGTCCTCCAAGAATGTTAGGCCACAATAAAGACAAGAATCAATTATGAAGAAATATCCACAGGATAGACTAGTTAGCCAGAATATGTGCTTTTTTTCTGAAGTTAAAATTCTGGACTTGGTGAGATACTTCTATTACAAAAATAGATTTTAAACTGCTGTCTATACCTGTCTGTGCCTAAACTTAAAACAAACAAACAAACTCTCTTAGGGCACCCGGGTGGCTCAGTCGGTTAAGCGTCCGATTTCAGCTCAAGTCATGATCTCACAGTTCGTGAGTTCAGGCCTCACGTCGGGCTCTGTGCTGACAGCTCGGAGCCTTGAGCCTGCTTCAGATTCTGTGTCTTTTCTCTCTCTGCCCCTCCCCGCTCCTCTCTCTCTCTCAAAAATAAACATTAAAAAACATTTTTTTAACTCTCTAGTTCATAATTCTTTTGATGTTGTTGACACACACAAAAGCCTTCACTCATCAGTTTCCATTCCTATCTGCCCATTGCTTTAATTCTCCTCTCCCACCAACAGAGTCTGTATTGCCATAAGCATCTCTTGTTCCCACCCCCCAAGGAATCTGGAAATGGTGTTAAATAGCAATGAGTTTGCACAGTGCTGTAATTTTTATAGCTATCAGGAGCCGCCACTGCCACTCCTATACCAGAGAGGAGTTAGCTGCCCCAAAAGTCTTCCAAGAGGAGAACAATCTGGCAGATTACCCTCACCAAACCCGACCCAGGCAGAAGGGGCCCAACCTGTCTGGTGAGATTCTTTCAAACACATTTTATACTATCAAGGCTTGAATTCACCAGAAATCAACAACAACAACAACGACAACAATGAAATGTATCAGGAAACGTGTAAGGTGGAGTAATATAAGTAAGATACACTTGAACGTAACTTTCTAAGCCTAAACTGCATAATAATCTTTTCCAGATCCTTTTAGTTCACGTCTTAGTCCAAAAAGAACCTTATATGGAACTGCACACATTTGGCCCGGTACAAATTTGGCCCAGACCAAGCCCCTTAGACATGTCCCACCACAAATTCATTCCGTCAACTGCAGCTTGGCTCCCACCACGGCTGGTTGCGGCTTACACACCTTATGCTGTGAATATTCTACTCTTTCTCCTCAGCCCCCACCCCCAGGCCTCTATCTCCCAACTCCCCATGCTTAGTAGATGAACTTGACAAAGGTTGCTGAAAAAAACTGAAGCTATGGGCCAGAACTCTTTTAAAGCAATTGGACATGTGAGGTATCTCCCACACTGCATGAAGACTTTTCTCTCAAGATTCTCAAAGTTATCCCTCCCTCTCTGCTTTAAAGTTCATCCCTTTCCACCTTTCTCCTTCCACATTTATCCTCTCCCTCGAGACTTGCACTGTCCTATTGGTAGCTCCCAGCCACAAGTGGCTATTTACACGTAAATGAATTAATGGGGCGCCTGGGCGGCTCAGTTGATTAAGGGTAGGACTCTGGGTTTCTGCCTGGGTCATGATCTCATGGTTTCGTGGGTTTGAGCCCCATGTAGGGTTCTGTGCTAACAGTGTGAAGCCTACTTGGGATTCTTTCTCTCTCTCTCTCTCTTTCTCTCTCTCTCTCTCTCTGTCTCTCTCTGTCTCTCTCACTCTCTCTGCCCTTCCCCTGCTCATGCTGTCTCTTTCTCTCTCAAAAATAAATAAACTTAAAAAAATGTAAATGTAAATAAATTAAAATGAAATCAAATTGAAAATTCAGTTTAGCTTATTGCCTTAGCCACATTTCAAGTGCTCAGTAGCCACGTGTGGCCAGTGGCTACTGTATGGCACAGCAAAGAGGCAGAATGTTTCCATAACTGCAGAATGTTCTAGTGGATAGTGATGATCAGTAGGATCCTCTGATTCCTTACCTACCCCATGGGTTCTTCAATCTCATCACAACAACAGTACCAACTACCTACACTGGTCCACCTACCCTTGTAGCTACCAGTCTCTAAGTGTAACCAAACTTTTTTTTTATTTTTAAGTAATCTCTCCATCCAATGTGGGGCTCAAACTCACAACGTTGAGATCAACAGTCGCAAGCTCTACTGACTGAGCTAGCCACGAGCCCCTCTGTCATACTTTTAGAATGGAAATTTGCCTTCAGGACTGCATTCCTTTCCTGATCCTCTGCAATCTGACTTCTATACCTTCTTTAAGAAATGACGCCACCAAAGACTTTTGGGGTATCTGCCACCATTTTTTTTTTCAGTCATCACCTTCTTAAAATTTCTTCTCTCTAACCTCTTCCTCTAACCTCCGGTCCCTGGCACAGCATCACTGCTGAAGTGTTGGTAAGATGAGACAATGAGCTTCCCTCCTTGATCATTCATTCATCCAGGATCCTTGTTATGTATCCCTCCTGTCCCCAAAGCCCTGTCCTCTTTTCTTCTTTCTGCCAGCCCTCCTCTGATGAGCTCATCTTCCCTTGTTCACCGTTAACTATCGGCCCCACGAAAATGGATTCAATCTCATGGCTCAAGATGCTAATTTCTCACCTATATGCCTGGCATTACTGGGACAGCACCCAGCATGCATGTTTATAATATCAGTGAATGCCCCCACTTAACCAATGAGTGCAGAGAAATCTACCTCCCCATCCTAGTTCATTCCCATGTCCCTCACAACACTGGGCACGTGAAGAGTCAGGGACTGAAGGAGGCAGAAACCAAGACTACAAAATGAAAGATATGGGAAGGCTCTGGCCCAAGGAACTTTGTCTATATAACAATTCTGCCATAGTCTTTCTTATGGCTAATTCCAAAGTCTCAAGATGGGATAGAAGTTCTTTCGCCTTTTGATTTCTTCTTCCTTTTTATGGAGGGAGGGGTGAGTCGGTAACCTCCACATTGCCACTTCGTAGCACACTATAGTTGTAGACCAAAATGGGAAAGCAGTCACTTGCACAAAGGCAATAGCATGTCAGAAGCCTGCAGCGAATTACACCCTGGTGTTGTGTGAAGGAAGCTGACAGGACAACACCTCCTTCCCTTCTCAAAATGAACGCATAAAGTACACTCTAACCTTTAACAGCAGATGACGTCTAAAACTAATGTGAAGGGAAGTCAGAACTTGTTTTCTCCCTTTGGCCTTTTTTTTTTTTTTCTTCAGCAGACACATCGCTCTGCTAATGAGAAAGCTAAGAAAGTGATCAGGTAGAAATATACAGCTCAGTCAACTAAAGGAAAATTAAAGTAATGCAGACAACACAGTGCATGGTGCTTGAGTTGGTCACACTTAACTTAAAGACAACTAGTTCCTGACCAACATTCTTCCCCTGCCTCCACCCTAGCCTTATTGAGGTGTATTCATTTGGCCCTTGAACTACACAGGTTTGGACTGTGTGGGGCTCTACTTATATGCAGACTTTTTTACAGGACGGTACTGTAAATGCATTTTCTCTTCCTTGTGACTTTCCTAATAACATTTTCTTTCCTCTAGCTTACTTCATTTTAAGAACACAGCGTATAATACATAAAACATCCAAAATATGTGTTAATCAACTTTATGTTACCAGTAAGGATTCTGGTCAACAGTAGGCTATTGGTAGTTAAATTTGGGGGGAATCAAAAGTTATCCATGGATTTTTGTGCAGGAGCGGGGGTCAGTTACTTCTTCTGGTGAAAATGCTTAAGATCTCCTCTCTTGGCACGTTTCAAGTACACAACACACTACTATTAACTACAGTCACCATGCTGTCCGTTAGGTATCTAGAACTTATTCATCCAATAACTGGAAGTTTGTACCCTTTGACCAACATCTTCCCATTTCTGCTACCCTCCATTCTACTCTTCCTATGAGTGCAGCATTTTTTTTTTTAGATTCCACACATACGTGATACCATACAGTATTCGTCTTGCTCTGTCTCCTGATCAATGTTCCTGAAATGTATATTCAACATCTAAAATGCATAAGTGATGCTAAGAACACTGGGAAACAGGAGAAATTTACACTGGACAGAGGTGAGTAGTCCCAAATCTCAGGGATCTTTGACAGCTACAAGGTCAAAGACAGTTTTTCACAGTGATTTGTATGAAGTTTGCTTATAAAAGAAAAACAAATTTAAAAGAGGCCATTTAGTTATATATAAGGTAATCAAAGTGGCAACAAGAATCTCCAAAGTAAGCATTTACTAAGCAATTTGGGTTAAAATGATATAAAAGGCAGATTGTTTGGGCCACTATATCTGCCTTTCTTGCACTTGAAGAAAATTTATAGATGAAGAAACTGCTTTTAAAAAAAATAAAAAGAAAGAAAAAGGAAAGTCTCCTTTCCCACAGCCTTCTGCTAAACAGATTCTGTTGCTAGGTAAACATAAGCTACCAACAATTTATGTACCAATATATATAGCAAATTATAGCTGAGAGGAAGCTTGCTAGCTTATGAACAGATGTTAGATTTGTGTCATGGCCCAAGAAAGAACAGGGTTTTGCCACGATGAGCCACCCCAAGTCTCTCTGACAATTTCCTGGCCTAATAAACACCCTGACTTTTTATGTTGTGAAGTTGGAGGAGAGGAGAATCATGTAGAAAAGAAGGAAACAGGAAGGAATGGCAAAGAGGATGCTCTCTGAGACTTGAAATTATTGGCTTTAAACTTTGTGTTTAAATATATGATAACAGCAGAAAGTAAACCAACTCAGCTCATAATATATCCCTGAGACTTGCCATGTGGGTTGAAGTCAAATTTAATAAGTCCAAATACATCAACTCCACTTCTCTCGCACTATAACAAATTTAAGAAAGCCTCGTCAAATAATCAGGGGCGGGAAAAAAGGAGGGTATAATCTTGTGTGAAGTCTGTAACCAGAGAATACATCTGTGCTTATGAACATTTTGTAAAAAGAAATTTCGGCAACTTAAGGCCCCCGCGGTTCATATTTCCCATACAAACTACACTGGTGTTTGTATAACAAGCAACTGGTTCGCAACTGGACTTCAACTACCCCCCAATCCTGGAACAAACTGTTGAACCACACTCAGATCCACACTGACATCTGCAGGTAATTGAAACAGGACTTCTGTGAATTAATTTCTGGACACAGATTCTCAAACCATTCATCACAGTAGTGTGTGAACCCATAAAACTGAAATACCCTGGATGGCCGTTTCTTTAAAAAATGCTCTCACTGTTTAAGCCTTTTCATAGGTTAAAATACTGTCTAGATAGAGTATGAACTCAATTATGGAGACAAAACCCACAAACATATAGCTATTTCTACCTGGTGTATTTATGGTGATTTTTATTTTCACTTTAAAATGTTCTTCTATTTTCCATTGCTTTTCATTTATTCTCCAACGATCATACAGCACTTTAACACTACGTTCTGGCTACCTCACTTTACCCTCAAACCCTTTGTTGTCCCAATTTAATTTGTATTCACATTCATCAGAGCCTTGAAGATAAAACCCTGCAGAGTGTTGTTTTACTGTATGCAACTGCCGCCAGGCAGTGTGCTTATTTATATACGGCTATCAAAACTAAATACGCACAAACAGATTCGTAGCAGACTCAGACTGCCATGGTCTAATCCATGTGATTTTTCTGCAGTACCTTTCAACTGAGCAAAATTTCCAAGTAACATTTATTGGATCAATCTATCATCGCAATATTAGGGAAAATAGGATCTACTACCAAGAGGTTCCTTTTACAATGCGTATCTGGAGGAAAGCCTGTTTTCCTGGGCTTGAAAAATCAAGTGACTCATTCAAGGTCTGAGGTAAAAATCAGCATTTGAAGAAAGCCTTATCCTACATGTTAAAAAATTAAGTGTAATAGAAAAACACATGGAGGATTTCGAGTCATAGCAAAGAAAGTGCAACTGCTGAAGGGCTCATTAGCAAACTTCATCCACAGGCACTCAGAAACATGCATTTCCCCCTCCCCCGAGCCCCCCCCCCCCCCCGCACCTTACAGTTGGGTTACATAGCAAATGTTTATCGATGTGTTTATTTTTGGGGGCCTGGAATGCATTTTCTGGAAGAACCGAAGTTATGGTTGTTAGAGTAACAAGTTAACTCACAAAAGGAAAGCTAAAATGTTGTAGGTTTACAGCAAAATTCTGGGAAGCAATTTTAGCAATAAGATCAAACAAATGTAGGCAGGATCTTAGCAAGAGACTACTTTTTAGTTTTCTTGTTTTGGTGCCTGAGAAAATACTTCTAGGAAGATAGGAAAGAGGACATTTTCCAGTACTGTTCATTGTTAGCATCTAAAATTCCCTTTAAAACTTGCAACTTCTCTTACTTTTTGATTTTATGCTTATGGGCCTTGCTTAAAGTTTTAGTTTCGTTAACAAAAGGACAAGAGATGGGAAATTCGAGAGAAAAATTAAGAGAGATTTTGCTCTAAAAACTGGGTAGGAATCGAAACAGAATGGAGAGAGGGAACTAATGAAAATATGGATATTGCCTCCACTTGATTCACCCAGTCATTCATTCAAGTATTAAGTGACAGGAACCAGTAATTTCTTCATTCGGTTATTCACCCCTCTCCCCAAGTGAGCCACATGGTCAAGGTGACTGCGTATTGTCAAAATCATAACTTGCATCTCTCTTGCTTTTGACGTTGCTTATGTGTTTTTTTTTCCCATGCAAAAGGTTTTTACTTTCATTTTTATGTGGCTGAAATTTATCCATCGTTTTCATTCCATCTGGATTTGGAGTCATACGTAGAAAGGCTTTCCCCATACCCAGGTTTTCCTTCACTACTTGTATGGCTTTATTTTTTACATTTAGATTCAGGTGGGAGCTTATTCCAGTATACAGTGTGAGGTGTGGAGCCAAATTATCTATTTTTTACAGCTATCCAGTTATCCCGTAGTATTTATTAAAAAGGTCATCTTTGGGGCGCCTGGGTGGCGCAGTCGGTTAAGCGTCCGACTTCAGCCAGGTCACGATCTCGCGGTCTGGGAGTTCGAGCCCCGCGTCAGGCTCTGGGCTGATGGCTCAGAGCCTGGAGCCTGTTTCCAATTCTGTGTCTCCCTCTCTCTCTGCCCCTCCCCCGTTCATGCTCTGTCTCTCTCTGTCCCAAAAATAAATAAACGTTGAGAAAAAAAAAATTTTAAAAAAAAGGTCATCTTTGCCCCCAATGATTTGGGTGTACCACCTTTATTATATATTAAGTTTTCAGCGGCGCCTGGGTGGCTCAGTTGGTTGAGTGTCCAACTACAGCTCAGGTCATGATCTCCCCGTCGATAGTCTGACCGTGGGTTCAAGCCCCGCATCGGGCTCTGTGCTGACAGCTCAGAGCCTGGAGCCTACTTCGGATTCTGTGTCTCCCTCTCTCTGCCCCTTCCCCACTTATGCTCTGTCTGTCTGTCTGTCTGTCTCTCTCCCTCTCTCTCTCTCTCTCAAAAATAATAATAAACATTATTATTTTTTTAATCTTTATATATACCTGGGTCTACTTCCGGACCTTCTGCTTTATTCCATTGATCTGTCTGTTCACGCACCAGTACAATAATAGCAACAGGTTATAAACATTGAATAATAATTTAACAAAAGAATTTGAAGTGATATGCAAAAAGAAAGGGTGCAGCTTTCTTTAACAGAATGGTCGCTAGCAAATGTGGAAGGAATGAGAGAATTAGGAGAACATCATTTTGCAGCTACCATTTAAAAACTGATTCGGGGGGCACCTGGCTGGCTCAGTCGGTAGAGCATGTGACCCTTGATCTCAGGGTTGTAAATTCAAGCCCTACATTGAGTGTAGAGATGACTTAAAAATAAAATCTTTAGGGGTGCCTGGGTGGCTCAGTCAGTTAAGTGTCCAACTTCGGCTCAGGTCATGATCTCACGGTCCCTGAGTTCGAGCCCCACGTCGGGCTCTGTGCTGACAGCTCAGAGCCTGGAGCCTGCTTCAGATTCTGTGTCTCCCTCTCTGTCTGACCCTCCCCCATTCATGCTCTGTCTCTGTCTCAAAAATAAATAAACATTAAAAAAATTTTTTTAATAAATAAAATCTTTAAAATAAAATTAAAATAGGGGCGCCTGGGTGGCGCAGTCGGTTAAGCGTCCGACTTCAGCCAGGTCACGATCTCGCGGTCCGGGAGTTCGAGCCCCGCATCAGGCTCTGGGCTGATGGCTCAGAGCCTGGAGCCTGTTTCCGATTCTGTGTCTCCCTCTCTCTCTGCCCCTCCCCCGTTCATGCTCTGTCTCTCTCTGTCCCAAAAATAAATAAACGTTGAAAAAAAAATTTAAAATAAAATTAAAATAAAATAAAATAACTGCTTCATGGCCACCTGGCTGGCACTGGAAGAGCATGAGACTCTTGATCTTAGGGTCACGAGTTTGAGCCCCATGTTGGGTGTAGAGATTACTCACATAAATAAACTTTAAAAAAAACTGACTCAGATAGGTATCACCAATGAATATGAAAACTATTTGGTTCAAGTTTTGAGGGAACAGGACATGTCCACGGTCACACATACTGTTTAAATGCTAATCCGTTAATTACAAAGGGGAAAGAGGACCTTGGTGGTGGAAGAATCTGGAGAATACTACTTTGACTAAGTGACCAGCTTGGCATCACCAACGGGACCCCAACATCATGTACTGCCTGATGTGGTGCAATAGGAATCACCTATGTGGTGGCATTTTTGCCAAATTGTTCAATCTAATGTTTCACTGAACCTAATCCTGAGGAAACAGTCTAAAAAATCCAAATTACAAGGCATTATGCAAAATAACTGGCTCAGGATCGTCAAAATAAATGTTTTATGGAAGATGAAAAAAAGTGGGGGCTGTCCTGTATTAAAGAAAACTAAAGAGACAGGACACCTAGGTAAATTTGCGTGACCTTTGATCCTGAATTTGGGATCCTCAATTAAAAAAAGAAAAGCTCTAAAGGAGATTTTTGGGACAATTTGGGAAATTTGAATATGGACCGTGAATTAAATAAAGTTATGTTTATCAATGTTCCATTTCTTGGGTATGCTGACAAAATTGTGATTATGTAAGCAAACCTCTCTGTTGTTTTTTTCTTTTTAATTTTTTTTTTAACGTTTATTTATTTTTGAGACAGAGAGAGACAGAGCATGAACGGGGGAGGGGCAGAGAGAGAGGGAGACACAGAATCGGAAACAGGCTCCAGGCTCTGAGCCATCAGCCCAGAGCCCGACGCGGGGCTCGAACTCACGGACCGCGAGATCGTGACCTGAGCTGAAGTCGGACGCCTAACCGATTGAGCCACCCAGGCGCCCCCAAACCTCTCTGTTTATAGGCAATGTAGGATGAAAAAGTGTTTGAAAAAGTGCCTTGATGGCTGTAACTTAATTTCAAATGGTTCAGAACAATATGTGTGTATATATGAGGAGGGAGAGGAGGAGAAAGTGGAGAGGAAGAGACAGCGGGCATGAGAGAGAACAAAGGTGGCAAAACGCTAACAAATGTTCAATCTTAACAAATCTGAACAAAATGTTTCATCTTGGTGAAGGGTATATAGGTGTTCGTTGAACTATTCTTTCAACTTTTCTATAGGTTTGACATTTTTCCAAGTAAAAAGTTGAAAAAATATTTAATTGAATTTGGCCATACCTGTCAAAATTACAAATACACATACCCTTTGTCTCAGTGGTTCCCTTTCTAGAAATTCATCTGACATATGATCAGTGTTATTCATTGCAGCAATGTTAGGTAATAACAAGATTGGGAGCAGTCAAAATTTCCTCAACAGGGAACTAGCAAAATAAAATGGAATAAAAAAATGACATCGACTGATAAATGGATAAAGATGTGGTATATATACATACACAATGGAATACTACTCGGTCATCAAAAAGAATGAAATCTTGCCATTTGAAAACTTGGATGGAACTAGAGTGTATTATGCTAAGCAAAATAAGTCAGTCAGAGAAAGACAAATACCATGTGATTTCACTCGTATGTGGAATTTGAGAAACAAAACAGATGACCATAGGGGAAGGGAAGGAAAAATAAAATAAGATAAAAACAGAGAGGGAAGCAAACCATAAGAGACTCTTAACTGTAGAGAACAAACTGAGGGTTGCTGGAGGGGAGGTGGGTGAGGGGATGGGCTAAATAGATGCCAGGCATTAAGGAGGGCGCTTGTTGGGATGAGCACTGGGTGTTATACATAAGCAATGAACCACTAAATCCTGCTCCTGGTACCAATTCTACACTATATGTTAACTAACTTGAATTTAAATAAAATCTTGGAAGGAAAAAGAAATGACGAAGCACTCTGAGGACTAATACGAAGTCATCTTCAAAATATAGGATACATTGTTAGGAAAAAAGGGTAAGGTACAGAACAATGCCTACCTATAGCATTGTGTTTGATGGAATAAATCACTTACTTCTTCCCTTCCCTAAACCCACATCCCTTGCAAGGTGACTTTACAGCTCCTTACAGGCCTTGAATCTGGGCTAGCCTGTGACTTGCTTTGATCAATAAAATATAACAGAAGTTACAGTGCGCCAGATCCAAGCCTAGGCTTCCAGAGGCCTGTGGTTTCTGTTCTTATGAAGCCCTAACCCCACAATAAGAACAAGCTGGAAGGTGAAAGACCCTGTGGAATAGAGCTGAATAATCCCGGCTGAGGCCATACTAGACGAACTGATCCCCAGATGACTCTTCAACTGATCGACTGAGATCAGTGGAACCTTCTAGCTTGCCCCTAGACTCATGAGAAAAAACGAACAATTATTATTATAAGTCACAAAGGTTTTACTTTGGGTGGGCGGAGAAGGCGGCGGGGGGGGGGGGCGGAATACATAGTAACAGTTCATAAAAATAATGCTATCGCCTGTGTGAAATTTTGGGAAAAAATACTGATGCATTTGTTTGCATATGCAAACTCTCTGTAAGTACACACAAGAAACTGGAAACACAACTGTTTGGGGGAAGAAAAGCTAGGGTGGCTAGGGGATGAAGATGGGAGGGGGACATTTCACTGCTCTTTTGTACCTGTAGAATTTTGAAACCTGTATTTCCAATGAATCAATAAAATCTGTTTCTTTCACTCAAATCTTTCTAGAACCCTTGAATCATCTCTGGTGGGTAATGGGAACTCTCATACCCTATAGGAGAGATTATAAATTGGGAAAATCTTGGCGGGGTGGATGTGTGGTTTTAAGCAGTGCCTATAAAATATGCAAATACGTATGCAATGCAGACTGTCTCTGGAAAAAAGCCACCAAGAGCTGGTAACACCAGTTGCTTCTGAGGAAGGACCTTATGGAACGGGGGGGGGGGGGGGGGGGGGGGGGGGTTAAGGGCAGAAGGAAGACTGACTTTTCCCTATATGCCCATGTCACTATTTGAATTTTTTACCCTGAACTTATATTACCTTTTCAAAAGGAAAATAATGACTAAAATACACACAGCCTTTGACCCAACAATTTATCATTTCTAAAAATCTCTCCTGCAGAAATACTTACAGAAGCAAAAATAAATGTATGTTATTACTTGTGTATACTAATAAATTATAAACAGCCTAAATGACCATCAATTAAGGATTAGTTAAATAAATTATGGAATGTTTGTACAAGGGAATAATATACAGTTGCTAAAAATGAACCCATAAACCATCACCCAGGTCAACATAGCACATTCCAGAACTCCTGAAGCACTTCCGTACTCCCCAATGCCCAATGAATTATTGCAAACTGAATAAACCCATGTAAGCATCACCAAGGTCAACATAGAACATTCCAGAACTCTTGAAGAACCCCTCCCCGTGCCAATTCCAGCCATTTAACACTCTATCAATTATCACAAATAGAACGAACCCCTCAATTCCAAACAAACCAGAACCTAACAAACCAGGCGTCAAGTGCTCCTTAGGCTCCTTTTTCCTGAGCCCCAACCAAGTTCCCCCTTGACTTTCAAGCTGAGAGGAGTGTCTTCTCCTCAGAAGGCACCAGACTTCTCTTACCACACTTCACGGAAAATCAGAATCAGAGTCTCAGAAAGAGAGGATCCAGGGGGCACCCAAAAAGAGCATTCCACACAGATTCAACAGCCTTTAACTTCTTCATACCATCAGTTCCACACACCACGGTGACCCAGTGCTTTCCTGGATCTAAGTTCTGATTTCAACTTTACTTTGAAGATTTGGGCAGTAACTTGGATATCTATCACTCATACTATTGTTTATTTAAGATGTTTCTTTAAATGAGCTCACTTTTTGTTATATTCATTTTTTTTTAATTTTTTTTTAAACGTTTATTTATTTTTGAGACAGAGAGAGACAGAGCATGAACGGGGGAGGGGCAGAGAGAGAGGGAGACACAGAATCGGAAGCAGGCTCCAGGCTCCGAGCCATCAGCCCAGAGCCCGACACGGGGGCTCGAACTCACGGACCGCGAGATCGTGACCCGAGCTGAAGTCGGACGCTTAACCGACTGCGCCACCCAGGCGCCCCTATATTCATTTTTTAAATATACGTTTTAAAATATCATGTGCTAACTCTAACAGAAAACTTCACATCACTATCATAAATGGAAAATCAGCACCCCACGCAACGAACAGAACTTACTAGGTATATATTAATAAGTATTACCTAAACGTTGGACTCCCTGACGCAGACTCCTCAAGCGAGTTTTCCTCGGGAATGTCTGCAAGACCAGAAGCTTGGTGCTCCTCCTAGAGGTCAGAGCGTGTGGCTAACACTTCCCTGGGGGTTTTCTTCCAGCAACTTCTGTAGGGGAACACTCCCCCTGACTTCCTTTCAGCTCCCTCTACAGGTTAGAGTGACTTTCCTCTAGCTCCCCCTGTTGGTTAGAGGGTGGAGTTACTCAACAAAATTTTATTGAGTGACTGTTATGTTTTGGATACAGTGCTAGCTGCTGGGGATACAGACGAGAAAATGGGGAACGAGTGGGGGTTGTAACTGAGCAAGGGCTGGGAGAGAAGGGAAGGAGGGAGTTAGAAGATTCCGGCACCGCCTGTGCTGTCTGTCTCCATTTCCTAAACTCCCCGCTTTATTCAAGCCACGACAGTCTGGCTTTTGCCCCGCCCACCTCCCCAAGAGCGCACTAATGAAAGTCTCCGGGGGACCGGAATTATCGGATCCAGTGGGAAGAGTTTCAGTCCTCATCTTGAGTGACCGTGGAGACAACGCCTTCCTTAGCTTCGCTGATAGTGTTAGCTCCTGTCTCCAGGTTTTTCTCCTACCTCTCTCGCCGCCCCATCTCTCCTTCAACCTGTCTCTTCGGTGTTGGTGCTGGTCGGGACTTGGTCCTTCACCCTCCTCTCCGCTAATCCCACTGCTTCCATCTATGCGCATAACCTCCACCCCCATAACCTGACTCTCAAGTCCTGAAATACCAGATGTTTCTCTCTCCAGCCTCGTTTCTTCTATTAGCAAGTTACCTGTCTCTGTGGTAGCACCTGTATCCTATTTCCCTCTACCTGACTCCCACCTCCACCCCAAGTTTGTTCTTCAAGATTCAGCTTCAGTGTGACCTCTTCTGGGAGGCATTCCAGAAGCACAGCCCAGGTTGTGAGGGACTCTCCCTTGGTGTTTCCCCACCACACTCGGTGCTTCACCACACGACACCAGGGCTTCCAGATTACTTCCGCTTATGCCACCAGGCTGGTCTACTTGAAGGCACGAACTTAATCTGCACTTAGTTCCCAGCACGGGGCTCAGTAAGTCAATTTGTCAAATTGACTTCAATTTGTCATCAATTTGTCAAACTGATGAACATAAGAAATCCCTGGGCTGTGGGGCGCCTGGGTGGCGCAGTCGGTTACGCGTCCGACTTCAGCCAGGTCGCGATCTCGCGGTCCGGGAGTTCGAGCCCCGCGTCAGGCTCTGGGCTGATGGCTCAGAGTCTGGAGCCTGTTTCCGATATGTGTCTCCCTCTCTCTCTGCCCCTCCCCCGTTCATGCTCTGCCTCTCTCTGTCCCAAAAATAAATAAACGTTGAAAAAAAAATTTTTTTTAATTAAAAAAAAAAAAGAAATCCCTGAGCTGTGAGCAATTCAACGCAGAAGAGGAGCTTAGGGGTGGTGGCTGGGATGGGTGTGAGCCAGGGAGATTTAAGACCTGAGTATTTAAGCCCGTTTTCCCTTTCCCTTCTGCAGAGGCAGCCAGGGCTTGTGGAATGGAGGGACCATCAGGGTCAGAGCACGAAGATGGCTGGAACTGAGGAGGCAGGCAGGGTCAGAAACCGGTTACATACAGGGGAAATGAACAACCGTATTGAGGATAACGGGAACCGGGGTCCTCACTGTCAGAGATTGGAGTTACAAATATGGATAGGGTGGACCCTGGAATGAACCCTGTGGTGTTTAACTGGAATCGAAGGTACCAGTTTGAACTCTTGATTTTTAAGACAGATACATATGTGTGCATGCACACACACACACACACACACACACACTTACATATATTTTCTCTATGCTAAGGCTTTTAGACCAGGATATCCAGATAGTAATGATGATACCTAGTGCCTACACCTTGGCTTTGAAAGATTAAAGGAATCAAGGCTCCTTAGAGAAATGTCTGATCCCAAGGCTGGGGCAGGGAATGTATGATTCTGGGGCATATTAAGCCACATAGTGAAACACTGATCAAAAAAACCAGAGATTGGTCAAAAGGACACAGGAGCCAGCTTGGAGGGGCTCTCTCCAGTGTCCAAATCTGCGATGTGAATATCAAAATAACGAAAATGACTTAAAACCCACGGACTAGGGGCGCCTGGGTGGCGCAGTCGGTTGGGCGTCCGACTTCAGCCAGGTCACGATCTCCCGGTCCGGGAGTTCGAGCCCCGCGTCGGGCTCTGGGCTGATGGCTCGGAGCCTGGAGCCAGTTTCCAATTCTGTGTCTCCCTCTCTCTGACCCTCCCCCGTTCATGCTCTGTCTCTCTCTGTCCCAAAAATAAATAAACGTTGAAAAAATTTAAAAAAAAAAAAAACCCACGGACTAAATAAAACAGGACTCCATGAGTCCCACACTGATGCAAATAAATGGTGAAGGGAATTTTTTTTTTTTTAGGGTATTACGCCAACCAATAAATGTAGAAAGAATGATAGAATGAGAGTCACCATCAGTTGGCCATCATAATGCCACCAGGCATGAATGATCCATGGACACTAAAACTAGTGAGGGGAAGTTTGAGGAAACAGGATATTTATATACCCTCAAAGGATCTCCACACAAAGTATTTTCTTAATTTCAAAGGGAAACCATTAACTGTACAAAAGAAACCTGGCAG
The DNA here is from genome assembly GCF_016509475.1 of Prionailurus bengalensis. NCBI lineage: Eukaryota > Metazoa > Chordata > Mammalia > Carnivora > Felidae > Prionailurus > Prionailurus bengalensis. The sequence continues at coordinate 112,083,607 of NC_057361.1, forward strand.
GTACCACCTGAACCAAAGGACCAAGGTTCCCATCACCAGCAAAAGGACGGTGATGCCACGTGTATCCTGCAAGAACACACTGCCAATGCAGTGTCACTTCTGTGGTATTTCTGCCCAAAATGCATGACCTGAATTTAATAACTAGGAAACGGCAGTGAAACCTAAATTGAGGCACAGTTTTCAAAATTGGCCAGTACTTTTCAAAAGTATGAAAATCGCAAAAGGAGAGACTGGGGACTTCAGATTGGGGGAGATCAAAGGCACATAACAAAGTGTAACACATAATCTTGGATTGAATCCTGGGTCAGAAGAAAAGATTTTTTTTTTTTTCCTTTTTGCTAAAAGAACATTATTGGGACCACGGGAAACCTTTGAATAGAGTCTACAGATTGGATGGTAGTTTTCTATCAAAGGTAATTTCCTGATTTCGATAGTTTTATTACATAGACCGTCCCAGTCTTTGGGAAAAGTGCACTGAAGCATGTAAAGGTAACGGGGTGTCATTTCTGTAACTCCTCAGATGGTTTAGAAAAAAATACGTGAATTCTTAAGTATTGAAGTATTCGCACATACAGAAGAGAGGGGGAAACAGAGGGAGAATGCTAAAGCAAACGTGGTTAAATGTTAACTAGGGAACCTGGGTGAAGGATGTACGGGAATTCTTCGTGCTACTGTCGCCACTTTTCCGTAAGTGTGAAATAGAATAGTTCATGTTTTTAAGATACTGAAAAGAAAATGGAGTGTTTATGACCTGAGTCACGCATACAAGGCTTTTATTTTTCACCTGTCTACCCACCCATGTTGTTCCAAAACAATTTATGAATAGGAACAAAATGAATAGGTCTTATGAATAGGTCAAAAACAAACAGCAAGAGAAAAATGAAAAAATAAGTAAGAAGTCTGTGTGGCCTTGGCAAAAAACGGTCTCAATCGTCCCGTTGTACAGAATGCTCGTGAAAAGTCTGACAGACCGTGTGGAGCGGTTTCCTTTCCGTTTTGGGAAACAGCCCCAACTTCAATGCAGCTAATTCTTCTGTGGTCCTGGTATCATTTCATCCCGAACTTGACTGCGATGAGACACACAGAATGCAATACGGGGATATGGAGGCAGAAAATGAATCATTCAGAAGAATAAAAGAGCCTTTAACAACTTTTACAGAATTTTATGCATGTGTACACACTTTATTAAATTTGCATTCTAAGATATACACAAGGTCAGCATTTCACAAAATTTTCTAGAATTTATTCCAAAAGCGGTTATCATGAAACACAGTGATTATATAAGTTAGTCAAGCAAAAAGAGCGTCTATAGGATTTTCTTATCGTATCATCTCTTGTACTTGTTTTCAAATAGAAGCCTGAAACAGGATATATTAGAATAGGAAGGGAGAATTTTATTTTTTATAACAATGACCACTTTTCAAATATTAGACTTTATATAAAAATAAAGGGGTACTGTCACCAGAGCTCATTGGAAGGTTAGCATCTCTTTTTATTTATTCCAAAACAATCCCTGCATAAACTTAACTTTCTAGTCAATTTAAGCAACAAAAACGAACCTCGGTTTAAACAATAAAGTGAATCATCTGGTCTCCTAGTTCTCCTACTATTGGAACAACTTCATTTTCCTGTCCCAATTCTAACCCACCACTGAATTTCAAGAAGAAATTTCAATATCAACACATTCCAAAGGTTGTTTCTCAAGAGTCCTAAATTAGAGCCCCAAATTCATGGCCAAAAGTATCCCTTTAAGGCAAAGAAGACAGTAGAGCGAAGGTGGGTAAGTATCCTGTAAGAGAAAACCACCTCTCGGTATTATACAGGCAGAAACATCTTCACGTGGTTCTTTCACAAGCGGAATAAACACACTGAATACCCTCGAAGTAACTTCTCTTTAAAATGGCACACTCGGGAACGACCTTCATAATATATACATTTATGTTAGGATTGAAAGATTATGGACTCTGCACAGGGGAAAACCATGTGAGAAACAAAGCCATTCGTGGCCATCGTGGTGGTTATTACAGTTTAAAATCGACGCCACATGTGATGCTGTCACAGAACAACTTACTGCAAGCTAAGCGACGCTCTCTCAGAATTCAAAGAGGATAGATTTCCCTTCAAGTCATACAGTGTTACTACTCTGTGAGTACCCTCAAAGCACATCATCTTCCTTCAGAATTCAAGAATCTTTGCCTTCAAAGGACACAAAGGCAGTAGTTTCCATTTCTTACATTCATTTAAGACGTGGAATATTATGATCCTAGCGGGAAAATTGGCATATTAAACACAGACAACCCAACCACGATGTCTCAACATTAAAAGAAATCTATCACAACATTTTCACACAGTTTTAAATAATAAATAACACAACGATAGATTACACTCAGCTTTTTTAAATAGCTCTGTCAGGATTTTCCTCTTTTAGAAATTAAATAACTTACGGTACCTCAGACTTACTATCGTGTCCACTGTTCACAGCTCAACAGCTTCTTAAAAGCAGAATGCACAGTAACATGGGCTTTTGCGGCTCCTGAGAGCTTCCTCGGAGATACGAAGCTGCCCTTGCTAGAAGGCAGCATCAACAAGAACTGGATTCTGACTCTAGCGGCAAAAACACAATAACCAAAAACACAGTGGGCAGCAGCACTCACCACACGACAAAACAAACAAATCCACGGACGAGAAAGGAATCAGCAAAAAGCAGCAATCAAAACAGCATGTGGCAGTAAGACACATAAAGCCCCCTTTTCTAGCCTACCTTATGACATACACCTTTACAGCCCAACACTGCACCCCAAGGCACCTCGGGCCTCGGAATACCACCCGAAACAAGCTGTCAAGCTCCGCGTACGCTTTTCTACACAGTGCTTTGTGTGTAAATAACATTATTCATTCATTTGTAGATGCTCCACACATCTGGTCAAGGCAGGGATTTCTTCTCCTTGATAACACCACCTAGAAACATTAACAATATTTTATATATTCCTTCGGGCAACAGGTTTGGGGAGAAAAACATCAACCGCGGTAGCTAAGGCATAAGAACCTCTGGTGACTAATCCAGGCATCCCGTCAGTCCATTTACATTCTCAGCACTAAAATCAATCCTCACGTCATACACTCCGCCAGCAAAGCGACATGGATAGTAATGAAAGCAACTACGCGTTCCCTCCCCTCGGTGAGAAATGGCAAGTAAGCAGCTCAAACAGGAAAGGGAAACAAAAGAATGTACTTTAAGCTGATGCGGAAAAATAAAAATTTAATATAATCGAAAGCAACCCATCTATTATCGTGGAATAAAGAGATTTGAAACTATGTAGTCAACAGACAACAAAAACAATCTCTCAAGCAAGAGAATTTCTGATCAACTTTAGCTGTCATGTCACTGCTGGGAAAAAGAACCACTGTTGAAAATACACATCAGTGCTTTCCTTTATTAAACGCATAGACTCTAAAATAGGTGCTCTCTGAGGCACGGAGGGAAAAAATATATACTCTAAGCAATCAAAAATGAGTCATTTGAGATTTAGTCACTAGATCCAAAACGAAATCAGCAAGAAGAGACATGAGTCAGGTCACTACACTCGTAAAATTGAACTTTAGAGGAGAGAGATGCCAAAAAAGAACGGCATCGAAATGGTTGAAGTCTGTCACACTTTAATCCTCATTATGGATCAAAGCTCTCTGCGTTCCTCACTGAAATGTTTTGTGTAGGAAACAGCAGTTAAAACACTGAATCAGAAATGGGTAAGTCACTTGGGTGAGAGATCATCCATCAAGATGAACGAAGAGCATGAATTGGTGCATGCTACTGGAGACTCTGCGGTTGTGCTGCCTTTAGCCAGTGAGTCTGAGGATAAGCCACTGCTGCTACTACTGCCATCCAAAATATCTGAACTGAGGACAAAGCAAAAAGAATTATAAGCAGATGCATCTATCAGGGTAAAGGTAAACATAACATGCAACGACATAGTTTCAAGAACTCACGAATCGGTAAGAGCATTTGTAAATAATAAAAAGCATAAAAGCAACAGCAATGAACTACATAATGGACTATATTCAGATACCTGCAAAAACAAAGTCACAGAAATCCAAAGGAAGACGTTCAAGGTTCTGTAGCATTTTAGTGCTCTCGTGGAGGCACCAGAATGTCAGCGTCCCCCTTGACAGGTCACGATTTTTGTGAGGGAGTTAGCTCCCTTACCTTTAGCTCAAGAGATTGCTACCCTTAGATTTACCTTCTTCCCTTCCCATCAGCCTTAGAGTGAGAGCGATGGTTACTGGTTGAGGTACCCTGGACTGTCTGAAGTACTCTATTAAGTACACTGCTTCATGGTTCCGCTACTCCAGAACAACAGGTGTTCGGCTACTCTAGATTTGACCGCTTTCCCATTCCCAAGGTGCCGTCAATTCAAACACATTTGTTTCCTGATTTCCCCCTCCGTTCTTGGTCTTTTCTATTCTTCTCATTTTGTGAATTTCTTATACCGTTTCCTTTTCCCTTGCTTTCAAAACCCAAAGGTGTCCCTGCTATCTCTACAAGCTGCCTTCAGTTACTGTCCAGTTAGGCTGCTAAAAGGAATGCTCTCTAGCCACAGACCCAATACCCTCACCACCCTCCACTTGCCTCTCTGATTCTGACAACTAGCTTCTGCGCCTATCCTTCCGCCAAAACACCTGATGTGGGCATCAGGGCCTCTACAGTCCAGCCCAGGGATGCCTTCCTTATCCATCCAGCCCAGGCTCTCATGGCTGCCAATCACCCATCTGGCCTGCTTCACAAACCTGGCCTCATACTTCAGTATTCACAATTAAGAGCCTTCACGGTTGCGCACCAGGCTGCCTTTCTGGTTCAGATTCCCACTGATCCAACAGTGAAGTTCTATGCTCTAGATCTGGCCTGAATTCATTCACATTCATTTATTCTAGTATTTGTTGAGTACCTACCAAGTGCAGGAAGTAGGCTAGACATTAGAAATACAGTGGTGTCTAAGACAGACATGGTCCCTGCCCTCATCGAACTTACAGTACAGTACAGGAGACAGACATTTAAATAACTCTGCTAATACATATATAATTTGTGATCAAAGCAATAAAAGCAAGATACAAAGGGCTCTGCGAGTACACAACATGGGTAACCTGATCTAATTTGGAGGAACAGGGAGGAACACGTTCCCCAAAAGTGACACGTGAGTTGTCACTTGGAAGATAGGTAGGCATTAACCAGGTGTGGTTTGGGAGGAAGCAAGGGTAGTTTTAGGAGCCAAAAGCAGGCTAGTGTGGCTGTTCAGTACAAAGGGCAAGAACACAATGAGAGACAAAGCTGGAGAGGTAGTCAGGCAGTTTTAGGATTTACACACACACACTTTTTAATTTTGGAAAGGGAAGCAAGCATAGAATTGGAGAAGGATTAATGATCGGGAAATATGGATTCTAAATGAAGTCTGGTTACTAGCTCTTCTACAAAAGCCCGCACTGGTCTAAAGTGCTCTGAGGCTCAATATTAAGAGTACTTAATATCGGGGCGCCTGGGTGGCTCAGTCGGTAAGTGTCCGACTTCGGCTCAGGTCATGATCTCGCGGTTTGCAAATTTGAGCCCCACGTCGGGCTCTGTGCTGACAGCTCAGAGCCTGGAGCCTGCTTCGGATCCTGTCCCCTCTCTCTCTGCCCCTCGCTCGCTCGCTATTTTTCTCTTTCTCTCAAAAATAAACACTACAAAAAATTTTTTTTTAAAAAAAGAGCATTTAACATCATTTTTATGAATTTCCAAGTTAATGTAGTTCCAGTGTTAACCCATGGTACATTTGGAAGTTTCTGGGCCCTATACCTCCCCCACCTCAACGACATGTAACATTCCCCTCCACACACTTCTCTGCTATTTTTCTTCAAAATGTCATTTCTATTGCCTGTGGATTGTTTTTAGGTGGAGACAGAATACAAATAAGCTTCGGAAAAGTAAAAATAAAAATGGAAACAGTATAGTCCACAGTACTCCCAGTCTATGCTCACTGCTGTGAAATGCATCATTAATAATACCACTTTTAAGTAAGAAGTTCGGAAAATTTAGCTGGCTCTGATATTTTTTCAACCCAATGGGAAAATAGGTCTAAAATATGAATTATTCAAAGTACTGAAAGAAAGTTACACAGATAATCTAAGACACTGGAAAATCAAAAGGCCTTTATATTTGCCTTTGGAACATATGTGATTTTTCCTCCTGCAGCATTTTGCCTAGACTAATATTAAAATGAATTTACTTTCCTAAAGCACATATTGGCCGGGCAGCCGAAGGACACGCTCTGTGCTACTTGGCAGGAAAAAACAGACTTAGATTAAAATTTGGCCACCAAGCAGATAATCTGAATATAAATAAAGACTTTCTTATTCCAGCCACCAGACTTATGGTGAGCCCTGGGTTAAAAGATTCCATTCGTAATAAGACCTGCTTGCTTAGGTGAATCCTGCATTCATTCAAAAACACAGAACATGACTCATGCAGAGAGAGCTCTCACCTAACACCACTGATTACCTTAAGAGAAAAAAGCTAACAGGGAAGTTACCAAGAAGTTACCAAGAGAAAAAGAATACAAATCTGAATTTTTCGTTTCGTTTATTCCTTTTCAGGAATTTCTTCTCTATTCTTAAATACGAACATGCGTAAAACTTTGTTCCTTTATAGTACAATAGCATACCTCCATCTAGCCTCCAGTAGAATTTACTCCAGATATTTTCACAAAACTAAAACCCGTTCTATCCAACAGTCACAAACTGCCCACAGTATATCCATGTAAAGCAAGACTTACGTGATTTTTTTATTCATAGATCACTGAACAAAAGTGACTTTCATAGTGTTCACTATTAAACCTTCTACCAGGCCTTCTAAAAGCAACAACATATGGTCCAATTTGAGTTTATCTTTTTCCCTTCCTAGCTTAAGCTCTGATGGAGGTGTTAATGAGCCTCAGACTAATGGCTGAAAGCCAGACAATGCAAGGAAAGCAGAGGACCTAGACAGTTCAAACTGGACATAGGGGTAACAAATCAAAAGTGAACGATGGGGTGCCTGCGTGGCTCAGTCGGCCGAGCGTCTGACTTCAGCTCAGGTCACGATCTCACGGTTTGTGGGTTTGAGCCCCCTGTCGGGCTCTGTGCAGACAGCTCAGGGCCTGGAGCCTGCTGCGGATTCTGTGTCTCCCTCTCTCTCTCTGCCCCTCCCCTGCTCGTGCTCTCTCTCAAAAATAAACATTAAAAACAGTGAACGAATTCTAATTCATTTTAGCCATGGTGTATACATATTGACGCAATATCTAAATCACACAAAAATGCTTATAATTATTACGGTAGTGCCCTCTGCCTAAAAAAAATAAGGGTGAAAGCATAAGAGAATCATTAAAACACTCAAATAATAAGGTAACAACAAAATCAGGATGTCCAGCGTGTCTCACACTATTATCCATCTGGGTCAGCCACTTGGTGCCTTGAGCGGTCAATAAACTGGATTCTATCAGATTAGATTTGGCAGGCAGGTAAATGCACTAGAAATAAGCCACAGCTCTACCAACCCCAGCACAGATCCTGGTATAAGCTAAGACTTACAGGGCATCCCCTACCGCTTGGTGTGGGTTAAACTGGTCCCTAGGGTACATTCTCTGGTCTCTACCGTCTCACCTGAAGAAGGCCCAGCATTATCTTTCTGCATAACTTCTAAGTTTTTAAGATCACACATTTAAATATTATCATTTCCCCAGTCACCTTGGGGATAGGAACTTTAAAGTATCAGCACAGATGTCTAAGCTGCTCACATAACCATGTTCGAGGTATACGAATACAGTTCTGTTATAAAATAAATCATGATTAAGTCTTATTCTTTGCACATATCACATATTCATGATTAAATTTTCTTGCCATGACACATATACCATTAAAAATAATGTTAAAGTCACTAAGTGAAATCTAATGAAAAATGTTAAAATAAAACTATAAAGGCTAAATTAGCAGTCACAATAACACTGATGCAGTGGGGAAAATTTTCATGGGAGAACTTGTCCTTTTCTGTGCGAGAAACAGACTACCACTTAATCTTCACTATATGACTGGTGGCCCTCAAAATTCCTTTATGTAACGTGCCACAGATAATCTTGTCCCCAAAAGGACAAGGAGCAGAACAAGAGTTCTCAAGACACAAAAAGAATCAAAGCACCATGGAAAGGTGAACTTCCAAGCTATCGTCAAATTCTTGATGTTCAGGGGCGCCGGGGTGGCTCAGTCGGTTGAGCGTCCGACTTCAGCTCAGGTCATGATCTCACGGTTGGTGGGTTCGAGCCCCGCGACGGGCTCTGTGCTGACAGCTCAAGAGGCTGCAGCCTGCTTCGGATTCTGTGTCTCCCTCTCTCTCTCTCTGTCCCTCCCTGGCTTGTGCTCTGTCTCTGCCTCTCAAAAATAAATAAAAATGGGGCGCCTGGGTGGCGCAGTCGGTTAAGCGTCCGACTTCAGCCAGGTCACGATCTCGCGGTCCGTGAGTTCGAGCCCCGCGTCGGGCTCTGGGCTGATGGCTCAGAGCCTGGAGCCTGTTTCCGTATCTGTGTCTCCCTCTCTCTCTGCCCCTCCCCCGTTCATGCTCTGTCTCTCTCTGTCCCAAAAATGAATAAACATTGAAAAAAAAAATTAAAAAAAAAAAATTTTTTTTTAAAATAAATAAAAATGTTAAAAAAAAATTCTTGATGTTCAGAAGGACTAAATCCAGAATGACAGAATTCCTGCCTTGTGGTTAACAATGCTCCCCAGATTTGGTTGGCAAAGATTTCAGAATTTTCATCTAGTAAAAAATATGATACGAAGAGCAGGCCTACTATTCCTTTGCGTGGCAGTTAACACGCCGGACACAAACCCCAAATGGGTCCATACTCAAACTTCACACTTAATTTACACTTCAGACATCAGATTTTAAAAACTATTATCTGATATATAAAGCTTAATTTACATTGAGGAGGACACTTGTTGGGATGAGCACTGGGTGTTGTATGGAAGCGATGAATCACGGGAATCTACCCCCAAAACCAAGAGCACATGTACACACGGTATGTCCGCCAATTTGACAATAAATTATATTTAAAAAAAATAAAGTTTAACTTAAAGTTTTAAAACCCATCTCTTCTTTATGGGGTGGGGCAGAGAACAAATTACAATGACTTAAATGATGAGATAACATCTACTTATGATCTGGTGGTACCTTCTCTGCTCCCTAAAATATATCAATATGGTTTCCTCAGCGATCAAGTATACTGTTACCCTTGGCAACAGAAACCAGAACACAGTCTCCGTCTCTGTCCCCGTTTCTAAGAATACGGATGTCTGATCAATGAAACTGCATTAGAGAGACAGGAAAAACAGTTTCTGCAAAGGCAGGATCTAATTTTTACATATCATGAATAACTCATGTTTAAAATCTCTTCATTGCAGGCCTACATGTCAGCAACACTAGTATACAAGGGGTCCCAAAAGTCAGTGCAATTTTAAGTTTTAATATTCTCAGAAGTCCAGATGCTATGAACTGACTAAAAACATCTTTTAAAGCTTAATTACTTACATACCTTTCACACTTCGTTTTGTGAGTTTTGAGCAATAAATTTCTTTTTAACATATTACTTGAGCCACATGTTGGCTTGTTACTGCTCGATGACTGGTCTCATGTGAATAAAACAAATCTTTCCAGGGTGAAGCGACACTTTTTGCCTTCAGGGATCAAAGTGCCCTTGATCGCCAATGTCAGTGTCCCCAGGGCTCTCATAGCTAGTCACAGGTCGGAGGAGAACGAGCGTAGTGGCAACAGAAATAGGACAGAAATAGGACCCTCACCGCAGCCACCATGGTCGACAACGTACATTTTGCTGCTCAGAGGAATAAACGTCTGAAGGAGAGGTAGGGACCCTTGGCAAATACCCTCTCTTCCCCTTTTTATTTGTGTGAACCTGTTTTATGGCATCCTGTAGAGTCCATGACAATATTTAAAAACTCCACCGCACCCTGTATGTTTTCAGCTCGGCAAAATGCTTTCGTATCTTTTCCCTAACTTGGTTGCTTGGTTAGTAACTGGGTAAGCAAAGCTATTTATAATGTCATGTGCCTATATTAAAACACACTTTACCATAAAAGTGATAGGCAGTTTCCACTAAGTATAGAGTTTCATCCACTAGTCCTGTTGACAAGCTTTAGAAGTTTTCTCTTTGCAATCATCTACATACCTGGAAAAGCACTCTATACCGAAATTAGCACACTGAGCCATCAAGGACAGACACATATGAGAGAGAAGAGAGACTGTGGGGCTGAAAATAGCTAGAACAATCTAAAAGACATCTGTCCCAACATTAGAACGGCACTGATCGACGAGTCTAATAAACTAGAATAATCTGTGACTTCTTGGTCAACTAGAAGTACAGGTTATCTTACATAAAACAAGTATCTGATTTGGAAAGAAAGAATCGCTAATCCTTATACCTTATAAGTAGATTACACAATTCTTCCATTTAGAGGGCACCGTCCTTCTATTTTTGTATAAGTGTTTATTTATTTTATTTGAGAGAGAGAGAGAGAGAGAGAGAGAGAGAGAGAGAGAGAGAGAATATGCACACGCAAGTGTGTGAGGGGCAGAAAAAGAAAATCCCAAGGAAGTTCCCTGCTGTCAGCACAAAGCCTAATGCGGGGCTTCAACTCACAAACTGTGAAATCATGACCTGAGCCAAAATCAAGAGTCGGACGCTTAACTGACTGAGCCACCCATGTGTCCAATCCCTCCAATCCCCCCCCCCCCCCGCTTTTTAAATAAGTATTTCCATCCTTTTTTTTTTTTTGAAGTGAATGTACTGTTGGGCTCTTAAAAAAAAAAAGACCCTCGGCTATAAACTCAGAATCCTGACAAAAGGTGCCAAACAGTTGTGTCTAGAACACAGGTGCTCAGTGAGTTGATTAGAAATACATGCTAAAAGATTTCAACATATTACCTGGCCACTGCCACTATCCCTTCCCCTTCCTTCCAATATGTACATCAGCATCCAAGTACTCAACTTCAGGTAGATGAAGAGAAGTTGACTGTTGCACAAAAACACTGAAGGGTCTTAAGTTAGACACCCAAACTTGGATGAGTAAGACTAAAAGAAATTATGTGAACAGACCACAGGAGTCAGGAAGTATTGGTATACAACAAAACCTCAGTTAGGATTATGACAGAATACCTCCAAAATTTCCAAAACATTTTTATAACAACAGGAAATGCTATGGAGGAAACGCCATGCTTAAGAGGATGCCGGTATTCTCTGCTCAGTTAAAAGAATATACTACAAAACGTGGCAAAACAGCCACGATCGATGCACACTGTCCACAGCGACCCAGGAACACTTTCTCCCGCCAGCCAGCTGCTGCCCCTCCCCCACACCATTAGCACCCACTGAGAGAGGCTGACCTGACAGGAGCTAGGAATGAAGGTGCCAAGAAGAAACACACATTCCCAAAAAAGTACTCAATGACTTTCAAATGATCTGGTTTTCCACGGTATCTGTACCTCCATGGAGATTTCCCTTCTACAGAGCATGAATCAAAAGTTGAATATTATTACAAATGATCCCAATGTACTTTTAATGTGGCTCTTTTTAAATAGATCATACTCTAACATCTTTTCGATTTTATTTCATTTTTTACCATGAACTGAGATCAGACAGTTGTGCAGCCTCCGGAGACAGCATATTGGTAGTGCCTTGGAAGAGCCTCTTGGGCTGGCTTTCTGTTTCCATTTCACCTAAAACAGAAAGAGATGATGCTACCGTAAAACAATTTTACAGATACGGGCGTGGTGCTAAAATGGGATGATCTTTGTTTAACCAAAGCTCAGAATACTTCTTCAAAAGCCATTACTTCAAAGCTATTTTTCCATGCGCTTTAAGGTGGAAGAAACATGCTTCCATAGAACCTCAACCAAAAAGTAAGCAGCCCTAAAAAAAAAAAAAAAGAAAAAAGAAAAGAAAAAAAGAAAAGAAAAAAAAGAAAAGAAAAAAAAGAAAAGAAAAGAAAAGAAAAGAAAAGAAAAGAAAAGAAAAGAAAAGAAAGGAAAAGAAAAGAAAAAGCCCTTCTTATTTAGCACACTACGGATATAGTCATGTTCTTTAACAGAAGAGGAGAACACTGACTGCATCGGGCAAAATGAATCAAGGCTTACCACAGCAGAAATAAAGACTCCCCAAATAGCTGAAGCTGACAGTGAATAATGATTTATCCTAGAGAATTAGGAAAGACTATTGATTTTATATTATTTTAATAGTGGAACATTTCCCGAGTCGAAGTCAAATGGGTTGAGACGTATGTAGTCTAATAAACTCAAAGGTTGCTTTAGACTACTGAGTAAAATGAAGATTAAAAAAAAATAACTCTGTTAAGAGAAAATACTGAAAATCGGAACCTAATTTTTCTAAGATGTTACACATGATGAGGCCCAGGGGACTTGACTACCCAGGTAAGGTTTAAGGAAGCCTTTGACATCTTTACATACAAATGAAATGTGTGGCATGGAAGAAGAAAATCCCATGAAAAAATCATACTTTTACTCTTCGCTAGAGTTCTTTTAAAAAAAATAATAACTGAACGCCCATCTGTAACCGAAAGCAATTATTAGTCAATTCACAAAATTGGTGGTGTACCGGCTACCCCAATTTTCCAGATTTTCTCAGAACATCTAGAAGGTAGCAGAAAAACTGCATCCATCACAATAACAACATTTTGCCCCCAGGAGTGCTAAGACTAAAAACCCTCGGTTAGACCGAAAAAGCCCCTTTCCAAATAAGTCATGATCTAAAACACACAAATAAATACCTTAGTTTTGAGGCTCCTTATCTGAGCTTTACAATGGAAGATTAAACAGAATTCAATTCTTGGGCCTAACTGTACTCCAATAGAAAATTAGTAACTGTGAACTTAAAGCTGTACAAGATTCTTAGGATGGAGAAAGATCAAGCAAGAACAAATGCAACATTCATTTTTGTTTCATATTATCAGTTAATTCATATTACCTCTCTTCTGGAACTATTCTGAAAATCGCTGAAACTCAGGAAAGGTTATATCTTTATCTGCTTCTTCCAGGCTTTAATATGGAGCTTCTAAAAGCTACTGCTGGACTTTCAACAACACCTTGTTAGCAAAAGACTTTAGCCCTTTTTAGCAAAGAATCCCTCCATCTGCTGGTATATTTTGGAATAGCTTTCAAACTAAACAACCGTACTAATTCCACCAATTTCCTGCAAGATATTTAAAATTAATAACAATAATGATGGCTCTTGTTTCCAGGTGTTAGTGTCACGTAATACCTCCTGAGAAGGTTCCTATGATTGTAAATAATTCCCTGCGGCATTAAGGCTACTAGTTCGTAAAGTAAAATTTATTCGCTAAACACAAACATTGTCACCATATCAAAATCTATTTTCCAGAGCACACCATCTTTAATTTTAAGTTATCTGAAATATCGTACTTTTGGAATCCGGGCATGATGCTATCACTGGAGTTTCCACTAAAGCTGCGAGTACCTGTTAACCTAATATTAGGAGAGCGACTTGTTTCTTGGCCCCCACAGAGATCTACACAAAGAAATCACTTAGTGCATTGCTTTTTCAAAATTATTGCTACAACTCTCATTTAAAATGACCCCCAACACTTGCAATCACATGGATACAGGCCCAGGAATAATGACTAAACGTGCATTAATTTTTTTTGCCTTTTGAAAATAGACTCCGGGGGCTAGGCATTTGAGTATGTTTATAGACCTATTCGCTATGACATAAGCACATACTTCTGCAACATATTAACTTGCATCTGTTTTCTATTCAGATCACTGAGAGGCAAAATTTTGGGAATATATATTGGTAATATTAACATATGAATAAGATTCAGTTGTGAAGTGTAAAAAATATGGACAGTGTTAAGTAACCAATTTACAAACTTCAGAATCAGTAAAGCATACATTGGGAAGAATATTTCCTATTTCTTCAGAAAAAAGGAATCACGCCTTGAGCTAATTTCAGACAGAAATTCTAATTTGTCATTCAAGCTCAACTAGGTTTAATATCAGAAGTGGGACACTTACCTTTTCTTTTAAGAGGACCAAGAACACTGGGCCTAATGCACTTGACTGGACTCTGACTCCTCCTGCTTCAAAGAATAAACAAACAGGATGATGTGAAGTACTTTTAAGATGCAAGACAAACATTATAGCCCAAATAAATCAATAAAATTGACAGTCATGTAGAAAAAAATGGAAAATGCCTGTGTTGTAAGTTGAGTAACTGAACTGCCAATACATGATCTGACCTGGAATATGATAATCTGAAAAAACACGGCATTTTAAGCTATTTTAAAAAATCGTCTAGGGGCACCTGGCTGGCTCAGTCGGAAGCACACACAAGTCTTGATCTCAGAGTCATGAGTTCAAGCCTCACATTGGGTGTAATAATAAAAAAAAAAAAAAAACTTAAAAAAAATAATTCTGTAAGACAAAATATCCACAAGTTTTTTCAAAACAGATAAACCTTATTAAAAAACTATTTGGGTTTGACTGCCACTATCCCTTCCCCTTCCTTATCCTTACAAAGGATAGATTATTGCACGCTTGCACGTGTGCGTGTGTACGTGGGTTCGTTCTCTGGCACCACGTCTCAAAAAACACGTCTCTGGTAAAACGTTACTGCTAGAATATAGGTGGTAGGTATACGGATGTTCATTGTGTCCAATTTTGCTGTCTGTTGGAAAATTTCCGTAAGAAAATGTTGGGGAAAAAGGTCATCGGGAGACACAAACTGAACGTGTAGCATTTCAACCACATTTTTCGAAAAGTAGGCTGACTTACCTGGAAAAGCGTCTTGGACTATGCACGGGACTTGGCGGCAGCCCACTGCTGCTCACAAACATTTGTAAGGATGGTGAAAAACATTGCTAGAAAAAAGCATATTTAATATTAAAATAGTTCTAGTGCTCTGGCTTTCAAAAAGTTCTCAAAATAATAGAAACGACATCCTTAGAACTGCTTAGCTGCGTGTGTATATTTTACATACGCAGAAACACACACGCGTGAGAATATGTACCTAGACTGACGTACCATTTTCTTCAAGTTACTATCAGAAACTTCCATGGATTTTCCTTCCAGTCATTGGATTTTTTTTAAAAATGAGGCGATTTGTGTGTGTGTGTGCGTGTGTGTGTGTGTGTGTGTGCGCGCGCGCGCGTGTTTTAGAGTAAACAGCTCAGTGTGTGAAAGACAGCTAACACCTTGTCAAGGAGCCTACCTTTCCAAACCCTCTGGTGGGTGATGGTGCCGGAGAAACTGGAGTGAAGTCAATCCTTTTAGGAGAATATAGCTTCTCCGGCTTCTCAAAATCGCTATCACTCTGTAAACATAAAATGTTATTTCCTTGTAATTCACAATTCAGCCCATCACAGTTCTTCTTTACTACTCAAACACGCCTACACTTTTAGAACAGAAATGCAGACACTAAACAGTTGCAATCTAATATCCTGGCGGAAAAGCAGAGATCAAAAACCGAATACAAATTTGGAAATGGGGGAGACAGAAGTGTCTGAAAAAAATTAATGAAGCCAATGAATGACATAAAGGTTTCCAGAAAATCAAAACCAAGCAAACATGTGAGAACTTTACCAGGCTCAAGCTCTCGTCCCATGACTGGCTGATCTGCATTGCTGTCTGCACTTCCCTAAAACAAATAAAAATGACAGGCCGTCAGTGCTCAGAAGCAAGACATACATTAGGCTCTGCTCTGTTCTTGTGAAGCACTAACCGTTCGTGTGCAGTTTCTCTGTTCATCATATCCATGCCTTCCTCCTACGAAGACAAGCACATGCTGAAGACACAGTATTTACCCACATCCACACAGTTCTCTACTTCAAAGTACAATTTAAAAGACTTCTTTCTACCAAAAAATAAATAAATAAAAGACTTTTCTACCGTCTTTGACATAGTTACAGTACAGCAGCACATGCTAAGACTGTCACCCAGGCCACATCTGTGTTTCACCTGCACGCACACTCAGAAGAATTTGCATCTGTCTATGGCCACCCAGAGTGGACTCATTTTTAATATCTACATCTTCAGAATGAAAATAAAATCCAAATGGAAGATTCAGACAACTGCAGCTGAGCTAGGAAGTAGAATTTACCCTTTTGATCTGATGCAGTCTGCTACTAGGAATGCGATTTGGTGACGACGACAGCAACTGGAAAGGAAAAGTAAACACTTACTACTTTCTGAATCACAAAGCAGTGTCTGCTGTTAGTACCAGTGTCCAACCTCCTCCCAAATAAGATTTCACATTCTTCTCAGAGATCTAGCGCTTTAGATCACTGAACATTAATGCACCAGAGGCAGGACACTCGGTTTTTGGAAAGTACACCAGGTGTCCAACCTCAAAGCACCATCTGTCGCAAGACAGGCACTGACTTTAACACTTTTCCCAAATGAATGCAGAGCTGTGTACGTTCATGTAAAAAAAGATCCCAGGCCTTGGAAATATCCATTACCCCACTTATCTAAAATAAAGAACTAGGTAAGAAGGGAAAGAAAAAACTTGTAGTCATTTTTAACACCAATGCACCCATGGAGGAAGATAGGCAAAGAAGCCCAGTATAGTATTTTGTCTATGATTAGTGTTTATCGAAAACACTTCAAATCTGCAATAGGGAGATTTTGTTTGTATGCTCTAAATCACTTCTAAAATTTGGTCACTACCACTACATATACCACTGTGGTAGAATATACACCACAAACCTTACTAGTTAAGAAAAAAAATCAACGTGGACGGCAATGTGTATTTTTCAAATAACCATTCCTTTCCCTTAGAGCATCATTTTTTGACAACACAAGGCTAAAATGGCCTGGGGGCCAAATCATGTTCCTTCAAAATAAACACAATCTGATCCCAGAATGAAAGGTAGAATTCATCTCAAGAGACCTTACAGGGTTCTAATAGCCATAATGTTAACAACTGCTATTTACTCCCTAATGAAACGCAAACAAATTTGTAATGCTGTAAGACAAATAAGACAACAATCCAGTTACAAGAGGCCCTATCCTATTAAAACTTCTAAAAACCCTAATGTAGTGAGGTAGAATAAAATGGCGATAAACTGTTCCAAGTTTTTTAGGCAAAAGCTAATCCAGGTGCCATTTTTAAAAGTTAGACACTGAAATATGATTTGACCTCAAAGGATATCTCTTCAGTACCCACCCTTTTCTCTTTCTCTTTCCTCTCCTAGGCTCTGAAAATAGAAAAACTTTACAAATAAAATCCTTTGCAAAAGTGTTTTTTTTCCACTTATAAAAATACCACGTGTTTACCACTAAACTCTTAATAAGGCCATTTGAAAAGCACTGGGCCACGAGGCAAGTCTCTAAGGCAGGAAACACTAACAGGATACCGTGGCAGAGAACAGGGACGTGACAGAGAACAAAAGAAACCCCAGGGGCAACGAAATCATCAGGAAAGCCAAAGTAAAGAGTGCAAAAAGCCGACAGTAGAGGAAATCAGAAATGTAGATGCTGCATCTATATAATGTACAACTTGTCAACTAAGAACTAGAAGGAAGACCCAAAAGGAAGACAGGGAGGAGAAATGCTGGGTCTTGTACCAGAAACAAGAGCAATGTACCAACTGAGAAGAAAGCCAAGCACTTCAAGGAGGTGCTGTTAATGGTGTTAAGTAAAGCGAAGAGCCTAAGTAGGAGAAGGAAAGAGGCCCCTGCCGCTGGGCACTGGTGATTTTTGCAAGAACAGTTTTTTAATAGCATGGTGGTGGGAGCAGTGAGATCACAAACTGGTCGAGTAGCTGGCAAGAAATTGGGAAACAAGGAGCTGGAGGCAGCTGGGTGTAGATTAGGCTTTGTAGAAGCTCGGAGGGTTCAAGGGAAAACAAAGAGAGACGTAGGGAAAAAGACAAGTTTGTGTTCCAGATATTCAATGTGTGAGTCAGGAGAAGAAGGCAGGAGCGAAAAAGCCAGGGAGGAGGGGACTAGAGTGGAGACAACAGACCAAGCAAAGTGACAAGAGACAGAAAATCTAGGAACCATTGGAGAAAACATCACATGTGAAGGTAACGACATCTTAAGAGTAAGAAAGCTGACGTTTATACAAGATGACCGTCTGCCTTCACAGAGAAGGGTCAGCCACTGAAAGTGAAAGGTCTAGGAAGCTCGCAATTTTTAATTAGAATATTGCTTTGGAGAACAGCGCAGAGTAAGTGGCAGGCACCCTGGGCCCAACATGCCCAGAATTTATCTCCCGGCCCTTCAGATGACCAATACCTTGAAATTTCCCTACTCGTAATAAAGGCAACGCTTTTCCCCTGGCCGCTAAGAAATAAAAGTTCAGTCCCCTGGAGTCCTCCTTCCCCTTGCATTTACACCTAATCAGTTGTCAGATCCTGCACAGACAACTCCTGCAGATCTTGCGTCGCTCCTTTCCATTTCATTCAACACCTTGCTTTTTGCAGGTTAATCTGAGAGGTGGGTAAGCGTATTAAGATTTATAGAGGACACTGTGATTGAACACACGTGGTATAACCCATCCGATGATCGAAGTACCCGAAGGGTGCTCCGGAAGGCATCCCAAACCAGGAAGCTCAAAAGGAGAAGGGGATGGAGGGAAGGAAAACGTAAGGATCCACAAAGAGAAGTGAACCAATGTGGCCCCTTCAGCGAAATAGGCATTTTTGTGCAGCCAGAGCAAAACGTATCTGTCAGGGAGTAGGGAGAGAGGAATCAAGACAGAGTTGATAAGAATTTTCACATCTTAGAAAAGAGCAAAGTCAAGTGTAGAGAGGCGAATTCATTTTCCCTTCTTTGCTATACTACTGATATCGGGAGCATGGCTGCGTAACAAGCAGAAACATTTCTCATCTACAGGGCGAAATGAAGCCGTTCTATTTTCCAGTATCCTCGGGGAAGAAGGTGAGGTAAATCAAACCTCCAGACAGCTAACATTTCCCCCTTTTAAGTATTTCTAGCCACTTCAGCTGGAAATGTTCCTTAAAAGTGTATTTTATTTCTCCTTTCTTAAACAGATTTTACCAACCAGAATGGCCTTGACCTATCTCTATTCTAATCCCAGCTCTGCCACTTAGCAATTGTGTGATTCTGAGCAAGTCATTTCTATCAGCTGAGTCTTAGCTGCTGCCTCTTTGAACTGGTAAGGACATCTTTGGCCCTGCCTACTTCGCAGGGGGTGGCTATGAGGATTAAAAGCGTGAAAGGACTCGGTAACATGTAGAATACCATAAAGACACAGGGTATGGTACACTACAAACTGAAAAAAGGTTAGTGACCCAGGTATCCTTAAGAACATCAAGTATTTTACAGTTCAGTGCCAGTGAGACCCTCAGGGACCATTAACAGGCTCTTAGCCCTTATGCTAAGCCACAGATTGCGTTGTTAAAAACCGGTCTGCTTTTCAGTTTTCCCCTCTCCTCCTCTGCTAGCAGCTATTAGTATACCTTAAGCCCGAATGCACCTCTTTTGATTTGCTGCTTCTCACACACTACTGAGTTGGAAGCTTATTATGATTGTGCATAATTTTAGATGATTTGGAGGTCAGAGGCTCTCCTGTAAACAAACTGATGAACCTTTGTGCACAGACTATGGAAATCTAGTGCGGCCATTCAGAGGTCTGTTTGCTTACATCTCAGATGTCTTTCAGAGTGATGCAGCTACTGGCTAAGTGGGCTCCACATGTGAAGTGCTACTATATTAAAAACCTCATCATAATCTCTCCCAATGCGTCCAACTAATAGGGTGACCCCTGACAGCTCGGGCTATTTAGAACAGTCACAATTAGCAACTCTACCGAGAATATAAATACACGCATTTTAAAGGAGATTTCACTTTGGATACATAGCACTGTCCAACAGGTAAGTGTCAGAAATACTCGGCCAATGTCTAAACGATTTTTTGCTTCCTGGGATAAAGAAAGACCATTTTTCTCAGCTATATTTAGAAGTTAATCCTGACTTCCCTCATAACCATCATGCAAGCAGTGACAAAAAAAAAAACAACGAACAATTTTTAAAAACACAAAGTCCCACAGCCAAGAAAAAAGTCTTGAGCAGATCTCTGTTTTGCACCAAAAGCTGACAAGGGCCACAGCATGAGCAAGATAGGTAAAATCATTTTTTTTCTTTAGTGAACGATGGTACATAGCACATCATCTTAAGAACGAACTACGTCTGGAAGTATTTTCCCCAATCCATACCACTAAAAATACTTACTTCTATACTTACCAGGGTATGACGGCTCATAATCGTTGTACTATTCCTCCGAGTTCTAAATGTGTAAGGTTGAAAAACCTGAGAAAGATCACTAAAAAATAAAAATAAAATGATTAATGTCTTCTCCTTTAAGACATCCTTCAACTGTATTAACGCCCACTCTCCAGTTAACAATGAATCTTCGATGGCTCCTCACTCCATACAATGAATAAACTCCTCACCGGCCTCTTCAGAGCCTTCCTAGTGGCTTGCTGTGGATCACAGGTCTACCCAGATACTGATCTCCTCAGTGCTTGGGGGGCAGCTAGGAGAGGTATGGGGCGGAGCTCCAGACTGGTTGCTTCCAGCTGCCTCTGGCCAGAGCCCACGCCCCCAAACCGGTTCCCACCAGACACGAGCAGCCTCATCTGTTTACCCCAGAGCACCTAAACGTGTTGCTGTTGCTGCTTTCTGTGTGCGCCATGACCGTGAGAAGGGCCAGGCCCTGTTCTACAGTATGAGCCCAGTTAGCACCTCTCCCACTACTGCCCTAAATATGTTCTACCTTTGAACCCGCTGTGCAGCTAAATAAACGTACCTGGGGTTTTGTTCATGTCGTCTCTTCTGTCTCCCCCCCCCCCACCACCATCGGCCCAAATCCTTCCTCTTCTTGAGCACCCATTTCCATGCAGTGCCCTCTGTGAAGCCTCTCTTCAATACACAAACCTAACGCAATCATCCCTCCTTTGAGTCCAAAGAGCACAATGGGAAATGAGATTCTTCTTGAGATACCCACTTTACCTTTTATTAAAGAAAAGTGTGCGTGTGTCTCAAACTCCTTGGGCAGAGGTCTTTTGTTCATCTTTGTACAATCTCCCTGCACTGCCTAGCAGAGTGCCATGCCCATAATAAGAGGGCAAGAAGGATTTTCAGGACTGAACTGAATTGGGTTCCCAGGGACCGCTGAAATCACCTAATCCAGCTCTCCTAAATTTTGAATGAGAAAACTGACACTCATGACCACAATCAGGGAGAAAATTGGGATGAGGTCTAGTCTCCTCACCCCTGCTTCTGTCGCATCATGCTACCTTGCAAGTATTTACTTAGATCCCGATTCAAAAAACAGTGCATTATTTCTACGACAGTCTAAATGCAGGTCAGTGGGATGGCCCCGACCCCCTAGCAACTGCTTTTGCTTACCAGATTTTAAAAGACAACCCCAAAGACCAATTTATTCCTATAGTATCAAAAATAAATGTAGAGCGGAGGACGGCATTAGGAAAGCAAGGAGCCACTCCAACCTCCCCCCAGTTTCAAAATTTAGTAAAAGAAAATAAGTAAATCCATTTCCCCCCAAAATACAGATATTGTAATCAGTTTGACAGACAAGGATTACCTGTTTCTTTGCCTTCACTGTGCTTGATTACTGATTTTGGCTAATTCTACTCCCATCCCCTTTTTTGGACTAATTCCTTTTCCACAGGGTCTCACAAATTAGCTCTCTACTAAGATGAATTGTCTTACTTCTAAGAGTGAAATGTAATAGGCTCAGGAGGTCTGCCAACCTCCTTCACCATCACAAAATTCTACCTTAAAATAGACCCTCTGGTGACTTATTCACATGACAATACAAGACCCTACCACTAAAATTCAAGGGTTGATTGTTCCCATTGTTTTCTAAAACATTGTTTTCTTTAACTGATCTAAGCTACAGGACACCCTTCTTTTTTTTTTTTTTTTTTTTTTTTTTTTTTATTCACTGGAATGCATTTCAGGCAGTTTTGGGATCTGAAAACATTAGGACAAATCCGAATCACTTAATGTGACAGGAACGCGCCACTTGAGTACAAGTTATTAGATAAATTGTGATTTATTAAAGTAAATGCTCTGTTAATGCCAGGGTTCCTAAACCGAGCTTAGAAATAGCAGCT
This sequence comes from Prionailurus bengalensis, assembly GCF_016509475.1. NCBI lineage: Eukaryota > Metazoa > Chordata > Mammalia > Carnivora > Felidae > Prionailurus > Prionailurus bengalensis. The sequence continues at coordinate 112,105,817 of NC_057361.1, forward strand.
CTTAGAGACAGGTGTCAAGTTGCAAGTCTAGTTCCAGGGGCTTCAGTCTGACATTCAGTGGTGTAAATTAGGCAGGGCAAGCAACCTGTTAGAAGAGCCAGAAGCTCCTTGTAGTTCCTTTCAGAGTGAGCCAACAGAGCCCCCAGGTAAAGAGGGCCTCATTTCCCCCCACGCTTCCCAGAGTTTGGGGTCAAACTTTCACTCCACCTTGGGACCCAAGTCACTGGCAAGCAAACAAGCCCCCCCCCCCCGCCCCCAGTTTGGAGAACCCAAATGAGCTCCAAGTCTCACTTTAGGGAAGGAAGATTGCTTGCAGGGAATAGAGGAGACCCTGAACCCCCTATTCATCGTCCCCCACCCCGCTCACCTGAGCCCGTGGATCAGGGGAGCGCTGCTGGATCTCCTCAGGGCGCCCCCATCAGATGTGTCAGGCTCAAAGTCCAGCTCCATTTTCTCCTGAGCCATGTCGGAGACTTGCGGGCAGGCACAGCGGGCAGTGCTCAGCTCCTGGTGCTTAGCTATGGACTCCCAAGACTCTCACTGCAGGACTGAGCTGCTGGGGACTGGCAGCTGGGGGCGGGGGCTAAGGGGCGGAGGCTTGGGGGCGGGGGCTGGGGCGGAGAAAAGCAGGAGAGGAGGAGGAGGAGGAGGAGGGAAGGAGGATGAGGATGAGGAAGGGAGGCTGATAGTGAGTGAGGGGAGGAGGAAGGGGAGACGGTAGCGAGAGGAGGTGGTGGTGGAGGGTGACAGAATAAGGGGAAGACGATGGAGAAAAGAGAGGGATGGAGGGAAAAGAGCAAGAGGAAGGGAAAGGGGATAGATGGAAAAACGGGAAAACAGTACAAGGAGGACAGAATCGGGAAAGGAAGATGGGGGAAAGGACGAGGACGGAAGGGAAGGAGGGCAGGGTGGAGGAAAAAGAGGAGCACGAGAGAGGGAAAGGAAAAGACGAAGTATGGGGAAGAGGAGAAGGAGGCGGACAGAGGGAGAAGAGGAGGGGGAGGAAACTAGGCAGCGGCGGAACTCATGTTGCTATCTTTCGGCCGACGACCTCAAGTGGGGCCGGGCTACAGACACCGCAGCTGCCCGGGCAGTGCTAACACCACCGTAAAGCTGACAGTCGGGCAGGGCCCGGCCGGGCGGCCTCGACGGCTCCAGCTCCCCATGCTCGGGGACCCGGTCCAGCCCCCCATGCTCTGGGACCCGGTCCTAGGGGCTCCTCAGCCCTGCGAGGGGTGCTTATCCCCTCCCTACCCCCCCTCCCCGCCTGGAGGACAGGTGGGGGGTTCGGCCCGCCGCCGCGGTGCCTCCTCTTCCTCTCTTGGGTTCTGATGGCCCGGGGGGAACCCCTTGGGGCCAAGACCAAAATCTACAACCTGCCGCCTCTTCCGCCTCCCACGCTTCAGAAGCGGGAACCTCCACCGGGCCAAGTCTTCCGCGTCCGGGCACCTATCGGGTCCTGCGCACGCGCCCGGCGGCAGCGCCAATGAGCCCGCGGGCACGGAGCATGCGTGGGAGCCCCGCCCCGCAAACCTCCTCCAAAGTGGGAGGAGCGTTTCCAGGGGGCCCGGCGCCTTCCTCTATGGCATTGGCCCGGGGACCCTGGCGCCCGATTTTGAAAAGAACCAATAGTTTGGAGACACTGGAGCATCATCTTTCAGGAGGAGTTTGGGCCAATATTCGAGGGAAATGGAAACTCGTGGTTTTCACGTTTTTTCGCTCCCAGTTTGTTTGCTCTGACCTCTGTGATCCCTGCTCGTTTCTTAAATCCCTTGATTTTGTTGGCCTTTGGAGGGGCTGATTTCTTTTTCAGATCACCCATTTGGTTGCACTAGACAAAACGGAAGTGAAAAAATAATGAAAGTTCATATGGCGAGTGGCAAGGAGTCATCTCCATTTTGCAAGGCTTCGACGATGTTAAGAAAAGTCCTGAAGAACAAGTAGCAGACCCAGAATTTTTTTTTTCTTTCTAGGATTTATGGAGACCCTAACAATAGCCATTCGGCACGTGTGAGGCCTGGAATTATTTTATTTAACAAACACCTACATAGCAGTTACTGGGCTAGGTCCAATTCTAAGAGCTTTAGAAATATTAACTCATGTAATCCTCACTACTTGAATGACCCTAGGATAAAGATGGCATTGTATTGTGTTAATCATACATACAAAGAAATATAGGAAATTTGCTAGTTAGGAAATTGGTTTCAAAATTGAGCAAAACTACTTTTACCTGCCTCTTCAATTTAGTTATCCCATATTAAACCTGCCAAGCTCAATCATTTTATTCCTCGATGTTAATATTTGCTCCTTGTAATACAGAGTTTCTAAAACTCTTTCGGAAAGTTTCCTTTAGATTGCCTACATCTTCCTGCCAACTGGATTAGAAACTCTGTTTTTGATCAATGTATTTATCTCTTTTTATCTCAAGGTCATAGCAACTCCATCATCTGCTCAAAAAAAAAAAAAAAGAAGTACATTCTCGTGTTCACAAAAGCTACTGAACAGTCATTCGCTGACCACATGCAGAGTCCCTAACTCTGAGGAGTCCAACAATTTAGTAGAATTGCTAACGTTCAGAAGCTTAACGATTAGGAGAAACTCAAGGACGTGTGAGGATATGGATGCTACCTTGGCCATCATTTCAAGGTTCAATCCACATATTCCTGCCTACCTAGTTTCTTTCACTTCATGGAAATCTTTTGGGAGGTTTGGGGTGCTTGTAACCTGTGGCCTTGGCCTCCACTTTTCTCTGACTTACCCTTATGATAACTAAGGGTTAAGCAGTTGCTTAAAAGTTGCCATAACAACTGGTAAACTAGACAACTGATTATCACATATTTGTGGGTCACCTTTTATAATGAAGAGGCCTGGCACAGATGGCAGCAGACTGGGACACTCAAAGACAGGAGTAGCATAAGTGGCAAGGTATAGATCTAAGCAAAATGGCAATCTGAGATCATGGCGTATTGCTGTGGAACAGCAGGAGCTGATCATGAAACACAGCTAGGTTGGTATAATCATGTATAAAAATGGGAAGAAGTAAAAATAATTTCTTCAAATATTGTGTTTGCCACTATAGTATACAGAATTGTTTTTGTACTAGTCGTTCCTTTTGACATTCTAACTTATGCATGTACTGTAGGTTCCTGGCATTTAGCTACACTTTAGTTAGAGAGTTCCTCCTCTTTGGTAATAGCTGAAAACTTCCTGCCAGCTCGGGTATGTAGTTGTTTCATATTACTACCCCTTTTCTTGCAAGTCTCTTGGTTGCTCTTTCCTTGTCATGTTAGAATCTATTTTCTTAGTGTTATTGTACTTCGATTTTTAGAAATTAGATATCTGTAATGCTTAGGCATGATGATATTGTCTGTTCATTCAAAATATATCTATTAAACTTTATTACTTGCCACGAATATCAACAAACTCTTTGAAAAGTTAAATGAGCAGCAGAGTGGGAGTAAGATCTAGTTCTTTTCTCATGTACTCCCTCTCTATTTTTCTGCTATTCAATTTGGCTTTGACCCCATTCTGTATTTAACCACGGCCTTTGACATCCACCCTGACTTACTCAGCTTTAACTACCATCTTTCGTAAATTTTCCAGGTACCCTGGGAACTTTAACAGTGGCTTTCAGGAGACCTTGGTACCAGCTCAGATTCTACTGCTACCTAATTATGTGCCATTAATCTCTCTGGAATTTTATCAACTGTAAAATAGAAGTAATTTGCCTTCTTTACAAGATGGCTGTGAATGGCAGGTTATTTAAAACTGCATTTATTCATACAATAATTTAAAAAGATTTATCAAGTGTTTATGAGTACAGAAATAGTATCCAGAGAAATATCCAGACGCACCTCATCTGAACGCACCTCATAGAACGGCAGAGGACTCTTGGCTTTGCCACTTAGCAGTTGTCACTTGAGTAACCCCTCTGGGCTTCAGTTTCCTCCTTTGAAAAATGGGCATTGTGATAGTGCCTACCTCACAGAATTACTGTAAGCATTAAATGCTATCACATATTTAAAGTGCTTATGGGGCGCCTGGGTGGCTCAGTCAGTTAAGGCTCCAACTCTTGATTTTGCCCAGATCATGATCTCACGGTTCATGGGATTGAGCCCTGCGTTTATCAGCACAGAGCCTGCTTGGGATTCTCTCTCCCTCTGTCTCTGCTCCTCCCCCACATGCACATGCTTGCACTCTCTCTCTCAGAATGGATAAAAAAATTTTTTAATAAGTGCTTAGGACAGTACCTGGCATATAATTAAGTGCATAAAAAAATGGTAGCTATTGTTAACCTGTCTTACGTCAGGAGACTCCAAATCATCCTCATGTCTGGTAATATAATTAAGTTTTTCTTATTCTGTTCTCAGAATGAATGAAGAATGATTATGATCGTTCATGTCATTAACTTGTCATGAACTGTTTCAAGATAATCCCATTACATTCACCAGTAATTAGCTGAGCAGGGTTCATGATTGAACCAATTGAGACAAGTATATGAAGACATTTTTTAAACTCTGAAGTGCTATTCCATGTAGTGACTATTTTAATTAATAACTATCATTTCAGTAGTTTCGCTTGCCTTCTCTGCCAGTTCTCTATACGGTTCTTAAAAGGTATGGTTTTACAAAATTATTAGCATGGAGTTATGATTTCAGTATTCCGTGGCTCATTAAACTGGTGCTGAAAAATTCTAAAAGAGCACTTCTTAAAATGTTTGAGCCATGACAGCGTTATTAAATGGAAACACTGATTTGGATGAATATTAAATTCTGAGACACTTGTTCTGAGCAAACAAGCTTCTCTACTTTAACTCAAATCATTTTCTTAGATGTATAGCTTTGAGAAGATAAATGGTATTTAGTGTAAAAATATACACTTATGATTACGGTAAAAAACAAAAACAATGAAACCACATGGAAAACAGTGATTTGTCTGCACAGTTGATTCAATTGGATTAGCGCCCTACCAGGACACTTTGGCCCCCTCCCTGTTTTTATATTATTTTTGCTTCCCTTCCCTTATGTTCTCTTATGTTTTGCCTACCAGGACACTTTGGGAGCAGGTGGCAGGTCTTGGGTTGTTCCCCCCCCACCCCCAGACATATTGCATTATTTTAAAACTACAAATGTGTAGTGTTGGCTTTAACAGGACAGAGGTAACAAGCTTGTAGGTCTCAATTATAAGGGGATAATTGGCTAATCAAATCTGAGAAAACAATATTATATTAGACACAGCAGAAAAGACGGCGCTCCCGTACCCCTTACTCCTCCCCACCCTTTCTTTCCTAAATAGCGGTCAGCGAAACCATCCCGCGGTTCACATGCGAGCGGAGGAACAACCACGGTTAATCGCCCCTAGGAAGAGAGAAGAGAGAACCCGGCTAAGGGTAAAAAGGCGGCTCTGACTGCGCGTGCGCCCCCCCGCCCCCGCAAGGCTGGCGAAAGCGCCCTCATTAACCCTCATTGCTTGCGTAATAAGTGTGCGTCGGCGGGCCGCGCGTCCGGCGCATGTGCGGAGGGGCGGCACCCAACTGATTCTCGGAGGCGACAGGTTGTAGTTTTTGCTTGGGCCGGAAAGGGTCCCCTAGGGTTTCCTTGGCTGAGGGAAATAAGGGCGAACAATTGTGGAGGCGACTAAGATAAATTCCCCACTTTCATTATAGACTTGGAGGTGGGGTATCTTCTCAGCGTTAGGGACCCGGAGCTTGTGGGGGGTCCGAGGGTCCGAGCCAGTCTTGCCACGCTTTGTGCCCACTGGTATTAGGGATGGTAGGGCTGCAAAGGTGAGCACTCGTCTAAAGGTGGTGCTTCCTCTCTTTTTCCCCCTTTCCTCTCTCCCTGCTCTCCTCACCCAGTTGACTTGTCCTTATGTGAATGGGAGCCAGAAAACCTTGCGAAGTTCGGACCAAGCAGTAGCTTTTTCCTCGACGTGGACATGGCACAAGAGAAAATGGACCTAGACTTGGAGCTGCTGCCGAGTTCAGCCACCACAGACGACTCGCTGAAACGATCCAACAGCGCCCCTTTGATCAGTGGGCTTGGGTGAGCAGGCTTGAGATAGCAGGGGTGGGGGGGGGTGGCAGGAGTTGGGGACAGTGACTTACGATAGCATTCCCATCCCTTTCTTCATCGAGCTTCTGCAGCTATCTCCCGTGTTCCTGCTGTCTGGAGATCTCACACTCAGCCTTGGGGAGGAGTGGGTTGGGCTGGCCGGGGGGAGAGCGCACACCTACCCTGAGGTTGACACACGTGAACCTGAACGTACTCTTCTGACAGTCCACAGGGACCCAAAAGCAGCAACCTATTGGTGTGGAGCAGGACTTTTTCTAACTTCACCCCATCTCTTACCCACTCCTTTGAAGAAACTGAGTGTTCCCCACCCTTTGCCTCCAGATCTTCTGTAATGACTGTAATTTTTTGTCATTCAGCTGCTTTGTCACCTCTGACCTTCACCTCCAGCCATCATAAAAGGTTGCCAAGCAACTAAGCTTGGGCCTTTTTTTACACCTAGTTTTTATTTGAACAAAAAGTTTAGGTACCACAGAAACTTGATCTCCTAAATGTTGCATCCTCAATGGCCGGTACTGCCCCCAACTTCGTTCTTGGGGGGAGGGTGGTGAAAAACATCTTGCCTTTTTATGTACAAACCACAGCTATACATACAAAAATTTTGTGTGAATTTTTAAGAGGGAGTAATTGGAGGGAAAATGTAAAAAAAAAAGGGGGGGGCTCCTTAGAGGGGCGCCCGAGTGGCTCAGTCAGTTAAGCATCCGAATCTTTTTTTTTTTTAATTTTTTTTCAACGTTTATTTATTTTTGGGACAGAGAGAGACACAGCATGAACGGGGGAGGGGCAGAGAGAGAGGGAGACACAGATACGGAAACAGGCTCCAGGCTCTGAGCCATCAGCCCAGAGCCTGACGCGGGGCTCGAACTCCCGGACCGCAAGATCGTGACCTGGCTGAAGTCGGACGCTTAACCGACTGCGCCACCCAGGCGCCCCTAAGCATCCGAATCTTGATTTCGGTTCAGGTCGTGATCTCATGGAGCCTGCTTAAGATTCTCTCTCTCCCTTTCCCTCTGCCCCTACCCTCTCTAAAAAAAGGGGGAGGGAAGACTCCTTTGAGGACTGATAATGGAAAACATAAGATTTAGAAACACTGACTTGATGGTTAACTGTTTTTCCTGCACATATCCAATATCTGGCATGGCACAAGCTTATAATTTCTTAAAATAGGGTTTGAAAGTGAGATCTTGGATCTCACATCATAGTATCATGAAGTTTTATCAGTATTGTAAAAATGTTTGAAAAATTCATTCACTTCCTGTGTTAGTAACTTTGTTCCTCGTTTTTGCTCGCATCATACTAATTGATAGGTATAAATCACAACAGTTAGAAGTGAACTCAGAGACCAGATCTACCCTCCTTATTTAATGTATGAGGAAACCGAGGCCTATAAGTCTCTAAAATGGCGTAGTAGGGCCAGTACTAGGAACCTGTGTCTCCTGACTCCTAAGCTAGTGTTTTGTCCACTACTAATCAACTTCTAAGCTCATTAACTAACCAAATACAGCTTTCTGGTCATTTGAGGCAAAGGAGAATATACTGTTCCAAAAGGAAATGCAAACTAAGATTAATCAAAAAAATAATGCATTATCTTTTTTAATAGGCAGATAGAAAAATAAAGGGGAGGCAGCTGTTCATGTTGAGCTGAAAACGAGAACATTCTATAAATTCAGGATAGACCCTAATCCTATTGTATGAAAAAATGAATTGCTATGGACCCACTCTGCTAGAAGAAAGCACTTGAGGAGAAAGCTGGTTTTATTGGAAGCCTTTATGAAATGAAAAAACAAGTTGCAAGCAGTCCTAGAAACAAGGAGAGTGATCGCAGTTATCCCTTCATGCTTTGTTTCGTTCTGCGAAGGATTAAAAGTTTTTATTTTTATCATATCAGAGCATGCTTACAGTGTCAAATTCTGTAGCTTAAGCTCCTGATGCATGAAGCGAAATTGGTACAGAAAGGTGAGAATCAGTTTACCTATTTATCTACGAGGAGTTAAAGAAACCACAAGGTGGACCAAGTCCAGGGACTCTCATGTGTCATAAAGAAGTAACCCGAAGATGATATGTGACATGCCTGATGTCAGGGAACTTGGCCAAATGATCTCCTGAGGGAAGCTTTTGTGCTGTTATGGCCAGTTTAGAGCATGGTCAGGAAAGTGACACGGCAGGGAAAACAATTTGGAGTAGAATTACACTAGAATTCAAGTTCACCTCCATTCTATTTGGTTGTATATGTACACTGCTCACTTCCCTCGCTTTCTCACTAAATTGAGCCTCTAATACTTGTTGTCTTGCCTCTTTCACTGCTCATTAAATATTGTTGCACTTCTTTCAAGTAATTTTCCAATTTTGCTTGATGCTTCCTGTGTATGAACACAATCTCTTGCACCAGTATTCGCAGAATTTGTTCCTTAAATATTAACTCTTTAATATAAGAATTACTGTTTTTTTTTTTTCAAAAAAGTTCCTGCACTGTTTTGTGTACATCTCGTATTAATAAAAATACTGATGTCAGGGGTGCCTGGGTGGCTCAGTTGGTTGGGTGTCCGGCTTTGGCTCAGGTCATGATCTCACCGTCCATGAGTTCGAACCCAGTGTCAGGCTCTGTGCTGACAGCTCAGAGCCTGGAGCCTGCTTCCCAGTCTGTATCTCCTTCTCTCTCTGCCCCTCCCCTGCTTGCTCCCTGTCTCTCTCTGTCTCAAAAATAAATAAAAACATTAAAAAATTTTAAAAAAATCAAAAATACTGATGTCAAAACTTTTGAACCTCTTGGTTCTTTATGCCCTTTAGCCATCTACTTGTCTGACTTCACTACTGGTGTCAATAACCTTATTTAAAGGTAGTTTTTTTTTTTTTCCTTTTACTTCTCTGGCCCTTTGAGTATTAGTAAGTTCTGGGATTTCTGCCAGTGCCTTCCCCCTGTAAATACCTCTAGTCTGGCCCTGCATTTAAACTGTTTGAAAGTCAAACTACTACCTGTGGGCCAAATCCAGCCTGCCATTTGGTTTTGTAAATAAAGTTTTATTGGAACATAGCCGTGCCCATTTGCCTACTTGTTGCCCATGGCCACTTTCCTACTACAATGACAGAGTAGCTGCCACAGAGATTGTATGTCCCACAAAGCCCAAAATATTTACTGTCTGGCCCTTTGCAGAAGAAATTTGCCAACTATCTGGCTTATTAAATTCGTACAAACCTGGAAAGACAATAGTGGCTGTAGTGAATGATTGCTTTGGGGATATAACTAGCCTAAACATCTTGTAGCTTAGATATTTAGACAGAGCTGCTTATTGCTCATCTGATGTGGTGCATTGAACCTGTATCTAGTTATAGTGTCTTTACTTTAAGTTGTAGCACTTAACTCAGTTGTAGGTATCACCTAGGATTTTATGAATTCATGTTGAGTGACTCCTACCTATTGAAATCTATGCTTCCTCAATGATTTCTTTCAGTTATAGTCTTATTAAAATTGAGTGACAAAAATTTAGGGGAGAATATAATTGCCAGCCTTAAGAATTACCCTCACATACAAGAGTGCAAATATGTAACCCATTAGTGTCCCTCCAGCTTTCTTGTGACTGCTAGAATATTTTCCTGTTCTCATAGAGAAAAATGATTGGAAAAGGAAGTAAACATTAGACCCATACCACATATCCCCTCATAAAATATTGAGTTACTATCTGTTATATACAAATTACTATGCTGCAAAGATGTATTATGACTCAGTAAGCTTTTAATTTAATAGGGAAAATAAATAAAGGATTTAAATATATGATAGACTAAGATCTGTGCTTAGGGAGGGAAAGAAAGTGCTAGGGAGATGCAAAGAAGGGAGTGAGAAATGACAGTAGGATTGAGGGATGAGGAAAATGTTCTTGGAGAGGAGGCTTATGAGATGGATTCTGATGGATCGATAGGATACAGACGGGAAGGGGGAAGCCGGAGAGCTGGGACAGCATTCCAAGAATATGCTAAGCCTCAAGCCTGCTTAAGATTCTCTCTCTCTCTCTCTCTCTCTCTCTCTCTCTCTCCCTCCTTATCTCTCTCTCTCTTTCTCTCTCAGTCTTCCTTTCTCCTTCTCTCCTCTCCTCCATCCCTCTGCCCTTTGCACCTCTCCCCCACTCTCACGCAGGTTCAAAAAAAAATGTCCTCTTGTAAGTGAAGTGATGGTGTTGGTAAATGGTGGGATTTAAAAAACATTTTTTTAATGTTTATTCATTTTTGAGAGAGCATGAAGCGGGGAGGGGCAGAGAGAGAGGGAGACACGGAATCCGAAGCAGGCTCCAGGCTCCAAGCTGTCAGCACTGAGCGCAACGCGGGGCTCGAACTCATGAGCTGGGAGATCATGACCTGAACCGAAGTCAGACGCTTAACCTGCTGAGCCACCCAGGCGCCCCTGGGATTTTTTTTTTTTTTTTGATGACTTTACTTCACAACAGAAAGTTGGTAGCAACTGTACGTTTGTGCCAAGATTTTGTTTTGAAATCTTACTAGTTCATCACATCCAAAAGTCTAGAGCTAAAGTGTGGAGGGCTTTGAATGTCATAGTAATGAATGTAATTAAATTCAGCCCACGGTAATGAAGAGAATTACTGAATATTGTGAGCAGGAGAGCAAGCTGTCCTTCAGGAAGGTGACCTGGTAGTCTGTTAGGTAGATTGTGGCAGGGGCAAAACTGAGATGAAGTGACAAATGAGACTATTGCAAAGTCCGCAGGAAAGTAAAAAGGCTTTGAATTGGTTTTTGGCAGGGAGCCTAAAAAGAATAAGATGGCCCTATGAGCAGCTACAGAGGCAAAACCTGAAAGACTTGACACCTGAGTGGATATGGCAAAAATGAAGGAAATGTTACCAATGACTTTTATCCTCCTTGGGGAAACCTGGGTGGAAGGTACACGGGAACCCTCGGTAGTCTAGCAACTTATTGTGAGTCTTCAACTGCTTCAAAATAAAAAGTTTTAAAAAAAGACATAAAAGGGCACCTGGGTGGCTCAGTCGGTTGAGTGTCCGACTTCGGCTCAGGTCATGTCTCACAGTCCGGGAGTTCGGGCCCCGCGTCGGGCTCTGTGCTGACAGCTCAGAGCCTGGAGCCTGCTTCGGATTCTGTGTCTCTCTCTCTCTCTGCCCCTCCCTTGCTCATGCTCTGTCCCTCTCTGTCTCAAAAATAAATAAAAACATTTTTAAAAATTAAAAAAAAAAAGACATAAAAAGGAGAAGATGTTTTCAGGATCCCAAGCCCAAATAAGGCCGAGGCGCCATCGATGCAGAGAAAGACGAGCCCCATCTTCAGCAGGCAGCGGTTGCTTGGCTTCAGCCTGTGGTTGCCACGTGGGAACGTGGCCCGGTGTGGCCACGTCTTGCAGAGTTTTCAAGAGAAGCTAGAAATCCGGAATCTGGATTATTTGCGTGAACCCTCTTAATGTTTTGAGTGTGTGCAACTAAGTTAAAAATATTTTCATCAAACAAAAGATACCTGTGAAAATCTCAGTTCTGTCGACCTCTACCGGTTATCCCTCTTGTTCGTGTGAAAGCTTCACAGTCGAGAGGGAGTTGGTATCGCACATGGTAGCTTCAGTCATAAATTTAAGTCAGTTACAGGTTTACACAGAAAATGATGCATTTCCAAGGCCACAATAAATTATACTTATTCTTGGTAGCATGACTAGAGGTAAAGTGGCATGCTTGAAAATTTCTTCCCTTACAGGGACACTTGTTTAGGCTCAGCCAACTAAGGCTGTGCATATGCACACGTGCACACATATTGCAATTTATCCATCTGCACAACTGGCGCCCCAAAGAAGCCATTTACGTTAATGGCATTGTTTCTTAAGTATTTGGAATCTTATTTCTTTAAAAAAAAGTTTTGTAATGGATTTTAAATGTTTGCCTTTTTTTCATAGTGATAATTCACAGGTATTCCAAGCTGACACGTTAACAACTAGAAGAAATAGCACAACGCTTATGACCCAACAATGTCTGGTAAGAAAACGCTTGTAGCAGCCTCACTTGGCCAAGACTTGTGCAGTTGGTTTTAACTAGTGCTTCTCAAACTTGAGTGTGCACCTGGAAGGCTTATTAAAATAGACTACTGGCCCTCAACCCCAGAGTTTCTGATTCTGGAGATCTGGGGCGGGACCTGAGAATTTGTATTTCTAGCAAGTTCCCAATTTGAGAAACACAGCTCTAAACATCACTGAAGGAAAAATAAACACGGTGACTACAGTTATGATTGCTTTGCTGCAGCTGCAGCAGAGTTAATTTTTAAATCCCATGTGGATTTAATATTGAGATTTGTTCTTATGTATAAGACCATCTGGCTTCCAATTTTTAAAAGAATGTCCTAATTTTGAGAGGAAAATTTGCAGGCTCTCTTAAGAATAGTTTTTAGCTTTTAGTTTGACTTTTATCTCACATTTATCTTGAATTGAAGATAAAGTTTGTTTTTCATGGTGTTAAAATGTAATCTCTAAATTATTACTCTCACTTAACTAATTACCCTATAAATGTAGGTAATAGCTTGTAGATCAGTAAACCAAAATGAACAAATGATTTACTAAATGAATCTCTTTATTGATGTGAAATTCATATAATATACAGTTAACTAATTGAAAAGTATTCAATTCAGGGGCGTTTAGTGCATTTACAGTGTTGTTCAACTACCACCTCTCTCTGGTTTCAAAAAGCACACACTCTTATCTTGTTTTCCAGGTTGAAGGCTTTCAGTCTTTCATCACTGAGTATGATATTACCTATAGGTTTTGGTAAATGCCCTCTATCATGTTAGGGAGGTTCCTTTCTATTCCTACGTACTTGAGTATTTTTATCATCAAAGCATTGGATTGTTTCAAATGCTTTTCCTGCATCTATTGAAATAGTCATGTGGTTTTCCCCCCCTCTATTCTGTTAACATGATGCATTACATTGATTTTCTTTTATGGAACCACATTTGCATTCCTAGGATAAATCCCACTTGATCTTGCTGTATGATCCTTTTAATGTACTATTGGATTTGGTTTGCTATTACATTGTTGAGAATTTTTCCATTTGTATTCTTCATACGCAATGTTGGTCTGTAGTTTTCTTTTCTTGTAGTGTCTTTGCTGGCTTTGGTATCAGGGTAATGCTGATCTCATAGAATGTGTCAGGAAATGTTCCTCCTCTTCTATTTTTGGAAGAGTTTGAGTAGGATTGGTGTTGATTCTTCTTTAAATGTTTGGTAAAATTCACCAGTGAAGCTATATCTGACTTTTCTTTGTTGGGAGGGTTTTGAAACAGATTCTATCTCTGTACTTGTTTACAGATCTATTGAGGTTTCCTATTTTTTCTTGAGTTTGTTTGGTAATTTATGTGATTTTTAGGTATTTGTCCATTTCTTCTAGATTACCTAATTTGTTGACGTATAGTTGTTCATAGATTTCTCTTACGTGATTTTCTAGTGAAATGTTATAGCCTGGAACCCATTTTAAAATAATGCCTCCTGATCTTGCAACTGGGTATTTTCCTCTTTGTAGAATGGTATCCAATATTATTTCCCCCAATGCACTAATATTATACCAGGAAAAAAATAGAATTGTTCGTTAAACAAATCTTCCTGCTTTTACTCATTCATTTATTTACTCATTCATTTAACAATATTTATTGACTGCTTGCTTCTCCATCAAAGCCCTCCCTACCTATTCATTCTTCTTTTCTACTCAGCCAAGCCAACAAATATTTTTAGGAACCTCCTATGTATTAAGCCCTGATCTAGTTGCCAGAGAGATCTAACCTAGTTTGAGGGGTTGAGGGAGGAAATGACCTCTCTTAGTTGAGATCTTACTGATGTGTAGGAGTTAGCTAGCTTGGGATGTGGACTATAGGAGCAGACAGTACTCCAGGTAAAAAATGACACGTGTAAAAGCCTGGAAATGAAAAGGAGTATGGTGTGTAGAGAATTTGAAAGAAGTGCATTCTAGCTAAAGTGGAAGTAAGGATAAAGTGGGGAGAGATGACATTGATTGGACACATAGATTAGTGCACCATCTCGTAGGGCCTTCCAAGTCGTGCTAAAGATTTTTCACTTTGTCCTTCTAAGGTCAATGTGAAGCCACTGAAAAATTCTAAGTCTGGGACTGACATGACCAGATTTGCATCTTTGAAAGACTACCCTGGCTGCAAAGCGGTAAGTAGATTGGAAGCGGGCAAAAGGAAATACAGGATGATCAGATAGGAGGCAGCTGCGGTGACCCTGGCTACTGCGATGGCCATGAGCATGGAGGAGAGTAGGAGATTCGGGAGATATTTGAAAGGTAGACTCAATTGTTGATAAATTTGATGGAGGGTGGGCAACGGTGGAGGCAAGGATGACTGCTAGGCCTCTGGCTTGGGCAGTTGATGGGTCGGTGGGGCCACAGAAGAAGGGAACATTGGCAGAAGAATGGCTTTGGAGGGAAGACGAGTTTAGTGTCGGACATGTTAAATTTGAAGTTCTCTGGGATCTCTAAGTGAAGATGTTAGTTGTACTGATCTCAGTACCACTGAGTTTGAAGCTCAGTTTGAAGGAACAGTTTGAAGCCCAGGATAGAGATCTGAGCTAAAGACACATGTTTAGGCACCATCACTGGATCGTTAATGAAAGCTCTGGGAATGCATGCTATGACCTATGCAGAAAGTATAAAAGAAGAAAAGAGGCTACAGGAAACAGCTTTAAAGATCACCAGTAGTACCATGAAAAGACACGGAAAAGTATTAAGTTATATGCTATCGAGTGGCCAGAGAGCAAGTACTTAAGTAATACTTAAGTATTAAGTTATAAAGACTGAAGGATGTCCTTTGAGTTACCAAAATGGAGATTATTAATGAATTTCTTGTATTTGAAAGCAAATTCTGTGGAGAGAGGGGTGGGGTGAAATGAAGCCAGATTGGATTGGGTTGAAGAATGAGAAGAAAGGACTTACAAATGGCATCGTATATACTAGCTTGGTTATTCGGGTACACGTTACCCTTTCTATGTGCTAATTTCCTCATCTGTAAAATGGGAATGTAACCGTATCTGCCTCATAGGTTTGTTGAAATGAGTACATTAATCAGTGTAAAAATATATCCGTAAAACTGGAAGAAAAAGAGAAACTTACAGCACATAGCACAACAATGTGAATATACTTGACACCACTGAACTGGTACATTTCCACACAGTTAAGATGGTAAATTTTATGTTATGTGTATTTTAACATAGTTTAAAGGGGAAAAATGCTCACAGCATGTAAAAAAAAATCAGTGTAAAGCACTTAGCACAGCATTGACACATACTAAGTGCTCCACAAATATTATTAATTTTTTTAGTTTTATTAGTAATGGTACATATATAGAACAGACATGTACCTGGCATTTTTTAAAATGCATAATTTTCCTTTGGAATTCTAGGCTTTTAATTTGCATAATGTTCAGTTTAATATAATGTGTGTTTTAAAACAAACCATCTTATATAACAGGTTGTGTTTGGCACGACTGACGTCATTTACACTTACCTGATGACAGGAGTTTCAAGGCTTATTGGTTTCACTTGCTGTAACAGCATGATGCATGAGGTTTTATTTTGTTCAAAGTCTGCACTTCATTATTATTGTGAGACTTATGTAGGTTTATACTTGCTTTCGGGATAGATAGGCCGAATTGTCTGGGAGAATGACAGATAGTTGGGATGCTTTTGGCAGAAGTAACAAAATCCAGTTAGAAGCAGCTTAAACTCTAAGGGAATTTATTATCTCCAATAACAAGAAATCCTAAGGAAAGGAGCTTCCAGGGTTGGTTAATTCAGTGGCTCAGTGATGTCATCAGACATCCAGGTTCCTTCTGTCTTTCCACTCTGCTACCCTCAGCAGCCTCACTAAACTTTGTACCTAGTAATTAGACGTAGGGTTCAGAATCCTATGTATAGCATGAGCTTGCATGTATTTACAGATGTTGAGAAGGATATGTGTCAATCTATCAGTAGTTATTTCTGGAGCATGGAATTATAGGAAGACTTAATTTATAGCATTTCTATACTATTTGCTTTTCACAAAGCATCAGCAATACAGGTGTTTTCATTTCCTTTTTTTAAGTTTTTTGTAATGTTTATTCATTTTTGAAAGAGAGAGACAGAGCACAAGCAGGGGTGGGGCGGAGAGAGAAGGGGACACAGAATCCGAAGCAGGCTCCAGGCTCCGAGCTGTCAGCACAGAGCCCGACGCTGGGCTCGGACTCACAATCCGCGAGATCATGACCTGAGCCGAAGTCGGACGCTTAACCGACTGAGCCACCCAGGCGCCCCCAGGTGTTTTCATTTCTAGCTGATATATCACATCACAAATTAGAAACCTCATTCTTGAAAAAATACATGTATTATTGAGTGATAACATGAATCATAAGTTTAAGGGTCCTACCCTATACTGGACTGTCCTTAAAATTGGCGTGGCAAGAACCTAGAGTAGCCAAGTTCATACAGACAGAAAGTAGAATGGTGGCTGCCAGGGGCTAGGAGGAGGGTGGAATGAAAAGTATTTAGTGGGTATAGAGTTTCGCTTTTGCAAGTTGAAAAGAGTTCTGGATACTGGTTGCACAACAATATGAATGTACTTAACACTATTGAACTGTACATTTAAAAGTGGTTAAGATGAGGGGCGCCTGGGTGGCGCAGTCGGTTAAGCGTCCGACTTCAGCCAGGTCACGATCTCGCGGTCCGTGAGTTCCAGCCCCGCGTCAGGCTCTGGGCTGATGGCTCAGAGCCTGGAGCCTGTTTCCGATTCTGTGTCTCCCTCTCTCTCTGCCCCTCCCCCGTTCATGCTCTGTCTTTCTCTGTCCCCAAAATAAATAAACGTTGAAAAAAAATTTTTTTTTTTTAAAAAGTGGTTAAGATGAGAAGTTTTATGTATATTTTATCACCATTAAAATTTCTCAGGGGCACCTGAGTGGCTCAGTCGGTTAAGCACCCGACTTCGGCTCAGGTCAGGATCTCACGGTTCATGAGTTCGAGCCCCACGTCGGGCTCTGTGCTGACAGCTCAGAGCCTGGAGCCCGCTTCAGACAGGGCTGTGTCGCCCTCTGTCTGCCCCTCCGCTGCTTGCACTCTGTCTCTTGCATTGTCTCAAAAATAAATAAACATTTTTTAAAAATTTAAAAAATTTTTTTCATGTATTTCAGTGAAGGTGAAAGTGTTTTAGGAAAAATTGCAGTGGTAGAAGGTATTGAAGAACCATGGGTGCCCTTTAACATGCAGATAAAGATGTATATTTCCAAACCTTGTAAAAATCTGCTGTCTCACAATTATTTTCTGAATTAAGTGCCAATATTTTCCTCCCCACTCTCAGAAAATCACTCCACCCCACTTCTGATGATCAGAAACTTGAGGCCCTCTTTTTTTCTTTTAAAGTAGGCTCCACGCCTAGCATGGAGCCCAATCTGGGGCCCAAACTCACAACCCCAAGATCAAGTCCCGAGCTGAGATCGAGTCAGATGCTTCACCAACTGAGCCACCCAGGTGCCCCCTGAGGCCTTCTTCTGACTGTGGGGACCATGCCGTCCCCCCAAATTATCCCTTCACTGTATCTCCTAAGAACTCCAGGGTTTGCATGCCTGTTCCCCACCCTTCCACTAGGAATTCACTTCCTGGCACCCCTGTTTAATTTGGTTTAGCTACATCTCCTCATCTCTACCCCCACCTTCTCAAAACAGAGCAGGAGAAATATTTCATCTTCCTCTTGGAAATGATTGTGCTTTTCTTGAGCAGTTTGTCCATTTTAATGTCATGACTACTGATATTTGTCTGATTAGGGTTTGCTTTTCACATTGGTAACTACGAACTAAATTTAATTTATGGCCCACCCAGTAGTGAGTGTATAATACATTCCTGGCCCTGCTTTATGCTCGGTCTTGCTAGCCTGCATTCAATTCATGTTCAGAATCAGTCACTGCAGGAACTAGGCAGAGCCATTCGTAAACACAGCACACAACTCTTGTTCAGGATTTTTTAAGTGCTTTATCTCTAGTAACTACAGAAGGAAAATGGGTTAAAATTAGCAACTGTAGTCAAGTTAAAATTCTTTCCAAAGAATTTGATGTCTTCACAATATTAATTTTCTGTGGTTTCTCTTTTAAATGGAAATGAGCTTGATCTTTCTTATCGTAATTCCTTCACTGGAGGTAATGCTTGGGAATCAGCTTCACCCAGCACCCACCCCAATGCCCCTCCTCCTCCCCACCCCCATGACATCATTCCTTGGTGCTGATACTCTTGCTTCCTCCCAAGGACTTTTTCCCCCTAGAGTGTGAGAGAAAGGCACAATGAGAAATTGATGCAAAAGATACCAGTGAGGTTTATTGAGATCTCAGGAAATGCTTTATTTCTATTTTAGTACCTTGTTTCGTGTAGTAAAATTATCTAAGGTAATTCCTTTGCAAACACCACCTGTAGTACTTAACCTGCGGGAGATTCTCTTCCAAAAGCCTTTTCTCCATTTAATTTTCCATGTCATTCCTAAAAGAATCAGCCAGGTCCAGTCCACATTTTGTCCAGTGTAAGAACCTTCCTGTGGCTAATGATTCAAATCCTACCTTCCCGAGACATTCACACTACATTCCTGTTGATCTCCTCAGTTGCAGTCAGGCAGTCTTCCTGGGATTTCCTAGGTAAAGTTTTCCAATATGAAATTCTTTTTTTTTTTTTTACAAATTTTATTTTTTTAAGTTTATTTATTTATTTTGAAAGAGAGAGCAAGTGTGCACAAGCAAGCAGGGGAGGGGCAGAGAGAGAGGGAGAGAATCCCAAGCAGGCTCCGCACTGTCAGCACAGAGCCCAATGCAGGGCTTGAACTCACAAAACAGAAGATCAAGGCCTGAGCCAAAACCAAAAGTCAGACATTTAACCGACCCAGCCACCCAGGCACCCCACAATGGGAAATTCTAGGCCTTTACCTGAAACTAACCAGTTTCTTCCCAACCCTTAGATATCAATTAAAAATAATCTCTTCCGGGAAGTCTTTCATAGTTCAGAACAGTTTGCCACACCATGCAATTCTCTTATTTTGTTTTTAATAACATGTCGTCATAATACAGCTCAAGTACCGTAATTTCTTTATATAGAGCATATGTATATATTTATATTCAGCTTAGCATGTCTTTCCAATTAGATTATAAATCTTATAAACCTGAGTGTTTCACATTTTATATTACCTTTCTGGGCATTTGAATGATGACAATATGAGAATCAGTAGCATGAATTAAATATATTAAAATTCTGCTTGTTCAAAGTGTGTGGGGGGGGGGTGGGTGTGGGTGCGTGTGTGTATTTGATGGGGTTTTTTTTAGGGGCAAACCTATATTTTCGGTTTTGGTGCATGTCACTGTATAACAACTTCTCAGTGATCAATGCTAATAAAGGGAAGCATTGGGGGAGAATATCCAAAACTGTGGCTAAATCACAATATTTTCTGCTTGCTTTGGAGAGTCGATTATTTTCATAGTATTCTCTAAGAATGGGCATACAGTTTTTTTTAAATTAGTAATCATATCTAATGTTGAAGAGAGAGGAGGAGATTGATGTTCTCATACACTGCTAGACAGTAAATCTGTATAAGCTTTCTGGAGGGCAGTTTGGCAGTGTGTATCAACGGCCTTGTGATCCAGAAATTCCATCTCTATGAATTTCTCCTAAAGAATTCATTAAGGATATCTGCAAAGATTAGCTTAAAGGTTATTATCACAACATTATTTATAAGAGTAAGCAAAAAAATGTGGCAACAGTATGCATGTCCAACAAGAGGGAATAGGTTAAATGAATGTGCCTTCATTATCTGAGTTTGAATCCCAGTTCTAGCAATTACTAGCTGTATGAACTTGAGCAAGTTGCCTAATTTCTCTGGCCCTCACTTTTCTCATCTTCTTTAAAATTTTTTTTTAACTTGATTTATTTTGAGAGATAAATAGAGCAAGCAAGGGAGGAGCAGAGAGAGAGAGAGAGAGAGAGAGAGAGAGAGAGAGAGAGAGAGAGAATGAATCCCAAGCAGGTTCCTCACCATCAGCATGGAGCCCAACGTGGGGCTTGAATCCATGAACCATGAGATCATGACCTGAGCCCAAACCAAGAGTCGGGAGTTTAAACAACTGAGCCACCCAGGCACCCCTCACTTTTCTAATGTTTAAAATGGGGAAAATATTGGGGTGCCTGGGTGGCTTAGTTGGTTAAGCGTCTGACTTTGGCTCAGGTCATGATCTGCCAGCTCGTGAGCTTGAGCCCCGCATCAGGCTCTGTGCTGACAGCTCAGAGCCTGGAGCCTGCTTCGGATTCTGTGTCTCCTTCTCTCTCTCTGCCCCTCCCCGACTTGTGCTCTGTCTCTCTGTCTCAAAAAATAAATACACATTAAATTTTTTTTTTTTAATTTTTTTTTTCAACGTTTATTTATTTTTGGGACAGAGAGAGACAGAGCATGAACGGAGGAGGGGCAGAGAGAGAGGGAGACACAGAATCGGAAACAGGCTCCAGGCTCTGAGCCATCAGCCCAGAGCCCGACGCAGGGCTCGAACTCACGGACCGCGAGATCGTGACCTGGCTGAAGTCGGACGCTTAACCGACTGAGCCACCCAGGCGCCCCACATTAAAATTTTTAAAAATAAAACGGGGACAATAATAATGTCTATGTGAGGGGTTGTTGTGAGAATTGAGTGAAATAAGACATGCCTGGCATATAATGGGTGCTTCCTATTATGGTACATTCATATAATATTCAGCCTTTAAAAATGGTATTGCAGGGGTCGCCTGGGTGGCTCAGTCAGTTAAGCATCCAACTCTTGATTTGGGCTCAGGTCATGATCTCATGGTTCATGAGTTCAAGCCCTGCGTTGGGCTCCTCACTAACAACACAGAGCCTGCTTGGGATTCTCTCTCTCCCTCGCTCTCCATCTCTCAAAAAATAAATAGACTTTGAAAAATAAAAAAATAAAAACGGGGTTGCTGGTAGGGTGCCTGGCTGGCTCAGTCAATAGATCATGTGACTCTTGATCTCTGGGTCATAAGTTCAAGCCCCACATTGGGTGTGGAACCTACTTAAAAATTAAAAAAAATAAAAATAAAAATGGTATTGCAGGTGAATTTTAACATGGAAAGATATGTGGAATATATTAGGTTATTTTTATTTCGACAGTAAAAATGCAGTTTATTCACCTGTTTATAAGACAGTATATAAGAGGCAAAGTGTTTCACATCATAGATTTCACTTCTAACTCCTTGAACTGTTCATTTCTTTTGCTAAAACGAGAGACTAGAGGCGCCTGGGTGGCTTAGTCAGTTAAGTGTCCAACTCTTGATTTGGGCTCGGGTTGTGATCACCTGATTCATGAGATTGAGCCCCACTTTGGGCTCTGCACTGACAGTGCTAGCTCTCTCTCTCCCAAAACAAATAAGTAAACATTTTTTTATAAAAATACAATAAAAGGAGAGACTAATGGGGAAATGCCAGGCAATGCTTAGGCAACTAAAATAAGGTCGGGGTGGGGAGGCAGTGCTAAGGTCATCCTCATAGGTGTGGGCACAAAGGGGCTTTTAGTCGCAAGCTGATTTTCTAGAACTGGTACTGGAAGCACAGGAGCACCACTTCTGGATGTTCATACTTCAGCTCCACCACACAGGCACAGCAGCACCTTCTGGTAGCTGTCCTTGCTGTCTCCCTGGATGTGGTAGCGCAGGGACATGCCATGCTTTCTCTTGAATTCAGACGTAATTTTTAACATGTCCCCTTGCTTCACTTGTGGACACCCATGATTCTAATCAGGGCCTTATCATGAACTCTCTTGCCCTTTAGGAAATCACACAATTAGTCATCAAAATAGGGGGCTTGTTCTGAATACATTGGACCAGGTTCAGAAAAGCATTTTCCAGGTCTCCTTTGACCTACTCCTTGATCATAAGGGCTGTAGCTCTTGTACCTTTCAAATTCTTTCTGGAGGTGACACACACTTGCTTGGTCATGGTTCTGATCCCCTTGAGAACATCAGTTTCTTTCCTCTTTACCCCAGCATTAGAGATCATAGGCATCTAGGGTCAAACAGTTCGTAATCAATGAGCCATCCTCGGCTCTTCTACCCTTTGCAAGGGCAAACATGGGCTTGCAGAAGTCACCAGATGTGGTGGAAAGAATGTCCTTCTCCAGATCAGTCTTGTGCATTTCCTTGTAGACTGCTAATTGGCCCTTGAGCAGATGATCTCAGTGAGGGAGTCCTCATCAGTCCTCAGCACCTTCATGGGGGGAGGCATTCAGCTTGGAAGCCTCATACTGAGCAGGTGTTTTCAGTAGGCCCCAAATCACCTTCTCTAGGTGGCCAGTGGAGGCTGAGTTCAATGCTGATGCAAATTCCTTTTTGGCCCTTCTCTGGTAGGCGAAGGCAATATTCTGTCTCTCCTCATTGCTGCGGTTGGTCAATATATTGATGGCAGTGACCTCATCCACACCTTTAGTCTTGATGCCATTTCATTGTTCAAAGGATTCTGCTCAGCATCCACTTGGTGTATGTTTTGACCATCCTGTGTGCATTTGGGGACTGTAGAGGGGTCACCCTCCAAGCTGAGTTTGCGCAGAATTTCGTGAACAGTAGACATTCTGATAAGATGCTGGCCCAGGAGCTGAAAGCTGCGAGCATCCCCAGATGCAGAGCCAGAATATATTAAATTATAAAGAAAAAAAATACCCAAACCACAAAACAGTATGTGTGGTAGGATCCAGGTCTGGAAAAATAAACACTGATATATTTGCTATGGTCATGTCTGGATGGTGGGTGTTGCTAGGTTTTTTCCCATTATATTTTATACTGAGTATATCTTGTTTTATCATGAGAAAAAAGTGAGTCAGTTTCCGTTGAAAAAAAAAGATCAGGATGAATAGGTGGTGCACAGAGGGTTTTTAGGGCATTGAAATTACTCAGTCCAATACTGTAATGATGGATATGGGCCATTATATGTATGTCCAAGTCCATAGGGTGTATAACATGGAGAGTGAACCCTAATGTAAACTAGGAGCTTTGGGTGGTGGTGATATGTCAATTTAGGTTCAGCTGTTACAACAATTTACCACTTGCGTTCAGATTTTGATGGTGGGAGAAGCCATGCTTATGTGAGAGGAGAGGAAATCTCTATACCTTCCACTCCGTTTTGCTGTGAACCTAAAACTGTTTAAAAAAAATAGTCTATTACAAATAAATTAGTTAAAAGATCACATGGGGAAAACAATGAAGAATGCTGGGTAGGAAGGAATAGATACATCCGAGTCTTATAAAGCTACCATATATAATCCCAGTTGTTGTTGATATGTTATTAAACTTTGAATTCTAGAAATATTTGATGATGGTAGTGATAATGGTGGTAGTGGTAGTAATGGGCACCATTTACTGAGCACATACTATGTGCCAGGTGTTCTGTTAAGCTTATCACATGTATTATTGCCATTATCACAGTTCATACAAATAGGTGCTTGAAAGAGAAAGTCTTGTTACATTGTTCATAACACTATTCCATATAATAATAAAATGTCCAACATATCCCTTTTATGCAAGTTTCATGGAGAAAAGTTTCCTGACTTTGGCAAGAAGGGTCACCTAGTAGCCTTATTGATTTGAATTAGGAATTTTCTTGAACTGTCAACTGTGGCACATGCTTAGAACAGGCTAGTCTGAATTTCTGGCCGGTCAGCAGTCATGGGCTCTTCGATACCTCCTTCTTTATACCCATCCTCTGGATAGAGAGTGAACCAGGCTCCGGGCTGATGAATATCTGAGTGTGTCTCTTCCAAAGTTAAATAGACAATGCTGTTAGGTATCATCTGCTCGTCTGTGTATACTAAAGTAGATCATTTTGCACAGTCCAAATTTTTTGAGTGTGTCATTCAAGGCTTTCCAGCATCTTTGCCCTCTCGACCTCGGAATCTTCCATCCCTCCAGAGATACCTGGTGTTGCACTCGCACGAAACTAACAATCTTTCCTAAAACACATTTCCTAAAACATGCTGTATACTTTCCCTTTTCTATTGCTTATGCTGTCAAACTCCTTGTCCTATGAGTCCCAACTCAAATGCCACCTTGTGCCTTATCTGTCTCCTGTCTCCCACTCCCTATGCCCATTCCCTTAATCTTTGCTTTCTATTCCCACCCTGCTTTGCCTCTATCTCACACGCATTTCCTTGTCTCTCATATAATAATTTGCTTTCGTGTCTGGATTGGAAGGTGTCTGAGTGTAATAACTATGACTTATTAGTTTTTCTTGTAATCTTTCCTTCCCCTCTGAGCAGAAAAGCAGTTCCTTAAACCTAATAAGGGTCCAGTAAATATTGAAATACTTAATGGTTAGCCCTATTTGTCTGTCAGTGAATTATTATAATGAAGTAGTTGTGGCTAACTGTCAAATGTAATTTAGATATAGTGAATTTTCAGTTACTGCACATCACTTTTCTATTCTTCTCAACCTTTGCTGTTTCCTCCACCGTCCAACAGATGATTAGGAAAAAGCAAACTGGTTTTAATATTTTCTTAAGCAAAATGTAACTAGTGAGGTAATATGCTCCTTTAAAAAGTCATATGATACGTTTTTAAATGGAATAAAAATTCAGACCAGGTACTACTTCATAAAAGCATTTGTCCAACACACTCTCTTTGAGCACACATCTTCTCCCCATGTACCAACTCACTCTTCTTACTGCCTTTCCTGGCTACCCCCCACCCATAGGTCTCAGCTAGGAACGTCAAGCCGGTCTTCAGCTCTTCACTCTTTTTTCCTTTTTTTTTTAAAGAATTTATTTTTAAGTAACCTCTATTCCCAACGTGGGGCTCGAACTCAACAACCCCGAGATCAAGAGTTGCACGCTGCACCGACTGAGCCAGCCGGGTGCCCCTCTTCACTTTCTGATCGTTTCTCCAGTCTGCCGCCTCCTCTTCTCCCATCCTTTTTTATTCAGACTCTCATCTTTTACCTGGTCTTTGATCCTGCTTCTGGTCCCTTGTCCCTCCACTCTCAGTTTGTTATGTATATGCTGCTAGGGTTGCCTTTCCAAAACAGATATGATCTTGTTTAAAATACCTTTGAGGGGCACCTGGGTGGCTCAATCGGTTAAGCGTCCAACTCTTGATTTCAGCTCAAGTCATGATCTCATGGTTCATGAGATCAAGCCCCACATCGGGCTCTGCGCTGACATTATAGAGCCTGCTTGGGATATTCTCTCTCTCTCTCTCTCTCTCTCTCTCTCTCTTTCTTTCTTTCCCTCTCTCTCTTCCCCTCCCCCACCGTCGGGCACACACGTGTGTGTGCACACTCTCTCTCAGTAAATAAATAAACATTTAAAATACCTTTGAGTTTGAAGAACTCAGAAGGACCTATGCTTTAGGTTTCCTATTGGGCTCAAAGGCTAAAGACCAGAATCTACCATTTGGTTGCAGCCAAAGTTCCCCAGATTTGCTTCCTTTCATGCTCTGTCATGTACCAAACTTCAGCCACCCTGAATGTCTCTGTTCTCCAAACATGCCTCTGTCTAAGCATCTCTTCCCACTCCCTGAAATACCCTGCTTCCTCTTCTCTACTGAATCCCTGCCCTCCTCCGGGAAGCCTTCCCTAGGACCCCAGGCAGAGATATAGTCTCTGTGTTTTGATTTCTCACTTATCATGACTCGTTCTGGCACCGGCCTAGTTTTCCCTACCTACACTTTGAATTTCTCAAGGATAGGAAAATGTTTTATTTACCTTTGAGTCTTCAGGGCCTAGCACAGTGCTTTACCTCATCAAGTATTTCCAAATTCACAACTCAGTGTGCTCTTAAGATATAATGTAGAAGTAAGATATGGTAGATTCATTATCTGGCATTTTAAGGACTGACCAGGATACACGTAGAATGGATAAATGAATTCTAAAGGTAATTTGCAAGCCTCTTTTTCCCAGTTAGCTTTAAATCCCTCCATTCTTTCATGTCTCTCTTGTGTGGGTCCTCATAAGCTTTGAGATAAGGCAGAAAGGGAAAAAGTAGTCTAGACAACAGGTATCTGAACGAGCAAGAGTAAAATGTGCTGGGCTACTTGGAAGTGATTGCCTTAAGTCATTCCGTATTATGAAAGTATGTTTTTCTCAGCTGGGTTCCAAGATACTGGATAGGGTTCTTTTGTTTGTTTTTGCAAGGCAAAACTGGCAAGAAAAAATCAGGTGATTTTAAGATCTAGTGCCTTGGGAGAGCAAAGGTAGAGATAAGCAAAATGTTCTATTGATGTTCTGCTCTGTATTTCTTATGTTAACAGTTATTTTGTTCTGTTTTGATGTATATAGACTTTTGATTACTATAATTTTCAGTCAAGAGTCAGTGGGATTTTTTATTATTTCTTTAATTTTAAACTTCACGAATACTGTTGCTAGCATGGATTAGACACTCAGATACTTTAGATAATTCAACATTGACTTCATTCATGTTTAGAAATAATCAGAAGGGACGCCTGGGTGACTCAGTCAGTTAAGCATCCGACTTCAGCTCATGTCACGATCTCACAGTTCGTGGGTTTGAGTCCCACGTCGGGCTCTGTGCTGACAACTCAGAGCCTGGAGCCTGCTTCGGATTCTGTGTCTCCCTCTCTCTCTGCCCCTCCCTCGCTCACTCTTTCAAGAATAAATAAGCTTTAAAAATTTTTTTCAAAGAAATAATTAATCAGCAACATTAAAGCCAGCTTGACTTCTATTTATTTTTTATTGAAGTGTAACTAACAATGTTATGTTAGTTTTGGGTATTGACTTTTATATTTTAAATTTCAGTTTTTGCCACCTTCTTCCATTCCCATTCCTAGTCATGCTTCCTTTGGTCGCCTTCACCAAATCAAACAGGTAAGAAGACTTTCGAAACTCATAGCTGTTCAGTAAAAAAAGGAAACTTTATTTTTCTTTAGAAAAATACCTAGGGTTCAGTAATTCCAAGTGAGGTCACGTGTGATTCTGTTTTTAATTCCAGGAATGGTTCCTCTAAAACAAAAGCAACTATGGAGTCCTGTATTTCTTCGGGTTATAAACTGATAGATTCCAGAAAGACAGTGTATTCTTCTACCTTGAATCTGGCTTCTTTCAGAGCTCTCAAAGAAAAGGAATGCTATCTAGAAAAATTAATTTTTTAGGTTCATAATAACCATAGTTATCATGGTGTTTTTTAAACCGCCAGATGAAATTTTTTGACAGATGAACAGCCTTTATGCTATCGTTCTGTGCTCATTTCTTAGTGACCCGAGTTCAGGGACACATTGTACTTCACTGGCTTACGTTTTGTGCAGGCGTGTGTGTGTGTGCATGTGTGTGTTTAATAGCAAACGCCTAATACAGTTAAACCTTTTAATTATCCAAAGATTAGCCACAGAACTCAAAAGATCAAATCCCCACTCCTCCACAGGTGGTGGGATTTTTCTGACCCAGCTACAAGCAGACTTTTGTTCAAGAGGGGCTTAACTGTTATGGAGCACTTATTATTCACTTAGTGCTGTAACAGGTACTTCACATGTGTGGTCTCATTTTATCTCGCAACAACCTTATAAGATCAGAATCTAACGATGGGAGAAATTTAGTAATTTACCCAATGTCCAGGGTCAGTGACTATCAGAGCCAGATTTAGCCCCAAATTACTGGATTCCTTTCCAGCTACCCTTTCCCTATTTCAGTGGCAAAAAAGCCAAAATATCTCATGAGCCTGGTGTTTAGGATTCCAACTTCTGCTTCCTTTCCCTCTCGCCCTCTCACGCCATGACTTCCCTAAGGTCCAGTTTATCATCCAGTAGCAAAATAGTATGGTAAAAAGATTCTTTTACTTTTTAGTAGATAAAACATTCTTTGTCTTTGTGAGTATGGAGCTATTTTAGAAATTCAAAAGAGCCTAAAACTAGTAGGTGAGATGACCTCTGGTTTATCTGTGCAATTTGCTTTGTTGCTTCCTCTAAATGAGACCAATATTTAGAAATTGATTACATGTTGCTATTTGATTATGAAGCTTGAACTCAAGATTAATTTAATTGGTTTGTAATATAAATCATAAGGCACTCTGTTTCCATAGTGACAGAATATACATTATATAAACATTTAAAATGAAACACAAGTAGAAAGTAAATTAAATGGGAAAACAGAAATACTTCAATCTGGGTACTGATTGAATGGAAAATTAAGACTTATTTTCAGCAACTTAATGGTCTGGTATCTTTTTTTTAATTTTTAAAATATTTTTTAAAAATATTTGAGTGGGGAGGGAGAACATGAGCGAGGGAGAGGCAGAGGAAGAGGAAGAGACAGAATCTCAAGCAGGCTCCACACTGTCAGTGCAAAGCCTGATGCGGGTCTCAATCTCACACACTGTGAGATCATAACCTGAGCCAAAGGCAAGAGTCGGACACTCGACCAACTGAGCCACCCAGCCACCCCCTTACACATATCTTAAATTGCATATTTCTTTATGTGTATGCTTTAACTATGGCTTCTTTTTAGCTATTGATCTTATTAACCTTTTGGGAAGGAGGATGCTTGAAGGTAAATCTTGATATCTTTTTACCCATAAACACTCAGTATGAATCTCTGAGAAGGACTTTTTTCCTGCATAATCACAATGCCATCATTACATCTAGCAAAATTAAGTTATTCTGTATTGTCATCTAATAACCAGTCTATGTTGAAATTTCATTATTCCCCAAAGTATCTTTTCTGCTGATCCAAACATGTTCCAACTATGATCTCTCAGATCTCTTTTATTTAAAATAGCCTTTCCTCCTGTTCTTATTTCATGCCACTTATTTTTTGAAGAAACCAGGCCATTTGTCATGTAGACTACCCTACATTCTGATTCTGCTTCTGTGTGATGTTGTTTAATATGTTCTTTTATTTCCTGTATTTCCTATAAACTGATTTGAATAAATTTTCTTTTACTTTTAAATAAGCACACATACTTGGGGTGCCTGAGTGGCTCAGTTGGTTGAGCGTCCAACTTCGGCTCAGGTCATGATCTCACGGTCTGTGAGTTCAAGCCCCGCGTCGGGCTCTGTGCTGACAGCTCGGAGCCTGGAGCCTGTTTCAGATTCTGCGTCTCCCTCTCTCTGACCCTCCCCCATTCATGCTCTGTCTCTCTCTGTCTCAAAAATAAATAAACGTTTAAAAAAAAAAATAAGCACACATACCAAGTCAATATTAGGTCCTGGGTCAACATTTAAGTAGATGTGTGGTTTAAGTTGCCCCTTTCCTAGTAGGCGGCTAATGGGTAATTTTTTCTCTACAGGGGTTGTTAGCTGTTTTCTAGGTATTAGAGAGCGTGAGAAAATGAAGCTGGAAGTTAATTTTCTGTCCACCCCCCAGTTTTATTGAGATGTAATTTACATATGAGGTTGTATAAGATGTACAGTATAAGTATACAGTATAAGTATAAGATGTACAGTAATGATTTGATTTATGTATTGTGAGATGATTACCATGGAAGTTAATTTTCTTAAATTTTTTTTTAATTTTTATTTTTGAGAGAAAAACACAGACACACACACACACACACACACACACACACACACACACAGCGTGAGCAGGGGAAGGGCAGAGAGAGAGGGAGACACAGAATCCGAAGCAGGCTCCAGGCTCCAAGCTGTCAGCACAGAGCCAGACGCGGGGCTCAAAGTCACAGACTGCGAGATCATGACCTGAGCCAAAGTTGGACAGTTAACTGACTGAGCCACCCAGACGCCCCTAGGAACTATTCTTTTCATGTAATTTTTCCTTTCCTAATACCAATTGAGTTTATGTTTCAAGAGGTTTGGAAGCACTCGGCTTTTAGTTCCCTATACCAAAGCCCTAAACATAAGTAACCGCGCTGCTGAGATAGTTTGTGTATTCGTTTTCTAAGGTTGCCACAACAAAGTACCACACACGGGGGGGCTCACCAAACAGAAGTGTATTTTCTCACCACTCTGGAGGCTACAAGTCTGAGATCAAGGTGTTGGCAGGATTGGCTTCTTCTGAGGGCTGTGAGAGAAGGATCTGTTCCAAGCCTCTCTCATTGACCTATAAATAGCCATCTTCATGTTCACATGGTGTTTTCCCTACACATTTGTCTGTTTCCAAATTTCTCCTTTTTATAAGGACATATTGGATTACGGCCCACCCTCGTAACCTGGTTCTAACTTGATTACTTCTGCAAATGCTCTATCTCCAAATAAAGTCACATTCTGAGGCACTGGGGGTTAGGACTTCGACATATGGATTTTAGGGGGACACTATTCCACCCATAACAGTTTGTTCATGGTATATGGTTCTATAATTTTACATTTATTTCCTGACTTGTCAAATAGGATATAAAATCATTGATACCTAGTAAGAACTTGACTTTTTCTGCAGTACCTTAAGTAGCATCAGTTTAATTACCTACTTGCACACTACCTCTGCATTTCTAGCATCTCTCCTATTTATATCTTCACAGATGTAAACTTTAGCACCATGTATTATAGTCTTTGTTTTATCTCAACTGGTTTGGATAAATTAAACTGGGTTTAGACACAAATGTAAGGGAACTTTATGAAATGCAGCCATTTAAAACATTGTGCCAGCTGGAGTAGAGGGCATGATTTTAACAGGGACAATATCAGTTATCACAGTTTCACAGTTACTTTGTCTTAGGGACTTTGCTACCACTTCTAGTCTAGGAAAGCAACGGCATTAGATTTCTGTTCTGTGTTTTTCGGTCTTCCTTGGAACCTACCAAGTACCTGGTCTTTTTTATGAAGAGATGTTCTTTAAGGGAATAGCCTAACTTGTTTTAAAGGAAATTTAATTTGACCTTAACTCACAAATTGTTCATTCTTTCAGCAAGCATTTGTTAAGCCCTGTGCCGACACCGGGCAACCAAAATCTTTCAGGCATACTCACCTTCAGAGAGCACAGTGGGTAGCTCACCATTTCCATTTTTACCTTGGATCCTAAAAAGCTGAAAGCTAAGTTCAGTGCTCAAGTGCAACAACTCTCCTTAACCTGGGTTTCTAGCAGACAGCGCTGTTTGTCCCTCAGAGATAATGTGGCTCTTGATTTGTTTTTTTAGTATTTATTTACTTTCGGGAGAGCGCAAGCAGGGGAGGGGCAGAGAGAAGGGGACAGAGGATCTGAAGCGGGCTCTGCGCTGACAGGCTGACAGCAGCCAGCCCGATGTGGGGCTCGAACTCACGAACCGTGAGATCGTGACCTGAACCAAAGTCGGACGCTCAACCAACTGAGCCACCCAGGTACCCCTCTTGACTTTTTATCCTTATTTTAACAATCATACTTCATTATAAGCATCTCATATCCATTTTGGAAACAGGCAAGATATAAATGATAAAAGAGTCAACCTGCTTTTGCTAACAACCTTCAAAATAGCTGATGTTGGGTAATGCTCCAACTTCCAACGGAACAGTGAGCAAAATCCTGTCCTACTTCGGGAAAAATTGCTTTTGGTCGTTGAGTAAATTACAGAGTGTTTTGAGCTTCTCACTACAGGAAAACGTCTACATCAGTATTAGGTGGAAGGACTATACTAACTTTACATTTTGTTGAAAAGGTTTACTGTTACTCCATTGTTTTTAAAGACTAACTTCTTAAACTTCCTTTCCCAATTTCCCTCACTTTCCATAATGACATCAAAAGAACTCAAAGCTCTAGGTTCACCTTCAGTTCTTCCTTATTTTTCTACTGTATCTAATTAGGCATCTAATCCTATTAATTCTTCCTTGACAACATCCTCTCTGTTCCCACTTCCTTCTGTCCCTTGGGTCCATCCAGAGTACTGTAGAAATATTCTAAGAGATTTCCTATCTCTGTCAGTTTAATCCGACTTCCACAACCAACAGCAAGATCACTTCTCTGAGACATCATTTTCACCTTTTTCTGCCCTGTGCAGAAAGTTATAATGCCTTCCCATTACCTACTGAATAAGAGTAAGAGTAAGTATAGCTAGGTTGTAGCGAGCACTTACTCACATAGGTTGCCAGGCGCTGTGATAAGAACTGTACAACCACTTTGTTATCCTCAGTTTGTATCATCATCTTCATAGGAATGAAGAGACTGAGGCTGAGGTTAATTCACTTGCCTAGGATTGACAGGTAAAAAGTTACAGAGCCCAGGTTCGACCCAGTTCTGTTTGGCTCCAAAGCCTGTGGTCCTAACAACTATGGTGTTCTGTGCAAACTCTTTAAGTCCCAACCCTTCAATTATTTACGATCCTAGAAATCTGGCCCTGTTTTACCTCTCCAGTTTTAGCCTCATCGCTTCTCAGTACAAACTGTTTCAGTCAAGCCGGTCTCACTACCCTCAGACCTGCCATGTTCGTTCCCTCCTCTAAGCTTTTGTTCACATGCTTCCTTCTGCTTGGAATACCTTCCCCTCCACCCTCTGCTTGTCCAGATTTTAAACCACTTTCAGGGCCTAGGTCAAATTTTCATTCACACAACTCACGCCACTCTTCTATTCCAGACTACCCATAACGTGTATTGTTTATATAGACGGTAATATTTAAGCTCTTTTGATCATACACTGCATCAGTGCAAAATGTTTTAGCACATCCTTCCAGTACATGTAAACTGTATTTACATTATGGATATGTACTTCCAAGCTGGTATGTAACGTGAGTCATAGAATATATGAGCAACACAAATACAGAAAGGATGAGATAAAGACGAAATGATGTTTTTAGGACATTTTAAAATGTATTGTATTAATTACGAGTCATTATTGAGAGGGAATGTGGGTCCATATTTCTAGTAGTGTTCATGACCTCAAATTATTTTAGCCAGCTCCTTGACAGAGACTAGTTCAGCATTGTGTTTTCACAAGAAGGTGGAAGGTGATGTGCTGGGCTAGGAGTAGCACAAGTGCCACCTTTGTCACCTCCCTGTCACTTGCTTAGACTTGTATTATGAATCTTCTGTCCGACATTTCTTTATAGAAATCTTGTTAAGATACTTGTCCATTTTGTGGAACTCGGTTTAATTAAAACTAGATAATATATCCATGTGGCCACCTAACTTGCAACTCATTACAACTAGCCTCCCCCCAAATGCTGTTCTTTTGCAAGATCTTTGGTCTCCATGGGCTGAGTGAGAGCACCTGTGTCAGTCTGTATATCTAATATTAGCAAACCATCATTTCTTACCATCTTAGATTTAAAATGTGTAAATTGAATTTTTTTTTTTTTTTTTTTTTTTTTTTTTTTTTGCTTCTCTGTGAATCACCATGTATACTTCCTGGGCTATGATCATGCTTACTTTGGAGAGCACCAACCTGATGTATATAAAATTTGTCTCTCAAATATGATTCTAGGTCATTTTCGGGAAAGCTCATCTGCTTATTTCATGTTCCCCATCATATTTAGCACCATATTTGCCCAACTGTGTCCTAGGTACTTTATTATGTGTAAAATATGTTTTTAAGAATACCAGGGTGGGGCGCCTGGGTGGCGCAGTCGGTTGAGCGTCCGACTTCAGCCGGGTCACGATCTCGCGGTCCGGGAGTTCGAGCCCCACGTCGGGCTCTGGGCTGATGGCTCAGAGCCTGGAACCTGTTTCTGATTCTGTGTCTCCCTCTCTCTCTGCCCCTCCCCCGTTCATGCTCTGTCTCTCTCTGTCCCAAAAATAAATAAATGTTGAAAAAAAAATTTTTAAAAAAAGAATACCAGGGTGAATTTGGACTGTAGGATTTTTTTTAAAGCCATTTTAACCATTTTTAAGAGTACAATTCAGTGGCATTAAGTACTTTCACAGTGTTGGACAATCATCATCACTTTTCATTTCCAGAATTTTTCATCCTGCCAGACAGAAACTCCATGCCCGTTCAGCAGTAACTTCCTACTTAACCTCCTTCTCCTGTAACCTCTATTCTACTTTCTATTTCTATGAAGGTTTGACTATTCTAGGTACCATATATAAGTGGAACCACAAAATATTCGTTCTTTTGTGTTTATATCACTTAACATAATGTTTGCAGTATTCAACCATGTTATATGTAGCATGTGTCAGAACTTCATTCCTTTGTATAGAATTGTGTTTATATCACATTTTTTAATCCATTCATCTGGTGGTGGACACCGGGTTGTTTCCAACTTTTGGTTATTATAAATAGTGCTGCTATGAACTTTGGTGTAGAAGTCTCTGTTTGAGTTCCTGTTTTCAATACTTTTGCGTATATACATAGGAGTGGGATTGTTGGATAATATGGTAAGTCAATGTTTAACTTTTTGAGAAACTGTCAAATTGTCTCCTACAGAGTCTGCACCATTTTACATTCCCACCAGCAATGTCTAAAAGCTCTAATTTCTCCACATTTTTACCAACACTTGTTATTTTCCACATTTTTAAATAACAGCTATTCTGGGGCACCTGGGTGGCTCAGTTGGTTGAGCATCCACCTCTAAATTTCAGCTCAGGTCATGATCCCAAGGTTGTGGGATCAAGCCCCACATTGGGCTCCATACTAGGCATGGAGTCTGCTTAAGATTCTCTCTCTTATTCTCCCTCTCTCTGTCTCTCTCTCTCCCCTTCCTTCCCTCTGTCCCTTCCCCCCCCCCCCCCGCTCATGTTCTCTCACTCTCAAATAAACAAATACTATCCTAATGAGTGTGAAGTACTAGCTCTTTGCAGTTTTGAATTGCATTTCCCTAATGACAAATGTTGAACATTTTTCACATGCTTATTGACCATTTGTTTTAATTTTGTAATGTTTATTTATTTTTGACAGAGAGAGAGAGAGAGACAGAGCATGAGTGGGGGCAGGGCAGAGAGAGAGGGAGACACAGAATCGGAAGCGGGCTCTAGGCTCCTAGCCGTCAGCACGGAGCCTGATGTGAGGCTCAAACTCAATAAGCTTGAGATCATGACCTGAGCCGAAGTCAGAGGCTCAACCAACTGAGCCACTCAGGTGCCCCGCTTATTGACCATTTGTATATCTTTGAAAAAATACCTGTTCAAGTCCTTTGCCCATATTTTAATTTGTTGTTTGTTTTGTTGTTGTTGTTGTTGTTGTTGTTGTTGAGTTGTAAGTGTTCTTTATATGTTCTGGATATTAATCCCTTATCAAATGTAAGATTTGCAAATATCTCTTCCAATTCTGTGCTTCTTTTCACTCTCTTGATCGTGTCTTTTGTTGCACAAAAGTTTTAAATTTTTACGAAGTCTGTTTTTTTCTTTTGTTACCTGTGCTTTTGGTGTTACATCTGTGAAATCATTATCAAATCCAATTCATAAGGCTTTTGCCCTATGTTTTCATGTAAGAGTTTTATAGTTTTAGGTCTTACGTTTAGGTGTTTCATCCATTTCAAGTTAATTTTTATATATGGTATAAGGAAAGGTTTCAACTTCATTCTTTTGCATGTGGGTGTTCAGTTTTCTCAGCACCATTTGTTGAAAAGACTGTCCTTTCCTCATTGAATGGTTTGGCACCCTCGTCAAAAATCAACATGTATCTGAGTGTTCATTTCTGAGCTCTCTATTCTGTTCCTTTGGTCTATATGCCCTTATGCTAGTACCACACTGTTCTGATTACTATAGCTTTGTAGTAAGTTTTGAAATCAGGAAATGTGAATCCTCCACGT
Organism: Prionailurus bengalensis; assembly: GCF_016509475.1. NCBI lineage: Eukaryota > Metazoa > Chordata > Mammalia > Carnivora > Felidae > Prionailurus > Prionailurus bengalensis. The sequence goes on from NC_057361.1 coordinate 112,141,463, forward strand.
TTAGTCTTCTTTTTCAAGATTGTTCTGGTGATTCAGAGCCTCTTGAGATTCCATGTGAATTTTAGGTTGGGTGTTTGTATTTCTGCAAAACAAAAAAATGCCACTGGGATCTTGACAGGGGTTGCATTGCATCTGTAGATCACTTTGGATAGTATTGCCATCTTAACAATATTAAGTTTTCTAACTCATGAACACAGTATCTTTCCATATGTGGATTATTTTTAAAAATATTTATGTGAGGGCACCTGGGTGCCTCGGTCGGTTAAGCGTCCAGCTTCAGCTCAGGTCGTGATCTCACAGTTTGTGAGTTTGAACCCCACGTCGGGTTCTGTGCTGACAGCTCAGAGCCTGGAGCCTGCTTCCGATTCTGTGTCCCCCCTCCCTCTCTCTCTCTCTGCCCCTCCCCCGCTCGTGCTCTGTCTCTCTGTGTTTCAAAAATAAATAAAACATTAAAACAAATTAAAAAAAATAAAAATAACTATGTGAGAAATTATACTTGCATTTATAAAAAAGGTCAAACACTATGGTAAAGTACAAAGAAAGAAAGAACAAATTACCCTAAACCGCACTACTCATTGATAAGTACTGTGAACTTTTTGGTGAATATCCTTCTGAACACCTCTTGTTTATAATTTTACATAAATAGCATGTGAGGATTTTTCCTACTTGATATGTAATACATGTTTCTCAATGTCAACGACTAGATTTAAATCCATGTTTGCACCATCATTTACTTAAACAAACCCATACTGATAGACATTTAGTTTGCTTTGGACTATGAGTAATATTTGTGAGTATCATAGTATGAATCGTAGGAAAAATAGTATAACAATAAATGTTTGACATTTTCTCTTTTGTATGAGGAAAGGTACAAAGTGTTTCATCTAAGAAGTTTCTGCATATCTGATGTACTGCAATGCATTAGTAATAGATCTTTGGTGTAGTAGGTTCAATAATGAAAAGTAGAGAACTAGACATGTGTTTAGAGATTTGTTTACACTCTGGCTCTTCTAGAGCCCAGTGAATAATGATAAAGGTACAACCAAATGAAACAATTTTGTAAAACCATAGGAACGGGTATTCATTTATTCTCATGTTCTGCCTTTCAGGAAGAAGGCATGGATTTAGTAAATAGAGAAGCAATGCATGAATGGTGAGTCGTGTGCTTTGAATTACTATTCTGATCATTTCTCTATTCAGTTATGTCTTTTCTTTTGGTTAGGCAAACTGCAGTACTGATATCTCTTCTTTTGTAGGGAGGTACAAACTGCAAAACAGATAAGTCAGTCTTGGGAAGAAAGCTTGAAACTGGTATGGTATTAACATTTCACTTTTATTGAAAGTTTTACTGATTTTCGGTGTTGGCAATACCTACTTCTGCTGTAATTTCTAGAAATCCAAGCTCTCGTTTGAAACTGAAATTTATATGCTGCATAAATCATTTTTGATCGCTCTTAAGAAACAGTTTATGACTTACTTGTAAAAATAACTGACATCATTTGAAAGTGGGGTTCACAGTAAATAGTTGTCTGATACAAAACCATCGTTGTTTTGGACCAGCTTCCTCTGTCCTAGTAAGTCTAAGAAGAGTTCAGTTCTGCTGGTCAAATTGCTCACATGACAAAACAATAAATGATTTCACTCCTTTCTACATAATTGATTAACTACATATTAGAGTCTTAAACCACAGACAGTGGGTTTCTTGGATAAATACTGCATTTTTATTCCTGTAACGTATATACTCACACTAACATTTTAACATGCAACCTTTAATTTGAACATATTTGGAATTTCATTACATCCCCTGGTAACATTTTTCCATGTCTCTGTACACATTATGGTCTTACTTAGTTGTAGAAGTTGAGTGATGTTTAGGCTTCTTTTCCATGGACATCTCAGATAATGATAGAACAGGAATTGAGCTGAAATTTGAGTAGGAGAGATTCTGGTTAGATGTCTGTTTCCAGATTTGGGAATGATTAGATTAGAAAATGGGTCATCAGCAGAAACAGTGGCATCTTATTTTCCTTTGAGCCCTGAGTGCCTTAGACGGGCATCTATCCCTGGTTTGGGAGTGGGTCCTAAAGAATGAGTAGATAGCCTCTGGAGTCTGCCCCTTTTTATGTTTGGGGCCAACACAATTTATGGATGCTGCTGCATTCCCTTAACTGACCCACTTCTAATTACTTCAGGTGTTGGCACGAGGGAGTGAATCTGTGAATGTGTTAGGATGTGTAAGGGAACACGTAACTTTACCTGCGTCTCGGAAAACAAAAGAGCACATTTCAAAGCCCCGAATTATGCAATACTGATTCTATCTATATAAAATCTATCAACATTTTTTATAGCTGTAGTTATCGTTGCTGCCTCATTTGTATCTTAGTTCTAACCAAATCCTTTTTGATTGTTTCCTGGAAATGGTATTGTAGTCTTCAAAAACAAGGTACAGGTCAAACCAGAAGAGAAAATTTTTAATTTAGGATTTGTGTATATACTAGTAAGTATGGCTCAATATCACGTATTCACGTTCTACATCTTTGGGGACACTAGGGAAGCCCCTCGACTTGCCATGTGACTCTTTTTTCTAAAAGGGGAAAGGGTGCCTTGGCTTATTGAGGTGAATCGTGGGTTCCCTGCTTGTTTTAGGATGATGTGAGCTCCTCACCGTGGTGCACTCACTGATTCAGTAAGGGTTCCCTTCCCCATGCAGCAGCTATCTCCTTAAGTGTTTGATAGGGAAGCAATTGGTGCTCCAATTGTACACTGCTTTCTGCCTACACAGAGTGCCAGTGATTTAGAGAAACCATCTTCAAAGTGCATTGGTTTAATTCCAGTACCCCCAGCACCTTCTCCCACCAGGGGGATTGGGAAGGTAAGAAAGGAGAGCCTAAGAATCTGTGTCCCTTGAAATACCTATGAGATATTAACGTTTCACCACCCAAACTTTGGGGGGGGATATATTTTGCTATAGCACATCTGATCCTAAACGACAGTTTTCCCTTCCTTTTCATTTCTTGAACTATTATTAACATATAACAAAAGTCGCCAACTTTGAAGTATGTGACTTCATTAACTTTGGTACTTGTGTATAACCCTGTAGCCCTAACCATAACCCGGATGTAGAACCGTTCCCACGCTCTAGACAATGTCCTCGTGATCTTTTGTAGTCCATTGCCTTCTCTCCCCCACCCCCTGCCCCCACTAGGAAACCACTGATCTGCTTTCTGAGAAGAGTGGTGGTTTTAAACCCTCTGTTCTAATTTGGTTTTAGCAATATTTTTCTCCATCGTTACAAACTTATGTGAATTACACCGCTCTGTCTCCAAGTCCTAGTCCCAGTCCTACGCAACAATTTCCAATGTAAGTTCATGTTGTATGAAAATACCAAAGTGCTTATAAAATAAGAATTTTAGAAACTTACAAGAAATTATAGCTCCAGGTTCTATGACAACCACAGAAGTAATGTGTGTTTTGCTAAATTAAGATGTCATTGTTTTGGTTTACCATTTTGTATATTGAAAAGAATCAAGTGAGTTAAGGACATGTGAGAACATGTGAATGTATGAAGAATCAGTTATTCATTAACCCTGTTTGAACATAGTCTTCCTCTCCAAGCTTGTTGATAAGGATCAAAGCTAATTCTTGAGCTGTAAACAGCTGCACCTGCTCATTTACCGATGATTCTCACCTTGATTCAAGGCAAGTCACAACCAGAACAGTAGGTCTTTCTAGCTTTTTCCCCCCATAATTTCAAAAAATCCTGAATCCTTCTAAACTGTAAGACAGTTTGCTATCCTGAGGCATTCCTGTTTTTAACCCAGATTTAGAGAAAAGCAATAAAATGATGTGATACTACATAGTCCTTTTTTAGTGTATGTCCTTAGATCTATTCTAATGAAATAGTCATAGCTGATTTTGTTCAAATTTTTTTCTGGTAATGATTGTGATAATTTTATTTTAGAAGAAGAAATCAAAGCCCCACCAACACTATTAGACCAAGTATCTTTGGATCATTAAAAAGAAAAGGTACTTTTATCTACTAGCAAAAATAAATATAACTTTGAATTATTTTTATAAAGTATTATATAAAATCAAGTGCTATAAAAATTTCATTTTAAAGGATTTATTTAAAATATATTTGAGAAGTTACTAGAGGCCTTTCATTTTACTCAAACTACATAAAGACGATTTTAAAAGCTATAAAGTGCTGGGGTGCCCGGCTGGCTCAGTCGGTGGAGAATGCGACTAGATCTCAGGGTTGTGAATACAGGCCCCACACTGGGTGTAGAGATTGCTCAAAAATAAAATCTTAAAAAAAATTTTTTTAAAAAGCCATAAACTGCCATATAAATGTGAATTGAGAAATTTAATTCCAGCTTAGTCAACTCTTAGGATTTTCATTATATAAGTATAATTCACCAGGCTAGCTGCCTTAACTACTTGTGAAAACAAAGTGGGGAATGAGTGAATGAACAGATAGAATGAATCAGTCATCTAGTATTCGGCTAAATCTCGACCCCTGCCCTGCCGCCCCGCCTGCCGCCACACCTACTTGTTGACATCGTATGAGTAAGTTGACACAAATCAGACCCACTTTCTACACTTAAAATATATGCTAAGGTGTGTGTTCTTTGACGGTTCACTTCTTTATGGGGATTAATTTTGGAAATTAATGAAATTAATGAAAAATACCCACCTACTCAGTAATAAAAAGACAGTGGAAAAAACAGTAGTGTTTTTTTTTTTTTTAACTCCCACAGCCCTGGATCCCATTTCTCAATCCTGCCTCACTAAGCTAGGTTATTCTTCCTTTTTCGTTAATACCACTACTGAGTTTTAAAGTTAATACAAAGTTTAACCATAATAAGGAGGGAAAATGGATAAATAGGAAAGAAGGTTAAAAGTTTAAAATGTGTATTCGTGAAAATTCCATTAAGATAGGAAAGAAGAGGGGCGCCTGGGTGGCTCAGTAGATTAAGTTTCCGACTCTTGATTTACACTCAGGTCATGATCTCACGGTTCGTGAGTTTGAGTCCTGTATTGGGCTCTGCGCTGACAGCACGGAACCCGCTTGGGATTCTCTCTCTCTCTCCCTCTCTCTCTCTCTCTGCCCCTCCTGTGCTTGCTCTCTCTCTCTCTTCCTCTCTCTCTCAAAATAAGTAAAATAAACTTTAAAAAAGTAGCTTTAAAAAGAAGATAGGAAAGAAGAAGGAAAAGAAGAAAAAGAGGAGGGAGGGGGGAAGAAAAGAAGGAGAAGGGGAAGGGAAAGGAGAGCAAACTATAGAGAAAGAAATTGAAATGTACTTCAGTCTTCCATGTATTTTTGGATAAATTAATGGCAGTTGCCCTAACAACACATCTAACTAACTGTGTACTTCCTGTATTCTAGGACTAAGACAAGATCAGTTCTGGAAAACACTCTTTCAAACTAAGCACATCGTTTTATGATGACGGATCAATGACCTAGCTTTGGAGTATTTTGTCTGTGCTGTGAAGTTGGGGGCTAGTGTTGAGAAAGCGTTTAAATATATTAATAGTTTAGGAGTTGTTAGGAAGTTGGGGTCATTTCAGTATTTCAGATAAAATATGCTTAGGGGCACCTGGCTGGCTCAGTGGAGTGTGTGACTTTTGATCTTAGGGTTGTGAGTTCGAGCCCAACATTGAGTGTAGAGATTACTTAAAAATAAAATCTTTAAAATAAATAAGTACATAAATAAATAAAATACACTTAAAGACAGTGTTTTACTAAATTAAAATAATTCTCCTTTTAAGACACTTATGCATAAAATGTTTTTATGACATTGAAAATTCCTGGAATTTTCTTAGAAGTTGTGATTTATTTATTTATTTTTAGGTTTATTTATTTATTTTGAGAGAGTGCACATGCACGCACAAGTGGGGGAGGGGTAGAGAGAGAGGGAGAGAGAGAGAGAGAGAGAGAGAGAGAGAGAGAATCCCAAGCAGGCTCCACGCTGTCAGCACAGAGCCCGACGCAGAGCTTGATCTCTTGAACCGTGAGATCGTGACCTGAGCCGTAATCAAGAGCCAGACACTTAACCAACTGAGCCACCCAGGTGCCCCGGAATTTGACTTAAAAAGTTATTTTTAGTGCTTGCTTTGGTAGCACATATACTAAAATTGGAACGACACAGAGAAGATTAGCACGGCCCCTGCACAAGGATGACACACAAATTTGTGAAGCTTCCATATTAAAAAAAATATATATTTTTATAATACAATTTTGACATAATAGACTTGGTTTCTGTCCAGTGTCTTGGTGGATGTGTCATGTTTCACACAAGCCTCTTGTACCTGGTTTTCAGTTGCTCTGGAGGATGACTGCCTCACTCACTTCTTTGAAGTGTCCGTAAGAACTCCAAAGCAAATTCTATATGTACTACGTGGTCTATATTTTAAGTCAGACCATAGTCTGAAGGTAGCCTATACAAGTTTGGTCAAAATTCATCTGGCATTTTAGAGATAGTAACAGATTAAACGGAAATTTAATTTTATTTATCTATTTTAGAATATGAATATCCATTTGGGAAACAATAAGTGATGTCCTCTTTGGAGCCTATTAATGAAATATGGGGGAAAAGGGCATAAGAAATCCAAAGAGGTCCTGGGTGAGGGAGGAAAAACAATGAGAACTCTAAAAAATGGAAGAGAGTATGAGATCACTGTTAGAATCTCCAAGCATATGAAGGCAGTTACTTCCATTGGGAATAAGCAAGAGCAAATAAGGCTTCAAGTGGGAATCCTGAGAAATCTGCAGAAATTAGAAAGCTGTAAAGAGAATTTTACAAGTAATAATGGTTTCAGCAAAGAAAATTTCCATTTTCTTCTATGATGAATTTGTTTTGATTTGTCTTGCTTTTAATTTAAACTCCAAAGGAGAGGTGAGTAATTTCTCCGTAATGGTATAATTGTAATCTGGCATGGGACAGGATACCCAGACCTCTTTTGAGTTTTATGAGCCATGATTATACTCGTAAGGAAGGTCTGTGGAATTTCTATTCCTAGGGGTATATTTTTTAATTTTAATTTAATTTTATTTTTAAGTAAACTTTGGGTCCAACGTGGAGTTTGAACTCACAACCAAGAGTTGCACGCTCTACTGACTGAGCCAGCCAGGCGCTCCTATTCCTAGAGATATTTTTTAATGAGTAGGAGGCCTTAGTGTTTCATCATTCATATATATTTCACTCTACGAGTTATGGGCTTGAACATTAGTTTTCTCTCATCCAGACATGGTTATCACACGATTATGTAACACTGTGCAGATTTTACCATTTACTTTGACTTAAGATTACAGCAGTATAGTTTTTTGACATTAGGTGCTTCTCCTTATTCTTTAAAAATATATTTATTTTGTTCATTGCATGCTATAAAAGAATTGGTCTATTTAGTTCATTGTATATTTTTAGCAAAATACAGACAGCAATAACCTAAACATTTAAAATAAGGAATGAGATTAAATTATGATACAGCCTTACTACATAGCTCTATAAAATGACGTTGTAGAATTTAGTAAATAATATGAGAAAATTATACTCATTAAAAACAAAAAGTAGACGATGTATCAGTATTATATTCAATACAAATCCAATTTTGTTTAAAAACAATCATGTATATACACACATATTTAGGAATTACTGGAAAGTGGTTATCTCTGGGTAATGGGGCAGTAAAAGTTTCTTCTGTGTTTTTATGTATTTTATAATAATTGTTTACAACTAAAAGCAAAAAGCATGCTAGATAAAACATATTCTGCCTTGGTCTGCTTTTCTCGTCATAGGTGAAATGATAGCTAAAGATCCGCCTAAGAGATTTTTCGAAGGCACGACCAACATGCTTTCTCCCGATACTACCCAACAGTCTGATGTGAATGTTTGGTGAGTATTAACATGAATTTTTAAACATTCGTTGGCCATTTTTCACTTGGTTTTTAAGTCTGTTTTTACTATTGTATATATTCAGAAGTCTGGTCTATTATTAAATATTTTTAGAAGTCATCCAACTAATATCCCAAATGGATGCTATTACCCTTAGTTCTTCTCCCTGACGTTTATGTGTGACACTAATATATGCTGGATACATTTTTAGAAGTGGGGTTTTGGCATTTGATTAAGAGGTATCAGAGAAATACATAAAAATGCAAGCTTGGAAAAAAGTTATCTTCTGCCCATCTTTTCTACCTTGGATTTTTGTGTGCTTTGTTAGGCTGAACGTATGAAATCGCTCTTGTAACTAGGGCCAGTTCTTTGCTTCACATATTTTGTATTTGTTTGTAGACAAAGCGGAGTACACAGAGATCTTTTGAATTCTGTTGTCAGTGAATGGTATTTTCTTCCCCTGGTCTATCTTCAAATACTCTTGGCGGAACCAGTAGCAGCGCAGGATCTTCTTATAACTCACCAGTTAGCATCAGCACCGTCACAAACTCCCGTGTCGTCTTCTGATTCTCATTCTCCATTTATTGTAGTAGACGAACTTTCCGCTAAGTGATTCACCCATCCCAAGACTTTCTCACCAATGGAGAAACACACATTTGCTTCTCTCTCTCTCTCTCTCTCTCTCTCTCTCTCTCTCTCTCTGTCTCTTTCTCTCTCTCTCTCACACACACACACACACACACACACACACACACACGTTAGAGCAATAACAGAATTGTGTGTTTTAGGAGTGCCTGGGTGGCTCAGTCGGTTAAGCGTCTGACTTTCGCTCGGGTAGTGATCTCATATTTTGTGAGTTCAAGCCCCACATTGGGCTCTGTGCTGGCAGTGCAGAGCCTGCTTGGGATTCTGCGTCTCTTCCTCTCTCTTTGCCCCTCCCCTGCTCGTGTGCTCACTCTTTCTCTCTCAAAATAAATAAATAAACTTAAAAAAATAATTGCAAGATATAACTTAGGCTATTTCCTATTACCTTATTTTCTCAATTTCCTAAAATTCTCTTTATCTACAGAACTTGCATGTCTAATTCCTGTGTTTGCCCTTAAAAGCAATGTAGTGATATTTTCAAAGATGTTTTCCAAATAAGAACTATATTGAAGATACAATCATACATTTTCAAGCTGCTAATGTGTAGAAACATGCTGCACCTTGAGTTTTTAAAAACATAATTCAGAACTCTATTTATTTATCTGAATAAATAAAATTTTAAGTTCTGATGAAATAGAATTGTTCCGTTAATCAACAAGTAAAATAATTTTTTAAATTCTGTACTGAATACCTGTGCTAGTTCTTAATGATATTTTCAGTAATTAGAAAAATCACCTGTCTTAAAGCAGTTTTTAACTTTTTAAAAAATGTTTATTTATTTAGAGAGAGCACACACGTGTTGGGGAGGGCCAGCATGTAACACTATTTGGGGCTCCATGCGGGTCATGATCATGACCTGAGCTGAAATCAAGTCAGATGCTTAACCGACTGAGCCATCCAGGCACCCCTAAAAAGCTTATTTTTAATTTTTTTAAAATGTTTATTTATTTTTGACAGAGAGAGAGAGAGAGAGAGAGAGAGAGAGAGAGACAGAGCATGAGCAGGGGAGGGGCAGAGAGAGAGGGAGACACAGAATCCACAGCAGGCTCCAGGCTCTGAGCTGGCAGCACAGAGACTGACACGGGGCTCAAACTCACAGACCGCGAGATCATGTCCTGAGCCGAAGTCGGATGCTCAACCGACTGAGCCACCCAGGTGCCCCCCAAAAAAACTTATTTTTAAAACTAAGCTAGTTATACATGCTGATGCAAGGATTGCCTATTTTGCACATGAATCCTTGGATGTTTAATTTGTTTGGAAGGAATAGGTAGGGGAAACAAGATGAAAAAAATTTAATTGAATAGCAAGAAAATAATATGTAATTGGGACTTCACTCAATTTGTACTTAACCTGATTATCCCTGATCAATTTTATATTCTAATTAAGTGTGGAAAAAAGACAATGTTGATAAATGGTGGTCTTTTACATTTCTAGGAATTACTTTTTATTCATGATCATGATTATGCATTTGATTAAATAAGGCTTAATATGTTAGGGTTTTTCTGCAAGAATCATATGCCTCCAGTTGTTCCCTAAGGGCTATAAATGTTTGTTTAAACCCCAATTTTGTATTTAAAAGTCTTAAGGGTTTTCTGAATAAGAAAAAGTATGTGTTAAAAATGTAAAATCTAAAGTAAGTGCTTTAAGTAATAAAGGATAGCACTAGCATTTTGAAAAATATAAATGTATCCTCATGAAATGAAGTTGAGAATTAGTTTAAATTTCCTCAGCTAACAAAATAGGGATGGTTATCTAAAATATTTATAAAAACTTTTTCCTTGTCATTAGAAGTCATCAGAATGATGAAAATCTGATATAGGTATGCCCCACATAGGAAAAAGACTGTTACACCAAGAATTGTTTGACAGTGGCCCCAGTGGAATTAATGGTTACATATGTGGGGGAAGATTCTGTCAACCTATGAGTAAATGAATACTTATGAGATGACTGAGTTCATGATGGTCTCTGGAAACTGAGACACGATTCTACAAATTGGCCAAGGACAAGTGAACTATCAATATCGCCCTCGTTACTCAGCTTCTATACTTACCTGACCCTCGGTGGACCAATTGTGAACAGATACAGGGGCCCTCATGAGATGAGGTGTGATGGCAGTCATGTTCCTTGCTGAATTTGTAGATCATTGACAGACAATAGTGTCCTCCTGTATGGTTGACACTTTAGCCAAAAAAAAAAAAAAGTCTTTCAAAATACAAAACCTTTGGAGTACAAAAACCAAGGATGGAGAAAGTGAACAATGGGGGCGGGACTACTACTCAGTTGTATAAGGAGCTTTTGATGATTAAATCTTGGTAATCTGCACATTCTCAATACACTTCTTTCAACTCAGACAATTCCTTTAAACTCTGTTCAGTTAGTTTTTATTTAGTTGTACTCCAGGGTGCCACACTTACTATAATATGCTCAGAATCAAGGACTTTGTAGTCAATTTTCCCATCTGTTGCCTTTTAAGGTTTGGTATTAGGAGGATCTGTTCAAATGATTTTCATTTATTTTTTTAAATGTTTATTTATTCTGAGAGAGAAAGAGAGCAGGGAAGGGACAGAGGGAGAGAGAGAATCCCAAGCAGACTCCACACTGTCAGCACAGAGCCTGACATGAGGCTCAATCCCATGAACCCTGAGATCATGACTTGAGTTGAGACAAAGATTCAGACGCGTAACCGACTGAGCCACTGAGGCGCCCCAATGATTTTTCATTTCTTAAATGATTTTGAGACCAAAGTAGTTCTCACTTTCACATGATGAGATTTTGTGGTTGATTTTTATTTATTTATTTTGTTTGTTTGTTTCAAGTTTTTATTTCAATTCTAGTTAGCTAACAGAGTGCAATATTCGTTTCAGGAGTAGAATTTAATGATTCATCAGTTACATATGACACCCGGTGCGCATCACAAGTGCCCTCCTTAATGCCCATCACCCCACCCACCTCCCTCCATCAACCCTGAGTTTGTTCTCTATAGTTAAGCATCTCTTATGGTTTGCCTGCCCCCCTGCCCCCGTCTCTCCCTCTCTCCCTCTCTCGCTCTTTTTTTCCCTTATGTCCATCTGTTTTGTTTCTTAAATTCCACATATGAGTGAAAGAAATCATATGGTATTTGTCCTTTTTCTGATTGACTTATTTCACTTAGCATAATACATTCTAGCTCCATCTAGTTCATTGCAAATGGCAAGATTTCATTCTTATTATGGCTGAGTAATATTTCATTGTATATATATGCCACATCTTCTTTATCCGTTCATCACTTGATGGACATTTTAGCTCTTCGCATAATTTGCTTATTGTTGATAGTGCTGCTATGCTATAAACATCGGGGTACATCAGTATTTGTGTGTCCTTTGGGTAAACACCTAGTAGTGCAATTGCTGGGCAGGGAGATACAAATCAAAACAACAGTGAGATACCACCTCATACCTGTCAGACTGGTTGATTTTTTTTTAATTATTGTAAGACTATTATTTTGTCATCCTAAACATGCCAAAGGATTATAATGTCAGTTTTCATAGTAAAAGGCATGTATTTGTTTTCTAGGGCCGCCATAGCAAAGTACCACAAACTGAGTAGCCTCAACAGTCAAAATAGATTATCTCATAGTTCTGGAGGCTGAAGGTCCAAGGTCAAGGTGTCAACAGAGATCTTCCTTCTGGGGGCTCTGAGGGAAAATTTGTTAATATTTCTCTCCTAGTTTCTGGCAGTTGCCAAAAATCCTTGCCTTACAGACATATCACTCCAGTCTCTGTCTCTGTCATCATATGGGCTTCTCCCTGTATCCCTGTGTTTTCATGTGGTTCTTATAAAGACACCAGTCATTGGATTTAGGGTCCAAGCTAATCCATTATGACATCATCGTAGCTTGATTACATCGACAAAGATCCTCTGTCCATATAAGGTCACATTCACAGATACTGGGGGTTAGGACTTTAACATTATCTTTTTGTGCACACAATTTAACCTGCAGCAGGATACTTTTAGAATTTTGACTTATTTTTCTTGTTAGTTTTTTAAATCATCTATCTTATAACCCATTTAAAAAAATAGCAGAATAAGAGGTGACCGTATTGAACATAGCATTGGTATGTCTTCTTCTTTTTTTTTTATTTTATTTTAGTGCACACGTGAGCAGGGGAGAGGGGCAGAGGGAGAAAGAGAGAGACTCTTAAGCAGGCTCCACGCTCAGCCCAGAGCCCGATGCGGGGCTCAATCCCATGACCCTGGGATCATGACCTGAGCCGAAATCAAGAGTTGAATGCTCAACCGACTGAGCCATCCAGGCGCTCCTGTCTTGTTCTCATATATTTTAAATTTATGCTTGTTTATAAATATATATGTATGTTTATGTACATATACATTAATTTTCACATCCAAAATCAAGAGTCGGATGCTCAACCGACTGAGCCATCCAGGCGCTCCTGTCTTGTTCTTATATATTTTAAATTTATGCTTGTTTATAAATATATATGTATGTTTATGTACATATACATTAATTTTCACATCCAAAATCAAGAGTCGGATGCTCAACCGACTGAGCCATCCAGGCGCTCCTGTCTTGTTCTTATATATTTTAAATTTATGCTTGTTTATAAATATATATGTATGTTTATGTACATATACATTAATTTTCACATCCAAAATCAAGAGTCGGATGCTCAACCGACTGAGCCATCCAGGCGCTCCTGTCTTGTTCTTATGTATTATAAATATATGCTTGTTTATAAATATATATGTATGTTTATGTACATATACACCAGTTTTCACATTGTCAATAAAAGGATAAATGAAAGTAGAAGTATGTTTCTAAAATATTTTTTTAAGTTTATTTATTTTGAGAGAGAGAGAGAGAGAGAGAGAGAGAGAGAGAATATGAATGGGGGAGGGGCAGAGGGAGGAGGGGAGGAGAGAGAGAATCCCAAGCAGGCTCCGTGCCCAGGGCAGAGCCCCATGTGGAGTTTGATCTCACAAACCTTGAGATTGTGACCTGAACCAAAACCAAGAGTTGGATGCTTAACCAACTGAGCCACCCTGACGCCCCTGTTTTTAAAATATTTTCAGAGTATCATTTTTATGCCTTAAATATATATTCATGTTTGATCAAATATTCCTACTTTACTTATAACGTTATAAAAGAGCAGCACTCCAGATTCATCCTGACATGAGGACTCACTGGTAATAAGTCAGATTCTCAGGTCAGGGTGAAAACTACAGTTCTTAAGATTTATGACTAAATCGACCAATCAAGCTTATAATTTCAAGTATATTCAATTAAGTGTCAGGAAACTCTATTTAAAATTGTAAGATATATGAAGATGAGTGAAATGCCATCCCTGCCTTCAAGCAGAATAAGTACAAAAATAATAATGATACAAGACAAGGCAATCTAAGATGACTACAGATACACGTATGAAAGGATGTCTGAACTATAAAAGTAGGAGAGAAACACAATATTGGAACGATAGGATTTTAGAAGCCTTTTAATGGACCTCTCAATGCAGAAATCCTTTTAAGAATTCCACTCGAATGATCTTTTAGCCTTAGCTTGAAATCTTATAGTAATCAACTGACTTTCACACAACAGTTCATTCTGCTGTTGGACAACTCTCACTATCAGAAAGCTCTTATGTTAAAAAGGGGGGGATGGGGTTAGAATTTGTATCTAGGTGGCCTGTTTCATTGGCTCTTTAGAACAGAGACAAATCAAATGTGCTATTAAAAGCAGATGAGTTAAGATTCTAATTCTGCATTAATCTTTGTCCCTGCTCCTTGAATTATTACTACTCCCACTACAAGATATATTTAATCTCATCTCTTAAATGAATTTTTAAAATTCACCTAGAAGCAACTATATATAAATATCCACGATGAAAATGCACGTATGATACTTTGGATATCTATGGAGAAAACTAATTACAATTTGCCTCAAGTGTTTTTAAATATTTTAGATCTTAAAAGTTGAGCTTGAAAAATATATCATATAGGTAGACTTCACTGTCAGATCATTGAAACTATGCATTTAGAAAAGGCCCAAGAACAATAAGTACTCTGGCAAAAAGGTAACTTTGTTTCCCTTAAACTCTATGATCTCTTACAGATTTCTTCCACTGTGGTTCTTAACCCAAGAGTAAATGAGATTGATTTTTATAAATGTCTAGAATGTATGGGTGGAGAGAGTCATATATAGGAATCTTGGAAACTTGCTCAACTTTCTTAATAGTGGGAGACCTTAATGACCATGGCCTCTCAGAAGAAATGCATTAAATTAATGCAGTTATTAACTGAATCCTACAAATTGACCAATAGTCTATATATATATGAAATTGGAGATCTCCGTGGCATCACTGACTTCAAAGTAAACTGGTAACATAACTATTCATGTCCACCTTTTAGGGGAATGACCCAATTAACATAACTATTTATGTCAAACTTTTAGGGGAATGACCCAATTATATTATGAGTATAGGAGTCAGAAGACCTGACTTTGGCTCCAGCTCGGTCACTGCTCTGTGTGACTTTCAGCAGAGTCACTTCACCAATCTGGGCTTCAGATTTCCAATCTGTACAATACAGTTGAACTAGATATTTACAAGGTCCGGTCTGCCACTTAAAATTTTATTGATTCTGGAAAAACATTTGCCTTCATCTTTGCTACTGTAACAGATGCATGATGGCATTGAGCTTCTGAGGGCTTTAAGAAAGTATTTAGGAAATCAGAGAGCTCGATTCCTAATATTTTGATTCTTTCTGGCAACAAGAAACTCATTTTGTTCAGCCTCATCAATAGTTGCCTCTCTTGTATGAATTATGCATGCTTTATGATGAAATGTGGAAAGCTCATTTCCCCCTGGTTTCTTGTTTTGTGTGGATAAATGATCCTCTCAGGATTTCCATATTAGTACAGGTTCCCACTGACAAAACACTCACCGTAAAATTTTCCTTCTAGTGACTACAGCTTGAGACAAAACAAAATAAAGATACACTTGGCATTTTTGTTTCAGAGAAGCAAAGGAGACAGGGCACAAAAAGCTACATCGACTCTAAAAGCCCTGGCACAGTTCACATTCAGAAGTGCTCAACTAGTAGTAAATAGCAGACCACCAGCAAAATAGTTTTTCTTTTTCCTTGATGATTAGGATATGGCTATAAGAAAAACCCTCTAACCGGTTTAGTTGATTTCATGGCATGACTCTTGTGCTTGGTAACTCTCCGTTGAACACACACAAAAGAGGGCACACTTGAAAGTCGCCAATAGCTGGTTTGTGACTTTGTGCTGAGGAAGGAAATATATATATTTTTTTAATTTTTTAAATGTTTGTTTATTTTTGAGAGGGAGAGAGAGGCAGACTGCAAGTGGGGGAGGGGCAGAGAGAGAGAGAGACACAGAATCCGAAGCAGGCTCCAGGCTCTGAGCTGGCAGCACAGAGCCCGACGCGGGGCTCGAACTCACGGACCGCGAGATCATGACCTGAGCCGAAGTCGGACGCTTAACCGACTGAGCCACCCAGGCGCCCCTGAGGAGGGAAATATTTTGAAATTACATTATCTAGCAGAGGAACCTAATTATACTTTCATTTCTAGTCTCACTCTTCTGAAAGGGAGGATTTAGTTTGCTTCCTTAACTCGACTTATATTAAACTCTGCAGTAGATTACACTGAGTCCTGTTCTTAGACAATCTTTTCATAAGTGTGAAGCCTTTGGAAAGGAAGGTGCTGAGGCTAGCATGTTGGGACTATCAAGGGAAGTTCAGCTAAACCTCTCTTAAACTTTATTTGGAATACATTCCCATGCCACAGTGATTAGCAGATTTCTTTTTTAATGTTTATTCATTTTTTTGAGAGAGAGCGCAAGTGAAGGAGGGGCAGAGACAGAGGGAGACACAGAATCTGAAGCAGGCTCCCGGTACCGAGCTGTTAGCACAGAGCCCGACGTGGGGCTCGAACTCATGAACGACCAGATCATGACCTGAGCCGGAGTTGGACACTCAACCGACTGAGCCACCCAGGCGCCCCTGACTAGCAGAGATTTAAAATGTGTTTGTAGTATACACGGCTGTTGAGAGTATGGGGAAAGTGGTGTTTAAATTCACTGCAGTGGGTTCTTAATGTCCTTTGTGGAGGACATTTGGTGGTATGTATCAGAAGCCTTCAAAATGTGCACCTCTCTTGGCACAGCAATTCTTCTAAAAATTTTTCCTAGGGAAAAATATGGGACAGGTTGAAAAGGATGTTTAATGTTGTGAAAAACGTAATGTTTTCAACACATGGGGCTGGGGCAACTGAATATCCACATGCCAAACAGTGAAGTTGGATTCCTACCTCCCACCGTATACAAAAATTAGCTCAAAATGGATCAAGGACCTAAATAGTAAGATCTAAAACCATTAAATTTTTAGGGGATAAACAGGGGTAAATCTTCATTATATTGGATTGGGCAATGGATTCTTAGATATATCACTGAAAACATGAGCAGCTAAAGAAAAAATAGATAAGTTGAACTTTATCAAATTAAGAACTTTCGTGCCTCAAAGGACATTAACAAGACAGTGAAAAGACAACCAGAAAATTTGTAAATCATATGTGATGAGTTTAATCCAGAATATGTAAACAGGTCTTATAACTCAGCCACAAAAAGACGAACAACCCAATTAAAATATGGGCAGAGGACTTTATGAATAGACATTTCTCCAGAGAAGATTTACATATGGCCAATAAGCATATGAAAAGATGTTCAATATGATTAGTCATTAAACAAATGCAAATCAAAACCACAAAGCGGTATCACTTCATACCCACTAGGATGGCTGTAATAAAAGAGATATTAACAAGTGTTGGTGAAGAGGTGGAGAAACAGAGGGCCCTTGTACATTGCTGGTTGGAATGGAAAATAGTGCACTGACTGTGGCAAACATTTTGGCAGCTTCTCAAAATAGGAAACATAGAATTCTCGTAAGATCCTCGATCTTCCAATCTACTCCTTGAAAACGAGGACTCAAAAAGATACTTGTATGCTGTTGTTCCTCGTGGCGTGATTCACAACAGCCGAAAAGGTGGCGACCACCCCAGTGTTCATCACCAGTTGATATGGTGTCATTACATCATACATACAGTGGGATGTTGTTCAGCTATGAAAAGGAATGAAATTCTGGTACGTACTACAGCATGGATGAAACTTGAGAACATGCTGAGTGAGATATTTAAAATAGATAAGTTCATAGAGACAGAAAGTAGATTACAGGATACTAGGGGCTGGGGAGGGGGTAATGGGGAGTTATTCATAATGGGCATAGAGTCTCTGCTTCGGATGATGAAAAAGTTTTGGAAATAGATCATTGGAATGGTGTACCTTGTGAATGTAAGTAATGCCACAGAATTGCATGCTTGAAACTGGTTGAAGTGGCAAGTTCTATGTAAAAAACAAGAAACCTAGTATTTGCCACAGATCAGTTAGGCCACCATTTCTCAGGGTGTTTTATAAAATATGAATAAGTTAAGTGTCCTGAAGAATAAAAGATGGTTAAGGAAGTTTAGGAAAACCCATTAAAATCGTTTCTTTAACATTGTGATAGCCCAACAAAAGAGATAGGGTATGAAGCATCTTTAACTTTTTAACTTAAGTTCTTGTTTTGAGGGCGATCTTGTGGGATCTATGTTATGTACAGCCTTTGGAAAATGTTGGGTTAAACAAATTACAGTATGTTCCCTCCATGGAAATCTGTGCACCCATTAAGAATGATAACATGGTCATATGTCACTCGACATGGGAAAGATGTTTACGCTAGATTGCCAAGTGAAAGAGCAACATGATTAATGGGACCTCATTTTTGTTTTAAAAAGGTATAGGTTGGGGCGCCTGGGTGGCGCAGTCGGTTAAGCGTCCGACTTCAGCCAGGTCACGATCTCGCGGTCCGTGAGTTCGAGCCCCGCGTCGGGCTCTGGGCTGATGGCTCAGAGCCTGGAGCCTGTTTCCGATTCTGTGTCTCCCTCTCTCTCTGCCCCTCCCCCATTCATGCTCTGTCTCTCTCTGTCCCAAAAATAAATAAAAAAAACGTTGGAAAAAAAAAAAGGTATAGGTATGCCTTAAACCTAAAAAGGTATAGGTAGCTATTTTATGGGGATATATAACAGAAAAAAACTTTGTAAGGCTATATACGAGTATTAGTGAGGATGTGGAAATAGGACCCTTGCACATTGCTGGCTAGGATGTAGTGACTGTGGAAAACATTTTCACAGTTCCTCAAAATAGTAAACACGGAATTGTTAGATGATCCAAGAATTCCACTCCTTGAAAACCAGGATGCAAACAGATACAGGTATGCTAATATTCCTTGCGGCATTATTCACGACAGCCAAAAGGTGGCAACAACTCAAGGGTCCATCACCAGATATTTGGCACCAGTGGCCACGTCGCCACAAATGTTTTCTCCTCTGTGTTTTCATTGTAGTCTTTATGAGATGGTTTCCAGACCTGTTACCATCTTAGCCGTTGGCCTCTGAACATTGTCCAGTTCATCAACATCCTTCAAGTGTGGGACCGAGAAATGACCACCACACACCACACACCACACTTTTTTTTTTTGCATCTCATTATCAGTTCCTTAAAAAAATGTGATATTAGATTTCTCTAATTAAAGCAATTTGAGAATACTTCCGGTTCGATGTGACTCTACTCTGAATCCTGTTGTAAGATTATATGGGAATGCGAGCTGGTGCAGCCACTCTGGAAAACAGGATGGAGGTTCCTCAAAACACTAAAAATAGAACTCCCCTACGACCCAGCAATTGCACGACTAGGCATTGATCCACGGGATACAGGTGTGCTGTTTCGAAGGGACACATGCGCCCCCATGTTTATAGCAGCACGGTCAACAGTAGCCAAAGTCTGGAAAGAGCCCAAATGTCCATCGATGGATGAATGGATAAAGAAGTTATAGTGTATATATATATATACGATGGAGTATCACTCGGCAATCAAAAGAAGGAAATCTTGCCATTTGCAACTACGTGGATGGAACTGGAGGGTATTATGCTAAGTGAAATTAGTCTGAGAAAGACAAAAATCATATGACTTCACTCCTATGAGGACTTGAAGAGACAAAACAGATGAACATAAGGGAAGGGAAACAAAAATAATATACAAACAGGGAGGGGGACAAAACAGAAGAGACTCCTAAATATGGAGAACAAACAGAGGGTTACTGGAGGGAATGTGGGAGGCGGGATGGTCTAAATGGGTAAGGGGCACTAAGGAATCTACTCCTGAAATCATTGTTGCACTAGATGCTAACGAATTTGGATGTGAATTTAAAAAAATAAAAAATAAAACAAGTTAAAAAAAAGTAAAAAAAAAATAATAAAAATAAAGATAACTGAATAACTATAAAAACGATTAGGCATGTGTTTAAAATAATATTTTAAATATTATTTTTGACATTTGAAAATGTTCATAATATAATGTAAAACCCAAAATAGCTTATCAAATTGTATATTCAATACAAAAATTTTGCTTCAGATATTTTTTTCAGTGTTTAAAATAAATATACTGTGGTAGGAATTTGTCCAAAAAAAAGATTATATGGTAGATACTCAATTAGCTATTTCCCCATCTTTTAATTTCTAAAGCTACATAGATTAATAAAACACTCCAGATAAGTTCCTTATCCAATCTCCTGTATTTGTTAAAACCTTAGTAGAACTTTTTATCAAACACTGAAAGGAGAACAAGAGGGCTTTCATGCTGATGGGAAGGGCAAAGAGAGTCCCTACAGCCTGGCCAAGGAATCTGAAGAACCTCTTGTCCTATATCATTTTCTACTCTTTGTCCCATGTCATTTTCTACTCTTTGTCCCAATCGTTGTACCAGTTTTTAGACACGGTCGAGCTGCATCCAGATTGACTGGCCTCTCTATTGAGAGGCACCTAACAAGATGACAGTGACAAGCTAGGGTTCATAGTGATGTAGAATACCATTTCTTGTCCTTGATCTGATCCCAGTTCTCCTGACCAACCTAATCTATACGTTGGTCTTCTTTCCAGCCTAATGACTCCTTTGCCTTTTATCCCTTTCGCCATGCTTCCCACATGGTAGGCACTATTTAAATGATCCTGGTAAACTGTATCTACCAGCTCCAAATAGCAGCAGCCCAGTGCCTTCCACCATGTGTATGTGCCTGTGTGCTTAATTTTTTGTTTGTTGGTTTGTTTGTTGTTGTTGTTTTTTTTACTGTTCCAGTCAGTGGAAGGGAAACTTTATTGAGGGCACAGGGTCTTGGGGCTTGGGCAGGAGCCTGCCCTACAAGCAAAGTAAGAGTCAGTAGAGGGGCCTTATTTGACCTTCTCGGGGCGCAGGTTTTTGGTGTGGCCTCACTTTTTCTTGGCGGCAGTTGACAGCGCTGGGGTGCAGACGAGAATAACACGGCAGATTTTACCTTGTCACAGTTGTATTTCCGGGCCAGCTGGCGGAGGGAAGGCCCAGTGATGCCCCCCCCCACGGGCAAAGCACCAAGCGCAAGGTGGATTCTTTCTGGAGATTGTAGCCTGAGAGAGTGCGGCCATCCTCCAGCTGTTTGCCCGCAAAAATTAGACGCTGCTGGTGAGGTGGGATGCCCTCCTTGTCTTGGATTTTGGTTTTGACATTCTCAGTGGTGTCACTGGGCTTGACCTGGAGGGTGATAGTCTTACCCATCAGAGGCTTCACAAAGATCTGCATCTGTGTGTCCACAAGGCTGCTGCCACCGCCCCACTCAGCTACCTTGTTCTGTGTGCCTAGTGTTTTCAAGAGAGTAGTTTCCTCACTGCAAGGACTGCATCTTGGTGCATAGTTTCCAACAGGATGCTTAATACTTAATACTTGCTAAGCAGAAGTAACTTTAAATCTTCAACTTTTGGGGGCATCCGGCTGGCTCAGTTCGGTAGAGCATGTGACTCTTGACCTTGGTGTCGTTGAGTTTGAGCCCCTCGTTGGGCATAGAGATTACTTAAAAAAAAAAAAAAAAAAAATAAATCAAAAAAATAAAAATGTTTGTAAAAATCTTCAACTTTTGAAGAGTTTTCCATTAATACTATGCTTAAAGTCAACTTTACTGAGATATAATTTACATACTTATCACAAACTGCACCCAGTTTAAGCCTGCAGTCAAGATACAGACCACTTCCATTGCCAGAGAGAAGGCCCCCTTGTAGTTAGTTAATCTCAACCCCTGCTGCTGGCTTCAGGTTATCACTGGTCTCCTTTTCTTTATCACCATAGATTAGATTCTCTTTATGATGTTTCACATACATGTATAATCACATAGTATGTACTCTTTTGTGTCTGGCTGGTTTCGATTAGAATGTCCTTGAGATCCATCCATGTTGCTTTCTGTATCAGTGGTTCGTGACTTTTTATTGTGAGTCACATTTCATTGTATGTATATGGCACAATTTGTCCATTCGCCTTTTTAAAAAAATTTTTTAATGTTTATTTTTGAGAGAGAGACAGAGACAGAGAGACAGGGCGTGAGTAGGGGAGGGACAGAGAGAGAGGGAGACACAGAATTCAAAGCAGGCTCCAGGCTCTGAGCTGTCAGCACAGACCCCAATGTGGGGCTGGAACTCACAAACCGTGAGATCATGACCTGAGCTGAAGTCTGACACTTAACAGACTGAGACACCCAGGCGCCCCTGTCCATTCACCTTTTGATGGACATTTGGGTTGTTTCCAATTGGGGGCCATTACGAATAAAGCTGCTATGAATATTTGTGTTTTAACTTTTATGTGGATGTATACTTTAATTTCTCTTGAGTAACTATCTAGTAGAATTGCTATATTATAATGGTGAGTGCATGTTTAACTTTATTCAGAAATTGCCAGCCTGTTCTCCAAAGTGATGTTACCATTTTGTATTCCCACCCGCAGTGCATATTCATTTGAGTACTTCATGTGTGTGGTTCATTTAAACAGTGTTTGCATTTTGAGATCCTGCTTTTCTAGAGGATTTGTTGTGTTAAATCTCCCTTAAGATAAGAAAGCCATCAGTGAGAGTAAGGGAATATGTTTAAATACGTTTATTTTATTTAAAAA
Organism: Prionailurus bengalensis; assembly: GCF_016509475.1. Taxonomy (NCBI): domain Eukaryota; kingdom Metazoa; phylum Chordata; class Mammalia; order Carnivora; family Felidae; genus Prionailurus; species Prionailurus bengalensis. Next base: position 112,164,074 of record NC_057361.1, read on the forward strand.
ACGCTCATTGGATTTTATTTGTTTTCAAAGAATTTACCCTGTATATCTTGGGTTTTGTTATTTGGCCAAATGCAATTATTCATCACTGTTTAAAATGATCAGCTAAAGGGCATACTTCCTTCAAAAGATAATCCTATTTGATTTAGAAAATAAACTGACCTGATTTTCTCCAGAGTCTTCTAAAATTCTTAGGAATAGCTTCATATGACTTCCCACTTCTTTTTAGTTAACTTTGAGATAAATTCATAGATAAATCATTCTCAGAGAGAAGCTATGGCTCGCTAAACTCCCAGTGACGTAGTAAATGTGTATGTAGCCTCTCCTACTCCCTCCTTACTGGCAGGTGAAGAGTCTGACTTTATAGATATTTGCCAGTGTCCTGTTGGTCAGGGGCTGTGAGCATCTGGAAAGCTATGAAGCATGGTATCAGCCTTTGGATCTTGGTGACAAAGAAGAAATTCTTTTTAAATGAAACAAGGGGGCGCCTGGGTGGCTCAGTCGGTTGAGCGTCCGACTTCGGCTCAGATCACGATCTGGCAGTCTGTGAGCTCGAGCCCCGCGTCGGGCTCTCTGCTGACAGCTCGGGGCCTGGAGCCTGCTTCAGATTCTGTGTCTCCCTCCCTCTCTGCCCCTAACCCACTTGCATTCTGTCTCTGTCTCTTTCAAAAATAAATAAACATTTTTTAAAAAAATTAAGTGAAACAAAACAGGGGCCGCTGGGTGGCTCAGTCGGTTAAGCGTTCGACCTCAGCTCAGGTCATGATCTCACAGTTCGTGAGTTCGAGCCCCACATCCGGCTCTGTGCTGACAGCTCAGAGCCTGGAGCCTGCTTCGGATTCTGTGTCTCCCTGTCTCTCTACTCCTCCCCCAGTCGTGTTGTCTCTCTGTCTCTCAAAAATAAACACTAAAAAAATTAAATGAAACAAAACACTAGATGTACTTTGTCTGTTTCACCGTACCCAAGATCCAAGTGTTTATTTTTTTTTATTATTTTATTTTTTTTTTTCAACGTTTATTTATTTTTGGGACAGAGAGAGACAGAGCATGAACGGGGGAGGGGCAGAGAGAGAGGGAGACACAGAATTGGAAACAGGCTCCAGGCTCCGAGCCATCAGCCCAGAGCCCGACGCGGGGCTCGAACTCACGGACCGCAAGATCGTGACCTGGCTGAAGTCGGACGCTTAACCGACTGCGCCACCCAGGCGCCCCAAGATCCAAGGGTTTATAGAGCACGTGTTGCCAAGCAACAAGCTTTGCTAATCTCACTTTAGCATATAGGAACTCTAGTGTAAGTTCCAGGGTTGTTTGAGTCTTGTCTGGGACTCCTCAAATGCTGGGCATGAGAAGGAAGCCATTTGTATACTAGAAAATGTAGTGCCACGTTCACCAGGCTCTCGACTAGAGGATTTTGCTATCTCCTTTTCTACACTGTAAAATCAGGAGTAGTGTGCTTGCCTCTAGGATTTCTATCCCATCGTAGATGATCTGCACAGAACCGATTTCGTACTATTCTCCTCTGTGATATAGGACCCACATTAACACATTGCATTTGTGGGCTATTTGGGGTCATTTGGCAATGCCCGCTCTGCCCCAGAGAACTAACCCCTTCTGCTCCCAGCTTTTTTTGTATCTATGAGAAGCTTTTCTTTAGTCTCCAATTTTCTCGAAGCCATTTAAAAATACCATTTACTCTATACAAGAGCTTGTCTTTCCTTTATAAATCAAATACATTCCAGGTTTACTATATTATATTGAACTTTTCTTGGTCGTAAACCTTTCAAGGAACCTGGATTCATCTCTGTGACTCTGTGGAATTGTTATTCAATGGTAACTGCACCAGACGTTTTTCTGGTTCGAATTCTTTGACTGAGTGGTTCAGAGTCCTGTATTGTTTCATGTGAATGAAACGGCTCTTTTTAGAAACGCAGCACACTTCTCAGGAAGTTGAAAAGCAGGAGCACACTTTGAGATATGAAGCAGGTTAAGAGCACCTAGGCACTGTGTCTCTGCTGATGTATTATTGACTGTATTTAGATTCTGCTCCTCTCTCCCTAAAGACTTGAAGCAGAGACCGTTGAAGTTGATACAGCTTGTCATCGTTTCTTCCCACCCAGCTTTCTGCTGCCTGTTTCCTTCCAGCTGTCCAGGTGCCCGCTCCTCCACTAGTATCTGCCCAGGTCAGCTCCCTTCCAGAAGGGGCCAGGGCCGATGCTCCAGAGACACTTCTCACCTCTTCTAATCAAAACTCCCATCGTATGTGGAGAAAAGGGAACACCCATGCACTGTTGGTGGGAATGCAGACTGATGGGTTGCGTGTGGAAAACAGTGTGGTTCCCAAGAAATTCAGAATAGATCTACTCTATGACCCAGTAATTCTACTACTGGGGATTTACCCGTAGAATGCAAAAACACTAACCCAAAGGGACACCTGCACCCCTGTGTTGATAGCGGCGTTATTTACAATAGCCAAAGTATGGGAGCAACCGAAGTGTCCACGGTATATATCTATAATGGAATGTTACTCGGTCATAAAAAAGAATGAAATCTTGCCATTTGCGACAACATGGATGGATCTAGAGGATATAATGCGAAGTGGAAAAGTCATTCAGGGAAAGACAAATACCATACGATTTCACTCATGCGTGGAATCCAAGAAGCAAAACAAACGAACAAAGAAAATGAGACAAACCAAAAAACTATAGAGAAGAAAACAGTGGTTCCCAGAGAATAGGTGGGTAGGAGGGAGGATGGGTGAAATAGGTAAAGGGGATTAAGGGTACACTTATGTTGATGAGCACCGAGTAATGCATACAAGTGTTGAGTCACTATATCGTTTGCCTGAAACTCATACAACACTGTATATTAACTCTACTGGAAAAGAAAAGCTCCCATCCTAGCCAGTCTGACATCAATTTGGACGTCCTGATTAAAGTTTTTCACAGGAAATTGGAAGTGGCCAATAAATTTAACCCTGGGGAGGGTTGTTTGTATTTTAAAGCAACAATTTAGCTCTAATCTCCATCACTGGAATTTGGGGCGTAGTGGTCAGGAGATGACGTAGATGGGACGGTCCATCCCCTTCTTGCCCCCTCTCCAGCGCTCCCCAGACACAACGAAGAGTGGGTAGAAGCCACAGGCCTTCTCTCCTCTCTCTCCATTATCGTCCCCATTTGTTTAGGAGCAAACTGACACTTGGGAGGCTTACGCAGTGCCCAAGTTTCTCCCTGGGGACAATAATGGCACCGATAGCATGGAAGTTGTTGTGAAGACAAAATTATCTGCTACGTGCAAAACGGTAAGCTTCCTGGCAAATCGTAAGCACACAATTTTATAAGTGCTTGTTGTGATCGTTCTTATTTACCAGCTGGTCTCTAAAAGGAAAAGAAGAGGCCAATCCTAGGTATCTTCCAGTCTCCCTTTCTAGACATTCGGCATGCCATTCTTGGTTTTTATTTACACATGGGTTATAAAGCTTCCTTTAACGTAAGTTTAAGGGATGCCTGGGTAGCTCAGTCGGTTAAGCGTCTGATGCTTGACCTGAGGTCAGATCTTGATCTCAGGGTCAAGAGTTCAAGCCCCGCATTGGGCTCTGCACTGGGCGTGAGGTCTACTTAAGAAAAGAAACAAAGAAATCCAAGTAGGGAAAAGTAAGTCGATTTAAACAGAATTGTTAGGTGTCACGTGGTATGTGGATGTGGCAAAGATGTTGATGAATATAAGTAAAATGCCTCCTTCAGTGATTCCTCATCACTAGAATAAGGTCAAACCGTACTGGAGTGGCCACCGTATTTAATATTGTACTGTGAAATATTAATATTAACTATTAATATTGCTCTCTCCCCCCACCCCCGCCTCCCAGTACTCCTGATCCCCTCTAGCCTGCTCTGCTTTTTCTTTTTGCTCTAGGATGTATCACCTTCTAACATTTTCTATAGGTGACTTTTTTTTTTAATTAATGTTATTCATTTTTGAGAGAGACAGAGACAGAGAGCCAGCAGGGGAGGGGCAGAGAGAAAGGGAGGCACAGAATCCCAAGCAGACTCCAAGCTCCGAGCTGGCCCCACAGAGCCCGATGAGGGGCTCGAACCCACCAACTGCGAGATCATGACCTGAGCCGAAGTCGGACACTTAACCGACTGAGCCACCCAGGCGCCCCTAGGTTCCTTATTATCTTTATTTGTGTCTCTTTGTTGGGATGTAAGCCCCTCCAAGGCAGGAACCTTTTACTGGTTCTGTTCATGAAGTGAGCACAGTGCCTAAAACAGTGCATGGCCTTGGAGATGGTCACTAAATATCTGATGATCTCGCGGTCTGTGAGTTCGAGCCCGGAGTCGGGCAGCTCCGAGCCTGGAGCCTGCTTCGGATTCTGTGTCTCCTTCTCTCTCTGCCCCTCCCCGACTTGTGCTCTGTCTCTCAAAAATAAATACATGTAAAAAAATTTTTTTTTCAAAGATTTGGTTACAAAAATGTCCATCACCGTCTTGAGTTTGTAGCAGTGAAGACTTTGCAACAGACCCAACATCCATCAATCAGAGTTCAGTTCAAGAACTCATGGTGACTCTCACTGGATGAAGGACCATCCGGCACTATGTACCAAAATTATAAATGCCCATAGCCTTTGAAGGAGCAATCCTGCTTTTAGGAGTTTATCTCGCGGATATACTTGCTCATGTAACAAATGAGCGTGTGTTGGTGGCTCACTCAAGCGCACTCGTCACTCCTACTAGACACAGCAGTGACAGAACTCATTAAATTATTATGTGGGGCTATATTTATTGATGTGGGAAGATCAGAAGAGCTAACATTAATGCAGCATGCTGCGTGCCAGGCACTGCGATAAGTGTTTTTATATATTTTTATCTCATTTAATCCTCGTAACAGGAGGAAATGGATTCAGGGAGGTTAATTTACTTACCCAGGGTCAGTAATCCGTAGCAATTGCTAATACGGAGCAATGCTGAGATGTCTGAAATATGTTATGACAAAACAATATGTACACTACGATCCACTTTTATGAGAAAAAAAATACCCATAGATATGTAAGTGCATAGATGTGCATTAAAAAAAAAGCTTGGAAAGAAATATATCAAAATATTAACAGTCGGCTGATGCGATTGTGGGCGGTTTCTCTTTTCTTCCTTTTGCTTGTAATTTCCTGATTTTTCTGTCAAATTTTGGGGCTGACTTGGAGGGAGGCAGTCCCGCCAGGAGGCGTGAATTACTTGTGTAATTTTAAAGATGGCTCCATTTTTAAAAGCTCGGCGGTAGTGCGGAACAGTGACACAGATTTGTGGGAAGCGTTTCTAGGCTGAGAGGGAAAAAAAAAAACACCAGTGGGGAGGGAGAGATTGCCCAAAGGGAAAGAGGATGGCTCCTGGGGCCAAGTGCAGGCGGAGTGTCAAAGGCACTGGTGGAAGAGGCAACCTTGAGGAGCAAGTGCCTCGTTTCCATGAGGCTGAGGGGTGGGGGGCAAGCAGACGGGGGGCTGGGGGAAAGGCAGAGAACTGGCGCAGGGCTAGGGAAAGAGGGAGCCCTGAGAGCTCCTGCCCAATGACCTGTGTCCTATCATCGAAATGCAAAGCTGGCCCTCTACTGAGGGGTCGGGCAGAGGGGGTTGGGTAGGGGATCTGAGGAGAGGGAGAGGATTTGGAACAATCAGTGAGAGAAATTTGATACAGATATATAAAAGGACTGCCTCGCAGCCCTTGGGGCCCCGCTGAGGCTGGCTGGCCTGGCTTTGTAGCCGAGCCAACTTCATGACCTTCTCCAGCAATAGCCAGCAGCCTGGGAGTGGGGGGTGGAGAGAATGGGTGGTGGGATTTTCACAGGGCTGGGGATTGGCAGAGCAGGTGCTGCAGGAGGACACGGGGAGAGCGAGCCCAGGGGTCAATGCTAGCGTGGCTAAATGGGGCTGACCTGGAAGGAGGAAAGGATGCCAGCAGGCTTACTGATGGCGTCTGGGAAAGGAGAAGGGAGGAAGGACAGGCTGGTGGCCGTGTGGGCCAGAGAGTGTAGAGCGAGACCAATCGGAAACTGAGGTCGGAGGGGTGTTTCTGAGTTTGACACGTTGAACTGTCTCCTCTGGAGCCCTGGGGGGAAGCGGGTCGTGCAGCAAGGAAACGGTGCGGACGGAGGGGTGAAGACGGCGGTACAGTAACGCCTACCTGATAGAGGGCAGTTTGGCAATATCTGTCAAAATTCCAAAGGCACGTTCCCGTTCGTCCAGCAGTTCAGCTTTGAGGGGTGTCTCGTCCAGATATACTTACTTGCTTTTGTGCAAGATGCGTGTTGAGGGTGAGTCGGGACGGCGCTGTCTGTACCGGCCACAGATTGGAAGCAGCCGAAAAGTCCATCAATAGTGATTTCACTGGTTACATAAATTGTGGTTCATAAAAGTGGAACGCTAGGAGGCTGGAGAAGGGAGGACGTTTGTCTTGCTAAGTGGAAGAGGCAAGGCACCGATCAGTGGGAATAGTTCACAGTCTATTTGCTAACGCACGCGTAAAACCTCTCCAGACGGATACATAAAAACTGTTCATACAGGTTGCCTCTGAGGAGGGAGAGCTGTTGGCTGGGTGACAGGGTTTGTTTAGAAGGCAACTTCTCATTGGCCCTTCTGTTTCTGTTGTGTAGCTTTCGTCTTTCTTTATGGAAGTATAAGCGACAGAGAAAAATTGTATATATTCGAGGTATACAATGTGATGTAGCTTTTGAATTTGGAGCCACGTGAATATATTACTCACTGAGGGAATAAAAATAATTAACTGATAACATTATATATAGACATCCATGTATCTGTATGTAATTTGGATCTCTTAGGACATCATTAAAATAAAAGCACAACGAAAACTCCCACCAGAGAGTTTGCTTCGAACCAGTCAGTTTGCCCCGGGGATGGGTGGGAATTCGGATGCCATGAAACTGACCATGTGCCAGTAATTGCTGAGGCTGGGGGACGGGTACGTGGGGGTTCGTTTTCATCTGAAACGCGAAATCGCCGCTCTTGTAGGGCAAAAATGCCCACGTGGTGGCAATTCCATGCAGTTTAAGCTAATGCTGTTCTCATTTTTTGTAAATTTTCCATGATACAAAAGTTTTCAAAGACAGAAAAACAAGTGAGCTCCCTCCACACTCTTGCTAGGAATACTCATCCCGGCTCTTGTATCTTATAATTCAATGGGAATAAAGTCCCATTCCCCCGTCAACTTTTTTTTTTAATTTTTTTAAATCTTTATTTATTTTTGACAGAGAGACAAGAGTGTGAGCAAGGGAGGAGCAGGGAGAGAGGGAGACACAGAATCCGAAGCAGGCTCCAGGCTCCGAGCCGTCAGCACAGAGCCCGACACGGGGCTTGAATTCACGAACCGAACCGTGAGATCATAACCTGAGCCAAAGTCGGACGCTCGACCCGACCGACTGAGCCATCCAGGTGCCCCGCCCCCGTCAACTTCCGAAACAGCGTGCTGCCTCTCTGATTCCCTTTATTCTGGGACCCGATACTATTTTCAGGACTTTTCCTGTTAACAGCAACCTCTCCCCACCCTGTTGTGTGTTAATTGGGTACCACCTTATCCTTATTGCTGGTGAAGCTCATCCTGTTCTCAAAAAATCACGTCTTTAGTTTTTTATGATCACTTGATGTTCTCTTCCTGCCTCACGGTCTATTATTAGCGATCCTAACTAATTTGGGGCCATGCATTTGTCCAGGTTGCATATATTTATCCGTCTGGGGGCTGATGTCTCTAGGACATTCAGTATACAGCCTTAAGTTGTTTTGCTTATGTCTGCGCTTCTTCTGTTAGCTAGGAAGCTACGGGGACTTTGGCCTGGCCCCCAACACCTGCTAATCCATGCCTTGTTGTCTGTCCTCAGGAGGCAGGTGGCTTCCCCTTGCTGCCTACAGGTCCGGGCATCTTCCCTGTGCCCCGCAGTCCGTCGGTCAACTCTGCTTGCGTATGCCCCTAGTACCCCCAAACTTAATCGGTTCCTCCAACTTGAAGCCTCCCCTTTACTTCCTCTAGAAACAGCCTCCTATGACCCCCTTCCTCAGGCAGTCTAGGTTTGGCATACCTTCTCTGTGCTCTCACAACTTCCTTTGTGACGCCAAAATGTGCTGGCCTCTTTTTTTTTTTTTTTTTTTTTTTTTTGTCCTGTCCATCCCAGACTACGAGCTCCTGGGTTAAGGATCAAGCCTGTGTTTTGTTCTCCCTGGAATATCTCACACCGAGCACGGCATCGGGCACATGGTTAAATACTCGAAATAATACATTTTTACAATTTTAATTTGAAATACTTCCGGTGTACAGAAAATTGTGTGCAAAAATAGCAGAAAGAACTTTCACGTGCCCTTCATCAAGATTCATCTGGTGTTAGCATCTTGTTACATTGACCATTCTCCCTACACACACACACATGCGCACACACACACACACACACACATTTTTGCGTGTGAGGCTCTGGGGAGTAAATCGCAGACATCAATATGTGTTTCCTAAGGACAAGGACATTCTGTTAGATAAACATGGTAAAGTTGGCAAATTCAAGAAATATAACATGTTTGGAGAACAGAGACATTCAGGGTGGCTGAAGTTTGGTACATGACAGAGCATGAAAGGAAGCAAGTCTGGGGAACTTTGGCTGCAACCAAATGGTAGATTCTGGACTTTAGCCTTTGAGCCCAATAGGAAACCTAAAGCATAGGTCCTTCTGAGTTCACAGCTATTTTCTTCCTGGTCCATGATGCAGTCTAGGATCACACATTGTATTTAGCTGTCACGTCTCTTACTTCTCTCATGTGTCCTTCCATCTGGAACAGCCCTCAGCCTTTCTTTGTCTTTCAAGACATCAGCCTCTTGGAAGAGCACGAGCCAGTTATTTTGCAGAACGGTCCCCAGTTGGGGTTTGCCTGATGTGTCCTCATGATGAGAGGTCATGCATTTCTAGCATGAGTCAAACATTAAAAGGGATCCAGTGATTGTCGGTGATGTTAACTTTGATTAATTGTTAAGATGACGTCTGCCATGTTTTTCCAGTGTAAAGATACAATTTTTCTTTTTGTACTGAACAACTAATGTATGGGGAGATACTTTGAGACTATGTAAATAACATGTTTTTCATAAAACTTTCAGTCACTAGTTTTAGGATCCATTGATGACTCTTGCCTGAATCAGTTTTTACTATGGTTGTTGTCAAAGAGTAATTTTCTTTTTTTTTTTTAATTTTTTTTTTCAACGTTTATTTTATGTTGGGGACAGAGAGACAGAGCATGAACGGGGGAGGGGCAGAGAGAGAAGGAGACACAGAATCGGAAACAGGCTCCAGGCTCCGAGCCATCCGCCCAGAGCCCGACGCGGGGCTCGAACTCCCGGACCGCGAGATCGTGACCTGGCTGAAGTCGGACGCTCAACCGACTGCGCCACCCAGGCGCCCCTCAAAGAGTAACTTTCAACATAACATCGATGCATTGGTTAAATGAATTGCTCATTTGTCCTACAGAAGGGATGCCTCCTTTGCTAGGACAGCAGCTTCTAGTTGGCTCCAAGAGTGAAGTCTAGGTGGAGAAAAGTCGGCAGTGCTTGGAAAACTTAAATGAGGTCAGTTCTGCTCTAAGCCCTGCTGGCCTGTATCAGAACCCCACACGGACTCCGTGGCCTTCCCAAGATGGTCTCCATGCTGAGGCCCAGCAGCAGCGGCTTGCTCAGTCAGCCGCATGCCTGTGGGACCCATGCCTGCCTACTCTTACCATTTTCCATCAAAGGGGAGAGCAGAGAGGATAAAGATGGGGGGCACTCTTGCCTTCCATTTTGACTTATTTGAAAAACAGAAAGCAGAATTCAGGATTCCACCCAACCTTGTCTGCCATTCTGGAGACCACATTTTTAGACGGTGGGATCGAGGCATTGCTTTTTTTTTTTTTTTTTTTTTAATTTTGTCACACAAATTTATTTGTTATAGGCTAGCAATGTGTTAAATGGTGGAGCTTCTACTGGTCTTTCCACTCCTTCGGGCTTCTGATGGCCGACTTTACTGTGAGGGCAGAAGTGGTGTTGTAGGTCCAGGCGCCACCCGCTACAGTTTTCACGCGGGAACCACGATGCCAGATTCCCCACAGCTCGTCTTTTCGTCTCGGTTTTGTCACAGAAGGAGCAAGGCTACTTGGTGTGCTGGCCTCTTTCAAGCCTCCTCGCCATTTTCCTCAGGGAGGCACCACAACGGGTCCCGTATTTACCGACGATTCCGACCTTCGTGGTGCATTTAGCCATGTCGCCGCGAGCTAGGTCGGAGCCCAGGGAGCCAAGGCATCATGTTCATGTGGGTTCTTGTACAGAAAACGAAAGGCACCGTGACTACATGGAAGGCAGAGGGAAGTACATGGTGGAGTTATTTTTGTTCAGGGACTGTATTAGTTTCCTAGGGCTGTTGTACCAAAATACCACAAACAGGGTGGCCTAAAACAATAGAAATTTATTCTCTCACAGTTCCAAGAGCTAGGGCTTAAAATCTAGGTGTGGCAGGGGCATGGCATGCTCCCTCTGAAGCCTTGAGGGCAGGACGCTTCCTTGCCTCTTCCAGCTTCCGGTGGCCCCAGGTGTTTCCTGGCTTGTGGCTGCACATCTTCAGTCTCTGCCGCCATCTTCCCTGTGTGTCTGCATTTGCCTTCACATGGCATTCTCTCTGTGTCTGTGTCTTTGTTCAAATTTCCCTCTTCTTATAAGGACCTAGGTTATATTGGTTTAGGGCCCGCCCTGATAACCTCATCTGAACTTGATTACATCTGCAAAGACCCTAACATTCACAGGTACCCAGGGTTAGGGCTTCAGCCTCTCTTTTCGGGGGACCTGACTCAACCCATAACAGGAGCCATGTCTGAAGTCCAGCCCATTTGGGAACACAAAGTGGAGTGCTATTCCCTATGATGCCTCAGCCCAGTATAACAGAGCTCTCTGTCCTTCCTGCTCACTCTGGTCTTGGTTGGCTTGCCAACATGTAAGGAAGGAAAATGAGGCAGGTAGAACATCCTCAGCCCCCTTGAAATAGACTTTGGACGTTAATTTTCAAATGACCACAAGCGATGCACGTAGCCATTGCATAGAAGACAATAGTAGAGAACAGGAACAGTCTACGAGGCTCTGGCCCCTGCATTCCTTCACAGAATTCTCATACTTATGATATAACTAGATTTGTTACCATTTGACAGATGGGGGGCACGAGACCCAGAGAGATGAAGTGACTTCAAAAAACTCACACGACTACTGATACTAAATTTCAGTAAATATTTGTTGCCTGAATGAGTGAATGAATGACTCAATCTGGGACGGTATCTCTGGTCTCCATTTCCTGATCCATTACTCTTTCCACTGTACCTCACAAATGACTGAAGACTGAGGTGTGGTCCCAAGACAATGAAGTAGAGATCTGACCAGGTCGATTCCAGATTCTGTTGCTATATTTAATAACCTTCTGAATTCTGTGGTAATGAGCATGCCAGCCTAATTGATTTCTTTTCCTGCTCCTCTTCTGATACACCAATCAAGAGGCCATCTTGTCAAGATACTGAGGCATTGGCTTTAATTTTACTTGAGCTACATAATTGTCTAAGATTATATTTGCACTAAAGGCAGGCCTCATCACGGGGACAGTTTTCCTATAACAATATATCAAGGAAGTAAAGAATTCAACATGTTACCTTCATACTCAGAAATGGAAGACTGATATTCCCTCGTGCCCATTTCTGGGTTTCCATCAGCATCACTGAGGGAGCTGGGAAAGCTCCATCCAACAAGGACTCAGTAACAATGTGCTGTGTGCCCAACCATGGGCTAGGTGCTGGAGTGAAGGTGGGGGAAGAAGAGAAGGAAGCTCTCTCAAGGATCTTCCAGTCTAAGGGAACCATGTGGGCATCCACGTGGGAAACAGTGACCAAAGAGAAGTTGACACTTCCTAAGCACCTATGAGGTGCCAGTCACTTGACGAACCCGGGAAGGCAGATATTACCCCGATATAACAGATGAGCAAACTGAGGAACAGAGAGGCTGAGACAACTTGCCCAAGATCGCATAGCTAGTAAGTGGTAGAACCAGGCTTCAAGCCCAGCAGGCCTGTGACTCAACAAAAGAGAACAATATGAGATGGCTTATAGGCAAGCACTTGCTTGCATGGGCCAGATGAGATGCATTCAAGAAGTTTCAGTGAGATGCATGGAATCTAGGAAGGTCAGGATGGGGCCTCTGGGAGATAAGACTGTGTCAGGAAATTGACAGCCTGCAGCAGGTGCTCCCATACCAAATCCCTTTATAACTTGCCCACTACAACCACCTGTTCCCACTGAAGGGCTCAGGCTCCGTCCATCTTCTCTTCTGGTGTACTTGGGAAGGTGGGGAGGAGAAGCCAGTTCACATTTCTACCTTCAACTCAAGCTGCCCCCTCTCCGAGGCTGGCTGAACTGTTAACCTTCCAAGTGCCTGACCTTGTGGGACAATTTCGCCACGTTTCTCCACCCAGAAGCACAGCCCCCTCTGAGCCGAGAGGAGCCTCTCTTTTGAGAACCACAAGACCCCACACCCCCCGTGGCCTCCCCTCTCCCTCCTTTCCTACCCTTACGCTTCTGTTCACCTAGAAGGCATGGCAGGAATTGAACGTGTTTCTGCTTTTTTTTTCCATGGCAGGGAGAAGAGCTGGCTTAGTCAGATATAGAACCTTCCCAGTCTGCTCAAGGCGTTGCCAATCAAATAGCCTTCATCTGAAACATCAGATCTGTAGATTAAAATAAAAGAAGGGCACACGCATTCTCGGACTTTTTTCTCTACCCAGTGAAAAGAATAAGTTTCTTAAGTCTGTAGTTTTAGTTCTCAAGAGTCAAAGAGTTATGGTATATGGGGGGAGGGGAGGTGGGGGGAGGGTTCTCTCAAAAGAAAAATGGGATAAATGAAAGGTTTTGTAGGTCACTTACAAGAAATGCAGAGTTGTGTTCAGGTTTTTTTTAACTTTTTTAAAATTTTTATTTATTTTTGAGAGAGAGATAGAGCATGAGCAGGGGAGGGCAGAGAGAGAGGGAGACACAGAATCCGAAGCAGGCTCCAGGCTCTGAGCCGTCAGCACAGAGCCCGATGCGGGGCTTGAACCCACGAACTGTAAGATCGTGACCTGAGCCGAAGTCGGATGCTTCACAGACTGAGACACCCAGGTGCCCCTTTAAGACTTTTGATTTTGAAATAAGTATGGAGTCACAGGAAGTTGCCCTTCACCCAGTCTCCCCCAGTGATTACATCACACATAATTATAGTACCATATAAAACCCAGAAAATGGATATAGGTACAATGTGTATGTGTAGTTGTATGCCATTTCATTACATGTGTAGATTTGTGTGACCACCATCACAATCAAGAGGAAAACTATTCTATCACCACAAAGATCTCCCTGTGTACCCCTTTGTAGTCACACCCACCCTGCCCCCTACCCCCATCACCATCCCTAATCTCTGGTAACCATTAATTTATTCTCGATCTCTATAATCTTGTACTTTAAAGGAGCACCTGGGTGGCTCAGTTAGCTAAGTGTCTGACTCTTGATTTCGGCTCAGGTCATGATCTCGTGGTTCGTGGGATCGAGCCCCGTGTCGGGCTCTGGGCTGACAGCGGGGAGCCTGCTTGGGATTCTCTCTCTACCTCTCTCTCTGCCCCTCCCCCACTCGTGCTCTCTCTTTCAAAAGTAAATAAAACATAAAAAAAAAAAAAGATCTTGTATTTCAAAAAGCACAGTCCCCTTACGAAAATGGATTGGCATCTCCAGTTTTCACAGAATCTCAGGCTTGAAGGAGTGACTTCTCCAGCCCATATCCCACTCCATGCCCAAATTCCCTCTACAGTTCTTCCGCGTGTCCATCCAGCTGCTACAACACGCAAACCAGAACCTTCTTCAGGATCTTATGGATATCGCGGTATGTGATATAAATATTTAGAGCAAGGACATTGTTTCCTCCTGCAAACTTATTTAATAACTGTCAAAACTTTTACCCTTACACTAAATACTACAAAAGGCCCTCTCCTGTGCTGATTTTTCCCATCACACCCTGTTCTATCCCAAACAAGCACCTCCTCTTTCCACCCTTTTACCTAGTGAGTGGGATAAGATGCAGGAGGCCTGGAAGGCTCACAGAAAATGCCAGAAATCCCTTCCTTAACTATAGATGAAATAGTCTGGCCTCCAGCAGTTGGGGCCTTTCAAACGTAAGTGGTGCCTGTGTGGAATTTATTTCCCAGGCTGTCGTTATCTACATGATACCTATAAGTCATTCTGGGGAGATAATCCGTGGAACCCAACTGCCCTGGAGTCCAACTCCTCGGGACTCACTTGTGGTGGGTAAGAGAATTTTGCAAGGCACTCTGTAGCCCATAACATCAGAAAATAATGACTCAAAAGCATGCCAAGACCAGAAGGGGTTAGCAGAAGTCAAGCCATGGGGGTTCCATGGCTGGGATTAATTTGGATCCCCCACCTCCTCTCCCCTGTACTGTTTTGAAATCTTTCCACTTTGCACAAACTGAACTTGCTCTGCACAAAGAGCACCTTGTTCTCCTCGACTGAACAGCGGCACTTACATAAATGCGGACTCAGACCCATTAGGATGTGGCCTTTAGAAGAAATGATTTCAAGGGGTAGTGGTGGGGAGGGCATCCGACTTTGGGCCAGGAGACACTGCAAGCTAATGAATACCCTCCTCCTTCTTGAAGTATGGCTAAGAGGACCCTAGCTCACCACTTTCTGAGTGGGGGCTCCTGCCTTCCAGAACCCTCACTTCCCCTTAGGTGAAGAGCGTATGAGCAGTGAGGAAGGGAAGGAAAGACTACAGCTAGCTGTGTGCCCCACCCCAAGTGCCATGGCTCTGGGTCCACATCACAGCTTTCAACCCAAAGGCTAAAAGGCCTGAAATATGTGCTTCAGGTGAATGTAGCTACTCGTGTCTCAACGTTTTCCCCTTAACTAAATAGCCTGTGTGTGGAATTTGTAATTTCCAAAGTGAAAAGATATCTCCAACTGCTTTAATGATCCTGGCACGGGCGTGGCTGCTTCGGTTTTTTTTTTTTTTAATTTTTTTTTTCAACATTTATTTATTTTTGGGACAGAGAGAGACAGAGCATGAACGGGGGAGGGGCAGAGAGAGAGGGAGACAGAATCGGAAACAGGCTCCAGGCTCTGAGCCATCAGCCCACAGCCTGACGTGGGGCTCGAACTCACGGGCCGCGAGATCGTGACCTGGCTGAAGTCGGACGCTTAACCGACTGCGCCACCCAGGCGCCCCCTGCTTCGGTTTTTTAAGGGGGTAATTTCTGTGGCTACTTTTGGGCTTTTTCTTCAACCTGTGGTAAATGGACAGAACACAAGGCCACTCCCTGGTCTGGAAGCTGATCATGGCTCTGACCCTTGCTCACTGGGAGGCTTTCTTGTGGAGGGCAAGTAACTTCAACTCTCCCAGCCTCAGTTTCCTCATCTGCAAAGGAGGGATAAATAATGACTGTCCTGCTAACAAAGGAGGTCATTCACATAAACACATCAGCAACATCTTTGTGAAAGTTTCAGAGGGAAAATCTAGTGATCAAGACATTCCAATACAGTATCAAAAATAGTTCAAAAATGTTCTTCAGTGTTTAGGAAGACATTCTTTTTTTGGAATTCAAATGGTTACTTTCATTTATTTTTTATTAAGTTTTTTTTTAATTGTAATTCCAGTATAGTTAACATACAGTGTTATTATATTAGTTTCAGGTGTACAATATAGTGATTCAATGGGGCACCTGGGTGGCTCAGTCAGTTAAGGGTCTGACTTCAGCTCAGGTCATGATCTCATGGTCACGGGCTTGAGCCCCACGTAGGGCTCTGTGCTGACAGCTCAGCAGGCCTGGAGCCTGCTTTGTGGATTCTGTCTCCTGCTCTCTCTGCCTCTCCCCCACTCATACTCTGTCTCTCTCTCTCAAAAATAGATAAAAGATTTTTAAAATTTTTTTAAATAAACATTTAAAATGTTTGTTAAATACAGTGATTCAACAAGTCTATACGTTATTCAGTGCTCATCATGATCAGTGTACTGTTTAGTTCCCATCAACGATTGCACCCATCCCTTCACCCACCTCCCTTCTGGCAAACATTAGTTTGTTCTTTATAGGTGAGAGTCTGTTTCTTGTTTTGTCTCTCTCTTTTTTTTCCTTCGCTCATTTTTCTGTTTCTTAGATTCCACTATGCGTGAAATCGTATGGTATTTGTTTTTCTCTGACTTATTTCACTTAGCTTATACTCTCTAGCTCCATTCATTGTTGTTACAAATGGCAAGATTTCATTATTTTTATAGCTGAATAAGAGTCCAGTGTGATATATATAGATATATAGATATAGATATAGATATAGATATAGATATATAATCTTCTCTATCCATTCATCTGTCAATGGACACTTGGGCTGCTTCCATAATGTGGCTATTGTAAATAACGCTACCATAAACATAGGAGTACCTATATCCCTTTAAATTCGTGTTTTTTGTATTTGGGGAGAAATACCCAGTAGTGCAACCACTGTATCACAGGGTAGTTCTATTTTTAATTTTTTGAGGAACCTCCATACTGTCTTCTAGAATGGCTGCACCAGTTTGCATTCCCACCAACAGTGCACAAAAGGTCCTTGTTCTCCACATCCTCACCAACGCTTGTTGTTTGTTGTGTTGTTCATTTTAGCCATTCTGACCCATGTGAGGTGATACCGCACTATGGTTTGGATTTGCATTTCCCTGATGATGAGTGACGTCGAGTATCTTTTCATGTGTCTGTTGGCCATCTGGATGTCTTCTTTGGAGAAGTGTCTCTTCATGTCTTTTGCCCGTTTTTTAATTTGATTATTTGTTTTTGGAGGTGTTGAGTTGGGTAAGTTCTTTATATATTTTGGATAATAACCCCTTATTTGGATATGTCATTTGCAAATATCTTGTCCCATTCAGTGGGTTTTCTTTTAGTTTTGTTGATTGTTTCCTTTGCTGAGCAGAAGCTTTTATTTTGATGCATTTCCAATAGTTTATTTTTTTTTTTATTTCCCTTTCCTCAAGGAGACCTATCTAGAAAGGTGTCACTATAACCAATGTCAGAGAAATTACTGCTTGTGCTCTCTTCTAGGATTTTTATGATTTTGTGTCTCAACAGTTAGGTCCTTAATCCATTTTGGGTTGATTTTTGTGTGTGGTGTAAGACAGGGGTCCAGTTTCACTCTTTTGCATGTAGCTGCCCAGTTTTCCCAACACCATTTGTTGAAGAGACTCTTTTTCCCATTGCATATTCTTTCCTCCTTTGTTAAAGATTAATTAACCATACAATTATGGGTTTATTTCTAAGTTTTCTATTTTTTTTTTTTTGATAGAGCAAACAAGGGAGACAGGGATAGAGAATCCCAAGCAGGCTCCACACTCAGCATGGAGCCCAACTCGGGGCTCAGTCCCACAACCCTGGGATCATGGCCCAAGCTGAAATCAAAAGTCAGATGCTCAACCGACTGAGCCACTCAGGCACTCCTGGGTTTTCTATTCTATTTCATTAATCTGTGTGTTTATATTTGTGTGCCATACTGTTTTGGTTAGTATAGCTTTGTAGCCTAACTTGAAGCCTGGAATTGTGATACCTCCAGTTTTTTCTTTTTCAAGATTGCTTTGGCTATTCGAGGTCTTTTGTGGGAGCGTTTCCCCTCAGGTCAGGAACAAGACAAGGATGTCCACTTTCACCACTTTTATTCAACATAGCACTGGAAGTCCTAGCCACAGCAAAACAAAAAGAAGTAAGAGGCATGCAGATTTGGTAAGGAAGAAGTAAATCTTTCACTCTTTGCACATGACATGATACTCTATATAGAAAACCCGAAAGACTCCACCAAAAGACTACTCGAACTGACACATGAATTCAAGTCACGTGATGCAAAATCAATGTACAGAAATCGGTTGCATTTCTATACACGAATAATGAAGCAGCAGAAAGAGAAATGAAGAAAACAAACCCATTTACAATTGCACCAAAAATAATAACCTACCTAAGAATAAACTTAACCAAAGAGGTGAAAGACCTGCGCTCTGAAAATGATAAAACATTGATGAAAGAAGATGAAGGTGACACAAAGAAGTGGAAAGACATTCCAGGCTCATGGATTGGAAGAACAAATATTGTTAAAATGTCTTTCCTGCCCAAAGTGATCTACAGATTTAACGCGATCCCTATCAAGATTCCAACAGCATTTTTCACGGAGCTAGAACAAACAATCCTAAATTTTGTATGGAGTCACGAAAGACCCTGCATAGCCAGAGCAATCTTGAAATAGAAAAACATTCTTAAAATAACTCTTAAAGTCTTATCTGTTTTACCTTAGGCCGGGTTTTTTGGCCGATCATGACTCCATTCTTAGGGTTCATTATATTTTTTAGCAAGAGGGTGAGGTTGGCCATAAAATATTATGAAATCATCAGAGCTTCTAATGAGCTCATAATATTTTATTTTTAATATTAAATTTAATTATTAAAATTATTAAAATTAATATTATTTTATTTTTAATATTAAAAAGAAAACAAGAGTGGGGGATAAAGTCATCCAAATACTAGGAATTTGATCTCAGCCATAAAGGCAATTAGCTTTGTGGAGCCAATAGGTTTACTACTTTTCAGTGGGATTACTGTTTCACAACAGCGAGTTGTGTCCAGGTCATTTGGTCGTAAAGTGGAGAGTCAATCAGAATAACCCCGTGGTGCCTGTGACCGGGCCAGTTTGTGTGCCTCTTCACCTGATCTTTCTTTGTGAGGGCAGCGTGCCCTGAACTGGATCCCTGGGGCTTTGAGCTGAGCACTTCATCGGGTTCCTGCTACTGGCTAATTAATCAGCAGATCGACTCGTTGCAAAACCAAGTAGCCGTGCTGACCCATTAACGCAGGTCCCTAGGGTCATTAGGACAGCAGAAAGAGAAGGAGATGGCCTCATCTCCCAGGATTACAGGGGAGAAGTTCCTGAGATCTGATGAGTTCTCAGACGAGCATGATCCAGGAATTGTGCTTTTTCTACCTTTTCCTGTAATATTCCTTTTCGAAAAGCTCCTCAGAAAACAAAATGTCCTGTGGCCTTGCCCAGCAATACCCAGCCACTTAAGGACCCCTTCTCCGTGGAAGCAGTTCTCCTGCACAGGTCTGATAGGCTCAGACCACTCAGCTGGTTGGAAGGTGCGATAGCAGTCAGTCAACAGCCTACCCTTCCTGCCC
Organism: Prionailurus bengalensis; assembly: GCF_016509475.1. Lineage (NCBI taxonomy): Eukaryota > Metazoa > Chordata > Mammalia > Carnivora > Felidae > Prionailurus > Prionailurus bengalensis. The sequence goes on from NC_057361.1 coordinate 112,183,339, forward strand.
ATGTGATGTCAAACCAGTCTGGCTGATTTTTTTTTTTTAATGCATTGCCCAGCTCTGCGGGTCGATAATGTATCTTCCCTTTGTGCTGGGAGACTGGTTGCAGTCTCGTTCCTATGTGGGTCCACAGTCACTGTCAAGGGGGAGTACCTTTGATCGCTGCTCCAGTGTTTTGTTTTGTTTTGTGACCACTCTAAAATATTGAGCTGTCTACGTGATGCCATAACAGCGGATTGGAAAGAGAAAAGGTCTTTCAGTGGAGGAAGCGATTGCTTGCGTAATAGCCGACCGTGTGGTTTTCTGTTGTTGTTTGCTGTTGTTGTTGCTGAGATGGCTCGTTGTTTTGTGTTGTGTAAACACATACTATTATCTTTTCTTTTTTTACTGAGTTGCCCCAAAAGTAAACTCCCTCGTGGGGAGGCTGCATGCTCTAAGTGGTAAAATCAAAAACTGTGAAGCCAGACAGATCTAAATTTCTTAGCTGTGAGCTCTTGGGAAGACTGAATAATCTATCTGAGCCTCAGTTATCTCATCTGTAAACTGGGCAAGATAACATCTGCCTTGAAGTGTTGTCGGATCGTTATGAGGCTATTTTAAGTGTCTGGCCTAGGTCAGGCAGTCAGTATTTCTCAACTTTAATGTACATACACATCACCTGGGGATCTTGTTGAACTGCTGACTCTGACTCAGTAGGTTCTGGGGTGGGCGGGAGATTCTTCATGGCCAGTAAGCTCCCAGGTGATGGCCATGCTGCTAGTCATTTGCAAAGGGGCCAGCACAGCTAGGGCCTTAATACATGAGCACCCCAAAATAATTCAATCTCTCACTTAAAAATTACTGAGAAGAAACCCTTTTTCCTCAAACATAATACCAATCTGCCTATAGCTATGTTCCCATAGCCTTTGCAAAATGGCTCTTTGAGATTGGCCATGGTTGGTCATTTCTGAAGGCAGGTAATCGGTATGTGGGAGAGGTTCATTATACTATTCTCTCTGCTTCTGTACATGTTTAACATTTTCCAAGAAGAAAACCCCAACAGATTTTTAGGGCAGTGACACTATTCTGTAGGATACTATAATGGTGGATGCAGGTCATCATACATTTGTCCAAACCCACAGAATGTACACCAAGAGTGAACCCTAATAGAAGCTATGGACTTCGCGTGATAATGACCTGTCAGTGGAGGTCCATCCATTGAAAAAAATGCACAACTGGGGGATATGGATAGTGGAGTGGCTACACATGTGGGGAGGGGGCATGGGGTATATGGGAACTCTCGGTACTTTCAGCTCAGGTTTGCTGTGAACCCAGAACTGTTCTAAATGATGAAGTCTAATCAAGAAAACACCCACAAGGGGCTCAGTCGGTTGAGCGTCCGACTTCGGCTCAGGTCATGATCTTGCGGTTCTTTTTTTTTTTTTTTTTAATTTTTTTTTTTTTAACGTTTATTTATTTTTGAGACAGAGAGAGCATGAACAGGGGAGGGGCAGAGACAGACGGAGACAAAGAATCCGAAACAGGCTCCAGGCTCTGAGCGGTCAGCACAGAGCCCGACGCGGGGCTCGAACTCCCGGACCGTGAGATCACGACCTGAGCCGAAGTCGGACGCTTAACCGAGCGAGCCACTCAGGCGCCCCGATCTCGCGGTTCTTGAGTTCAAGCCCCGCGTCGGGCTCATGTGCTGACTGCTCAGAGCCTGGAGCCTGCTTCGGATTCTGTGTCTCCTCTCTCACTTCCCCTCCCCTGCTCATGCTCTGTCTCTGTCTCTCCACAATAAATAAATATTAAAAAAAAAAAAAAAGCCCACAAACAAAAGAGACCTGTTTCCTAACAGCGTGAGAGCCGCAAGAGATACAGGTTGCCTAGTTCAGTGATTGCCTCCAACAACATGTTCATTAGAAGACAGAAAGCTTTCTTTCCAATTCTGCAAATAAATCCATTCATAACCTTGCCTTCTGTGACCTATGATTGTACAAAAGTAATTTCCCCATCCACCCCAGGATTTAGCACATTTTTTCCCTTACTATTAGCACAACTCACACTTCATTTTCTCACAATGTTTTTTGCATTGTTTTTCTCTACCTTGGTGGACTAAAGTCTGTCCACATCCTCATAACATCATTTATTCTTTTCACTTTATTGAACCAGGGCTTTTCTCCACCTACCCAGATCACATCCGGAACTGCCCAGCTTGCGCGTTCATTAAGTCCATGATTCACAAAACAATTGCCATGCAAAATTGCAAAACGCACAGAGTGAGCCGGACAATCTTCATCATCTTCCTTGAAGTGGGCCCGGTTTTTATTAGGTACTGAGCTGACACAGTTCAGGATAGGTGCCCCCAAATTTTTGGACGTCTTTTGATTCACCAAGTGATGGGGGCAAGTCGGAAAGAAACTGAACAAAATAAGGAAGCAGCCAGCTTGAGCTTAGTCTGTTTGCATTTCTTTTTCCTCTTGGTTACATAAAGTATAAAGCCTCTCCCAACCAGTGTCCTAATTGATTCCTCTTTTTTCTGCCTATGGCAGGGTCTTTGATGTGGTAACTGGACAAGGCCTCATCCCGATAGCCTGTAGCTGGGTCAACTCTTTGTTATTTTGTTTGGTATTTAATCCTGGAGAGCAATGTTCTGCTCTGGTATGTTGTTTATCACTTCCAGATTATAGGTGTAGCAAATATTTTCCTAATGAAATAATCACGAACTTGGCATTCTCCCGCTGGGCTAACACAGCTAGGCTCTGTGGGGCTCTCCGTCTGGATCTTCTAGTTCCAACCCACTCCCTCCAATTTCCTTTCGGTCCATTTTAAGTTGTTCCTTTTAAGCGTATTCTCTCCAAATGCCGGGGCTTTAGGTGCTACTGGAAACGTTCCATCTTTTTCATAAAAACAACGTTTTGAAATGTCAGCGCTGTTTCCGTGTTCATGTTGAAACCCCAAAGGTGTCTTCTCGGCAGCCGCTGTGCTGTCTTTCCCCTTAAATGTTCGCAAATAAAAATATCTAGCAAAGACGCTCATTTCCAGAATCCCTTCTAGAAACCTGAACTTTCCACGCCGACTTCGTACAAGTCCTTTTGAAGTTAACTTGGGTGGCAGAATTGTGCAGGCCTAACGATTTCGAGGTGACAAACACCTGCCGCGACAGATAATTACAACTCTTGCTGTGCATTTCCTGTTTGCCGGCTGCTTTCAGGATGAATCATATTTGTTTCACGATGACAACTCTTTCTTTACCTTGTTCCTGATTAAACTCTGTAATACCTATGGCCCCTTGGAGAGTTTGGTTCTTCGTGGTCAGTGCCTTCAATCATGGCAGACAGGAAATAATGGCACCTACATCACGGTCGCAAATATCTCCCTGGAAATTATTTCGAAACAACCGGCCTCATCTTGTGGCACACTCATCCTTGCCTTTTCTTGTGAACCCAACTCTGCATATGAATCGAGCCCCCCCTTTAAGTGCCAGCTCAGATCCTTCCAACTCCTGCAGCATTTGTGGGGTGTGCCACACGCTTGAGCGCGGAACTGGGTCCAAGACCGAGGTTCATCTTGTTCCTCCCTTCCCCCATCCCAGCACACTCCAACGCACTGTAAATCCCGGTAGCGCAGACACACAGTGTGTGATCACCTGCCAGTCACCCAGTTCTCGGTGATTACAGCCTGTCCAAATGTGACAGGTTTCGAATGAACGGGAAGGACTTGAGACTAAAGTTGAATTAATCATAACTGCTTTACGATTCTGGGAATCTACTTTGGAAACTCATTGGTTGGGGGGGGGGGTCCTTTTACAAAACTGGGAAAGGACACACTAAAGAGAGGAGGAAAGCTGCCTACGAAAGACATTGGTGACAGATTTAGTCTTCAAAAATAACCCCCTTCCAAGATGATAAAGGAATAAATTCCCCCACATGGTGATCTAGCACCTTTATGGTTGTTTTTTTTTTACATTCAAATTTTTGATCCACCAAGATAAACCAAATGGATCAAAAATTTGAATGTAAAAAAAAAAAATTCCTAGATGTATTTGGGTCTATTTCTGTGCTTGCAATTCTTTTCGATCGCTCTCTTCATGGCCCAGTGCCACAGCTAGAATTATGGGGGTTATATAAATGTTTTAATTTCTGGTGGAATTTCTCCCATTAATCTTCTTTCAGAAGTTTTCCTAGCTGTGCCTACTTCTCCATATGAATCTAGAATCAACTTGTCTGGGTAAAAAAGAGATACCAAAACCTCTTGGTATTCTTATTGGAACCATGTTAAATTTATGTAACTTACAAACAAGGGAAATTTTCATGTCAACACTGTATGTCCAAGAACAAAAAGATGTCTTTCTACTTGTTCTAGTTTTGGTTTTACCAGGAGTGTCTTTTAGTTTGCCTTAGAAAAGATTATGGACTTTGGGTTTTTAAAGTTTTTTTGTTACTCTAAATGGATTATTCTCATTAGATCTTCAAACTGGTGTTTGTGTGTGTATCCATGATTTGGCACTTTGGAATGGTCCGGGGTTTTCTACAATTCAAAATCCAGAAGCCATAAGAGATTCATAAATTCAACTACCCTAGGATAAGGTTTACGTGGTAAAAATACCGTAAGTGAATTATGCTGTAAGCCACACAAGAAATGTATTTGGATAAAGAAACGGTGGAAGCATATTTAAACAACAGTGGTCACTTGAAAGGAGCTGAGGGGACAAGGAATGGGATGGACAGGGAGGGCGACTAGTGATTTTTTACTGTACACCTTTGAGTAATCTCTATACTCAAGGCGGGGCTTGAACTCCCAACCCCCAGATCAAGAGTCACATGCCCCACTGAACCAGCCAGACGCCCCTGTATACCTTTTTATAGTTGATTTTTGAAGCATGTGACTCTTACCTATTAAAAAAATCTAAACAAATTAATTCCCTTGGCAAATTAAGAAACAATACATTTTAGCTCACATATCTCACTCCTTCTTTTTCCTATTTAACTCACGGGAATAGGAGACAGCTTTAGGAAACAGGAGACTAAAACTGAGTTCCTCAGAGGTAACTCAAATAAAATGTGGAAGTCAATGTGAAACTCAGGAGGTCTCCATTTTCTTTTATTTTTTAAAAGTAATTTTTGTCCTTTACAACGGGTTATCTCACACACACGTGTGCGCTTGCACACAGACGCACGCATGCGCGGATGCACACACGTGCACACACACACATACACACAGAGGACTTGAAAGGGACAGAGAAACAAGGATAGCCTCCAAACATAATTTTTTGTACAAAGTTCAAAATAGATTACATTTATGTGCTTTTCAGTCATTACACAATGTCCAGACATGATCCATTTAATGATTTATCTTCCCCAAATGGTTAAACAGTGAAGACTTTCTCTGAAAGAGTATACGTAGCTTTTACTTTAGAAGCAAAGTACTATTTCCTGCAAAAACCAACCTCAGGCATACATTTTGTGTTTATGTACATTCCTTGAGAATACTACAGTAGCAGGTGCAGAAGTTTGTTCTGTAAAAAGATCTGAAAGATGATTTTCAAGAGACTCAAGGCATTGTGCTCTCAGATAAAAATCCTAAGTCAAGGGGCGCCTGGGTGGCTCAGCTGGTTAAGTGTCCGACTCTTGATTTCGGCTCAGGTCATGATCTCACAGTTCGTGGGTTCGAGCCCCGCGTTGGGCTCTGCGCTGACAGCACGGAGCCTGCTCCGGATTCTCTTTCTCCCTCTCTGCCCCTCCCCTGCTCGCGTGCATACTCTCTCTCGCAATAAATAAATAAACTTAAAAAAAAAAAAAACCCTAAGTCAAAAGATCAGTTATTATGATAAGAACAGTTCAAACTGCATATATATGGTTAAAGATCAGAGACGCTACAAAGAAATGTAAATAGTTGTGCTTTAGGGGCTTTTTTTTTTTTTTTGGTAAAGTTGTTTTAATAAATACAAACTTAAAAAATATCTCCGTGACTGTTATAAAATAGACACGTATCAAGGATTTTGTATACTTGGCTTGGAGTTTAAAGGTGAAAAACATCTCCATATAAACCACCCGGCATCTGGTAACCCCAGACTGGGCTAGTTGCTTACAGTCAGGCAAAGGGCTAGGAAGAAATGATAAAGTGATTTTTTTCCTCCCGTTAACAGAAAGCATTATCCAGAGGTAAAGGCAGGGTGAACCAATTAACTAAACAAATGCCTACCTTCCTTTAGAATTCGTAGGCCAAATAGAGAAGTCACCCTAACTCTGAGGGTTGCAAAAACCCCCACATGCTTTGTGTCTGGACCACAACCTGTGCTGTAGTTCACCAGATGAATGAAATATGTCTGGTCTCCTGTGAGATCCTAGGATAGGATAAGCATGATCCCTCAGCACTTTATGCTTTTTCTCTTGGTGCCCTCCACACATTAACCGTGAAACTTATTTTAGAAACACCATGGCAACTGTTTATAATGAGAGGACAAGGTATCATTTACATAGGAACATTGATGTTTGTAGTTAGGAAGTGTCATTTTACATTTAAGCTGGTCAGTTTGCTCTTTCAGGCCTTTAACTGTGAAGGACATACGACCTTAATCAAAGTAAATTAGAAAAAAAGATGAGAAAATATCAGATGGTTAAAGTCTTTTGCATAATCGGTTTAGATATAAAAAGAATTTTTTCAAATAATTTCCTAGGCGTAATTCAGAGGCTTCCTTGCTGTCTGTATCATAATGTGCTAGAGTCCTTCAAATAAAATTATAGAGTAATTTAAAATATATATTATACGTTTGCAATTATACATTCGCAATTATTGTAAATCACTCAATAGTTTATAGCATGTTAATGGAGTGAAAGAGATAAAAGGCAGTCCACATTCATATTTGCAAGATAAATTTACTTCAGAAGTCAACTGAATTCCTTGCTCATGTTCTAAGTATGGCCATTGTGATAAGACCTGAAAGAAAAAAAATTGAAGAAAAGTTAAAGCCGTGCATTTTACATAATCTTCCATTCAATAAGTAATTGTTTAGGCCCCAATGAGCAAATAAAACACAGCACATGGACAGGCACTCTACCAAGAATTCAAAGTCAGTGTGAACAGTTGATATTATACAGAAGAAATCCAATTTATAGCAATGGGCAGTCACTGGACAGATTTAATTAAATCACTAATGTCTGGCCATAGCTAATTTTTTAACCATCAAAAATACCTCCCGCTTTATCCAGTCACATCAGCCACAATAGCAGACACGGCATTTTCCAGTATCAGTAAAGCCCGCCAACTTCATCGACAAACACATTCCGAGCCCATCCCGGGGCTCTAGGACCACAAAGAGACAGAAGCATAGTATTCCTGTTTGGCCTGTCTCTTTTGAAGAGACTCCATACGTAAAACCATAAAAATGCAATAACGGAAGAATATGCTCAGTCCTAAATAAGTGGCATAAGGAAAAAAAGTGAGTGATAAAGTACAGAGAAGGAGAAGAATTGCGTAGGACCAGGGCAGTCAGAAAAGGTGCCCCAAAAGGTAAAGCTGAAATAAGCCCGAAAGACTGACAGGAATGATAAAGGAGAATGCGACCGGCGGGCATTTCAGGTGAGGGAAGATGGCAAGAGCGAGCCCAGGGAGGTTGAGCGGACTCTCAGAATGAGCTTTTCGGGGAATCAATAAATAGTCCAACAGGCTCCGATCCAGGATTTATCCAGGGAATCAGCTAGACAAGATTAGCTCAGAGAAGTCACAGAGTGTGGAGAGCCTTAGATGCCAAACTGTGGACTCCTACTTCTTCCTATGGACTTGGGGAACCACTGAAGGCTCCTCAGTAGGGAGTGGTGGCCGTAAAACCAGACCAGAAGGGAAATCGGTCTAACAGCAATGTGATGGAGCATTTGGGAGAAAATAAAGGGCAAGGGTGTGTGTGTGGGGGGGGGGGAGGAATAGGAAGAGAAGGGACACAGACAGAAGGTAGGGTGTCATATTTAGAAGATAATTTTTCAATTAAAAAAAAAGAGACAAGGGGGCGTCTGGGTGACTCAGTCGGCTGAGCGTCCATCCGACTCTTGATTTCATCTCAGGTCACGATCCCAGGGCTGTAGGATCGAGCCCCGCACCGGGTTCCATGCTGAGCATGGAGTCTGCTTGGGATTCTCTCTCTCTCCCCCTGCCCTACCCGCTGCTCACCTGTGCTCTCTAAAAAAAATTTTTTTTAATTAAAAAAAAAAAAAGAAGAGCATTCCAAGGAATACTGAAAGAATACTGAAGACTTGGCGTCTCAGAAGAGGTGCCAGGAGACTACGAAGACAGGGTCTGTCATCACCAGAACCCTGATCCCCGACACATGGCAGGTACCGAGTAACTGTTCGGTTAAGGTAATTGTAAGATTTCAAGCTAGGATGGCTGAAAGAATAATTTAACAGGAAATATGGGAACGGGCTTAAAGAGAAAGGCTCACGAGGTTCGACAAGGCTGCAGTGTTCACCTAGGTCACCGTATGCACTACGTCGAGGTGATTCCCTACAATCAATTCCTAGAAGTAGAAATGCTGGATCGTGGAATACATGCATTTTACATCTTTTACGTGTCTTATACCATTGAAAGTCAGCAAAATGAAGATAACTGAATACAGTATTAGGTGCTAGATCAATAGGTTACAAAGAACTAATTGTAGGGGCACCTGGCTGGCTCAGTCACAAGAGCGGGCGACTCCTGATCTTGGGGTCATGAGTTCGAGCCCCACGTTGGGTGTAGAGATTACTTAAATAAATGACCTTCAAAAAAAAAAGAACTCAGCAAAAGCCAAAAATTAAATCCTAAAGTGCACGTTACCTCAACACCTCAACACATGCTTTTGAAGCAATCTTACCTGTTTTTCTAAAAAAAAAAAAAAAAAAAAAAATTAAACAGGTGTCAGCACCACCACCACCTCTGAGCCCACACATAGGACCCAAATGCATCCTCCAAACACTTACCTAAGATATAAGCAGCCACTAATTTTTGATTCACACTTAAGTGGAGGTAGAGAGGCACCAGCGATTCCACATCCCCCAGCGTAGGAAGCATCAAAGCCGCAATGCACACCACTCCCAGGAAGACAGTCAGTAAACTAGGTCCTGAAGAGACCGTTCTGTTTTCTGTAAAAAGACAAAAATCCCCGAGCCTGCTTGTTTGAAAAGGACTTAAGACCAAAGTTGGTTCACATAAACGGCCCACCACTCACCAGGATTCTGGTTCTGTCTGACTTCTCTCTTTCCCCAACATTTCCATTCCATGGGGACCTATCTGCTGGACTTATCTGGAAGCCCATAACTGCTGGGCCATTACAGAATAGAGTGGTGAAGTGGCTATTATGAGGTAGCGAGCTCCTGCCGAAAGGTCACCATTCTTACCCCGCCCCCAACCTCACCCTCATCAGTTTCACCCCAATGTATTTCTTGTGTCTACTCCATTTTGGAGCGCACTGCCTTCTGAGAGCATCTTAGGTAGGTCTCCAGACAAGTGTGGTCCTAATAACTGTAGCATCCTGCTACCGTTTTTGAAAATGTTTAAAGCAGCAGAAAGGCACTACTTGAGTGTTTTAAAGCTACCCGTGAAGATTCTTGTCCTCTGCTCTACCCCATTTACAGCCAAGAAGAAAGCAAAAGCAGTATCTGGCAAGTATCCCGCTAAATGAAATAAACCAGTCACAGACAGAAGGACAAATACTGCATGATTCCACTCACGTGAAGTGTCTAAAAGAGCCGAACTCAGAATCGGAGAGTAGGACGGTGGTTGCCAGGGACTGGGGGGGGGGTGTGTTTAAAATGGGAGATGCTAATCATGGGCATAAAGTAAAATGAGTAAGTTCTAGAGATCTGCCGTACAACATTGTGCCTATAGTTAACGCTACTGTATCGTGCACTTAAAAACGTGTGAGTAGGGCAGATCCTGTGTTAAGTGTTCTTACCACGATCAAATAAAATTAAAAAAAAAAAAAAACAAACAAACACGATCAGGCCTGCTATTCGACAGTTCTGGCTGTATGTGTACAATATTCATGGCCATATTTTTAAGAAACCCAGTAACAGTACATTCTGTCATCTAGCTTTTCGCACCCCCCTTCTTTCATTAAAAGGAATAGCCAACAGCAACACAATCTGGTGTTTTATTAATGAAATAACGCTGCTCATTTTATTATTAAATGCAGCTTTTCTAAATTATTAACACCTTAGCTGTTGCATGAAGTTTAATGGAGCCTTGCCAAAGCCACACAGGTGAAAACAAATTCAGATTTTGTAGTGATTACTGCTTGAGATGAAACCATAGCATAAATACCGAAAAACAAGTCTTATGTTAGTTAATAAATGAAATATCTTTATATCTGCTGCAGAGATAGGCTTTCAAGGAAAACATTTGTTTGTGAAAACTACACTGCTGGCTACAAACCCACAATAAAGATCATCTCAAGGAACTTTTAGTATTTAGAAAAATTCCAAAGACATTTGCATAGATGCTTGAAATCTTTCAAAAGGGAAATTGCTTTTTTGCTGAAACTACAAGGTTGTTGGCAAAGGTTTTACAGAGATGGAGAAAACAGTTTCCTGACCGGTCCCATCCCCCCAGAGGGAACACGGTTAAGGTTTGATATAGATCCTTTTGGATTTTATAAATACCCACATAAACATGTAAAAACTTTTTTTTAACATAAATGAGACCATAATATACACAGTGTTCTATAACTGCTTTTTCCTCTCAGAAATATATTTGAGCCTCTTAGTAGGTCAATGTATAACCATCTATCATTCTATCAGATCCTTGTAAATAAATGCCTGCCTGGCATCCCATCTCATGGACGCTCATAATTTAATCAATCCCCAATCGATGGACTTTTAGGTCATTTTCAGTCTTTCACTGTTACAAACAGTAATGACGACTGTAATTTTCTTAAGCCAGAGGGCACGGACTCAAACACTGCATAGACAGGGCAGTTCATTAGTAATATCATTAAGACAGACTCACTAAGGTTCAGCTGCATCTTTTCAAAACATCTTCCTAATAAACCTGGGCTGTGGTCGTTTGTAAAAGTATGCTTTGTGGGTTTCTCTTAAATTTCTGTTAAATGAAAAAAACGTACGTATGAGTGTATTCACGCACATAGACGAGGTCTGGAAAGTAACACGGAACACTTGCATAAGCAGATCTGTGAAGTGTGTGGGACTGTAGGTGCTGTCTTCCTTTTTGAATTTGTTACTGCTATGTCTTTTCTAGTACAATCAACTCGAGAAGACATTTCTCATTTTTACTGCCTTTCAATACATTTATAAAACCCAAATCGCTCATGATCTAGCCTTTGACCATTTTCTGGCTGGTTCGCGGAGGCTCACAACGTTGTTGCCCTTGTAATATGTCTAATAAACATCTTTCTGAGCCAAGGATGTGCAAAATAAGGACAGTTCAAAACCTCCCCCCAAACAACCTCGATTCGTTTCAACATTTCGGCTTAGAGAAACTCAATGAAAAAGTGTAGAAGTCTACATACTGGAAACCAGACATAATTTACTATGAATTTAATAAACAGGAGAAGCGACAAATACTACTTTGTCAACACAGACTCCATCAGTCACCCTTACACTCTACTAGAGAAGAAAACTTTACTTGGTTTCCTGCCACATTAGGAGCATTGGGGTAACTACTCGCTAACTGGACAGCTCGGTCAGGACTTCATGTGGGGCTCTACTGCGGTATCCCCTTTGCTCTGAAGACTGGCGAGAGCCATGGAAACCTTGTAAGACAAAGAAAACCAAGCCAGCAGGCCCTGCCAGATGAGAAGTCCAGGCCTCCTAGCGAAGGCCACGTACGCACTTCCTGTGTAACTACCCTGTGCCGGGCACTGTGCTAGGTGCCGAGGACATGACGGTCAATGAGACAAGTAAGGTGCTTGCCTTCCTTCAGCTTCCCGACATGGCTGGCTTAGAGAGGTTTTTTTGTTTTGTTTTCAAAACAGAAATCACCTCATTCATTTACCTATTTTGATTTCACAATTAGAAGAATTTCCTAATACACTTCAGATACCAAAGGATCATTATCAAAGTAAAATAAGAATAAAATGCTCAATTAGTACACGCTGTAATTACTTAACCTTTTAGGATGATTTTCACCAGAACTGTAATAAATTTTAAACTAAAGGAAATATCTATCTATCGATAGACAGACAGATAGATAGATAGATAGATAGATAAAACTGAACTTTTAACCCTTATGTTTTTTGGCTATCAAACTGGTCTGTTGGGGACCTGGGTGGCTCAGTCGGTTGAGCATCTGACTTCGGCTCAGGTCATGATCTCACGGTTTGTGAGTTCAAGCCTCGTGTCGGGCTCTGTGTTGACAGCTCAGAGCCTGGAGCCTGCTTTGCATTCCGTGCCTCCCTCTCTCTCTGCCCCTCCTCTGCTTGCGCTCTGGTCTTTCTCTCTCCCCAAAAAATAAATAAACACCAAAAAAAAAAAGTTTTTTAATAAAATAAACTGGTCTGTTAAAAACAGAAATGAGCCAATTATGCATTTATGAATGTAACATCAAAAACCAAATACCCATTATATGACTCTTCTTATTCTACAGAAGGCATTTTACAGGGGGAATCTTGCATTTCATAAATATTTATAAGTCAACTTCGCAATACTGATCGGAGATCAAAGCGACATTTACCAGAGGTTCTCTTTCAGCTTCAAAAGCTGAAAATCTGGTCCTGTCCGTCCATGACAGTTGCTGAGAAGAAAGCAATCTACTGGCTGCTACCTAGTCCCTGGTCTTGGTACAGCAGAAAATCTGGGCACTGCCTGCATGGACAGAGAAGACTCTTGCCTACAGTAAATCAAAGAGGCATTACTCCCTGTGGTATCCAAATAAACACTCTAGGATGAACAAACTGATAGGGATCTGTGAATTAATGTAATGACAAGCAGATTTGTTTTTAATTCCTCATAGATAATGTTGCAATTTCAAGGACAGCTGCTATCACATTCATCTATCACTATCAAAAAGTTCCCATGTTTTTCTATGGAAAATTTTATCTTCCTCCTCTTATAATAGGGTTGGAAGAAGATAATGAGAAGTTAAGAGGGAGGAGGACTGATGTCCAAAGAGTTGAATATGAGGATAGTGTCAATGTTGAAAGAATATATCGTAACGCTTCTGAATATCTAAGCTGGAAGGAAATGAGGAATGGAGAGGGATTCAATTAATAGCCCACAGGGGATATTATAATCTACTTAGTTTAATTAACTTCAACTTTAATGAGATTTTTTTTTTCAAAATAATATGAACGGTGCACCAAGCTTGGCCTATTGCCAAACACAATCTCTCTCCTTCTTCGAACTAATTAAATGAGAAAGGATACGGGAAAGTCACAGAAACAAAAGTATATAACTGCCAAATTGCGCTAGCCCCATCGAGCGCGGTAGCTGCATTCTCAGGCCACACACATGTAAAAGGCCATGGCAACCCTGTCCTGACGGCCTCGGCTGCTGCCGAGACGCTTTCTCCCTGTTTCAAGGCTAGCTCGAGGCCTCTTGCTTGACGTTAGGGTACCAGATCTCTAAGTTCGGTTTGGAAGTAGTTCATTAGGTTTAAGGGGGCAGATCATTTTTCTAGTAATGATTCTTAGCTCCCTGTTTTCAAGTTAGACATGCATAAGACCTCCAAAGGGCTTTCAAAGCAAACCAAGACTACCTGGTTGAAAGGACTGCTCAAAAAATAAACTTTCAGTTAAATGTTCCTTTATCCTTTTTTCCTCTTCTTCCTTTTGTTGTTCTTTTGCGGACGGGAGAAGAGTAGCCACAACCTCTTTCCTTCCTAAAGCCTTCCTCTGGCTTTGCTCGGAAACTTGGAGACGGAATTTGTCCGTTACACCATAGTGACAGGATCGAACGTCTCTATGACGAATCACACTGAAAACATTAAAAAATAAATGCTGTTTAGGTTTCTGGGGGCCTGTCAAATGGAATTCAGCCAGAGATTGCATACAAGAGAACATTAACTCACTTATACCCAAATACTCAAATACAGAAATTGGCTAATGATGTTAAAACAAAATCACAGCATAGACCAAAAGGAAATGGGTGGTTCTAAAATACTCGATGAAAACACAGGGCGCCTGGGTGGCTCAGTCGGTTAAGGGTCCAACTCTGGATTTTGGCTCAGGTCATGATCTCACAGTTCATGAGACTGAGCCCTGTGTCGGGCTCTGTGCGCTGACTGCGCAGAGCCTGCTTGGGATTCTCTCTCTCCCTCTCTCTCTGCCCCTCCCCCGCTCATGCTGTGCAATCTCTCACTCTCTCAAAATGAATAAACTTAAAAAAAATGTTTTAATAAAATCTCTGATGAGAACACATACTCTGCAACATAGAATAAAACTCTTAAGTGGGGTGCCTGGGTGGCTCAGTTGGTTAAGCATCGGTCTCTTGATTTTGGCTCAGGTCGTGACCTCACAGTTTGTGAGTTCGAGCCCCGTATCCGGCTCTGCGCGGAAAAGGCTGCTTGAGATTAGCTCTCTCCCTTCTCTCTGCCCCCACCCCACTTGCTCGCTCTCTCTCTCAAAATAAATAAGTAAATGTAAAAAATGTTTTTCAAGTCTGAAGTAAAAGAAAACATAGGTAAAGAAAATTCCTTTTAGCAATGGCATTTTTTCCCCCTTGATATCTGTGGGCAGCAAAAGTTACTAAATAGGACATATGTAAGATGGTTTCTTCCTCACAAAAGTCTCATCGACTTCTACTGACACTTATCATTTACGTAACAAGCCTCACCTAGACTCAGAATTGCAAGTCTATGCACACAGGTAAAAACAAGCAATTGAATAAGTAAATAACCCAGTCTGACCACTGTCAACCAGAAGGCTGACAACGCACTTCTGTGTTCCTCTGAAAAGAGTCTAAAGCACTTCAATTTTTATGAGAGTTATCTGCAATTCCATTTATTTTGCTTCGTTGTTAATAGAGAACACAAACCGATTAGGTCAAAGATAACACATTTATTTGGCAAGAGACCACATTTCTTTGGAGTAGTCCTTTGCTTATTGTGTACTGAATGAAAATCAAAAGAAACCTGTGAAAACACGTCCTCTAAAGATATATCATCTTACGGACAGGAGAGGATGAAAATGTGTTCGGACAAAAAACACGTGTGCTTCTCATTCTCATGGAAGATTTAAACAAATATGGTTTACTCGGTAGCTTAAATTAAGAGCTGGTCAATGGCGGGGCGCCTGGGTGGCTCAGTCGGTTGAGCGTCCGACTTCGGCTCAGGTCACCATCTCGTGGTTCACGAGTTCGAGCCCCGCGTCGGGCTCTGGGCCGACAGCTCAGAGCCTGGAGCCTGCTTCGGATTCTGTGTCTCCCCCTCTCTCTGCCCCTCCCCCGCTCATGCTCTGTCTCTCTCTCCCTCTCTGTCAAAAATAAATAAAACATTAAAAAAATTTTTTTTAAAAAGAGCTGGTCAATGGATCCATCTGGTCACCACTGGCTCCGAAGTGAAAATTAAATATGAACAGCTTGAACAAATAATCATTTATCTGACACCCTAAGACGAAATTATCTGGAAGAGCTCAGATAACCTTTTACAGATGAGCAGTCACACACTTCCTTCCTGTGTGTATAGATTAACTTCCAGGCTTATTAGCTGAATCATTTCAGATGAACTCACATTACCATCGTTCTGTGAACGTAGTGTTATTCGTTTCCCAAATGCCGCTATATTAGGATGTTCCGAAGAAAGCTAAATTCCCTATCACAGCTAGAGAAATTTAAAAGAATACGTCAGAAGTTTACCTTCATAAATGACCCTGCTCTGACTAAAAGCACAACGATGAGGAAATGTTCGTGGAAGTATTAACACACATATCAGCTCCAACACCATGAAATACTATTAAGTATTTGGTCAACCCGTTTGGAATCTTAGGGACTTCTTAAGAATTTTGAGACTAAAACTTCCAGCAGAAATTCAAAATATATCAAATGCCTATGCGGGAACGGCTTCAGGACGAGAGCCTTTTCAAGTTAAACACATAAATATGAACACACTTAAAACATGTTACCAGGAAGTGATTTCGACTTACATATCCACACAACACTGAGGCTTTACTGCACCTGCAGCATCGACGACAACATACTTATTTGGAGTAGTACACAAAACTGAAAGAAAAAGTCACAATGGCCATTAGTGTTTTTTAAAAATTAGTTTCTACAAGTAAAAAATTAGTAGGGACTAGTTAAAACTCCATGAAATAGACCTGGGAGACTCACCTTTGAACTTTAAGGCAAACTCATAGGGATTATACAGAGTCAACACTTGCTTATGTGTTGACTGGTCATCTGCATAAAATATTAGCTCCGTGGGAAACACAAAAACAGGAAGATTTCCTTCCACTAACTCTGGCTGTCTTTTTTGTTGATGCATTGGCACTGAATCCCCCTTGCTGCAGCTTCTGTTTTTACAGTCTCAAATCTATTTTGGACTTTTCTTAAGTCAGTTAGTTAAAAACTCCAAAGCATTTTGGCAATCTAGAAAGAGAAGAAGAGAGAAGGAAATCGAATGATGCCTGTTTTCATTTGTTGTCCCTCCACAAAAAAGCATGTTCAGCTTGCATTAAAATAGGTCCCCAAATCATTTTAAAGACACCGTTTGACTTTTCCTCTTGGCCTACTTATACGGTCAGTACCAAACTATGCAAAGAAATTTACACACCCTCCTTCACATTCAAGATTTCAACCTATGATAAATTACATAAATGCTAGGATAAAGAAGTGTTTCTACCTCAGATTAATCACCCTCTTTCAAAGAGGTGCGATCACGGACAGCACTCTTTTAAAACCTCGGATTTCTTAAGAAGTGGAATAAATCGGGGGCGCCTGAGTGGCTCGGTCGGTTGAGCATCCGACCCTGGATTTTGGCTCAGGTCACGATCCCAGGGTTGTGGGACTGAACCCCCGTGTCAGGCTCCACGCTCGGCATGGAGCCTGTCTGAAATTCTCCCTCCCTCTCTCTCTCTCTCTCTCTCTCTCTTTTTCTCCCTCTGTCTGCCCCTCCCCCGCTCGCACTCCCTCTTAAATAAACAAACTTCTCTAAAAAAGAATAAATCAAGTATTGTCACACCTGACTTTATGTGAGCTAACCAGACTTCTTAAAGACTAAAAAGTATAAAACAAAGGAAGTTTCCGTGATTTGTGGGAGAAAAACATGAGACTTACTTTCACACTCATTTCAACCATGCTTTAGTTAGTGCTTTCTGGCCGCATGGGTGGAAGAGTTCTTTTCATCTTTTTTCTACCGAAAACCCAAGACAAGCAAAAATGTCTTGAAAGGAAGCCGAATATCCAGACTTGTTAAGGAGTCCTTGGGAGTCTTCTATGAAAATTCAAAGTCAGTAAATAGGCTGTGGCATGCAAGTGGCACTGTGCCTCCCCTCCTACGTCAAGTACACAGGCTTCGTGAGAACTATTTGCTTCCAACCTAGAGACCTTTTGGATTCCTTCTGGGGTTCTCGAGTATGTTCTGAATAGTTGTGGCTGGCAGAAGTCTGACGGTCTGGTGTGTGTGATGTTTCTGTGTTTGTTTCTCGGGCTAATTTTAATCAACAGCGTTCCGATTTAGCTACCATCCTAAGAATGTGGCTTTTGAAAATGCAGAAGCTGGAACGACGCGATCACAGGAAATGTCTGATTTTTCACTCGGTAGAGCATACCTTTAAAATAGGCCATACACCACTTAATACTTTGCGTTCAGGTTCCCACGCAGTCAAAGAGAAATAGAACAGAAGATTAAGCTGTTTGGTTTTACCAGCTATCAGGGGCCTGTGTGCTGATTCTGCCTGAGGCCTTTCTAACTTTCATCAAGGAAGATACTGTGTAATCACGGATACACGTTTTTATTCTTTCCTTTCAGTTGAACACCTGTTATAAGCCAGCAACTATGTCAGGGGCTGTGCAGAGATACACAGGCGGCCCTGACCTCAAAAGACTCGAGTCTAACTGATGGAACAATATTTAATCTACCCCTGTCATGAGGCATACCACTCTATATAAAAGTGCTAGGCATTTACAAGACTACCTGAGTTAGTCTTCCTGGAAGAGGGGCCAAGGGACGACATTTGAGGTAGTTCCTAAAGAAAAAAAAGACATATACTTCTGTGTCTGGGGGGAGGGTGGGGGCCACAGGTAGGAAAGGCTCTCTGACCGAGGGAACGGCCTATGCCAAGTCGCAGAAATGCGGAGGTGAGGGACAACATTGGGAAGGTCATAATCTCCAAGCTTTCCCGGATCATCATTTGACTTATCCTTATCCTTTGTGGCACACATGTAGCTCATGACAGCTGTGGGGTGGTTTGGGGTTTGGGGTTTTTTTGACCAAGCTGAAAGGGCCTATTGACATTTCTATTAGTAATAACATTTAATATGTGTATAATTCATCACAGATTACAAACTTGTTATTAATTACACATACTGAATTAATTAAGACATGCAACGCTTTTAGCACTTACTGTAGGCCAGGCAATGTTCTAAGTGTTTGCTGGGGTTATTAAATGAGGAAGAGACTAGACAGAGACAATAAAGTCAGCAGGCCTCCTGCCCTCAGCCCGGCGTCTCCACGCTACCAAACTGTCCGTTGTCATACAATAAAAGTAAGATCATTCTGAGGAACATCTGGTGAAATCATTCTAATTTTGAGTTTTTATTTGCCACGACTTTCCGTCTTTTCTTTCACGACTTTTCTGTCTGCTAAGAGCCATACACATTTCTATTTGGACAATGTGCTCTCAGAAGTCTGGCATATTGTTTTTGACAGAAAATAATTAGCTCTATTACTTGCTTCGTAAGCTTGGCTATTAGAAACAGAACAAACAAGTTTGCCCTCACTAAATGGTATTCAACATCTCATTCTGAAACTATGTTAGGATGAGAATTTCGCTGAGGGTAAAAGGTGGGATGGCCTCTGATTTATGGAAAATAGGTTAGTCGATAAATGTTGGTAAAACCAGGAATCCAACTAGGGGGAGGAAAATAGTCGAATTTCTTCCTAACACCTTGGAAAATTCTAAAATTTTATTAGGGTAAATTCCAAATGGATCCAAGTTTGAAATGTAGAGAAATAAAACCATAAAACACCAGAAACCATGGGTCATTTTTTTTATATAATCTGAGGCTTTCTAACAACCAGAAACCAAAATATATTGATAAATTCAACTATATAAAAACTCTTAAAACACTGCAAGACAAGAAAACTTTTAAGCAAAGCCAAAAGAACATTTTCAATCACAGGCCATGTCTAACTCCCCTACTGTATGTAGAGGAAATATAAAGCACTATGAAAAAGCACTCTATGAAAATGAGCAAATGCTACAATATTTTATAGAAACTGACATACTGGGTGCTGGGTGGCTCAGTCAGTTAAGCATCTGACTCTTGATTTCGGCTCAGGTCCCGATCTCACGATCCCCGATGCGGGGCTCGATCCCACGCTGCTGGCAGCGCAGAGCCTGCTTGGGATCCTCTCTCCCTCTCTCTGCCCCTCCCCTGCTCGTGCGTACATGCTCTCTCGCTCTTTCTTTCAAAATAAATAAATAAACATTTAAAAAATATTTTTTAAAAAGTTTGATAGCACATGGTGGAAGCAACCAGGCACGCTCTTAACCTTGCTGACAGGGCTATAAACTGGCTCACTGACTATAGCTGGTAAGAAATGAACGCACATGTCCTTGGTGCTAGAGACTCTGCTTCTAGGAATTTATCCACCATCAATATTCCTCTTGTGTGAAATTATGCATGTGGAGGTTTTTTAATCCTCAGTACTGAGGATTAAATAATTTATGTGAAGCACACAGAACAAAGCCCAACACTCAATAAGGGCTAGCTGTCGTCAATAGTAAAAGACTGGAAACAGCCCAACTGTCCCTTAATAGGGGAGTCATAACATAAAGTATGATACAGCCAATCATTGGGATACGAGGCGCCTGTCAAGAAGAGGCAGCTCTTGGGGCGCCTGGGTGGCTCAGTCGGTTAAGTGTCCAACGTCGGCTCAGGTCGTGATCTCACGGTCCCTGAGTTCGATCGAGCCCCACGTCAGGTTCTGTGCTGACAGCCCGGAGCCCGCTTCGGATTCTGCGTCTCCCTCTCTCTCTGCCCCTCCCCTGCTCGCGCTCTGTCTCTCAAAAATATATAAACGTGAAAAAAACTTTTTAAAAAAAGAGGAGAAAGCTCTTTGTGTAGTGTGGATATGGACTGATCTTCAAGGGTAGCGTTAGGTGGGGAAAGCAAGGCACGATGCGGAGTATAGAGTATGCTGCCGCTTGTGCGGTAGAGGGACATTTCCTGGCCGTGGGTCAAGTATCTGTGGAAGGATAGCCAGGGCGGCCCCTGGAGAGACAAACTGAGTGGCTGGGGATAGGGTTGGAGGGGAGGTTTCTCTGGATCACTTTTTGTACCTTTTGAATTCTGAACCCTTGAATACCTATTCAAAAGTTTACAACAAAAATTTGAGGGGGCGCCTGGGTGGCTCAGTCGGTTAAGCATCCGACTCTTGATTTCAGCTCAGGTCATGATCCCAGGGTTGTGGGGCTGAGCCCCACATCAGGCTGTGCACTGAGCATGGAACCTGCCTGAGAGTCATTCATTCTCATTCTCCTTCTCTCTGTCTGTCTCTCTCTCTCTCTCTGTCTGTCTGTCTGTCTCTCTCTCTCTCTCTCTCGCGCGGTCCCTTCCTCCCTCCGCCCTGAGTGTGCTCACTCTCTCCCTAAAATAAAAAATAAAGAAAAGAAAATTAGATTAAGTTATATTAAATTAAATGAAAACTCGCATTAAACAACCACTCTACCAGGGCCTAATTCGGAAAAGGTGCCAGTGTTGAAACTCAAGAAGGAATTTAGAAACAATGTGTGACAAATCTCCATTAATTGCATTTTCCAATTCATGATCCTTTAATAACACTGAAAGCCCTCAACTGTTAAATACAACGACTGCAATTCTTTAAAATAATTTTGTTTTATTTTTTTTAATGTTTATTTTTTGACAGAGACAGAGCATGAGCGGGGGAGGGGCAGAGAGAGAGGGAGACACAGAATCTGAAACAGGCTCCAGGCGCCGAGCTGTCAGCACAGAGCCCGACGCGGGGCTCGAACTCACAGACGGCGAGATCATGACCTGAGCCGAAGTCGGACGCTCAACCGACTGAGCCATCCAGGCGCCCCTAAAATGATTGTATATGCAACAGAAACACATCACAGTGAGAAAAACAAAGGTCTAAGATGGGTGGCAACCTGAGGAAAACGTGCAACGTTCTGTTACACAGGAGTAGGACACGCTTTATAAATCTGACTGGGAAGTCAGAGTTAACCACACAGAACAAGCACTAAACTCTTGCTTCTAACCCTAGGGGGAGGTTCACTGGCATACGTCGGAGTGCAAGTTTTGCTAGCTCTCCATAATGGCTCAGAATTCTTATCCTTCTCATTTCGAAGCTTTCTCTCTACGAGTTGGATACGTACACCTTTTCCCATGAATTATGAATAGGCTGTCCATCCCCCAGTCACCATTAAAGAAAGAAGTGTTTCGTCGGCTTTAGCACTTTATTATTTCTTTTTTGTAGCCCCGTTCCCATTTCGCACGTACCTTGGCTGAGATGTAAATTGCCTCTCGAACTCCAACCAATGGAAACCGGAGAGGAATTAGCACCAGGTCACCAAGGGCAACGTTAGAGCCTTTGCCAACAAACATAATGAAGCCTAACACCTGCCTCTAACTGATGGTTTTCCAGAGACTAACGCTTTCTCTTTGCTTCTGTCCATATCGCAAAATGATAAAGTGCAAAAATTCTGGGGGAGAGATGATATACTAAAGCCGGTAAAGCCTCACTACAGATCGGTTGAGGAGGTCGCTTTCCCCAAATCAAAGACACACCAAGTCAAAGAATGTTAGCTCTCAGCCCTTCTCATTTGACCCAAGAGGAGAGCACGCCCAGGAGAGTTAAGGGACTTACCCGAGGTTGCACAGGGTACTGGTGGCGAATCTCTGGTCTCCAGACCCACACTTCCCTGTACAGTAACCATCTCCTCTGGGTCTCATTCCCAAAGTCCTGCCTCCGGTGCGCTCCCTGTCACATGTGCCCTCATCTCTACAAAATCTCCCTGCTTTTCCAGGAGAGAAGAGCTCTCAAAAGGAGGATCCCAAATTCAAGTCCTGATGTGTGTGTGTTTCCTTTTCAGTTTTACAAAGAAACCGAGAGCCGATTTCACTTACTAAGTTGAGCACGCTTTCTGTTCCGGGTTATGAAAGAATAGTTACGGCTGTCAGTAGCTATTCACTAGGGCATGGGTACCCAAGGTTTATTTTATTCTTCCTCTCTGGACACCAGAAACGTTCTGCATTCTTCAAAGCCTACTTCAGATTTCCCCTTTGTGGTCTCCCCTCTACGTCCCTGATCTATACAGATCTCACTGATTTTGTCACGTGATCTTTTACTGTACTTACTGTATTCGTGGCATATCCTGACATTGGCTTTGTGTGGATTACTTCTGACGGCCCAGGCTTGAAGCATAATGCCATATTGTGTTTCTGTGGGGTTTTTGTCGGCTTGGGTTTGGGGGCATCCTACACGGACCCAACCTCGGGCACTTAGCAGCTTTGCCTACGGGCGTCTACTGATAACAGTCTCTCCCATCAAGGAACATTCCTGTACCTCACAGCTGAGCGCACTTTGTCCATAAAAGACAGGGAAAGGATCCCAGTTAAGGGAGCAGTAAATCTATGGTGGCTGCTTGCCAGGGGTTCAGGTGAGAGAACAGAGAACACGCGCTCCCAGCTGTCTCTCCCCACACCTCCCGCCCGCTCTCCTGCCCCTCTCCCTTGTCATCAGCCCTGGCTCCTCAGTGGCCGCCTAGGTTCCCGAAGAGCCCCAGCCTTACGGGGAGACAGTGCAGCTGGCAGCTGGCGATGCAGGAACAGCCTTGTCCTTTTCCTCTGTACAAAGGCACAGGGATACAACCATGAATGAAAATCTGAAAGAAAATCCGATGCCTGTACACCACCTTGTGACCAGTTTGTAAACTACTCTCTCTCTCCCTCCCTCTCTGTCTCTGTCTCTGTCTCTCTCTCTCTCTCTCTCACACACACACACACACACACACACACACTCACACAAAAGTCTAAACACATAAAGTCCTCACACACTCTCCACTATCAGTCCAGGGAGACCGGCACCCCCCACAGTGTGATTTTTTTTTTTTTCTGTTTTCCTCCCTTTCGATTGACCAGAAGGAAAAGAGAAGACTCGGAGAGAAGTGGGAATTTCCAAACCTTTGCCCACTACAGGCTCAAAATGGAGATTGCAAACAGAAACCACTTTAAAGGCATAGTGTCATTTGCACCCGCCCTTTCTGGGGGGACACGGGAGGCTGTGAGAAAATCAAATGGAGTAAGTGGCCCTTGGGGATTCTTGTACAGAAAGTGGGTTGAGGTTTGAAACGGTTGAGGATAACCTGAAGCAGACTTCCCCAGAAACAAGTGAAGTGACCCGTCTGCTTGGCTCCAGTGTACCGGCTACGGACCCCCTCTCTCCGGCTCTCGTGTTTACTCTGATCAGGGTTCGGGCTCCACCCCTGGGCCCGCTCCCTTTTATCTGGGCACAGGAACTATCTCCTTCTGCCATATTTGGTGCAGGCCTGCCAGTGGCCAGCTAAATACTAAACAGTTAAGAGCGGTGAGTTCTTTTGCTCTAGTCTCGCCAGTGTTAAAACCGCTTCTTCCTTCCCATTTCATCGACTCGGCTCTCTTCCTCTTTAAATTTCCAGTACTGTCTGTTAGGACTTTTAAGGGCTGGGACATTCCTGAAGTCAGGTGTTTCACAGGCACTGTTCTGCTGTTCACTATAGGTTAAACGGTTCATTGTACAAGTATTAGGCTATTTGGTTTTTACACATTTTCTAGGTTTTCCACGTACTTTGAGGTCTTACCGAAGTAAAAGACTTCACAGCAGTCTATACACTGTAAAAGCTGAGTAGTGTATGTTTTAAGATTAAAAAAAAATAATAAAGATGCCCTCCAGTAGCATCTTTTTAAAAATATTTTTCTTGGGGCGCCTGAGTGGCGCAGTCGGTTGAGCGTCCGACTTCAGCCGGGTCACGATCTCGCGGTCCGTGAGTTCGAGCCCCGCGTCAGGCTCTGGGCTGATGGCTCGGAGCCTGGAGCCTGTTTCCGATTCTGTGTCTCCCTCTCTCTCTGCCCCTCCCCCGTTCATGCTCTGTCTCTCTCTGTCCCCAAAATAAATAAAAAACGTTGGAAAAAAAAATTAAAAAAAAAAATATTTTTCTTAGGGGCGCCTGGGTGGCTCAGTCAGTTGAGCGTCCAACTTCAGCTCAGGTCATGGTCTCGTGGTTCGCGAGTTCAAGCCCCGCATGGGGCTCGCTGCTGTCGGCCAAGACCCCACTTCAGATCCCCTGTCCCCCCACCCCTGCCCCTCCCCTGCTCACGCTCTCTCGAAAATGAATACACATTTTTTTAAAGAAACACATTTTTCTTAAACTAGTTATTTCCAACCTTTGTTTTACAAGATCTCAAGATCTTCCGTTATTTCGAGATGTATGTGCAATTCTCCAAGCGAAATCCCTATGAATCCACATTAATTACTTCGTTATATGAAATACCTATGTTGCTACCTACGGCACTCTCCAACGTTTTAGAGTCACAAAGTCATTCGGGGACCATTAACTGAGCACTTATTACACGCTAGGCACCGTGCTAGGGAAGGTGGAGCAAGGATGGAAACATGGTCTCCGCCCTCGAAAAACTCCGTCTAGCACAAAACCCAGATATACATAGTAATTAGGGTATCATGTGACCGCGTTAAAATGCCGGTGGATTAAAAAGCTCTAGGGGCCCAAAGAAAGTGACGGTGTGCCTTAAATAGGAGTTTGCAGTGGGAGTGGAGAGGGGGGTGAGTTCCCGGAAGAACATGTGTCGAAGCCCGAAAGGGACTCTTAAGATGAAGCTCTGGCACTGCGTGTGGTTAAAAAATAGCATGTATGGGGGAGTGGCAAGGGATGGTGAAAAATCCTGTAAGCCACGTTCGGGGGTGTAGACTTGATCCTGGATGCCCGTGGTTGTCAACATGTGGTACTGGACCGGCAGCAGCTTCACCCGGGATCTCGTTAACAAGGCCAATTCTTGGGTCCCAAGCTAGACCTACTGACCCAGAAGCTCTGGAGGTGGGGCCCGGTCACCTGCGCTTTCACAGGCCCTCCGGATGAGGCTGACGCAGGCTGCGCTTGGAGAACCACGCTGCAGGCGATGAGAAGATGCTCTGACGGGTTTGGAGCGGATAACTGCCTGGATAAGATCTCAAGCAGGAGCACCGGTTGCCGCCGCCGGGGCAAGCCCGGCTCCCAACTCCGGGGTAGTTACAGGAAAATACAAACAACGCTTGAAAATACAAACAACGCTTGAATGTGACGTGAAGAGACGAGGGCCCAGATGAAGGCAGTAGGAATGGAGAGGAAACAGAGTTTAGAGATCTTTTACGGGTGGCCCAGATTCAATCAGGTGCCGAGGCTATATGCATACAAAGGTGTGACTGCAACGGTTTTTAGATAAAAGCTGCAGCCTTGCCGGAGGTATCAACCACTCGCTAGGCGTTTCCTGAAAGAAGTGTTCCACGGGGTCCCTAGCCAAAGGGGAGGTGGAGCGCAATGTCTGTGTTTCCAGTGGCAAGAACAAACGGTGCCCTGGCTTCCACACGAGTCTTCCGGTCAGCTGGGCAGTTTGACTTCTCACTGGAAGTCGGTAAACTGGCATTCAGAGTAACATAAAAATCTTTTGTGAGTTTGGTTAGTGTGAATCCAATCCTTGAGACTGACTGACAATTTCTGGATGTGCTGGCAAAATTAAATTTCAAGCGCTGAAAAGCTGAAAGGAGGCATCGGTTCCGGTGATCGAACCAACCAAGGCACGGACGAGGTGAGACCCTGCCAGAGCCTTCTTTTCATCCTAACTTCATCACTGATCACACAGTCCACTTAATTCAGGAAGAAGCTGGAGTGAATGAAACAATCACTTTGTACTATGCCCGGAAGGTCAAGAAAGTCGGGTGTACCTGTTATTTCTAACTTTGGAGGCAGGATTTAGCTGAGGCTAAATCTTCCATTTCCTGATCCAGAGGTGACAGGGACAACCCACATGGCTAAGTTACCTAATGAGAGTTTGAGCACACTTCCTATTTCTACTAGGACTCTGGATACCTCTCATTATGTACCGTATGTTTTCCAGCTGATATCAATATCTTGGCTTATTTGACCAACTTATTTTGTCCAAGAATAGTTCCCGATCAAAAACTGCACTGTTTTATGGAAGTTGAGAGCAATCAGGCACCCTGGAGATTAAAACAAAACTTTCAGGGGCGCCTGGGTGGCGCAGTCGGTGAAGCGTCCGACTTCAGCCAGGTCACGATCTCGCGGTCCGTGAGCGCGAGCCCCGCGTCGGGCTCTGGGCTGATGGCTCGGAGCCTGGAGCCTGTTTCCGATTCTGTGTCTCCCTCTCTCTCTGCCCCTCCCCCGTTCATGCTCTGTCTCTCTCTGTCCCAAAAATAAATAAAAGTTGAAAAAAAAATTAAAAAAAAAAAAAACTTTCATACTATAGATGAGGAAACAGAGGGCCTCAAAGAGCAAATCACTTCATCTATTTATTGTAGGGCAAGCTTTTCCAGAACACTACAAGGTGTCAAAACAAGATTCAGAGCAACACGGA
This sequence comes from Prionailurus bengalensis, assembly GCF_016509475.1. Lineage (NCBI taxonomy): Eukaryota > Metazoa > Chordata > Mammalia > Carnivora > Felidae > Prionailurus > Prionailurus bengalensis. The sequence goes on from NC_057361.1 coordinate 112,210,050, forward strand.
TGGATAATCGGTTCGTGTAAATTTTAGACAACATTTAAAATTCCTCTATTTTCCATCTTAAACGTTTTAAAAACAGAAAACGAAGAGTAGCAAATTACTTACTTTATTGGGCTATTAGAGGATGGGGAAGCTTTTCTTGTAGTTTCTCGTTTTCAGAAACTAGAGTTAAATGTCAAAACTTCAGGAGAAAAAAATTAAAAATTGGGGAAGAAAATGTGCATGAACAATTCAAGGAGAGAAACATGCATTCTTTTATAAGCTACCTGTTCTGTTTTCTGTCTTTGCCTACCAAGGGGTAACTTTGCACTGAATGTTGTGCATTACATCCAATCACATATTACATGTAAAGGGAATCTATCACCACTACCCCTTACAGACTTGAGAAACTCCAGATTTTCCAACATCCTGGTATTTGAGTAAACCTCGTATTTTTGGGAGCTCTAGAAATGCTTCAGAAACTAGTTTGATCTTGTATGCCGTTTGGGTATGTAGACGTGAACAACTTGAAAGGCACATTTTGGCCCCGTTTCCTGTTTTCCAAACTTCCCACTGCTTTCTATCAAATATGTATGTAATCTAAAAGTTGGTGTTCACTCCCTGGTCAGTATCCTGTATATAGCATTTTACAGGCACATTTCCAAGCACTTAAAGGAAATGTGGACACGGTTTTCATCATCAAGAATGCATTAAATTCCAGGTGTGCCCTGGCTGAAAAAGTAGACTTTTCCCCTTCTGTCTGGAATTCACATTAAGAACGCAATGCATTCCGATAGAACAGGGCTGCTTTTCGGGCAAGATCCAAAGGATCCCATTTTCCAGGTCTGCGTCCATCTCTGATTCCCCTCAGAGGTCAACAATCGGGACCGTTTTTCTTATTTGCCCTCTCGCTCCCCGCTGTGAGGTCTCTTAGACTCTACTGGGGCAGAAATGCAACTTCAGTCCGGAGAGGGCAGATGTCAGTTACTTCGAAACCGCAGAACATTGATTAAGGGCTGGAGGGCAGGAGAGGGAGTATCAAACGGTCCGTTCTAGGACTTCAGCTCCACCTGACTGGGGCCCAGCCTTTCCAGCCTTCGTCCCCACACCGGCCGGCTCCATGTGAAACCGGTCATGTGAGCCTGTTTACAGCCGAGCAGCTGGTGCAACCATCAGGATCCGTGCGGAGGTCCAGGAAAGGGGACGGATGCAGGCCACGTACCCCTTCCACTACCGCCCCCTGTCACTATTCCACGAAGGCGTTCGCTCTCCCTCCCTGCCTCGCCACCCCAGTTTCACCTCCCTCCGGCCATCCCGGGACGCCTCGCTCCGGCCCCATCGATTTCCTTCCAGTTGCTCGCCGGGGGGGACCGACTGGGGGGGGGGGGGGGAAGGAGGAGTTAGGGCGAGGTCGGTGTCACCCCGAATGGGGAGTCAACCTCCCTCCCGCAGTCCTCCTCGAAACATCCGCCAAAGAGTTGTCCCTGGAGTCGCATCCCCGGGGCAACCGAACTCTGCCGGGCAGGCACCGGGAGGATCCCGAGCCTGCTGCCTCCGCCCGGGCACGAAAAAGGCACACACGGGCCGGCCCGACCCCGGAGCCGGGATCCGCGGGCGGCCGGGCAGCTGACAGTCAGAGAAGGGGCAGAAAGGACCCCATCTGCCCGCTCCCACCTCCCACCCGCATCCCGGCGCCGCGGAGCCCCGCCGTCAGTCGCAGAGCCAAGCCCGGGGGTTGGGTACGGCTCATTCTTTGCGCGGGGTCTCGCGCCAACGTAACTTCCACGTCTTCCCGAAGTCGGAGGAAGTGGGTGACGGGACGGGAGGGGGGGGGGGACTCACCTCGGCAACACCGGCTCCTCGGAAAGCAGCTGCGACTGCTCCTCCGGTCCTTTGTCAGCGTCTCTAAGCTGCACTGCCTGCTGGGATACCGGAGGACTCAAATGCCACCTCTCTCCGCCCTCGAGGATGAGCTGCGGTTGGGGGTGGGTGGGAAGAGGGAGAAGAGGTGGAGCCGGGGGCGGGACCGGAGCCGGGGGCGGAGCCTCCTTACTGCCACCTGGCCTGCGGAGTTTCTGAGTTTCTTCCTAATCCGCGCTCCAGATTTCTTCCTGCTGCCTAGGACCTGTCCTTCCTCTTCCCTCCCCTCCCCTCCTGCCGCCCCTTGAGGAGACCGGAGACTCTTACAGAGGGTCAGCTCATCTCTCTTTGCACTTGTCGGGCAGTCACGCTTGATTCCCCCCCCTTCTTCCTTAAACACACACACACACACACACACACACACACACACACATCCATCCATCCCGTGAGTACCCAAGGCTAATTGATTCTACCTCTGAGACACGTCTTATTGACCGCCTTTCTGCACTTTGTCCTCAGTGCTATGGGCTCCGTGCAGCCCCCATGACTTTTTGCTTTGGAGCTCTACAGTAGCCTCCGGGCTGGGCTCTCTCCTTCCACTCTTGCCTTGGCTCACGCCATCTCCCAGACTGCAACCAAAGGGATTTATCTTACCTAAGATGTATAGGTGACCTGTTACTTATCCGCTTAAAACCTTTCAATGTTAAAAAAAAAAAAAAAATCTTTCAATGTGTCGCAAGTCCCTACAATCCTTCAGCGTGGTATAGAAGGACTTCTGTAATCCTTTTCTGATGCACACAATGCTCTAACCCAATAAACTAGGCATCCCTGGAAGACAGCGGGTCCTGGGACAGCACTGCCTGCCCAAAACACTCCCCCTTGAAAGGAAGCCACGCTGTATTGTCCATAGGCCCCTTGAAATATCGTTAAAGATGGAACGCTCGGAATTAAATGTTAATGATGTTCAGAAAGGATAAGTAAGGTACAGCTGCCACAAGTTCCCTACCCACAAGTATAAGGCCCAAAGAATTCCCCCCACTTGCCCCACACGTGCAACAGGCTGCCAGTAGATCTCCTTTGGGCTCAGGTTTCTGATGCCTTTGCTTCTGGATTCCCTTCTCTCTCTTTGGAATGCCTACCTCTCTTTCAAGGCCCGGCAGAAATGCCACTTCCTCCAATAAGCCTTCCAGGATCTTCCATGAGAACTATTGATTCCTGCTCCATCACCGTAGAACGTTGCTTATTCTGCTTTGCAATTCTTCCTGACTTAGGCAATCACTGGTTGTGTATTATGTCTTCCTTTCTCTCCTACCTAGACTATGAATTCCTCAGAGTGACCCACAGCTGCCGGCACAATGCCTAATCCAGAAAAGACATCAGTACAATTGGATGAAATGATATCCTTCGACTCCACTGTATCTGAAGCCCAAAGTAGGCCCGGAAGGGAGCCTAGGCAAGGCTTCACTAGGACGTCTTCATCTTGACCCAGCCACATGTCATTCTGCAAAAACAAACTGGTTAGACAGCAGAGCATTGCAATTGCAAAAGGCCCAAAGCTTGTACTTCCCTTGCAGGTCAGACTGGTTTGTGGTATAATATGTGGTTGTGGAAAATGTAACTGGTACAGTTCACATGAGAATTCAGTGTAGACAAATTTCATGGTGACATAGAAAATAACAGTTTCCAGATGTAGAACTCTCTCCCCCTTTGGGAGGCTTTGGATTCCTATTTGCTTCAGGCTACCCTTGGGCTCTATATCCCTTCGGACTTTGAATACCGTGTTATAAAATATGCTGTTGCAAAGTTAGGCATCTGGCTTTGTGTTGTTCTTGCATCACTTAATGCGTATTTGTTTTTGCTCTAATTATATTACAAGCTACACTTTGGCGGGTTTCCTCATCCCTAAAATGGGGACAAGAATCCCTGGCCTACCCAGTTTACTAGGCTCTCAGGAGGTTCTAATGTGGTAACATTTATAGCAGGTGTGATAATGTAACTATAGGATGCTCTTCAAATGTAAGTTCTGTTTTATTATTAAAAACCTTTACACTCTACTACTTAGGTAGGTGTGTTTGAGATCCCACATTAGGAATCAAAGCCTTCATTGCAAATTCCTGAGGATAATGCTTTACTTCATGGTTTCCACAATTTGCCTGAAGGGAAGATTCATCACCTGGAGCCCTTGTTAAAAACATTCCCAGAACCTACCCCAGATCTACTCAATAAAAATCCCCGGGTAAAATTCTGCTCCAACAATTCTAAAGTGGGGGTTTTTTTCAACACCACCAAAGCAATTCTCTGACACCAGCTGGGTGTCCTACAGTTCATCTCAATTCTGACACTATTGTGACAATCATTAAAGGAAAACCTCACTTAGATGGAGTCGGGAGGTTTGGCAGGGGCAGCTCTCGCACCCTACCACTGTTGGTCAATTGTGGATCCAACGTGAAGAGGTGGACCTTGCACTGTGCCTACTACTTTACTCTCCGGGCCAGAGGAAGGAAGGCTTCCTCCTCCCCCGGCAACAGCCCAGCCAATGAGAGACTGTTACAACACAGCCAATGAAAAGCCACTGTACTTGGAACTCCTAGTTTAACTCCAATGGGCTTCTTCTTTACAACCGCCCTCCCAACTGCCCCCCCCCCCCCCCCCCCCCGCCTCTATAAAAGAGCCTTCATTGGCTTTGTTCCCTAGACTTGCTTGCCTATGGTTTTTGTCATGGCTTGCTTGTCCCGGGTTGCAATTCTCTGCTGTTCCTAAATAAGCCCACTTTTTGTTAGCAAAATAATGGGCATTTTTATTTACTAAGGGTAACACTCTCCACCTGGGGACAGCGGCAGATCCCACAGGGTAAGGGCTCGGTCCCACAAGACTGCCCTCCACTTCAGATGCCAGTGGCACGTCCAGGTTGTTACCTATACTTCTTACTAACTGGCAATAAGTCAGAGGTTCCTGGGACCCCCTCCTTGGGTTCAGTTGATTCGCTGGAGCAGCTCACAGGACTCAGGAAACCAGTTTACTAGATTACCAGTGTCTTACAGAGGCTATGAGAGGATACTTAAGGTGAGGTCCTGCACAAAGTAGCATCTGTACCTGTGGAGTTTGGGGCCCAGCGTGGTGACATGTGGAAGGGTTCCAGTTCACCAACCTGGATGCCCTCAGAACACTGTCCTTGTGGGGGTTTGTGGAGGCTTCATTGCACAGGCATGGTTGATTAAATCATTGGCTCGCTGGCCATTGGTGATTGATTCAACCTCCAGCCCCTCTCCCATCCGGAGAGGTCAGCAGGGTGGGACTGAAAGGGTCAACCTTCCAGTCACGTGGTTGGTTCCCCTGTCCTTAGTGCTTTCCAAAAATTACTTCATTAACATAAGCTCATGGGTGGTTGAAGGGGGGTTGATAAGTATCAAGACACCTTTATCGCTCTCATCACCTAGGAAATTCCGAGAGTTTTAAGAGCTTTGTGCCAGAATTGGGGAGGTAGACCAAATATATATTTCTTATTTTAACTCGCAGTATTACACCAGGAGAAAAACAAGGTCAACAGTACCGTCAGGAGTGACACCAGGTGACTGGTTTATCCCCAGGCAGGTCTGGGAGACACAGCCTTTACCGGTTGTTCACCTATCAGAATGAATTCGTTTGGGACTCTTTCTGGGACAGGTCTTTTCAGGCAGGGAGAAATCACAACTGGAGAAGAACTTTGGAGGAGGCTCCAGAAGGACAGATTTCAGCCTGCGTCACAATTGTGCCTGCAATTTAGTATCGGCAAAACCTTCCCCTTGAAGTTCCTTGTCCTTGCCTGGAGTTCTAAGAAGCTGGCTTGGGGCCACATAGCTTGCAGCTCTTAAGACAACACTTAAGACAAAGTGCTAAGCCTTTCATTTTGAGGCCTTTGTTGCCTCAGTCCAATTGGTGGTTTCCCAGAATTTTCTCAGTGCCACGGTGGTTTTGTGAACAACACTCCCTTTAGATCCCTCTCTTCAGACTTCCTTCCCCCCAGCTCCTGAGCTGAGCTCTTTCGCGGCAGTTAAACACTGTTATTGTCATTGTTTTCCTGTTTGTCTCTGAGGTGAAGAGGGCTGGATTTGGTCTTGTCCATCCTTGCATCCAAAGGACGTGGCATCGTGCCTGATGTATTGTAAGTACTTATGTTGGGCTGATCTGTGAAATTGCTTACTGTCCGCTTCACGTACTTGACTGGGAGCTCATTGAGGGCAGCCACAAGTCAACTCTGTATCCTCACATCCTCGCCTCATGCCACACAGAGTCATCGGTCAGCAACTGCCTGTTCAAGAGCGAATGGTCTCCCTTTTGGGAGAGCCGAGGGTAACTAATTCGGGAGAGAGGCAGTCTGCTTGCTAGGCATTGGCACTGGCAATCTTGGGATTAGGACTCGGGGGACACTGATCGCTCATAGCCTTTTGAGGTCAGTTTGAGAAAGGCCTTCTGAAAGGGGTGGGGAATACTGCTTGGCTCTCCCATTACCTTGAGACAGGGGCTGGGGCTGGAAGATGTCGCTAAAACAGTGTCGAACATCAACAAGGCTTCAACTGCATTCTTACCTGCTGACAGTCCAGACACATGGCAAATCGAGGCATACAAAGGCATTAAAGGCCATGCCTTTACTTCTAGACTGTTCAGACATAGTGTGTTGCTATTCCTTTTGGAAGCCTTTGCCCAGAGCTCCTCTCCTGTTCATTCTTGCCATAACTCATTTTGGAAAAAAAAAAATAGGAATCCTAATAGCAGGCATTTGGTGGCAGAGAAGAGAGACAGTTTGAATCACCTAGAGTACTTTTTGCAAAGGAAGGAACTGAGTTCCATTGTCCCGCTAATTAGCTGTATGAGTTTCTTTAGCTGTATAAATCCCTTTCTTTATCCTGGGCCTCGAAATTCACCCATCTATACAATGAGGTTGTTGGACTACAACGAGTCTGTGGCAGGCCCGGCCAGAAATATCTGCTCGAGGTCCTGGAAATAGACCTTCTCCTGCCCTGATTCCTCACCCAAACATAGAATCAAGCACAGAAACATGGTTCTGTATTTCCCATCCCCTTCACCCAATGACCCATATTATAAAAATTACTAAGTTACCAATGAGTCAAGAACATTTATTGAATTGCCTGCTCGATGTCAACACTGCGTATGAATGATTTTGGTTTTTATTCTTGAAATGGTGGGGGCATTTTTCATGCTCCAGGAGCTTGTCGTGGCCTCGGGGACACCAAGAGGAGCCTGTGACTTAGCGAGCCTGTGGGATGATTTTTACCTTCTGTTGTGGCAACCGGGGCACCTGTACTCTTTGCACCTGTCGGGTTACAACACTGTTACACAAGGCTCTCTGTTTCCCACACTAGAGAAAATTGACCAAGACAAGGAGATGGTCTCGGGCTTAGTGTTCAGGGGAAAGATGCAAAGTTCAGGAGTTCCTCTTGACTGTAGACGACGGCTGTGGAATGACGCGTGTGAGGTGGTGTGGTTTACAGGAAGAAGCGTGTAGTCATGAGCTATGGAAACTGGGGTTAAGTCTTAACTTCCCTGGGCTCAAATCCTTCATTTGTAAAACTTTCATTCGGATGGCCTGAAGAGAGGAAATAATGCATGCTTATAAAGAGACTACAGCATCGAAGGCCTTTAGGACATGTTACTTATTATTATGGAGAATCTGAGAGATGATGAAAGAAGAAATAAGAACCACGGGCTACCGACACTGGTCAAGTCAACAACAAAAACTCAAGGGGGCGTCCATACTATCTAATGGTGGGATAGCCCAGACACTGGCTTAGGTTACCCCCGATTCCAGCTTCTATCTCAGGACCCTCCCGGGGGATCTCCATGCTTTCACATCCTCCATACATCAGCGCCTCTGTGCTCTCTGACATTTGTATGTGCCATTTTGTTTCTTCTAGAATCCAGCACAGAAACATGGTTCCCACGGCAAACCCAGATGGGCCTCACCACTTCCCACGTGAAATCCTGACACATTCAGCATTTTCCAAATTCGGTCACTTTGCTGAAAATGTTAAGGGTTGTTGGGAAGACCCCACATGGTACGAAGTAGCTTCCTGCTCTCCTGCTGTCTTCACCTTTTTTACTCTGCTCCTTTCCAAAGCCTGCACTCCTTGTGACCCAACGCTTCATGCTTAACTCCTTGGCTTCTCTCATCAATGGCAGGCCAATCTGGGACTTTTCTATCTAGTAAGCTGGTAGGTACTCCATAAAATATATTTATATATATTTTTTTAAGCTGCTCTTAGACTTTGGGGACACCCTGTTGAAGGAACATGCCAAAAGGCAGCACCTAAAATTTCATCAGGGCTCCCAGATGTTTAACTTGTCACACCCACCTGCTCATCTGCTCACTTCATGGGCAAACTTGGAAGGCAGACTGCACTAATATACCTGAAAACAATGTTTCTAAGGTAAGCACGCACGCCACAGCACATCTGGGAACATTTCATCACACACGCACAGATGAGTTTAACGACTGGGATGAGTAAACCATGGCAAGGAGATCCTGCAAAACACATACTTAGGACGTAGCTTGTATGTAATTATACTTCAGACCATGGGATTTCGTACTTCAAAAGTGACAGCCCTGTAATCCAGTTTTAAGTATTTTTCCAAATGTCCACTACAGGAGGCAGGCACACTATGCTGCAGTGCCGTGGTTAAGAGCATTGACAAGAAGCATTCAGATCTGGGTGAAAACCTCATCTCTGGCCCTTGCCGAGCTGTGTGTGACCTTGGGCAAGTTTGCCTCTTATAGCCTCAGTTTTCTTATCTGTAAAATGGGAGTGATTATATAACTGTTGAGGTTCTCTATATAACACCATGAAAGTTATTTTTAATGTTGGCATTGGGAGTAAAATCAAAGTTTAGATATATATTTGGATGAGTAACGTTACTAAATAAATGAATTCCAACATTGAAAATACCCACAGTCCGTGTTTAAGAAGCCAATTCTGGTTTGGGGGCAGCTGGGTGGCTCAGCCGGTTAAGTGTCAGACTTCAGCTCAGGTCATGATCTCATGGTTCATGAGTTTGAGCCTGGCATTGGGCTCTGTCCTGTCATCGCAGGGCCTGCTTCGGATCCTTTGTTTCCCTCTCTCTCTGCCCTCTTCTCAACTCTCATATGTTCTCTCTCTCTCTCAAAAATAAATGAACATTTAAAAAAAAAATGAAGCCAATTCTGGTTTAATCTGGTTACGCATACCCAAATAAGCGCCTAGTCTTTGAAGCAAAACCTCCAAATAAAACTATATTTAACCCATAAAAACAAAATTACAAATGATGATGTCATCAAAATACACTTCGGCCAGTGGTATTCAAGCTTCCGGAACTGTATATTCTTGGCAGTGATGGAGAGCCCATGATTGCCTGTCTGTTTGTGATTGCAAAGGACCAAGGAGTTTTGGGTTCTTTGCTACTCATCTGTGGCCACATTAGCAAGCCTCTGAAAATAAGCAAGAAAACACTGCTATGGTAATTTACTCATCAGGAACGCAAACCACTTCCTTGCCTTTAGTCATCTACCAGTGCAGCAGCGTTTTAGGTAACATTGACCACTATGGAAGTAATTAGTTGTGGTCATATTACCTTAAAGCATCATGACAAACCAAGTGACTTTATTCAGGCTAAATCTGTAGAGATGATTTAGATAGAGGTAACAAATCCTTTTTGTCTGTTTGTTTGGTAGGTTGGAGCACTATCTTAAAATATTTAAACCGAGAACAATCCTGGATCTTTTTGGTCCCACTGAGGACAATAGTCTCATACATAGTCTTTCTTAAAACAATTTATAGCACTTAATGGTGATTTGTTGTAACTGAATAAGTGGTCTGGCAGAAGCCCCTACAATTTTAAATAACTTGAATGAGATTGTTAGAAACAGGACAAGTTAATTTCAAAGCTGGAAACATTTCCATCTCTTAAGAGGTATGAATTTGCATACTTCTCTGAGGCAGATATTCCTTTGTTCTGAAAAAACAAATGAAGTGTCCTTCAGTCTAACGAAATACAAGCCTGTCGGTTCCCATCCATCCCACTCCATCCCACCCCAAAATCCTCAGGCCTTGGTAACCTCATGGCCTCTTTCTCCAAATCTAGGCTGAATTCTGGAGGTCTGTCTTATTAACCTTAACAAATAAACTGCCAGTTTTTTTACCAGCAAAAAAAAAAAAAAATGTGTTTATTCAGGAATAGCAGAGAATTGCAATCTGGGACAAGGAAGCTGCAGCAAAACCATAGGCAAGTCCGGAGAACAAAGCTTAGGAAGGCTCTTTATAGAGGAAAGGGGGCAGTTGGAAGGGCGGTTGTAAACAAGAAGTCCATTGGAGTAAACTGGGAGTTGGAAGTATAGTGGCCTCTCATTGGTTGAGCTGTGACTGCCTCTCATTGGTTGGGCTGTTGCCGGGGTGTAAGGGGAAGAGGAAGACTTCCTTCCTCCTGCTGGGGTAGTAAAGCAGTAGCCATGTGCAAGGTCCTTCTCTTCCTGTTGAGCCTGTAATTGAGAGGAATGGTAGGGCGTGAGAGCCCCCCACCCCCACCCGGTCCAACCTCCTGACCCTAGTTTAGTGAGGTTTCCCTTTATTAATTTTTATAGTCTGGTCCTCCCCGAGGCTGTCAGGGCTAAATCTAGGGTAGTTACAGACTTCTTTTCAGAGGTGTTTTCCCAAATCTAAGTCTCTCTAGTCAGATATTCCCTCTCCCCCATCTCCCAAGTATACTCCTCAACATAATACTGTTTCTTCTCTTGTTACCCAAAGTTCTACTCTTCCCTCAGCAACCAAAAACTTCCATCATGCCTATTCTGGAATGGCCGCTACATAACTATCACTCTTTATATTCTCAACACCTTTTCTGAACAATTTTTTCCACCTCCTTACCTTTTTTTTTTTTTTTTTTTTCATGTTTATTTATTTTTGAGAGAGAGACAAGAGACAGAGCATGAGCATGGGGTGGGAGGGCAGAGAGAAGGGGAGACCCAGAATCTGAAGCAGTCTCCAGGCTCTGAGCTGTCGGCACAGAGCCCGACGCGGGGCTCGAACTCACAAACCGTGAGATCATGACCTGAGCCCAAGTCGGAGGCTCAACCGACTGAGCCACCCAGGCGCCCCACCACCCCCTTACCTTAATGGAAACCTGATTTCCCTCTGAGGACACCATTTCCCTTGCAGCCTTCGCAACACAACATATTCCATAGGCTGGGAGGTGGGGTTAGTGTCCTCCACATTGGGGAACACCGCTGTCAAACATTGCTCCCTCCTTTGAAGTCCATTCTGTTCAGCTGTGCTAATGCCTCCTCATCTTGGTCCCTGTGACTGACTTAACTTCTGGCCACTCTTCTATAGCCACTGGAGACTTTAACGACTGGCTCTTAGTCTTCCTTACTACTGTAAGCCCTGCCGCCATTTTCCTGGGGGCCTCCAATGTCCACATGGCCAACCCACCCATTACCTTTGATCTCCTTGTTTCCAAAGACCCCCGCTCCTCCACTCAGCCACCCACTCCAACAATTATGCTCTAGATTACTCTTGTAAGCAGCAGAAATATATCTTAATTCAAACATCTCATTAGGCCATTGTCCCCTTCATTATCCCACACCACCTGTTTTGTTTGGTTTTGTTTCACAATGAAGGGACGTTTGAGTGGCTGTTGTTAGAAAGAAACAAAAGCCCAAAGGTCCCAAATGAAGTCACTTATGTTAAGCTCCACCAGGCCTTAACACCTAATTACAGTTTCAACCTCTCCCTGGAGTGGAGTTTTAAACCAATCAGTCTGGAATGTCCTGATCAGCACTAGTGAGGTAATCTGCACGATAAAAGTGACTTTGCTTGGAATAAATCTTTTCTTCTTTTGCTAATAACTTCCTTGTCCCACCCATTTCTGCCTATAAAAGCCTCCCATTTTGTATTACTACCCGGAGCATGCTTCTGTTTGCTAGAAGGGATGCTGCCTGATTCATGAAATCGCTGAATAAAGCCAATTACATCCTTGAGTTTACTCAGTTGAATGTTTGTTGTTTAACACTATCAACACGATCCTGTTCCTTCTTCCATGTTAACAGAACCCACTGTTTCCCACTATCCACTTCTCAGGGAATGTGATTCATCAGTTTAGGGGTAAACCTTGATGAATCCAAAAGAATGATTTTCAAATTGTTGTCCCCAGGAGGTCCCTTTCCAAAGTCCCACAAGGTCAAAACTATTTGCATAATAGTAGTCTTTTTTTGTTCCTGTGTGGACATTTTTAAAAACATTTTTTTAATGTTTATTTATTTGAGAGAGAGAGAGAGAGAGAGAGAGAGAGAGAATGAGCAGGGGAGGGGCAGAGAGAGAGGGAGACACAGAATCCAAAGCAGGCTCCAGGCTCTGAGCTGTCAGCACAGAGCCCGATGCGGGGCTCGAACCCTCGGACTGTGAGATCATGACCTGAGCCGAAGTCGGACGCTCAACCACCGACTGAGCGGCTCAACCACTGACTGAGCCACCCAGGCGCCCCCAAAATATAATCTTTTAAAAATAGAAAGTATGATGGTAGTCTCAAAAAAACAGAACTGGCTCAGTGGAGTTGCAAACTCCACTCGCTGCTTTCTTCATGCAACTTGACTTTCACCTGAAAGAATGACAAGCTGTGGTCATTTGGACTTGAGTATTTGTCAGATACTTTTTTGCATAAATTAATAGTGTGCCTCTGGTACTTTCAGGGAACAGTCTTTGTTCTGAACTGCTATCGACCGTGACAAATGCCCCTGAGATATCAAAGATCAGAATCAAACGATTCCCAGTAGATGTAGGAACATGGAGGTCCTGCCATCTTTCTTGAAAAATTTCGGTGGATGGTGGGGGTGGAATACAGGTTAAGGTAGGTTGAGAAGCGAATGAAAAAGAAAAGGGAAGCAGTGAGAATAGACAGCTCTTGGGAGAAGTTTAACAATGAAGAGGGATGCCTGGGTGGCTCAGTCGGTTAAGCATCCACCTCTTAATTTCGGTTCAGGTTATGATTTCACAATTTGTGGGTTTGAGCACAGAGCCTGCTTGGGATTCTTTGTCTCCCTCTCTCTCTCTCTCTCTCTCTCTCTGCCCTTCCCCTCATCTCTCTGTCTCTCTCTCTCAAAAATAAATAAGTAAACATTAAAAAAAAAAACAATGAAGGGGAAAACATAGAATAATAGCTGGAGGGGGAAGTAGGGTCAAGGAATATTGTTCTAGACACGTGAAAGGCGTGAGCATGTATAAATAATGATGGCATGGAGAAAATTAAGAGGTATTGACTGAAGATACAGAAGAGAGAGGGAGTAATGGGCAAGATTCAGGAGGAGAGGTTGGGATCTGGGACTCAGTTGATGATGGAGGTGGTGTGCTTGTGTGTTGGTTGAGCAGGGGCAGTAGGAGTTTCGAAGAAGGTGGAGAAAGTGTGAAGTTGTCATTGCTGAAATTGGGAAAGCAAGTAGAACAGAGAAATAAAGTAGTCTTGCCAGGCATGGTGGATCTCACCCATTCCCATTGCCTCTACCATTTCTATGTTGCTGGTTCCCAGACCTGTGCCTCCAGTCCATGCATTTCTTCTGACCTCCGGGCCCACGTATCTTTTTTTTTTTTTTTTTTAAGTTGTATTTATTTGTAGTCTCTACACACAACGTGGGGCTTGAACTCACAACCCTGAGACCAAGTCACATGCTCTTCCGACTGAGCAAGCCAGGCACCCCCAGGCCCACATATCTAATCGACCGTCGGATATCTCCACTTGGGATATCCAAATACAGGCGTTTTACTCACCACGTCCAAAATCAAACTCATGATCCTCTCTCCCAAACCAGGTCGTCTTTCAGTGTTCCTGACCCCAGTGAATGACCCCATCATCCAGCTGGTTATGGAAGACACGATCCTAGGAATCATCCTTATTTAGTCCATTTTCCTCACCCTCCACATTCAATCGATCACCAAATCCTATTGGTTCAATTTTCTTAACATACCTTAAATCTATTCACATCATCCCATCCCCTACTACCCCCCTAATTCAGGGCGGCATGACCCTGCATCTGGGCTATTGCCATATTCTCCCACCTGCCTCCCCAAGTCTTCATTCTATTTTCTATGAGCAGAGTGATCTTTTTCAACAAACACCATGTCACCCTGCCGTGTAAACCCCTTCGATAGCTTCCCATTTTCCTCCAGCATAGAAACCCAAACTCGTAACTCTCCTTTACTTCCGTCCCCCCTCCACCTTCTGTTACACAGCTCATATTCCCAATCTCTCATCCTGCTGCCCTACTTTTTCCCCCCATCGTGGTTATCACTCTGCAACAGTCCGTGTACTTTCTTATGACGGTTGTTTATTCTGTCTCCCACCTGTAGAGTGAGACCCCCTCTAGGAGACCCTGCATCTTTGTTGGGTACACAGCTTGATCCGTGTTATGATCCGAAGTGTGCCCCGCCTAAAATTCGTATGTTGAAATCCTGACCCCCCAGTACCAGAGAACGTGACCGTACTGGAGAGAGGGCCTTTAAAGAGGTAACTAAGGTAAAATGATGTCACATTTGTGGGCCCTAATCCAACATGACTAGTACCCTCACAAGAAGAGGAAATTAAGACACAGATGTGTACAGAGGAACACCACGTGAGGACACGGGGAGGAGCCAGCTATCTCCAAGCCAAGGACAGAGGCCTGAGAAGCAACTAACCCTGCCGACGCCCCGGCATCCAACTTCTCCCTCCAGAAACCTGAGGAATTAACTTTCTGCGGTCTAAGCCCCCCCCCCCCCCCCGGGTCTGAGGTGCTTTGTTATGGCAGCCCTAGAAAACTGAAACAGTCCCTAACAGAAGAGCTCCTGGCGCATAGGAAGCACTCAGCAAACGTTTGCTAAAAGAAGAGATGAACGTGCCGCCTTCCGCGACCCAGCCCCTGCTGCCCTCACTCACCTCATCTCCTGCCACTTTCCCCCTGGATCTCTCAACGCCTTCCAGACGGAACTTTTCTGAACTCCTCAGATGTGTCAATCCCCGTCCCCCACTCAGAAACTTCTCGTGTCCTTCCCTCTGCCCGGAGTGCTCTCTTCCCACGTCACCCTATGCTACACATCAGCACCATGACTTCCCACTATGCATCCTTCGGGGGTCAAAGTCAATTTAAAAACCATATTCTCGGGGCGCCTGGGTGGCGCAGTCGGTGAAGCGTCCGACTTCAGCCAGGTCACGATCTCGCGGTCTGTGAGTTCGAGCCCCGCGTCAGGCTCTGGGCTGATGGCTCGGAGCCTGGAGCCTGTTTCCGATTCTGTGTCTCCCTCTCTCTCTGCCCCTCCCCCGTTCATGCTCTGTCTCTCTCTGTCCCAAAAATAAATAAACGTCGAAAAAAAAAATTAAAAAAAAAATAAAAACCATATTCTCCAAATAGATCAATTAAAGTATAATGGGTGTGCAATACACCGCACTTACTTCAACTGTACAGTTTGACACGTTTTGACATATGTACACAACCGTGAAACCATCCGCACAATCAAGACAATGAACATATATGTATCCGCCCCAAAATTTCCTCATGACCTTGTTTAGTCCCTGCTTCCCTGCTTCCCCCCCACTCTCCAATCAACCACTCATCTGCTTTTTGTCACTGTAGATTAGTTTGCATTTTAGAAAAATGACTCGGGGGCACCTGGGTGGCTCAGTCGGTTGAGCATCTGACTCTTGATTTCGGCTCAGGTCATGATCTCAGGGTCGTAGGATCGAGCCCTGCATTGGGCTCCATGTTGAGCGTGGAGCCTGCTTAAGTTTCTCTCTCTCTCTCTCTCTCTCTCTCTCTCTCTCTCTCCCTCTGCCCCCTCCCCTGCTCACACTCTCTTTCTCTAAAAGAAAAGAAAAAGAAAAATGACTTTATTGAAACTAATATGACACTACGTGAACTCGACTGGAATGAAAATTTTTCTAAATGATTTTACGGAGATGTAATTGACATACAAAATACTGTACTTTTTTTTTTTAATTTTTTTTCCAACGTTTATTTATTTTTGGGACAGAGAGAGACAGAGCATGAACGGGGGAGGGGCAGAGAGAGAGGGAGACACAGAATTGGAAGCAGGCTCCAGGCTCTGAGCCATCAGCCCAGAGCCCGACGCGGGGCTCGAACTCACGGACCGCGAGATCGTGACCTGGCTGAAGTCGGACGCTCAACCGACTGCGCCACCCAGGCGCCCCCAAAATACTGTACCTATTTAATATACGTAGTTTGCCTTTTTAGGGACTTACATAAATGGGATCATGCAGCGTGTTGTTTTTATTTTGCCCTGGCTTCTTTGACAGCGTAATTATTTTGAGACTCACCTATGTTGTTGTGTGTATCAATAGTTCATTCCCTTTTATTGCTGAGTAGTATTTCATCGTATGTACTTACCGCAGCTTGTTTATCCATTCACCAGTTGGTGGACATTTCTGCTGTTTATAGTTTGAAGCTAGTTTGAAGCTGCTGTTTCTAGTTTGAAGCTGCCGTGAACACTTGTGTACAATTAGCTTTAATCCCATTACTTTCTTGGAAATGTGTTCTATCTCCCAGATTAACTGCGGCCCTCCTGTTCTACTCTCGTTTATTCATGTCTTCCCTTTCTGTGAATGTGTGTTTGCTTAGGAGGACTATGTTGGTTTGGGCGAAAGACTTGGAGAAATCGCTCATGAGATAAATCACCACGGTGAGACCAGAAGGATTCGTTTTTCTCTTGAGTGAGATGGGGATAAGAGGAAGCAGAGAACAAAATCTTTGGATCTGTGTTATAATTTGACAAACACCCAGTATTTGGACAGTTTCAAGTGTATTGGCCTTTTTGTTTGAGAGATTGGTAAAAGACAATAAGATCAATTTTAACTATATTTTTTTAACTTTTTTTTGAGAGAGAGAGAGAGAGCATAAGTGGGGAAGGAGCAGAAAGAGAGAGAGGGAGGGAGAGAGAGAGAATCCCAAGCAGGCTCTGGTGCCATCAGCACAGAGCCCAACACGGGGCTCAAACTCACAAACCATGAGATCATGACCTGAGCAGACATCAAGAGTCAGACGTTTAACCGACTGAGCCACCCGGGCACCCCTAACTATACTTTTTTTTAAACAAAGAAAGTGTCTAATGCTGTGCATTTTGCTTGCTGTGGGGTCCTACCCTTTACACAATCTTCCTACATCCTTTATCCAAATATCCACCAGCGAAGGGCTCCTACCCACCCTCTTCTCCCTGCGTTCCCCCCACTAACATGGACAAACCTCACCTCCTCTCAGAACTCCCTCTTCTCTTCCGTGACTGGCTGGATTTGATCCAACAGCTCTGGACCTAGTGACCCAATGGAGGTGAGAGACCCACCCAGCAGCCTGGCTCGAGTTCCAGGCATACAGAGCCCTGTTTCCAATCCTGCTGGTCCTAAAAATATACCGACCATTGGCAGGTGGCTAGGCTATTTTCAACCTTGGGGGCCTCAGGAATCAAGGGATTCATGCCAGACCAGGAAGCAAAAAAGCAAGCCCTTATCGGTGGGCTTCAGATAAAAACAGCTGTCTTGTGGCATGGCCTCAGCTGAGTCTCGATTGTCCGTTTACTGGCATTGCTAGTTGTTTCCCTTTTTAGGCTCAATCATATTTTCCGTTCCCTCTCTAAGCGTGAACCTGAGACAGTGAATGCAGATATCGGGAGGGGAGAGTGGGAGGCCAGAGAAACATTTTGTTTTTCAACTTGCCCAACTCCGTGTAGTGCTCAAGTTACAGAGGAGCTCCGAAATAAGTTAGAGCTGCTCAGAAGTGTCTCTACAGTCTCAGGCTTCAACATCATGCATGTCTAGAAAGTGGGTCATGGTGTCTGTTTCTGCTGGCAAAATTAAAGGACTATTATTATCATCTCCATTTTATGGAGGAGGAACCCTGAGGAACAGAGAGGTGAAATAACTTGTCTGAGTCAAAAGGAGCAGCTAGAAAGTGGCAACGCCAGTGCCAGGGTACAAACTCAGATCTGGTGGACTCCAAAGCTTATGCTCTTGATCACTAGTGTTTCTAAACCTGTGGTCCTCAACTTGTCTCCCAGAATTGTACTAAGTGGGTGGCCACCTCATAAACAAGTACAGTTGACCCTTGAACAACACAGGTTTGAACAACGCGGGTCCACTTATACGCAGATTTTTTTTTTAACGTTTTATTTATTTTTGAGACAGAGAGAGACAGAGCCTGAACGGGGAAGGGGCAGAGAGAGAGGGAGACACAGAATCGGAAACAGGCTCCGGGCTCTGAGCCATCAGCCCAGAGCCCGACGCGGGGCTCGAACTCACGGACCGCGAGATCGTGACCTGAGCTGAAGTCGGACGCTCAACCGACTGAGCCACCCAGGCGCCCCCCCCCTTTTTTTTTTATAAATATACTGTGCAGTACTGGAAATGGATTTTCTCTTATGACTTTCTTAATAACATTTTCTTTTTGTTGTTGTTGTTTTCATTTAAACTTTACTTAGCCAACATACAGTGCAATGTTGGTTTCAGGAGTAGAATTCAGTGATTCATCACTTACATACAACACCCGGTGCTCATCACAAGTGCCCTCCTTAGTACCCATCACTCATCTAGCCCATCCCCCACCCACCTGCCTCCATCAACTCTGTTTGTTCTCTATCGTTAAGAGTCTCTTGAGGTTTGTTTCCCTCTCTCCTTCCCCCCTCCCTTATATGCATCTGTTTTGTGTCCTAAATTCCACATATGACTGAAATCATATAGTATTCATCTTTGTTTGACTTATCTTGCTTAGCATAATACCTTCTAGCTCCATCTATGTGCTTGCAAATGGCAAGAGTTCATTCTTTTTGATGGCTGAGTAATATTCCATTGTGTATATAATATATACACAATAACATATAATATATATACCACAACTTCCTTATCCATTCATCTGTCAATAGACATTTGGGCTCTCTCCATAGTTTGATAATGTGGTTATAAACATCGGGGTGCATATATCCCTTCAAATCAGCATTTTTGTATCCTTTGGGTAAATACCTAATAGCACAATTGCTGGGTCGTAGGGTAGTTCTATTTTCAGTTTTTTGAGGAACCTCCATACTGTTCTCCAGAGTGGCTGCACCAGTTTGCATTCCCACCAGCAGTGCAAGAGGGTTCCCCTTTCTCTGCATCCTGGCTAATACCTTTTGCTCCTTGTGTTGTTAATTTTAACCATTCTGACAGGTGTGAGGTGGTGTCTCCTTGTGATTTTGATTTGTATTTCCCTGATGAGCATCTTTTCTTGTGTCTATTAGCCATCTGTATGTCTTCTTTGGAGAAATGTCTATTCATGTCTGTTGCCCAATTCTTTTTTTTTTATTAATTTTATTTTTTTTAATTTACATCCAAATTAGTTAGCATATATGTTGTCCATTTCTTAACTCGCTTATTTGGTTTTTGGGTGTTGAGTTTGATAAGTTCTTTATAGATTTTGGATCCTAACCCTTTATCAGATGTGTCATTTGCAAGTATCTTCTCCCATTCCATAGGTTGCCTTTTAGTTTTGTTGATTGTTTCCTTTGCCGTGCAGAAGCTTTTTATCTTGATGAGGTCCCAATAGTTCACGTTCGCTTTTGTTTCCCTTGCCTCCAGTGACATATCTAGCAAGAAGTTGCTCCTGCTGAGGTCAAAGAGGTTGCTGCCTGTGGTCTCCTCCAGGACTGTAATGGTTTCCTGTCTCACATTCAGATCTTTGATTCATTTTGAATTTATTTTCGTGAATGGTGTAAGAAAGTGGTCCAGTTTCATTCTTCTGTATGTCACCATCCAGTTTTCCCAACACTATTTGTTGAAAAGACTGTCTTTTTTCCATTGGATATTCTTTCCTGCTTTGTCAAAGATTAGTGGACCATATAGTTGTGGGTTCATTTTGGGGTTTTCTCTTCTGTTCCATTGATCTGAGTGTCTGCTTTTGTGCCAGTACTATACCGTCTTGATGACTACGGCTTTGTAATATATCTTGAATTCTGGAATCGTGATGCCTCCAATTTTGTTTTTCTTTTTCAGGATTGCTGTTTGGGGTCTTTTGTGGTTCCATACAGATTTTGAGATTGTTTATTCTAGCTCAGTAAGGCTTCCTGTCAATAGTAGGCTATTAGCAGTTAAATTTGGGGGAGTCAAAAGTTACATGTGGATTTTTGACTGTGCAGGAATCAGTGCCCCTAACCCCTGCGTTGTTCAAGGGTCAACTGTACTGTCATGCAATTTCAGCCTCATAATTTGCATTTCTATCTACAGTCATAGTAATACAAAGAGTACCGTCTTAATTATTTTGGATCTAAGAGAAAATAACAGATCTAAAGTGTAAATGATGTATTTGCTCCAAACAAAGGCAGATAATATCATAGTTAATTCAGAGGCAGTGTTTTAATAATGCACATACCAGTATACACTTGGGGAAAGTGATGTAGTTTCAGCAAAACACCATCATCCATCAAGTTAATGTTAGTGATTTTGAATTTTATTGATTTTATGGTTTCGTTTGCATTTAATAAACAAAATCCTTCTGGTTTTAAAGTTGTTTAACTATTGTAAGCATAAGGAGTATGTCTCATTTTATGTTAGCGTATATTTAAGTGATATTATAATAAAAAATCAACACCAAGGGTCCGAAGCATTTTTTTTTTTCCCAATAGAAAGCATCCACACACTGCTCATATTTGAGAAGCTGCCGTACAGGGTGTTAAAGACTGTAAAGAGTTGCATGAGTGTCCAGGGATCCCTGCTATTGGAATTTTGTTTTTGTTGCTGTCATTACCTTGGAGATATCTCAAGGGTGCAAGGTGACCCTGGCCTCTTCAACCACTGGTACTTGTATGCAATGCAGCTGTGGGTCTTTGGCATTCCTCAACTCACGAGTCTAGTTACCAAATCTTAGTAATTTGCGTTTTCTGCCACTGGTAGTAGACTGTACTATTTTCTCACTTATTTATCCAAATAAAAATGACGCAGGGACGCCTGAGTGGCTCCGTCAGTTGAGCGTCCCACTCTTGATTTCGGCCCAGGTGATGATCCTGGGGTCGTGGGATCAAGTCCCACATCGGGCTCCACATTGAGCATGGAGCCCACTGAAGATTCTCTCTCTCTCTTCCTCTGCCTCTCTCCCCCACTCGTGTGCTCTGTCCCTTTCTCTCTCTAAAATTAAGAAAAAGAGAGAGAGAAAGAAATGGAACCAAATCAAAGCTCCCTAAGGAAGAACCAGAAAGCAGACACGTGGAAAAATGCTTATGGTGTCACATTAAGCACCCCCCAAGAAAGGTGTGGGGGAGGGAAAGCATTTGGACCCAGGGCTTACAGTCAGGGCTGGGACTTTGTGGTGCTCACTGTTGCATATTCAGTTCCTAGAACAGTGAGTGCCTGGTACGTGATATGGCCCAATAAATACCTGTGGGATGAACGAACTGTGGAAAAATCTGTAAGCAGCTGAACAGGGACTGAAGGGAGCATCTGTGAATGAAAAATATTGGGAATGTGTTAGAGCAGAGGGTCTTGGTCTCTCTCTTTCTCTCTCTCTCCCTCTCTCTCTCTCTTCCCCCCACCCCACCTTCCTCTGTCCTTCCTTCCTTCCTTTCTCCTTTCTTCCTTTTTTCCCTCTCGTCTGTCTCTCTGAAAAATTTTACTGTTACATTTATAATTAAAACATGGGAAAATAAAGACATTCTGTCGGCCTTACAGAAAAATGCACAGTAAATATTTCAGTAAGGCACACCAAAGGAACCAAGGATGTATTATTAAAGTATAATCCGGCACTAAGCAGGCTTTACTGGGAATGTTCCTGGGTCCTTTTATTATGCTCTAAGGAGGAAATATGCAGAACATTTTGAAGCATTCATGCTTGTCAATTAAACATAAAAGAAAGGGGCTATTTGGCAATGGGTGAAATGGTATGCGTGCTTCAACACGTGAGCCTAATAGACCTGCTGCAGAGAGCTTGACAAGTGACTTCATTAGGATTTGTTCTCGAAATAATTTACTTTATGGTGTACAGGTAACAGACCTTACTTCAAGCTTTTGTATTTAGACCCTTGCAGTTTTAGATGTACCTTGAAAGTGTTCCACCCTCCTTTTCTTTTTTTTTTAATGTTTATTTATTGAGAGAGAGAGAGAGAGAGGGACAGAGGGAAAGGGAGAGAGAGAATCCCAAACAGGGTTCCTGGGTCAGTGTAGAACCCAACATGGGGCTCGAGCCCATGAAACATGAGATCATGACCCGAGCCGAACGCTTAGCCAACTGAGCCACCCGGGCGCCCCAAGAGTATTGTAAGAATTAAATGAGATAACTTAGCCTTCGGTAAGTGTTAGTTATTGCTGGTGTCTTTACTGATAACTGCTATCTCAGAGAGTCTTTTCCACAACCTTGGAAAGCAGACAGCATAGGCTAACATTTCGCCTGTGAGCATAGTGAAAGAGGGGTTAAATGGCTTATCTGGCTTATAAGTAGCACGCTCACATCTGGAGCTCTGATATTCTGCCATGTGGTGCATTGGGCAACACCTTCAAGGTCCTTTCCGATGCTAAAATTCTGTGATTTCTATAGAAAGGAGTCTCATGGCCTGCCTTTTAAAACGTTTAGTCTGTTTCATCTCAGAGCACAAGAAAGTAACAAAGTGTAGGGCTCTCACGTAGGTGACACCGAAGGGAGCCAGCTTCCTAATACCAACAAACCAGTGGTGTCCCATCTGCTGCATTTAATTTATGCAAATTTAACTGTGGGTTCATGCCGCCCCTCCGTCTCCAGCCAATGCAGGAAAAGAAAAGAAATGCAAAGAACAATTCCACTTGCCATCCTATTCCATAAGTGGATGCCACAGGATGAGCCGGAGATAGAAGCAAAACATCTGGACAGGACACACACAAAAGCGCGCTTTTTGGGGAATTTGTAGGACTCTTCAAGAATAGTCTTCATGTGGGGCGCCTGGGTGGCGCAGTCGGTTAAGTGGCCGACTTCAGCTCAGGTCACGATCTCGCGGTCCGTGAGTTCGAGCCCCGCGTCGGGCTCTGGGCTGATGGCTCAGAGCCTGGAGCCTGTTTCCGATTCTGTGTCTCCCTCTCTCTCTGGCCCTCCCCCGTTCATGCTCTGTCTCTCTCTGTCCCAAAAATAAATAAACGTTAAAAAAAAAATTTAAAAAAAAAAAAAGAATAGTCTTCATGTGACTTGGAATTGACATGCTGACTTTGTAACTTAACCTTGGCATTAGATAGAACACTGCCACTGCTACTAATAACTCCTACCATTTACTGAGCGATTAGTACACACCAGAGTGCTAAGTGCCTCATGTCACGTAATTACCAGAACAATCCTCTGAGGTAGGTACTTAATTATCCTCAGTTGAAGCAGGAATTTATAATAATAGTAATAATACTAACAGCTACAACTTCTTGACTGTCTAACAGCTCAGAGAGGTCACTTGCCCAGTCTTCATAGTCTTTAACATCAGACCCAGAGGTAGAGCCCACATGATGAGCTTATACAGACATCACTCGTAAAATGTGAAAGGCACTGACAAGTGATTTCTCACAGGACATCATAGTTCTGTGGGAACTCGTGACCACAAGCCCTAGAATGTCATATGGAATGTGCACATTTATGTGAGAACAGACGTTTAAATCTTGGTCAAGGGGCGCCTGGGTGGCTCGGTCGGTTGAGCATCCAACTCCTAAGTTTGGCTCAGGTCACGTTCTGTGTAAGATTCTCTCTCTCTCTCCCTCTGCCCTTCTCACCTGCTCACATTTGCTCACTCTCTCTCAAAATTAGAGTAAAAACTTACGTTAAAAAATATATAAATAGGGGCACCTGGGTGGCTCAGTCGGTTAAGCGTCCGACTTCAGCTCGGGTCACGATCTCGCGGTCCGTGAGTTCGAGCCCCGTGTCGGGCTCTGGGCTGATGGCTCAGAGCCTGGAGCCTGCTTCCGATTCTGTGTCTCCCTCTCTCTCTGTCCCTCCCCCGTTCATGCTCTGTCTCTCTCTGTCTCAAAAATAAACGTTAAAAAAATTAAAAAAATATATATATATTTATTTTATTTTATTTTATTTTATTTTATAATATATTTTATTTTATAATATATTTATAATTATTAAATAATAATATTATTATTTTATTTTATTTTATAATATATTTTATTTTATAATTTTTAATATATAATATTAAATATTAAATATATTAATATATAACATTAATATATAATATTAAATATATATTAATATATAATATAATATATAATATATAATATATATAAATAAAATATATTTTATTTTATAATTTATAATATTTTATAAATATTTTATTTTATAATATATTTATAATTATTAAATAATTATAAATATATTATTTATATATATATATAAATAACTCCTGGTCAAGAGCTATTGGCATCCCTGTCAGCCCCATAGCAGTTGAGCTGAATTGTTTCTGTTTCTCTAAAACTATCCGTATGGGTCCTTTGAAAAGTTTTTTACATTTTTAAAAAGGGTTTATTTCTTTTTCTTTCTTTCTTTATTTTGAGGGGGAGGTGCAGAGAGAGAGGGAGAGAGAGAGAACCTCAAGTAGGCTCTGCACAGTCATCATGGAGCCCAACGCGGGCCTTGTACTCATGAACCGTGAGATCACGACCTCAGCCAAAGTCAGACGCTTAACCAACTGAGTCACCCAGGCACCACCTAAATGTTTGTTTATTTTTGAGAGAGAGAGAGAGAGAGAGAGAGCGAGCGGGAGAGGTTCAGAGAGAGAGGAAGACAGAGGATCCCAAGTTGGCTCTGTGCTAACATCAGAGAACCCGATGCGGGACTTGAACTCATGAAACATGAGATCATGACCTGATCCGAAATCAAGAGTCAAATGCTTAACTGAATGAGCTACCCAGGCATCCCCATGTGGGTCCTTTTTAAAATTTATGTTGGGGGCACCTGGCTGGCTTGGTCGTGGAGCACGCGACTCTTGATCTCAGGATTGTGGGCTCAAGCTCCATGTTGGGTGTAGAGATTACCTAAAAAAAATAAAACCATTTTTTAAAAAGTTATTTTGTAAGGTAGCTATTGTTTTTTTCTTTTGTATTACTAAAAGTCTGTTCCACTGAATCAATCCCCAAAGCTTTGAAGAGCATATAATTTAGAAACTCTGAGACGGTTTTAAGCTAACTTTAAACTGTTTTCCATTCCGCAGTGGGCTAGAAATTTGAAAGCCAGTCTCAGCACTACTCTCTATGGTCCTCAGCTTTCTTTTCCTAAAACTGAGATGGTAAGATTTTGTCCAGACCTACTGGTATAAATTGAAATATTCCTGGATTCTCTTAAATACGTGGATAATTCTACTCCTCGTACATGGCTCATTTTTGTTTTACCAGTTACTAATTCTAAATATTGCCTGTGATACAAGAAGTGAAACTGTCAAAAAGGTCTTCAGGATTTAAGGGATGCTGGTTTTCACAATGATGTGTTGTGCCCTCAAATATGGAAACAAGTTGTAGGCCTAAAAGTTAATGGCAAGAGTCCATCAACACTGAGTACGGAAGCAGGGATTTTTCCGAACAATTGTGGCAACAGCTTGGAAAATATTTTTCCCTTCTATGAGCTCGATGTTACAGGTAAAATCTATTTCATACTTTTTATGTCTCCCTGAGAATCCAATTTAGCTCTTGTGCTGTCTCACACATATTTGTAGTACCTTCTGATCATATCTTTATCTAAGAGCTTTCTTGTTTTCCGATTGCTCTTTTTGGTTTTATCCACGTGATGTGTTTTCTAATCTTCCTGGGGGTGCTAAATAAAGTATCTTTTAAACAATTTTGTAATGTTTATGTTTTGAGAGGGAAAGAGAAACAGAGCATGAGCGGGGGAGGGGCAGGGAGAAGGAGACACAGAATCCGAAGCAGGCTCCGGGCCCTGAGCTGTCAGCACAGAGCCTGACGTCGGGCTCGAACTTACAAACTGCGAGATCATGACCTGAGCCGAAGTCAGACACGGAACCAACTGAGCCACCCGGGCGCCCCAATAAAGGATCTTTTTAAAGATCATTTTTGATCCTTTAGATCCTTTGATCTGCTCCCTTCAGGATATTTCTTTGTTCATTTTGGACTTCTTTTTTTATTTTTTATTTTTTATTTTAGAGAGAGAGTGCAAGCAGGGGATGGGGCAGAAGGAGAGAGAGACAGAGAGAGAGAGAGAGAGAGAGAGAGAGAGGATCTTAAGCAGGCTCCACCCTCAGTGTGGAGCCCGACGTGGGGCTCGATCCCATGACCCTGGGATTATGACCTGAGCCCAGAGCAAGAGTTGGACGCTCAGCTGACTAAGCCACCCAGATGCCCCGTCTTGGACTTCTTTTATGTTGCCATTTCTTTCAAATATTTGGTGTTCCTTCGTTGGCTATTTATATTTATATTTATGTATTTATGACTGGGGGACTTTGATGAATAGGAGATACAGCCTTGCCTTTGAATAGAACTATTTACCCCAAGATCATCTTCCTTGAAAGGACTGCCTGACTGCAGGCTCTGTATAAGTAAATGGGTCCCCAGCAAGCAGGCTTTCCTTTGGGTAGTGGGCGGAGCAGCCAGCGTGGGTCATTCTCCCAACACCGCACTGCTGACGAGAGGTGGACTTTATTCTTAGTTCATTTTATCCCTGAGTGCTGCTTTCTTTTCTTCTTTAATTCTGGGGCTGCTGTGGAGGTCAGAAGGCTCTGTTCTGCCTCTCTCCCTGGTCCCAGTACTCATTCTTGAGGCCCCCCCCCCCAAGGTATATTTTTTGCTGTGTAAAGAAAGCAGTCACTGGGGTGGGTGCTGGTTACCAATGCTACTTCTTACACTTCTGTTTCAGCCATTCCACTCTGACTTCCATCCCTCAATGCACTCAGTTTTCCATATCTGTTAATTTCAGGACCTATGAGCTAGTCCTGTGAGCTTTCTGTTGCATTCACTATCGTGCCTCTAGAACGGCTTCTGGCATTGAGTAGGTGCTCATGAAGCACTTAATTCGTGATCAAATGACAAGTGGACGGGCACCAAATTATGGAAAGCCTCAGCGCCAAGTTTTTGATTAGATGTGCCATTTAATGCAGGTCAGCTGCCCTTAGGTTGGCTGCTTGGTTTGGGTTCTATAGTCTTGGCCCCAAAAGAAACAACCACTCTCCAGGCAGGCAATCACTACAAGAAGAGATTCTGAGAAGGTAATGCTGGCTAAGCAGGGACCTGGAGCTAGAGAGTTGGGAAGGTTGTCTTTTTTTTTAATGTTTATTTTCTTTTTGAGAGAGAGCACATGTGGGGGAGGGACAGAGAGAGAGGGGGACAGAGGATCCGAAGCAGGCCCCGATGTGGGGGGCTGGAACTCACGAACTCTGAGATCATGACCTGATCCAAAGTTGGACGCTCAACCGACTGAGCCACCCAGCTGCCCTGGGAGGGTTCAGTGTTGATCCAGGGAGCTAGTGTCCCTCTGGACGCAGGTCAGCAGTGTGAAGAGAGGGGTTCTTTCAGAGACTTCTGGCAGTAGTATTGTGGTAGGTCGAATAATGTACCCCCAAAGATGTCCAGTTCCCAATCCCCAGCATCTGGGGATATGTTATATTACTTGGCAAGGAGGAATTAAGATGTAGACAGAATTACGGTGGCTAATTAGCTGACTTTGAGATGGGAAGATTATCCTGGATTATCCAGGTTGGCCCAAAGTAATCACAAGATAAGTGAAAGAAGGAGTCAGGGAAGTCTGTGTTGGGGTGATTTGGTATGAGGAAAATTCAACCCATCTTGCTACCTTTGACGACAGAAGAAGAGGGTCACAAGCCAAGGAATGTGATGGGCTCTAGAAGCTGGAGAAAGCAAGGAAACAGATTCTACCCTGGAACCTCCACAAGGGAATGAAGCTGGGCACCTAAATTGAATCAGCAAAAGTAAATGCAGTAAGGAAGATTCAGAAGATCGAGGGCCTTCTTTTCTCTGGCTTCAAATTTCTCATCGGCAAAATGGTGGATTTTTAGTAGATCAATGATGTTCAAATCTTTTTTAGTCACTGTGATGGGTAATCTTATGTATTGACTTGACTGGACCCCAGGGTGCCCAGATATTTGGTCAAACACTACTCTGGATGTGGCTGTGAGGATACTTTTGGATGAGATTAACATTTAATTTGGTAGACTGGGTGCTTGCTTCAGCAGCACATATATTAAATCGGTAGACTGATAAAATCGGATTGTCTTCTCTGGTGGGGGTGAACCTCACCCGATCAGCTGACAGCCTGAATAGACCAAAAAGGCTGACCCTTCCCAAGTAAGAGAGAATTCTTCCTACCTAATGGTTTTTGAACTGGGACATTGGCTTTTTCCCTGCCTTCAGACTCAAATTGAAGTAGCTGTTCTTTCTACGCTTCACGCCTGCTGGCCTTTGGATGAGAAGTATATCATTGGTTCTCCTGGTTCTCAGACCTTTGTACATGTACTGGAACTAAACCATCAGCTCCTGTGGGACTCCACATTGTCAACTCACAGATCTTGGGACTGATGAGCCTCCATATTCACGTGAGCCAATTCCTTATGATAAATCTCTCTCGCTGATATTGTGATTTTTTTTATTTTAGAGAGAGAGTATTGTGCAAGTGGGGGGAGGGGGGAAAGGAGGGGGTGAGAGAGAGAGAGAGAGAGAGGGAGAATCCTAAGCAGGCTCCACACTCAACACGGAGTCTAATGCAGGGCTCCATCCTATGACCCTGGGATCATGACCTGAGCCAAAATCAAGAGTCAGACACTCAACCAACTGAGCCACCCAGATGTCTCTGATATTGTGATTTATAATAAGAAATATATATTTGGTCTTTGTCCCCATTCCTGACACAGGGCTCCTGAAGCTCCTGAGCATTAGTAGTATCTTTTGTTCTAATGAGATGACTCTGGTTGGGGTCCTGGATTAGGACTGGTCACCAGAAAGACCAAGCCAAGATTAGAAGCTTGGAATTTTCAGTCCTGCCCAACTCTACCCCCTACCCCCACATCCTTCAGAGAGGAGAAAGGGGATGGAAATGGAGTTAATTATTGATCATGGCTACATGAGGAAGCCTCCATAAAATCCCAGGTCAGTGAGCACATCCACATACCAGAAGGGTGACACATCCCAACTCCACAGGGACAGAAGTGCCTGTGCTCAGGACTCTCCCAGGCCTGGCCCAATGTATCTCTTCATCCGGCTGTTCCTCTGTGTCCTTTTATCATATCCCTTAATAAACTGGTGAATATAAATGTTTTCTTGAACTCTATGAGCCATTCTAGCACATTAATCAAACCCAAGGAAGGGAGTCTTTGGAACCCGCAATTTATAGCCTAGTTGTTAAAAGCACAGTATCTGAAGTGGGATACGAGCAGTCCTGTGAGACTAAGCCCTTAACCTGTGGGATATAATGCCCCATCCAGGTAGATAGTGTCAGAATTGGGTTGAATTGTAGGACACCCAGCTGGTGTCACAGAGAGTTGCTAGGTAGGGGAAAACCCCACCATATCTGGTGTCAGAGGTGTTGTGAATATTCTGTGTGATAGTAAGGAAAGACACAGAAGGAGAAAAGGAAAACTGTAGGTTTGTCCAATTCTCTCTCTCTCCCCCTCTACCTAGAGAACTTGGCCTAATACAGCCACCAAAGCCCAATATAAATAACAGATACCAGTGAAAATGCTTCAGCTCTGACACGGTTGAGTGGGTCTACAGCCCCATCCACTCAGAGCCCCTGTCTCCTTCTGGGCCCCAGAGCTTTGATGAAAACCATTTGTCTCAGGTCACCACTTAGCTCTTAAATTTGATGAATGTGTTTCATTTTCTCTTAAAGAAGGATATAAATCGAAAAGTAAAAATATCCCAGTGTATCCTCTTGCCTTGATGTCCATTTATGTTAGTTTCCTATCACTGCTGTAACAGATTACCACAAACTTGGTGGCTTCAAACAACAATTCATTATCTTATAGTTTTGTAGGTTGGAAATCCAAAATGGCTCTCAATGGACCAAAACCAAGGTAATGAATTCCTTCTGCAGGCTCTAGGGAGAATCTGTTCGCCTGCCTTTCCTGTTTCTAGAGGCCATTTGCATCCTTTGCTTCGTGGCCTCTTCTTCCATCTTCAAGTCTCTCTCACCCTCACTCCCATTCTCCTGTCTCCCTCTTTGACTCATAAGGACTCCTGTGATTACATTGAGCATGCCTGAAAAATTCAGGATAATCTCCCATCTCAAGGTCATCTGATTAGCAACCTTAATTCCACCTAGAACCTTAACTGCCCCTTGCCATGTACCAAAGCATATTCACAGGTTGTGGGAATGAGGGCATGGACATCTTTGAGGGGACGTTATTTTGCCTACCACACTATTCCTTAACGGTGGCCGCTGATAGTTTTTTTCAGAAACGTTTTATGTATATACAAGTGCTGATTCATGTGCAGTGCTCACAATTCATACACATATGCAGATATTTTTAAACGTAACATGGTTCTGTAACTTTATTTTTTCTTTGATTAAAAATATATTTTGAGGGGCGCCTGGGTGGCTCAGTCGGTTAAGCGTCCGACTTCGGCTCAGGTCATGATCTCGCGGTCTGTGGGTTCAAGCCCCGAGTCGGGCTCTGTGCTGACAGCTCAGAGCCTGGAGCCTACTTCGGATTCTGTGTCTCCCTCTCTCTCTGCCCCTCCCCTGCTCATGCTCTGTCTCTCTCTCTCTGTCAAAAATAAATAAACATTTAAAAAATTTAAAAATATATACATATATTTTTTGAGTCTGTCGGGTTTTCCATGTATAGTATCATGTCATCTGCAAAAAGTGAAAGCTTGACTTCATCTTTGCCAATTTTGATGCCTTTGATTTCCTTTTGTTGTCTGATTGCTGATGCTAGAACTTCCAACACTGTGTTAAACAACAGCGGTGAGAGTGGACATCCCTGTAGCAACGTGGATGGAACTGGAGAGTGTTATGCTGAGTGAAATAAGTCAGTCAGAGAAAGGCAGATACCATATGTTTTCACTCTTATGTGGATCCTGAGAAACTTAACAGAAGACCATGGGGGAAGGGAAGGGGAAAAAAAAGTTACAGAGGGAAGGAGGCAAACCATAAGAGACTCTTAAAAACTGAGAATAAACTGAGGGTTGATGGGGGGCTGGAGGGAGGGGAAAGTGGGTGATGGGCACCGAGGAGGGCACGTGTTAGGATGAGCCCTGGGTGTTGTATGGAAACCAATTTGACAATAAATTTCATATATATATATATTTTTTAATAACATCCTTTATAGAACCACCCAATATTTTTATCCACTTAAACAGAAGGGGGTTACTACTTTTAACCATAAAGGGCATCGGTTACATTAAAATTATCCATCAGAGGTGGGTCTCAGCCCATAGTAGCGTCAGCAGGCCATCAGAGTCTCATCCAACAATGCAAAGATGAAAGTTACTCCTCAGGGTGCAGCAAAGCAAGAGGAATCAGATGCCGGTACTCTGATGCAGTACATCTGACTCCAGTGACTACAACAATGTCTTCTCTGCAACGAATTTTTCTTTTTTTATTTTAACATTTATTTATTTTTGAGAGACAGAGCATGAGCAAGAGAGGAGCAGAGAGAGAGGGAGACAC
This sequence comes from Prionailurus bengalensis, assembly GCF_016509475.1. Lineage (NCBI taxonomy): Eukaryota > Metazoa > Chordata > Mammalia > Carnivora > Felidae > Prionailurus > Prionailurus bengalensis. The sequence continues at coordinate 112,241,479 of NC_057361.1, forward strand.
AGAATCTGAAGCAGGCTCCAGGCTCTGAGCTGTCAGCACAGGGCCTGACGTGGGACTTGAACCCACGAACCAGGAGATCATGACCTGAGCTGAAGTCAGACGCTCAACCGACTGAGCCACCCAGGCGTCCCTAATTTTTCTTTAAAATTAAAAAGGAGGGGCACCTGGCCAGCTCAGTTGGGGGGGACGTGTGACTCTTGATCTTGGGGTTGTGAGTTTGAGCCCCACTTGGGGTACAGAGATTACTTTAAAAAAAACTTTTAAAAAATGGATAAAATCAAAAAGGAAACACACACATTGTTAAACTAATTGAGAGTATAAGAGGATGTATATTGAAAAGGAGGTCTCCTTACCACAGGGCCACAAAACTACTGCTACTAATCATACCTAGTATGGCCTTCTGGAAATTTTTAAGCATAAACACATATCTATGTGTGTATCCTTTTGAGGGCATGAATAGAAAGCGAATCAATCATCCCACACTTATTTCTCTGTGAAATTGGCTTTCCAAAGAACTTTTCACTTTGACTTAATTATAGATTCACTTGTAGTTGTAAGAAATGAACCCAGGTCCGGGCGCCTGGCTGGCTCAGTCGGTAGAGCATGTGGCTTCTGATCTCAGGGTCATGAGTTCAAGCCCCATGTTGGGCACGGAGCCTACTTAAAAAAAAAAAAAAAAATGAACCCAAGTCTGTCTGAACTTCGAAACCACTGTTTCTCAACTTTGGCTGCACAACACTGGCATCTGGAGAGCTGTAAAAAATACTGATGCCTGGGTTCCACTGCCAGAGATTCTGATGGAACCGGCTCAGGTTACAGCCTTGGCATTGGGAGTTTTAAAAGCTCCACAGGTGACGCAAATGTGCAGCCAGGGCAGAGCTCTTAATTTCTACAGTCCCCAGTCTCCAGGGTGGGGAACAGGGTTAGTGTGGGTGAGATGGTGAGAACATCTGTTCCCTGAGCTAACTCAGCCCAAGCAAGAACTTGGAGCCAGAGGCGTATAATTAGGAGAAAAGCAGGTTCTCCTCAGAGTGCCCAGACACATGGTAGGGTCCCTGTGGATGTGGGACAGGGGGTTAAGCCAATTATATGAGAATCTCACGTGACAGGGTGATCCCAGTTGACATCTGAATTTACGGACCCCTTGCCCGCCCCAGGCGGTCACGCATTTCCTCTATAACTGCTCTTCGAAAGCCTTGGGCAAGGCCTCCTTTTCCAAAGTGTCAAGCCTCAAGAGCTTGAAATATGGAAATAAAATATTTTAAACTTTCCGTTGAAAACAGGGAGGCATGCTCCATATGAGAATAAGTGGGTCCGGCTCAGGGTGAGGTCCTGCGTCTCTGCAGGAGGGTCGGGAAAGGCAGCGCGGAGGGCAGGGCCCAAAGTACCGACCCGGCCAGTCTCCCGGGAGGTCGTAGGCAGGGTTGTTTCCTCTTTGGAGGGCTTCTGCACCTTCAGGAACCCCCTGCAGGAACGCTGAAGCGGCCCTCCCTCTGCCAGAGACGCGCCGAAATAGGAACCTCACCAGCATGGGCATTAGAGGTGCCACTCTCACAATCACAGGACAGCCCAGGAGAGGCAGCGACAGGGTGACTAGATGCGTACTTTGAGGAGTACAGCTGGCCCACACCGGGGACAGGAGCCACCATTTCTTGACTGCTATGTGCCAGGCGCAAGTGCTTGCCCTCGCGATAGGATACTGTTCCCCGAAGAGACGATTTTCCCTGTCCCCTGGCTTTTTATTTCCCTTTGATTAGGGTATAATTTAGATTCAGTAAAATTCACCCTTTTTAGGTGCACGGTCCCGTGAATTGTATCACAGAATCGCCACCAGAATAAGATGTGGAATGTTCCGTCACCTCCAGAAGTTTCTGCACACCCCTTCCCAGTCAATGCCCTAGCCCCATCTGGAGCCCCTGGAGACTACTGGTCTGATGCCTATATTTCAGGGACCGCAGCTCAGGGCCCAAAACTTGAGGCAAAAGACACTCATTACCCCATATTCTGAGTTCAGAGGACCAGCAGCTGTTAGGACCAGCCACCAGCCCCCCGATCTCGCTGGGGAGAAACCAGCTCTCTGCCCCAGTGCCCAGCTGATATAAGAGGTCTAATTTGGGGCTTCACAATGTTTTCCTTCCCCAAGCAGAGAGAGGAGACACTCTAAGAGACCTGCTCATAAAAGTAAGGCTTGGAAGTGACCCAGCGTCTAAGACGGGGTTTCCCTGAAACCCGTGAAGAGAACGCGCTGGCACTGTGCTTGCTGCTGCCGGGGCAGAGAGGAAGAAGCTTCTGGAGCAGTGGAGGCCTGGGGGATTGGCAGGCAGGGCCAAGAATAGGCCCCCGGATGTCCTGATTCTTGCGTGTATGGCTTATGTCTGCAAGGCCAGGAATTGTCCCAAAAGGATAGATCGGATTGACCCATGGTCTGGCCAAAAACTACCATAGAGTGAGGGCAATGAGTTTCACACCTCAACAGAATGTGGTATTATGCCTCCATCAGGGGCACAGCGCAGTTGAGGGATATTTACTGGGAAATAGGAAATAAATAAAATGAAACCATTTTACATATGAACCCCAGTGAGTTGAGACACCTCAATAAACTGTTACACTTTCTTTTTAAAAAAAATTTTTTTTAGGGGCGCCTGGGTGGCTCAGTCGGTTTAAGCGACCGACTTCAGCTCAGGTCACGATCTCGCGGTCCGGGAGTTCGAGCCCCGCGTCGGGCTCTGGGCTGATGGCTCGGAGCCTGGAGCCTGCTTCCGATTCTGTGTCTCCCTCTCTCTCTGCCCCTCCCCCGTTCATGTTCTGTCTCTCTCTGTCTCAAAAATATATAAACGTTAAAAAAAAAATTTTTTTTTAATTTTTTTAATGTTTATTTATTCTTGAGAGCGAGAGGTAGAGAGAGATAGAGCATGAGTAGGGTAAAGGAAGAGAGAGAGAGAGAGAGAGAGAGAGAGAATCTGAAGCAGGCTCCAGGCTCTGAGCTGTCAGCACAGAGCCTGATGCAGGGCTCGAACCCACAAACCGTGGGATCATAACCTGAACTGAAGTGGTACGCTTAGCCAACTGAGCCACCCAGGCATCCCAATTTGTTACACTTTCAGTGCCTCTATTAATCCTAAAAACACCTTATAAGGTAAGTATTCTTGTTATTCCTAGTTTATGGATGAAGGAATCGAAGAACAGAGAGGGCACGTAGTGTGTCCAAAGTCACAGAGCAGATAAATAAATGACAGGACCATGACTTGAAGGCAGGTCCACTCAACCCTGAGACCTATGTGCCGTCCATGACATGTGTGTGTCAAGGACGTGGGGAGGAGAAGACGTCATCATGCGGTAACAGTGAGATTCCAGTGGAGACTCAAGGGCGTCCAGTGTAAGTGTTAGGTCTCTGTATCCTTCCCATTTGGTGACTTCCCTCCCTCTTTAGCTACCAGGGGCCTGCTTCTTCAGAATAAATCTGCACAGGCTCTGGTTCATTCCCTGCTTTAAGATTCTGTCAAGATATACTTCCCGGTGCCTGGGTGGTTCAGTAGGTCAAACGTCCCACTTTGGCTCACATCACTATCTTATGATTTGTGAGTTCGAGCCCCACATCGGGCTCTGTGCTGACAGCTCAGAGCCTGGAGCCTGCTTCCGATTCTGTGTCTCCATCTCTCTCTGCCCCTCCCCTGCTCTCTCTCTCTCTCAAAAATAAACATTAAAAAAAGATAAACTTCTTGTCACTTCCAGCTGGAACCCCTCAACTCACTCTGACCACACACCCTAACCGAAAGCCACCTCCTTGCTTGGGACCCTACAGCTGTATCCGTCCCTCGTGCCTGTTGCCACTCTTTATGGGAAGACTCCAGCTTTACTTCTCAGATCGTCACTGTCTGGGTGGCCCCACTGCAGTAAACTGGGCCTTGGCCCTCAGATCTAACATAAAGGTTTTCCCTTCCGTATGAGGGCATAACTCAGTATGAGTTGACAGGTTAAAAAAAAAACACACACATGTGGTACTCAGTTTATGTACAGCACAAAACTCTCTTCCGTGATAGAAAACAATAATCTTAAAAATATGGTTACAATAGGGGCACCTGGCCGGCTCAGTGGGCAGAGCCTGCGACTCTTGGTCGCAAGATTGTAAGTTCGAGCCCCATGTTGGGTGTAGACGTTACTTAAAAATAAAATCTTAAAAAACATATATGGTTACTGTAGCCCTAGAAGAAGGGAAAAAAAACTCCACCTTAAGCTCCTTGCTAAGTGCCTGCTGCACGACTTATTAAAGTGTTGCAGGAATCCCATTAATGTCAATATGAAAATTCCTTTCTTCAGAGCATTCGTGTAAGAATAACAACAAACCCTCAGCATTCATTTACGAAGATTTTAAGCTGCGAGCAACACCATCCTTTAAGCCAATCCAGTTGCACGGGTGCTCCCGAAGCCATGCTAAGATCGTCTCATCAGGATTCACTAGGCCTGAGGATTTTCTGTGTTAAGAGGTGGGTGCCAGGGGGCGCCTGGGTGGCGTAGTCGGTTAAGCGTCCGACTTCAGCCAGGTCACGATCTCGCGGTCCGGGAGTTCGAGCCCCGCGTCAGGCTCTGGGCTGATGGCTCAGAGCCTGGAGCCTGTTTCCGATTCTGTGTCTCCCTCTCTCTCTGCCCCTCCCCCGTTCATGCTCTGTCTCTCTCTGTCCCAAAAATAAATAAACGTTGAAAAAAAAAATTTTTTTTTAAAAAAAAATAAAAAAAAAAAAAAGAGGTGGGTGCCAGGAAATGCCATAAGACTTTGTTAAGCTGATATGAATTAGCAAAAATGCCGCAGCCACTGTGTATAATCTTTGTTTCTTTGGTGAAGATATTGGCCAAGCCACATCTTGATGCTGTGGGTCTATTTTCTCCAGCTACTTGCATTTTATTTGATTGATTGATTGAGACGGGGCGGGGGGATGAGAGCAAGCAGGAGAGGAGAGGGGCAGAGGGAAAGAGAAAGAGAGAGAGAGAGAGAGCTGGACACGGGGCTTCACCTCACGACCATGAGATCATGACCTGAACCTAAGTCAAGAGTCAGATGCTTAACTGACTGAACCACCCAGGCGCACCACTACTTGCATTTTAAATGAACAAGATGGTTTTATTAAATGATGATACTTTCTAGGCAGTTGAGATATCATAGAATGCGGCATCATTCCAAAACAAAAAAACAAAAAAACAAAAAAACAAAAAAACTGTAGAAACAAAAGGATTGCAAATGAGTCAACACTCAAGTTTGTATAGTCCAGGACCCTGGTATTGATAGCAACCAAGAGACCAATGATAGCAAAGAATGTAATCAGACAGCTTTAGACTCAGGAATTCATGCAAATATTTTTTTAAAGTTATCACAAGTCGAGCTTAAACCATCAGGTAACAGAATTGCCAAGAATTACGCGCACTTCTGTGCTGCTGGGTATTAACTGCTTTTGACGCACTGTCTCACCTTGATGTCTGCCTTCTGGATACTCACTGATGATGATTTGTCTGACTCTGAGATAAGTCTTAGTCGGTTCAGGCTGCCATAACAAATACCATAGACTGGGTGGCTTCAACAACAACAAACATGTATTTCTCATGGCCCTGGAGCCTGGAAGTCCCAAATCACGGAGACAGCATGACCAGATTCTGGTGGTGATTGGTGAGGGCTCTCTTCCTGGTTATAGCCTCACATGGCCATTTCTTGGTCCATGCACTATCACCTTGAAAGTGAAGGCTTCATGGAAACCCATTTGAAAATAAATTTCATATATTGAAAAAATAAAATAAAATAAAATAAAATAAATAAAATTAAAAAAAAAAGAAAGTGAAGGCTTCAAAATATGAATTGTGGGAGGACACAAATATTCAGTCCATGGCAACATACTACTGTCCTGTTTCCACCTACAGCTTCTTTGTTCTCCTCGTCATATGAGTGCTGGCCTTGGTGAGTAACCAGCTTGCTTGAACCTCCTTCCCAGTGTAACTGAAGGTAAATGGACACTGGAACCTTTGGAGAAGCATCGGGGGAGTATTCATTACATATGATTTCCATAGCACTGCAGAGTGCTTCCCCAAAGGTACTCACCCTTCCCTTCAATTGCTGGACTCTGGGTCTGTGAACTGACTTAGATCTCGAAACTGGACGAAGGATCATGATTTTCTGTTGCAATGGCTGACACCGGCCTTTTGCTCCCCACATTGAAATTTCTAGGGCGTGTACAAGTCAACGATCACCCTAGTTGGCCACACTCTCGCTTGTCCCCAAGAATACCATGTCTATTCACCATCACTACAGATTACTGCAGGTCAAGGCATTCTGGTTGCTTCTCCAGTTTTGTGGCCTGTATTAGTCTACTCAGGCTGCCATATTAAAGTACGACAGACTGGGTGACTGAACAACAGGAATGTATTTCCTCACAGCTCTGGAGGCTACAAATCTGACATCAAGGCGTCCCGAGGTTTGGTTTCATCTGAGGCCTCTCTCCGTGGCTTATAGATGGCTGCTTTCTCCGTGTCTTCACATGTCTTCCCTCTGTGGGTGTCTGTGTCCTGATCTCCTCTTGTAAGGGCACCAGATATTGGATTAGGACCCACCTCTATGATCTCATTTTGCCTTATCTTTTCAAAAACACTATTCAAACTGTATCCAAACACAGTCGTTTGAGGTACTAGGGGTTAAGACTTCCACACATGAACTTGGGGAAGACGCAATTCAGCCCACGACAGGGCCTATTTTGATAATGACTTCGATCTTGCCTAGGCCAGTTCAGTATCAATGACTTCGATCTTGCCTAGGCCAGTTAAGTATCAATGACTTCGATCTTGCCTAGGCCAGTTCAGTATCAATGACTTCGATCTTGCCTAGGCCACTTCAGTATCGTCATTGGCTCCTGCCAGAACCTTCATTGACGTAAGGGGGCCCAGCTCCACCACAGCATCTCCTACTGTCAGTCCTGGTCTACAGATGACAACCACCATTGACCTTCTTCACAGGGAAACTGGTGCCCCTGCTTACTGGTGCCTTCCTGGTGAACGACTGTCTCCTGGGCCTTCCAGGGAACATAGCCAGGTAGCAGATTATCTGGGCTCACATTGTAACTTCACTATAAAATTGCCACATCTGTGACACCTTGAACTTTCTGATTCCTTCCCCAATATGTAATCTGTTCTGGCATGTTCACTTCATCGATTGCAGCCATTGTTTGTCCGCCCCATTCCCCTGTTCTCCAGCTTCAAGCAGGACTGGATCCACAGGTCATTGCCAGGACATGAAACCTTGAACCCTGGGAGAGCGTTCCTATGTCAGTGAGTTCTCTCCTCTCCCCCTTATGTTTCTCCCCCTGGGAAAACCTGACAGTCCTAAGATAGGGGCATCCCCAGGCCCAGACCCGGACCCAGTGCTGACCGTTTCCTGTTACACTCGATGGATAAGGAGAGGTCAGCTGGGAAATCACTATTTATGGAAAATGTGAGGGTCTCCCTGGGCCCCTGAAGAGGAACCATGGACCCCTAAGAACCTGGAGGAGAGGAAGGTGGCCCTTGATATCATGATGATGTAGGACATGTCTGTGAGAAGGCTTTGGTTGCGTGACCGGATTCAGTGGCCTCTGGTCCTTAACTGAGCTCCTTACCTTCCCATTTGCTCCCGTCGGTTTTCTTACTGGTTCCACCACCGGCCCCCAGTTTTGTAGCCTATATTAGAGCACTCGGGGGGAGTGCTCTTCATGCCCACGCTCTTACTGGTGCCTCATAGACAGCCCCCAAATCCGTTCTGCCCCACTTTCGCTTCAGTGGGTCCCCTCTTCTCCAGCCCCAAGGCACCAGCCCCAATTCCGATCTCCTGCCCCCTCTATCCGGGGATTGCAGGGGCCCCGGCGCAAGTGCCCGGCTGATTCAGGCACCTCTTTTCTCTTCCTGCTGTTAGTGTCTCCTTCTGTCTCGTGGCAGCTGAGAGCATGTTGCCATATAGTCAAAGGTAACAATTAGACCTCCACGGAACCACTCCTTTAGGGCCCAACCACTTGTCCTACCAAAGGACTTGTGAATCTTGAAAGTTCTGCCTTGGGATTAAAGCCTGCAGTTTTGTCTACTCTCTAATTTGGGTGGATGACGACATTCCTCCCTCGGACTAAAGACAGACGATTACTGAATGAGCCACCAGGGGGCAAAACTGCCTTAGTTTAGTAAATTCTAACTGTCTCCCTCTCTGTCTCTTTTTTTTTTTTTAATGTCTTGAGAAGTATCCACGTTTTTAATTTTTTTAACTTTTATTATTGAGAGACAGAGAGACACGGAGCATGAGCAGGGGAGGGGCAGAGAGAAGGGGAGACGCAGACTCCGAAGCAGGCTTCAGGCTCTGAGCTGTCAGCACAGAGCCTCATGCGGGGCTCGAACCCATGAACAGTGAGATCATGACCTGAGCCGAAGTCGGTTGCCCAACCGACTGAGCCACCTAGGCACCCCACTAACTGTCTCTTTCTTATGACAAAGTATGCAACATTTGGAAAATATAGATAAACCAAGAGTAGAAAATAAAAATCACCTGATAGCCCATACCTCTGAAAACCACTCAGAACATTACAACATTTTGTTTACATTCTTTTTCCCCTTTACCTAAGTGTAAATAAAACTTTTTTTAAATTTTTTTTATTATTTTTATTTTTTTTAACCTTTTATTTTTTTAATATTTGAGACAGAGAGAGACAGAGCATGAATGGGGGAGGGGCAGAGAGAGAGGGAGACAGAATCGGAAGCAGGCTCCAGGCTCTGAGCCATCAGCCCAGAGCCCGACGCGGGGCTCGAACCCACGGACCGCGAGATCGTGACCTGAGCTGAAGTCGGACGCTTAACCGACTGAGCCACCCAGGCGCCCCTAAAATAAAACTTTTTAAATGTACTATTTCTCTACATACTACCTTGTTTCTACTCTGTAACAAAATCTTGTAAAAATCTTTCCTAGGTGTTATATATCCTTCTATGGCATTATTTTCTATTTAATTATCAAAAAAAAAAACCCTATCTAACATCATTGTGGTTAAATTTTTGTACATACAGAAGGGGAGGAAAAATTTTCCCTCTAACTTTCTAGATTATAAGTTCAGAACTCTCCCTGATAATAAAAGATAGAGGAGTGCCTGGGCGGCTCAGGTGGTTAAGCATCCGACTCTTGATTTCAGATTAAGCCCTGATCTCACGGTCTATGAGTTCAAGCCCCAGGTTGGCCTTTGCAGTGACAGTGTGGAGGCTGCTTGGGATTCTCTCTCTCCTTCTCTCTCTCTGCTCCTCCCTTGCTAGTGCTCTCTCTCTCTCAAAACAAATAAATAACCTTAAAAAAATAAAAGATTAACAGAAGAAAAACAATTTAAATAATATGTATATCCAGGAAAATGGACTAATTCCCCCAAATGGCCTAAGCTACCACTTTAAATACTATTTCCAGCTAAAGATAATGATGTTGAAGGTAGGAGGTGCCAGTTATGGGAGGCTATGAGAAAAAGCACAGTAAACAAGGATAAGGTTATTATGCAGATTTAAGTTGCTGTCTTTTCCTTTGGTAAGTTTCTGGAGATTCAGAGTCATACCCTTCCTGGTACAGCGAAGGAGAAACCCATTCAAATGGAGATTTCTAGAGTGCCTGGGTGGCTCAGTTGGTTGAGTGACTCTTGATGTGAGCTCAGGCCTTGATACCAGGGTCGTGGGATCGAGCCCCATGTTGGACTCCACGTTGAGCATGGAGCCTACTTGGAGTTCCCTCTCTTTCTCTCTCTCTCTCCCTCTGCCCCTCTCCCACACACACACGTGCTCCCTCTAAAATAAAAAAAAATTTGAGGCGCCTGGGTGGCTCAGTCGGTTAAGCGTCCGACTCCGGCTCAGGTCATGATCTCACAGTCTGTGGGTTCGAGCCCCGCGTCGGGCTCTGTGCTGACAGCTCAGAACCTGGAGCCTGTTTCAGATTCTGTGTCTCCCTCTTTCTCTGACCCTCCCCTGTTCATGCTCTGTCTCTGTCTCAAAAACAAATAAATGTAAAAAAAAAAAATTTTTTTTAATAAAAAATAAAAAACAAATTTCCAAAATGGAGATTTCTCTTATAAATGTAAATGTCTCTTGCAGCTCCTGGGTGGCTCAGTCAGTTAAGGATCTGACTCTTGCTTTGGGCTCAGGTCATGATCTCACAGTGCGTGGGCTCGAGCCCCTTGTCGGGCTCTGCGCTGACATTGCAGGGGCTACTTGGGATTCTCTTTCTCCTCTCTCTCTCTCTCCCCCTCCCCCTGCTTGTGCTCTCTCTCTCTCTCTCTCTCTCTCAAAATAAATAAATAAACATTTAGAAATAAGTAAATGTAAATGTCTTTTATGAAGGGGTAACTTCTTTGTTTTCAGAGCCTCTCAAAAATAATCAGCCCAAAATAAATATGCCAAAGAGGCAAAATAATTGGGGACAGCAAAGTCTGCTCCCCTTCAACATCATTGATAAGCCCTTCATTGTAAGTTATCGATGACTCTAAGAGGGATTGCCGGCTCAAAGGCAACGCCATCCTTTTAGGTTCGGGACACACATTGCCAAGTTACTTTCCACAAAGAGGGTGACAGATACTCTTTGCCCTGTCATTTGCAACGCTGTTCCTATTGTTAAAACAACAAAATTCACCCCAGTAAAATTTAAAGATCTAATTGGCTTTATTAAACTACTTATGAATCGGACAGCATTCCATCTAGCAAACAGAAAGGAGATCCCGAGGGCTACGGAACGGGAAAGGTTTTTAAAAGTAAAGAGGGAGCAGGGGAAAAAAGGAAATTATTATAGCAAAGAATCCATTGTTTTAGGCAAGGTCATCCTCCTAAAGGAAACGGAAAGCGTCTATCAGTAAATTTCCTAGTGCTGACCAGGAAATTCCCGTGTTGACTGGCGAAAGGTTACATTCCTAGGATGGTTGAAGCTGCAGTCGGGTTGGGTATTAATCCTGGGTTTACTGACTTGGGGCCTTAGTTTAGTGGCTCCATTATGGCCCTGTGGTTTTCTTTGTAGCACTATCTTTCGAAATCTCTGCCAATTTGACAGGCAACATATTACATCATAGTTGGTTTAAATTGTACCTCTTCAACAATCAGATGTAGAACAAATATTTGCTGAGCGTTGATTCGGTCTCACGCTCCGGACACTGGAAACCCAGGGAATAAGACACCAATAAGCCCGCAGATACGGGTTGCAGAGGAAATACACCGGGTAGTGTGTAATAAATAGAATGTAAGGGACATGCTCCTTAGCTACTGTTGGGAAGAAAACAAAAATTCCTTTCCACCTTCTAGGTTCTTGGGCTGGTCTATTAATTCGATTGATGTAAAACAGATGTAAAAGTCGATTTCCAAACCGAGCAAGCCAGCCTACCGAAGAGAATCTCTCTTAAAATAGGGTAGGGAGGCCACGAAGGAGGCAGAATTTATGCGCGTCCTCAGTGGGTGAAACTGTAAACGATAAACTTCTCAAGCCAGGTGCAGCCCTCGGCCTGGACTTAACTCCCTCCACCTTCTCCACTGTGAAAGCCAACCCGGGAACAAATTTCAGTCCCACATTTACGTATTAACCCAACCAGTCCCAGTTAACCTAGTTTCAATCCCTGTTTCGCTTTGAGGACCTACAGGAGAACTAGGCTTGTCACTTCGCCGTTGGAACTCGGCCCCCTCTTAATCTTCCTGCGAACACGAATCTAGTGTCCCTACCGGAGTCTGTGTCTCCCAAATTGCCATTTTAGTTGCCCAACTAAATGCCCATTTGCTTATATTCTCAGTGGATTCTTTCTTGGTTGAGACAGATTAGCAGGAAGAAAAGCGAAAGTTTAATAACATGTTCTTTAACAAGAAAACCCCAGGCCCAAGTTGGTGTCACGTAGACCGAGTTCCCGAACTGGGGGTGAATACCTAATCTAACTGCAGTTTCAGCCTCCCCCCAGAAATGTGGTCTTAAACAGTCAGGAAGTTTTCGGTCAGCACCAAGGAGTCAGCGTCCTGATTCTCCAAAGAAAGGTGAGGTAATCTGCATAAGACCCCTTGCTTCTCCCCCCCCCCCCGCCCCCGAAAGTAAAGCCACCTTGTCTGGAACAATCTTTTGGGGTTTTTTGGTTTTGTTTTTTCCCTAGTGACTTCTTGCCCCACCCCCCTGTTAAAACCTTCCACTTTGTGGGACTCCTTGAAGCGCCCTCTATTTGCTAGGTGGGATGGGGCCCAATTCATGAATCGTTTAATAAAGCCAATTGAATCTTTTAAATGGACTTGGTTTTTTGTTACTAACAATGTGTATCTCTGGTGTATGTGGGAAGAGACCCAGGAAACCAGGGTAACTCTACAAAATGGCTGAAGGCATCACCTTAACTACCGCCTTCAGCTGAAGACAAAAGGGGGGAGTGCCTGCTGGCTCAGTTACGAGAGCATGTGACTCTTGATCTCAGGGTCGTGAGTTCAAGCCCCACATTGGGTATAGAGATTACTAAAAAAAAAAAAAAGTAAATAAACTAAAAAAGAGGAAGATGTTGGGGGTGGGGAGTCAGTTTGGGGAGGCTAACAATGGGGAAAAGTACGGTGGACCAGGGTAAGTTTGTTAAGTTTGTTATGCAGATTTAAATCGTTACCCTTTCCACTGGTAAAAGTTTCTCTAGGTTTCGAGCCATCCCCCTCTTGCTGGAACAGAGGAGGAGACACTCTTACAAATGGAGATTTCTCCTATAAATGGAAATGTCCGATACAAAATGATGAGGGGGATAAGGCAAGCTGATACCCCACAAATGCCACCCCCGCCTTGGGATCTGTGTGATATTCCCCAGGCACGCCTGGCTGCCCAAGGACAAAGGAAAGGGAAGAAAACGAATGGTTAACTGATAGAGATCACAGTCCTGCAGGACAGAAATCTCCATCAGTTTACAAATATCTCAGTAAACTACAAGAAAAGGGCAATCTTATCAATAGCCTAATCTCCAGAAATCTGTGGACTCAGTTTCCTGGAGCCCCAACATCACCCTCCCCTCCATAGTGATGTGGGGAACAAAGGCAAGAAGGAAATGGCCGTCAAATTAAATTTCCTTATAACTTGCAGCCCTTTGACACATCCTTGAGGCAAATACGGAGTGTGACCTTTCTCCGGGAACCCCCTACTGTCTTAATGTTAATGCCTAACTAGAGGGAAAAACAATCTTAGCTTGACAATAGCTAGGCCTCCAGTAGCCTGGGAGTCTTCTTTAGCATATGAAAATCTCTGGAAACTTCCCCTAGGTTTTAGGTCCCCCAACTCCCAACTATAGAACCAGTCTCTCCTCATGGTCCCAGGGCAGCTCTTCCGGCCCACGGGTCCTGTCCCTGTGCTTTCATAAAATCACCTTTTTCGCACCAAAGACGTCTCAAGAATTCTTTTTTTGGCCGTCGGCTCCGAACCAACCCCATCACCCCAAAAACCTCATCACAAAATGGTAACTTATGACTGGGTTTGGGGAGAATAATAAATATGCCAAAGAAGCGTATTTGGGGGTGGCGAAATTTGCTCCCCGTCACTGCTGATGAGGTTACACGTTGCCTTCCCTTAGGCTCTTCAGCTACGCTGTTTCTTCTATCGTGAACTGGGGTGTGGTGGGGAGTGGGGGTAAAGGGAAGCTGACAAGAAGCTTGCTGCCATGATAAGGATGTCCTACATCTTGGAAAGCGCACACTCCGCTCCTCGGCCATTCTCTCTGGGCTGCAACAGTGAAATGCTGAGGTGGCCTGCCTCCTGTCTCACCGCAAAAGCAGACACAAGTGCATCAGGCCCAGAATGGGTACACCCCCAACACAAACACACACACACACACACACACACACACACACACACACCCAGGGTAAGCCACTGCTTGTGATGAGGGATGGCCAGAAGGAAATGATCACCCCAAGCCCCTGAGCAGAAGCCCCGGGCTCTCTCTTCATCCTCACACGGACTCACAGGTGGGAGGCTTCAAGCCTGAACATTTATAATTATAACGACAGCGCATGATGTGGAAAGGTTGGGGTTCAGAGGTCAGGAAAGAATTCTTGAGACATCTTCGGTGCAAACAGGCGGTTTTGATGAGGGAGCATAAGGCAAGCTGATACCCCGCAACCCGCCTCCCCCTGCCCAGGTGGGATATATGTGACTTTCCTCGGGCACTCCTGGCTGCCCAAGAACTAAGGAAAGGGAAAAACCAATAGTTAACTGATAGAGGTCACAGTCCTGCAGGACAAGTCTCCATCCGTTTACAAATGTCTTAGTACATTACAAGAAAAAGGCAATCTTGTCAATAGCTTCATCTCCAGAAACCTACAGACTCCGTTCTCTGCAGCTCCAATATCACCCTCCCCTCCATAGTGATGTGGGGAACAAAGGCAAGAAGGAAGTGGCAGTCAAATTAAATTTCCTTATAGCCTCCAGCCCATTGACACATCCTTGAGATAGGCAGAGTATAACATTTCTCCAGAACTGCCTACTGTCTTAATGTTAATACCTTACCACCCAGAAAACAACCTTAGCTTCTGGACAATAGCAAGGCCTCTGGCATCTTAGGAGTCCTCTTTAGCATATCAAAGCCTTCTGGAGGCCTCTCTTTTACCTTCCTCTCTCCCAATTCCATAGTATATAATCAGTCCCTCCTCACAACCCCAGTACAGCTCTTTCTGCCCCAGGGTCCTATCCCCAAGCTTTAATAAGATCACCTTTTTGCACCAGAGACGTCTCCAAAATTCTTTTTGGCTGTCAGCTCCTGACCCCCACCACTCCAAAACCCCATCAGTTTTATTAAAGTACAGGCACAGGACTTGTGGGCAGAAAGAGCTGTCCTGGGGTTGTGAGGCATGGCTGATTATATACTTGCAAGTTGGGAGGGAGTTAGGGATAGCCTAAGTCTTTAAGGAATTTGGAAGCAAGGTTTCCAGGACCTTGAGGGGTCATTTACTAGTGTCTAGTAAACTGTTAGTCATGGGACCCTTCAGATATATGTCAGTGGGCCGTATGCTTGGAGGATAATTGTTCACATATATCGGGGGGGGGGGGGCGTGTAGAGATAAAGGAAGTTTCCAAAGGGTTTTTATATATTATGGGGCACCTGGGTGGCTCAGTCGGTTAAGTGTCCGACTTCGGCTCAGGTCATGATCTCACAGTTCGTGGGTTCAAGCCCCACATCGGACTCTGTGCTGACAGCTCAGAGCCTGGAGCCTGCTTCGGATTCTGTATCTCCCTCTCTCTGCTCCTCCCCTGCTCGATCTCTCTCTCTCTCTCTCTCTCAAAGATAAATAAACATTTTTTTAAAAATTAAAAAAAAAGAAGACTTAACAGGATCCTGGAGGTCAGGATAATGTTAAGCTAAGATTGCCTTTTGCCCTTAGCGAAGTGTCAACATCGAGGCAGCTGAGCTCCTAGAGGGAGGTCAGTCTGCCTGTTTCAAGGACTTGTCAGTGGGCTGTAAGTAGTAAGGAGATTGAATTTTTTTTTGTTAATTTTTTTTTTCAACGTTTATTTATTTTTGGGACAGAGAGAGACACAGCATGAACGGGGGAGGGGCAGAGAGAGAGGGAGACACAGAATCGGAAGCAGGCTCCAGGCTCCGAGCCATCAGCCCAGAGCCCGACGCGGGGCTCGAACTCACGGACCGCGAGATCGTGACCTGGCTGAAGTCGGACGCCTAACCGACTGCGCCACCCAGGCGCCCCGGAAATTGAATTTTTTGTCTTGCCTTTGTTTCCCACATCAATGCACACTCCAACTGTGGCAAACTCCACTGGGTACCATAGTTCTCCCTCTGCTCCTGTGGTTTTAGTGGGATCACTGTATGAGTTTCAGGTGGACAGCATAAAGGCTTGGCCTACATATATTGTGAAATGATTACCACAATAGGTTTAGTTAACATCCATTATCTCATATAGATACAATAGAAAGAAATGGAGAAAAAAATGTTTTCTTTGTGACGACAGAACTCTTAGTGTTAGTGAGCCCTCCTGCTCATCTGTAGACCCCAACAGTTACAATCAAAGGGGCGCCTGGGTGGCGCAGTCGGTTAAGCGTCCGACTTCAGCCAGGTCACGATCTCGCGGTCCGCGAGTTCGAGCCCCGCGTCGGGCTCTGGGCTGATGGCTCAGAGCCTGGAGCCTGTTTCCGATTCTGTGTCTCCCTCTCTCTCTGCCCCTCCCCCGTTCATGCTCTGTCTCTCTCTGTCCCAAAAATAAATAAACGTTGAAAAAAAAAAATTTAAAAAAAAAAAAAAAAAAAAAAAGAGACAAGACCGCTTAACTCATGCTTCAACTAGAACCCATTGCGCTTATTTCTTGTTGCATTTTCTTGGGGCATTGACAACGACTGGAACATTCCAACCGCCAGACCAGAAAAGCCCCGACAGCAGTGGAATGAATGCCTAGAAGACCACACCCAACGCATCCCCTTCCCTGCCCTGCCCGCGATCATGGGCTGAATACAGACGGACCGCACCCCCACCCCCACCCCCATACCTCCCTCCCACCCGCCGATGCTGGCACCTGAAATACATTTCTCTCTTTCTCTTTTCCAAACCTTCGTCTCTTGAGTTAGTTGGCTTCTCTCGTGACGAGCTTATCAGAGTTTGGCAACAATTTGGCAAACTCCACCAGGAGCTGTGGTCTCGATTTGTCCAGCACCCTCAGGATTCTCTGGGCCAGAGCAGTTGGCCCCACAGCGCAAGGGCTCACCTGTTCCATTTCCGGAGTTAGTAGCCATGATGGACCAGTCGGTAAAATTAGGATTCACTCTCTTAACAACTTCCCTATCGCACAGCTGTGTTAGCTGTAGTCATCATGTTGTATATCACATCCCTAGTACTTACTTGTCTTATACCTGGAAGTTTGCACCTTTTGAGCACCTTCCCCAAGGGCACCTCCCTGCCACCACCCCTGCCCCTGGTAACTACAAGCGTGATCTCTTTTTCTGGAACTTGAGTACCTTAGTTCTTGATCCCTGTCTTCTGGGTGGGCAGAGGAAGGGTTGTTACCATGACAGTAGGACAGCAAGCCATGGAGCCCTGCGTAGAAGTGACTATGACTATGGTGGCTGATTCAAAGGGGTCACCGAAGTCGAAATACAGTGTCAGAACCAAGGGTGAACAGGTAGGTAGGTAGGTAATGAAAAACATCAGATGTTCATTTGTTGAGCCCAAGTGGGCAGCCATTCAGAATCGGAAGCTTGGCTTACTGTTGCAGACCTCTGTCTCCCTCCACGCCCCCGGATGACTGCTTCCTCCTCCACCAGGATTTCGGCTGCTTTATAAAGGGGTACAGAGGGGAACTTGCAGGGGGGAGGACTTCAGCTTGTATGACTGTTGGCAACAAGCATCCGAGTCCCCAGCAAAGGGCGCTGGTCACAGACGTGGCCAAGGGCTTGAGGTGTCCGTGTGTGAGGAGACACAGGGGGAGGAGAGAGATGTGCAGGTACCTCTTGGGGCTAGGAGAGGAAGGAGGAAAAGCCTCCAGCCCTTTCCCTTCTGCTGACCTCCTCCAGTCCTGTCCCCTCCCCATTCCCTCCTCCCAGGCAGAAATGCCCAGAGCTGCTGAATTTAACTGATTAGGGTCTGGGTCAAGCTCTCAGTGAAGAAAAGCACTTCAAGTGAC
The DNA here is from genome assembly GCF_016509475.1 of Prionailurus bengalensis. Lineage (NCBI taxonomy): Eukaryota > Metazoa > Chordata > Mammalia > Carnivora > Felidae > Prionailurus > Prionailurus bengalensis. The sequence goes on from NC_057361.1 coordinate 112,259,092, forward strand.
CCTGTGGATGGGGCCCTCTGTACCCATTCAATCCACTGTTGTGAAAACGTATAAGGACAGTGATGTGTTCCAGGCCTCTACTGCAAATGCTCATAAAGCATCAGAAGAGAATCTCCCGCTCGGGGCACTGACACAAGTCGACAAATTCCCCTGTGATTTATTACAGTGCGTGTGAGGGGGTGGCTGTCAGTATTTAGCGTGATCAACTCCCCGGCTCCACACTCCCGCTCCATGGGCAGGACTCGGCTGCTCTCACAAGTTCGGCCAATCCTTCCCTTGATGAAACCTGTTATATTTTTACCGACCCTGGGGCTGTTGTTGATGGCCTAGCCATTTAATCTGCCAGTTGGAAGAGTTAGACTGGCAGATTAAAGACACCTTTCGGGGCACCTGGGTGGCTCAGTCACTTAAGTGTCCAACTTCAGCTCAGGTCATGATCTCGTGGTTGGTGCGTTTGAGCCCCACGTCGGGCTCTGTGCTGACAGTGCAGAGCCTGCCTGGGATTCTCTCTCCCTCTCTCTCTGCCTCTCCCTCACTTGAGCTCACTATCTCTCTCTCTCTCTCTCTCCCCCCCCCCCCGCCTCAAAATAAATACATAAACTTTATTTTTTAAAAAGACACCTTTCTTGGGGCACCTGGCTGGTTCGGTTGGAAAACCATGTGACTCCGGGTCTCTGGGTTGTGAGTACGAGCCCCACTTTGGGTGTAGAGACTACTTAAAAAAAAAAAAAAGACACCTCTCTTTGGAGTCACAGAGTGTGGAAACCGACTACGGATGCTTATGGGACTGTCTGGGTCACTCACAGAGATGCCCACAGTAAAGGGCCGTTCTCCAATGAGACCAACTAAAATCAAGCTGCTGATCAAGCCTGCACTACCCAGATTGCCATCAGACATGGCGGCACATCTACCATCAGGGACTGGGCACAAAGTACAGGACCCTATGTTTCTGATGCGGAAGCCACTGCGACAGGCCACATTTGTGACTCTTGCAACGAAGGAGACCACGTTGCCCTCGGCATCGACCCTGCTCGCTCCTGACAGGTTGACTACATCAGACCTCGGACTGTGTGTACCTCTCGGTGCTACCAATGGTCTCACCACTTTTGATACGTTTTCAGGTCACACGTTGCCGTTCCGGTCTGATCAGCTGACTCCCAGGACACTGTTGCGGCTTCCGTCAGTCTTATCGGTGGCGTGCTTTCCGCTCTCCGATCCACTTGCAGCCTGACAAACGGTGCGTCGTTTTTGCTCAGGCGTCACCCCGGAACGGGCCAATAGTCAAAACGGTTTGATGCACGTTCCGCACTGCATTAGTATCTGCTATCGTGGAGCTCTGGAACGCTACCTGCCTCTGCTTCCTCTGGGTCCTCACACCTTGGTGGGGCAATTTGGTCACTGAAGGCAGGTCCCCAGCAAGGGATCTCTTGGCAACGCTTAGGATGAAAACAGCAGGGGCCGAGCGAAGGTAAGACGAAGTTACAGGTGCTTGTACGGGACATAGCGACTGTGTGGCGGTGGAGGAAAAGCGCCAACGCTAGGAGCTTGGGAGAGAATTCCGTTGGACCTCTGAAGGATAGGGGACAATTAATACTGCTTTTGTTCCCTGGGTCCGGCATTGCCACTGGAGTCAAACAGCAGCTGCACTGGCCCTCCGACCTGCTGCTGAGTCTGAAGTCCCCTTCCACGTGCTATGAAAACAGAAAAACTCATGTGCATATGCTGGCCGGAGACTCTTTTATTCCTGACGCCATGAATGGCAGCTCCCGAAAAGTCACACGTGTCAACACGGGATGCAGTACAATTCCTATGCTTGTGACACTTGGGTGGCCCTGGGTTATGTGCGATGGCTAACAGTCTGGCCTTGGACTACATCCTTACAGTTTCGAAGAAGACTTAGTCCCCGGGGACTTTGTCAGAGTTGGGTGAGACCAGGACTCTGGGAGGCAGGGATGAAAATCGTTTATAAGACAAATTAAGCAGATTTGACCCCACACGCTGGTGTTCTGATGGCATGCTCATGTAAAAATTCAAATTTGGCTAAGAATGTGATGGGCTAAAGGGTGCAGTGTTGGGGGAGGCAATCCACCACGGGCCGGGCCGTCGGTGCCTTCGCACATTTTTTGGCCGGGCATGCCAAGACTGGAAGGCCCTGACTGCTCTTTACCTGGCTTTTCTCGAGATTGTTTTTGCGTCACGGCAAACAGCCTTGAGGGATGAGGTGACGTCTCCCCCCACACAGACAAGGCTTGTTTCCACTTGCTGTCCTATACTGGAGTCCACTGCGTGCGCCAACACCCATGATAAGTCTGCTGCATCACCTCCCTGGGACTTCGGGAGCGTGGGAAACCAGCACGGGCACTCGGCAGATCCCCTGGAAGTTGCTTTGCTGGGAGTAATAAGGTCGTTTTCTCAGACTCGGGAATCTTGTGTCTTTTGCCAATATCGGCGAAGCAGTAACAAGTTCACTTTTTAGCCTATACCTATGGTAAACTCTCAGAGCTGGTAGACTTCTTGACATCACCCTGTGTTTTCATTTCCTTACCAGCGACTTCCAAAGAGCACAGGTTTTTCATTTTGATAAAGTCTAATCTACCAATTGTTTCTTTTGTGGATCATACTTTTATGTCATGTATAAAAACTCTGCTCAATCCCAGGGCACACACAGCTTTTCCTGTACTTTCTTCTGAGAATGTTTGCAGCTTTATGTTTTACATTTAGATTTGTAATCCAGTTTGGATGAATTTTTGAATAAGGTGTTATTTTTCAGGTCAAGGCACAATTTTTCTTTTTCTTTCTTCTTTCTTTCTTTCTTTCTTTCTTTTGTTTTGTTTTTTTTTTTTTTTTTGACTATTGACGTTCAATTATTTCAGCATGTTTGCTGAAAGGCAAAAAAGCTTTGAATTGCTTCTTCATCTTTGTAAAGTATCAGCTAGCCATATATATGTAAGTCGATTTCTGGACTCTATTTTGTTCCCCGTTGATATGTGTTTATCTCTTCTTCAATACCACGCTGTTACATTATGGTATGGTAGTTTACAAAATAAAATAGATAAAATGCAAACATAAGACTTCATCCTATTTATGTTACAGAATGTGTTTCCTGCAGTGTGGAAGGAGAATATAATTCACATTGCACACTGTATGAAATCGCCATGAAATATTAAATAATTAGACGGTTGGGTTATAAATGTTTTATATTATGCAGAAACCTTTGGTGTTTTAGTGATATTTGGGAAAATTGTTTTGGATGAGATGAGAAGCATTATTATTTTTCCCATTTAAATGAACAAAAGAGGGGTGCCTGGGTGGCTCAGTCGGTTAATCATCCGACTTCAGCTCGGGTCATGATCTCACGGTCCGTGAGTTCGAGCCCCGCGTCGGGCTCTGTGCTGCCAGCTCGGAGCCTGCAGCCTGCTTCGGATTCTGTGTCTCCCTCTCTCTCTGCCCCTCCCCTCCTCACACTCTGTCTCTCTCTGTCTCAAAGATAAATAAAAACATTAAAAAATTTTTAAAAAAATAAATGAACAAAAGATAGAATTCTGCCATCCAAAAATGTGACATCCAACGTATTTCCAGTAATAGATTAGTTTCAAATAATGAGGAGTGCCTATACAGTCTTTTTCCACACTTAAAATTCTAAATAAAACAAACAGCAACAACGTTGGGGTTCAGAGGTGCCTGGCTGACTCAGTTGGTAGAGCATGTGACCCCTGACCTTGGGGTTGTGAGTTCAAGTCCCATGTTGGGTGTAGAGATTACTTTTTTTTAAAAAAGGTGGGGTTCAGAGCAGTCTGCCCTAAAATATGCCACTTTGGCATATTGATTATTTTGAATTAAAGTTACTTAAGAGAGGGGTATGGACTCCATGTTGGGCGTGAAAACCTAGTGAAAAAAAAAGAGGACATAGGCAGGGGAGGTGGGAGGGAAGAAATAATAAAGTCACTTAAGAAAGAGCCAGTGCGAGGACACTCTGACCCCCCTCTGCCCCCCTGAAAACAGGAAATTAATTTCCCATGTGAAAGGTACCATCCCTGTACCAGGAGAGTAGAAAGCATCCTTATCACCAGAAGTAGGGAATTCAGAGCCAAGAAGGCTTTATAAACAAACTCTGTTACTTCACCAATTCACTACCCTAATCCCAAACTTCTTTGTCTCATCAGGTTCTTCACAAATGCATTGTTTCTTTGTTTAAAAGGTATAAAAGCTGCCTGCGTTGGTCATTTCTTGAGTCTTGTGTTTTTATGAGCTCCCGTATGTATGAAATGAAATTTGTTTTTCTCTTGTTAATCGGTCTTATGTCAATTTAATTATTAGACCAGCCCAGGAATCTAGAAGGGAAGAAGGGAAAACTTTTCCTCTCCTACAATCGCGTGCTCCCACTTTGCATTGTACAACTATGCTTTGTACAAAACAAATCCCACTCAACTTCTCAACAGTCTCACACCTGATCACATCCAGTTCTAAATTCAAGACTGTTGAGGGGCGCCTGGCTGGGTCAGTAAGTAGAGCATGTGACTCTTGATCTTGGGGTCCAGAGTTCAAGCCCCACATTGGCCATAGAGCTTATTCAAAAAAAGAAAATGTAAAAATGTAAAAACGAAAGCTGAACAACGTTCATCCTTCTTTAAGTTTGTCACAATCGTGTACTGATATTCTGTCATTTGTGGGCTAAACTGTAAATTTCAACTACCATCAACACACCCTATATAAGGGGCAGGGCAAAGAGAATACATTAACATACCAAGCTACACTAACATACTCAGCTACCAAGTTCTCTTTGCCTGGTGGACTGAGGTAAAGCTTCATTTCTGAGAGATATGAGCCCTTTGTAGTCCTGCCTATATGGTGTTGCTGTAATCTTTCATCAACTTTTACCACTGAACATTGCAGTATTGGGGGGGGCGCACCTTCAGGCTTAATCCTCCCTGCCTGCATTGCATAAAAGCAACCAAACATCCCTTGATGATCAGGATCAATCACCCCAATCAAAGTCCTATTTTTCCCGTTGGTCCAGTGACATGCGTAGCTTAAAGCTTTTTTTTTTTTTTAATTTTTTTTTTAAACGTTTATTTATTTTTGAGACAGAGAGACAGAGCATGAACGGGGGAGGAGCAGAAAGAGAGGGAGACACAGAATCGGAAGCAGGCTCCAGGCTCTGAGCCATCAGCCCAGAGCCCGACGCCGGGCTCGAACTCACGGACCGTGAGATCGCGAGATCGTGACCTGAGCTGAAGTCGGACGCTTAACCGACTGAGCCACCCAGGCGCCCCTGACATGTGTAGCTTAAATAGCTCGGCTGCAGTCTCAACATTCATTCTGTTCAATGGAGTCTTGTAGTTTCTACTGGTAGACTAATAATCAGACCCCTAAATCAGCAGAGGCTAAAATCAAGGGAACAGATAGAAACTACCTGCAAATGGATGTTGAACAGGCAAGCCACCATTCCAGATGATGAAAAATAAGACATGGCCGGGATAAGGTACGACCAGTGTGAATTCTCTTGGGCTCTTTCTTGCCTTATTTTGCTGTGAAATGAGGTCTGTCATCAGAAGCAGTGTTGTATGGGATATCATGATTGTGCGTAGGCCCACAAACGTGGTATCTGTTGAGGTGTTGTAGGCATGGAAGATAAATCCACACTGCAGCACCCTCCATGATGGAAGGGGCCCATTGTAAGCACCCTCCCAGCAGATGGCTGATTGGAGCCTCCTCCCGCCAAAAGAAAATGGTACATTTGGAGGAGGTGGGGGGTGGTCAGCGTTGGCCTCTGCTCTTGGCAGGTTGGAATTGGACACCTCAATTGTTCTGATAGCTAGATCAGACTTGGTGAGGGGAAGTCCATATAACTGAGCCCATGGAAAGCCTCTGTCTCTGCAACCATGGCCACTTTGTACATGGGCCCCTGAGCGAGCCATATTGTTCACATGATAATTGTGAGTCCTCGAGAACAGTTCATGACCCCTGGTGGGCATTTATATGGAACACAAATGTGTTTATACCCTGTGGCCATTAGAGGGCCCACCACATATGACTTTTTATTGGTTAAATTTTTAGAGAACCCTGACTAATACAACTGGTTATAGAGAGGTCCCTGTATCAGCAGGCTAGGGTGGCCATAACAAAGTACCACATGCCGGGTGGCTTAAAAAGCAGACATTTATCTTCTCATAGTTCTGGAAGCTTAGAAGTCAGAGATCAAGATATCGGCAGAGTTGATTTCTTCTGAAGCCCTCTTTCCTTGGCTGGTTTCTTCATGTATCTTCACACAGTCTTCCCTCTGGACCTATGTCCTAATCTCCTTTTTTTTTTTTTTATTATTATTTTTAAATTTTTTTTTTCAACGTTTATTTATTTTTGGGACAGAGAGAGACAGAGCATGAACGGGGGAGGGGCAGAGAGAGAGGGAGACACAGAATCGGAAACAGGCTCCAGGCTCCGAGCCATCAGCCCAGAGCCTGACGCGGGGCTCGAACTCCCGGACCGTGAGATGGTGACCTGGCTGAAGTCGGACGCCTAACCGACTGCACCACCCAGGCGCCCCCTAATATCCTCTTCTTATAAGAACACCAGTCATGTTGGATCATCACTTACCTTGATGACCTCGTTTCACCTTAATTACCTGTTTAAAGGCCTTATCTCTAAATATAGTCACATTCTGTGATACTGGAGGTTAGGACTTCAACGTACGAATGTGGCAGGGACACAATTCAGTCCGCTGGAGTCCCCATGAAACCATGAGTGTGGGTCGAGAAAAGGAAGGCCGTGTGGCAGACAAAGACATACGAGGAGTGTGAACCATTGCTCATGAACCTTACGTGTGCCCCTAGAACCAGCTGAAGGCCAAGTCATATATACCACTTCTTTTCAGGATCCTCCTGTATCCTCCACTAGCCAAACAAGTACATCCATCAGGGATGTGATGGGGATCACTACCGTGGAATTTTTTAGTCTCGATGGTAGCCCTAATTTCTGGGAGTCCTCCATGCATATAGTATTGGTTTTGGTCTGCTCTTTGGAGAGGACAGCATAGTAGTTAAGAGCATGGATTCTGGTTTAAATTCTGGTTCCACCAATTACAAACAACCTCGGGCCAGTTGCTTAAACTTTCAATGCCTTGATTTCATTTTCTGTAAAATGTGTATAATAGTGTCTACTTTGTAATGTTGTTGTTGTTGTTGTTGTTGTTTTGGTAACGTTGTTCTGAGGAATGATATGTTAGTATACGTAAAGGGTTTGGAAGACCGACTGACACAAAATAATGTATGTTTGCTATCACTGCTAGGATTGTAAAGGAGAGTAAGTTCCAGCCTTCCATCTGGCCCTTCCTAACAGAAAAATTCTCACCCCACAGGTCAGGAGGCCAGTTGGGGTGTTTTGCCAGTTGCTGGTTACCTCTGTTACAACTGAAAACCCGGGAACTTGAGGGGTGCCTGCGTGGCTCGGCCAGTTAAGCGTCCAACTTCGGCTGGGGTCATGATCCCGCGGTGCGTGAGTTTGAGCCCTGAGTTGGGCTTGCTGCTGTCAGGGGGGAGCAACCTTTGGATGCTCTGTCCCCCTCTCTTCGCCCCTCCCCCACTCATGCTCTCTTTCTCTCAAAAACAAATAAACGTTAAAAAAAAAAAAAAAGAAAACCCAGGAACTTGGGAAATCACTACAGAGTGAATTTGTATGCCCCCCTAGGCCCACTATGAGTTGGATTTAAGCCAAAACTCCATTTATCACTTGCCCTCCTTTAGCCCTTGCTCTGTGGGCAATAGTGTTGCTCTGAGTCCCCTGGATTAGTGCTAGCTCAGAGCCATAGTCCAATAATCCCTGGACAGTATGGATTTTTATTTCTCCACTGAACAGTTACCTTGGGAAATCGCTGCAGGTCCTTTGGGGGATAGTTAGGAAGATTTACAGTACATAATTAGGATGTTACCATAGCAGCTTTCCTTGTGGTACCTGGCCTCCACTTCATCCTAGGGACTCTGGGGATATGACCTGCGGGGTTGGTGACCCAACTTTCTGTTTGCCAGAATTCTTTTCATTAAATGGGCCATGCTTCTGTTTCAGTCCTAGGGCTCCCATGATCTAGTAACCACCACCAAAGATCACTGTTGACCAAACCATTTTGATTGACGCTCTGCCCTGCAGCTCTCTTCCCGAGCATGGCTATCAGTTAGCTTTTGCTATGAAAACAACGCCTCAAAGTTTAGAGGCTTAAAACAACCATTCATTTACTTAACAAGTTGTTGGTGATTGACAGCTTGGGCTGGGCTACTCTGCTCGTGTTGGCTGGACTGTCACGTGTCTGTGGTCAGTTGCTGCTGGTGGTCTTGGTGACACGACCCCTAGGGGTTGGTTGGCCATCAGTTGGGGCTACAGGGATGATTGGGGCATAAGGCTCATCTGCTTTGATCACGTGGTGCCGGGGTTCCAAGACTAGCAAGAGTACATACCCCAGCGGGTAAACACCTTCCTCGCTTTTGCTTGCACTGTCTTTGCCAAGGTCCTATGGACCAAAACAAGTCATATAGCGGATTCAAGAAAAAAAGACACAGGCCACCTCTTGATGAGAGGATCTGCAAGGTCAATGCAAAGTTAGGGGATTCAGGGAGGGGAAATATTTGTCTCTATTTTTACTTTCTGCCACAGTCACCAATTCCACCCCCCCCAACCCCACCCCACCCCATTCCAGAGCCCTTGCCCTTTTAAACACATCACTCAATTTCTTTTTTTGTATGTTTATTTATTTATTTTGGGAGAGAGAGAGAGAGAGAGAGAGCAAGCAGGAGACGGACAGAGAGGGAGAGAGAGAATCCCAAGCAGGCTCCGTGCCTACACGGAGCTCAATCCCATGAACCATGAGATCATGACCTGAGCTGAAATGAAGAGTCGCTTGCTTAACTGACGGAGCCACCCAAGTGGCCCCACTCATTTTCTTTAGAGAAACACTGTCCATTTTCATCCAGGAGATAAACTCCTCCACTAGGTGGGGGGGCAGTGGAGGGGAGGTGGTGGAAATGCCCTTATTCAGCATAAACAGCTCCCTTAATGCCACTTCAACCCTCCATACCTGGCAATGTGAAGGTGCTTCTTCCATGAAACCGACTTCTGCTCCTGCCCCACCCAGGCTTTGCCTGAGATTCGCTGGGCTGTGGTGCCCTCCACGAGGACTGAGTCTTCAGATTGAGCCAATCCGAATTCATCTGGGCAATTTCTCAAACTCTTGGTCCTGTGTCCTCACCCCTTTCATTAATTTTATGAACCAGTTTACTTTGCACTTCTTTCTAATGGTTTCTATTTGATTTGGAGGGGTAAACACCTGCGTTCAATTCAGTGCCTTCTGCTACAAAAGCCTCTGATTACATTTAAATCTATTACCTCTAGACCAATAGAGCAGTTAATGTGTTCTTTCCATATACGTTAAGAGTGGGTGATAAGAAGAACCAGGAGACTTGTATAATTTCCTAAAGACGATAATTTTGGCCCGTTGCTACTATTTCATATTTAGTGTGTGGTGTGAGGGAGGGGGCATTTTGCTTAATGCATCACCTGAGGCTATTTTGTCTACTCTGGTTTTTCATAGGGCCGCGGCTGAGATTTTATCATGATCAGTCTGCTTGTGCTGTCCTGCCTGCCTTAGGAAAAAATTCAATATAAAAATAAACAAAGGGGTCACGACCTGGGCAGCCTGTGGGGCAGGGAGACAAGGGAAAGGGAGGAGAAGCCTGCCTAACTATCCCCTTCTTCACTGTCACCCCTGCCCCTGGGGTCTCCGGGATCCATTAGCCTGAGTGTTCATTGGTACAACCTTTTCACTGGGGAGTGGGAAATACTGAATAAAATTAAGCCTGCAAAACTTTGACACGGTAATTCCTTTTATGCAAACATGCAAGGATACATGCACATATAATGTTTAACCTTGCTAGGAATCACAATATGCAAATGAAAACAGTGAGATATCTTTTTACCTATCAGGATATCAATGATTTGAAAGAAAGTGAATGCCCATTATTAGGAAAGTTGAAAGTTTTCATAGGTAGATTACTACAAGCTGTGTGGAAGGCAGTTCTAACAACATGTATCAAAATCCATAAACAGATGAAAACCTTTATTTATTTATTTATTATTTTATTCATTATTTTATTTTTTTTAAATTTACATCCAAGTTAGTTAGCACATAGTGCAACAATCATTTCAGGAGTAGATTCCTTAGTGCCCCTTATCCATTTAGCCCATCCCCCCTCCCACAATCCCTCCAGTAACCCTCTGTTTGTTCTCCATATTTAAGAGTCTCTTATTGAAAACCTTTTTGTAAAGATTTTATTTTTAAGTAATCTCTATACCCAACATGGGTCTCACACTCACAGCCCCGAGACCAAGAGTGGCATGGTCTACCGAGTCAGCCAGGCACCCCAGATGAAAACGTTTTGATCCAAGAATTCCACCTCTAGGAATGTAATCCAGGGAAATATCAGAGAAGCATACAAAAATGTGCACGCAAAAATATTAATCTCAACATTGTTTATGCTAGTGAAAAATTTGAAACCATCTAAATATTGATCAGTTAATTATTGGCCATCCATAAGGAATAATACACAGTTGCCATAAGGTATCAACATGGAAAGATATGTAAGATACATCGTTACGTTTAAAAACAATTGTCAGGGCAGTATGTTTATGATTCCATTTCTTGTTTTGTGATTTGTGTGTGATATATGTATATATGCCTTGCTATTAATATATGTAAATAATTGATAAAACATATACCAATCTGTTAATAGTCTTTCTGGGGGTTGTGATCTGAAGAATTGTACTTTTCTCATAATACATATTTACAATGTTTTAATGTTTTACAAGCAATGAGTAAAATAATACTGAAAGATTAAGAAGTTTAGAAAATTTGCTCAGCTTCATGATTAAATGAATGTAAATTAGAGGAGCAATGAGACATAATTATTGCCTTTCATATTGGCAGAAAAAATTCCAATTCAATGTTTCGTAGAGCCCGGGTCTCTAAACTTCTTTGATCAAGCACATATATTAAAAAGTAAAACTTTTTGACCTTGAGCACTCTCTCTCTCTCTCTCTGTCTATATATATATATATGTTTATATGATTTTTTTTATAAATAAAGATAGGCTTATATTCCTCATTCTCTTCTGCCACTTGAAAATTCATGCATACAATGATGCATACCGCATAAGAAAAACTGGAAACATTCAGAATGTTCATTCTATAGGGGACTGGTTAAATAAATTGAACATTATTAGTCAGCATATATATTGGGGTAGTGATCAGTCGTCCAAGAGAGTGAGGTACTTATATATTATTGACATGGTAAGAGCACTATATGAACATATCAGGTTTGAAAGTATATACAGAAAACCCAACCGGAGTTCATGGAGGGGGCAGGGTGAGGAATGTGCAACTTAGCAGGGACTCTGATTTCCATTGTTCTAATTGTGCTGTTGAAAACCTCTAGCAACTTGTTTGTATAACTTTTCCCATGAGAATAGTAAAGATCTAAAACAAAATTTTCCAAAGTCACTTGAATCATTAAAACAGAATGTACACATTTTACAGTGGAGAAAATGGGTAGGTTTTGTGTGTTCGTACTCGCTCCCAGGTGAGGATTGAAAAAATTCCTAAAGGGATGTGAGGCAACAGAAAACGGGTTCACGCTTCTAAGCTATTCAAGATCACGTTTATGAAGGAAATTGTCTAACGTTTTGAGCAAGTTTTGTTTTGCTTCCGTTGAAATTTAAAACACTTTAAAAAAAAAAAAAAAAAAAAAGGACCCACCGGGAGGTGGAAGCCGGGTCTCCCGGGAAAGCCGCGCGCCCCTCCCCCTCCCTCCCCCGCCTCCCCCAGCTTGAGTCCCCCCTTCCCCGTCCCCCTCCCCTCCGCGTCCAGGGGCTCGCGATCTCCGGCGCTCCGCCCGCCTCGAGGCAGCTCAGCTTGGTGGTCCTCGCGGAGGACTGACGATCGCGGATCGCCGCGGCCCGAACGCGGCGGGGAAGGAGGGCGTCCGCCGGGCAGCGCGGCTGACATCTGCGGTCACGGGGTCGGCCTCCCGCGCGGAGAGCGGCCCCGTGCGTCCCTCCGTGAGTCGATCGGTGGGTCCGTGCAGCCGGCTCAAAGCCCTGGGCTCCCGGCACCACATGGGAGGCTACACCAGACCGATGGCGGCGGCGGCGGCCCTGTCGGGCCCGGGGGTGCGGCTGTCGCCCTCGGCGGCGGCCCGCGGCTCGTACGGCGCCTTCTGCAAGGGGCTCACGCGCACCCTCATCACCTTCTTCGACCTGGCCTGGCGGCTGCGTACGAACTTCCCCTACGTCTACGTGGTGGCCTCGGTGATGCTCAACGTCCGCCTGCAGGTACATATTTAGAGCAACTAACTTTGTGGCATTCGGGGTGGGGGGCCCGGCGGGATGGCTGGCTTCCACCCACCGGCTCGCCAGCCCTAGAGCAAAGCGGCCAGTTCGACTCTCCCGCCCGCAGACTTGCCGGTCTGCCTTTCCACTGCCTTATCTTTTAATGTAAATGGGCGGCTAGAAATCATCGTTTGCCCCAAGCCCACAGTACAACCAGGAAAGCCTAAGATAGAATGAAAAGGTGATTGTCTAGGAAATAGATAATTCAAGGAACAAGGAAAGAACGTTAAACTCGGAAAATCCTCACAAATACTTGAGAGGCTCTTGCATCCATAAAAACACAAAACAGCCCAAACGGTAGGAAATGACAATGGTCACAGGATGCCCGAAGGGGGAAAACAAGAGGAAAGGTTGCTAAGAACTTAAAGGTAAACTAACTGTACCATAGTGGTTCAACTAGGAGGCAAATCTTCCAAACGAGAAAAAGGGGGGAACAGACTTTCAACGGAAGGGAATGAATTCTGAGCAATAGATGGGTTGAGTTAGACGCTGGAGGAAATGCATATGATCTGGAAGGCATACATTTCCTCATCCCCAAAGAGAAGCCAGTGGCGAACGGAAACTGCAGAGGAGAACGAACCTTTCAAACTGTACAAGGAAGGCATGCTTCAGATATAAAGCAACCTCGGACGGGGCCTGGTTTTGAACAGTTGCCAGGAGTGGAAGAAAGGGAATCCGCTCGGACACTGATTGGCGCGTGCACCATGACTCTGCGGTCACAGAGGAGACCAGTCACCCGGTTCAACTCAGCTCTTCAGTGAACGATATCGGAATAATCATTTCAGTGGAAATATACGTTACGGTTTTCCGTTTTTAGACTGAATCTGTCGGCTAAGAAGGGAAGACAGTTATGGTTGGAGAACCGGACGGCAATGTGAGCCACTCGGACAGTGTGGGAGTCCAGGCAATAAGCAGGCAGGCAGAGAGGAGGAAATGGAGCAGTGGTGTTATTCTCAGAAAGCAGGAAGTCCAGATTCTGGCTCTAGTTGAAAGAATAAGGCAGGTTTGGGGATTGTATTATTAAAGTCAACAAAGTAGCTAACAGGAGATTTTAAAATAGTGATTCAGCCATTTTGAGCGGGTAGGAGGTTCTGGGAGGGCAGGAAGTCAAAAAATTCCTCCTGTTATCAAGTCAAAAAATAGTAACGAAAGCATATTCTCAAGGAAGAAAAAAGGTAACCACTAAACAGACGTGTAAACGTTTTTGCTGCTGGCTGGGGGGAACTGCGCTGAACAGGATGGGCGGGGATTTACTACTTTTCATTATATGCCTTTTTTATTATTTGATTTCTTGAAAACTGTATGGATTGCTTTGATTCAAAATTAAAACGTATTGGGGCGTCTGGGTGGTTCAGTCGGTTGAGCATCCAACTCTCCGATTTCAGCTCAGGTCATGATCCCAGGGTCAAGGGATCAAGCCCTGTGTCCAGCCCATGCTGAGGGTGAAGCCTGCTTAAGATTCTCTCTCTCCCTCTGCCCCTCTCCCCTGCTCACTCTCTCTCTAAAGTAAAAAAAAAAAAAAAAAAAAAAAAAAAAAAAATTGCAGATCTTCAGTCCCCTAAATCAGAACCTGCATTAAAAAAAAACTAAAACTTATTAAAAACTGCATTTACTGCAATTAGAAGGAAATTTGGGGGAGGGGGAGCTGGTAGACCCCCAAGGCAAAACTTTAAAACTAAAAATGGCCAGTAATCTTCAGGTAGCCCAGAGCTTCCTCACTCTCTGAAACTGCACAGGCAAATTTCTGCAGTGTCGCGGTTAAGGTAAAAAAAAAAAAAAAAAAAAAAAAAAAGCGAAAGAGAGAGAGAGATTTATTTTATAAAACTTATAATTTTTCAAAACTGTTTTCCGGTTTTGTTGAGATATAAGTGAACATCTAACATTGTGTAAATGTAAGCTGTGTAGTGCATTGATTTGATACCCTCCTATAGCTGACACCTCTATCACATCACATAATTACTGTTTTTGTGGTGAAAACATTCCAGATTAGTCTCTTCTCAACCTTCAAGTATATGACAGAATATTGTTAACTGTAATCACAGCTCTGTCTTAGCTCCCTAAAGTTCGTTCATCTTCTAACTGGGAGTTCGTGTTTTTGGACCAACACGGAGGTCGTCACTTCCCCCACCCCACCCCCATCCCCACCCCCAGTAAACACCATCCCATTCTGTTTCTGTGGGTTTGGCTGTTTGAGATTCCCCATTTGAGTGAGGTCATACAGAATGTTGATGGACATTTGGACGAGTGCCTCAAGATGTTTAGACAAGATGCCTACATTTTAGTGTTGGTCATAATAGCGAGACAGTGGAAATTAACGAAATGTCCACCATTAGTGTAGGGGCACAGGGCAGGCCGCCCCAAGATGGGCCGCTTTGGCATGAACATTATTTTGAGTCAAAAGCAATCCAAACCCAGCACATGCAGGAAAAACTCTTCACCTCCCCCTCAACTGCCTGTCTGTACCGGGAAGAGAGCTGGGAACAGAGATTCCTTTTTACTTAAGAAACTTCTCTGCATAACAGGGCGACCTTTGTTTTCCAAACATCTCCTCCCCGCTTCCAGCTAATGGTCTTTCTCCCCTTTTATTTTAGGCCCTACCCCTCTTCTTAGCTCCTATAAGCCTCATGTTGCCTCACTGTTTTTGTAATCTCAGGTGTGTGTGGATTCCCCATATGTCTGCTGTTAAATTTGATTTTCTGTTAACCTGTCTTCTATCGATTTGATTCTTCGTCTGGCAAGAAGGACCTCGAAGGGCAGAGGAACTTCCCAACTGTAAGCTTGGTTGAATAAAAATAGCACAACTATATAATGGAGTACTGTGTAGCCATCAAAAATAAGGGATTCTAGGGGTGCCTGGGTGGCTCAGTCGGTTAAGCATCTGACTCTTGATTTCAGCTCAAGTCATGATCTCAAGTTCCTAAGTTCGAGTCCCACATCAGGCTCTGCACTGACAGCGTGAAACCTGCTTGGGATTCTCTCCCTCTCCCTCTCTCTCTGCCCCTCCTCTGCTCATGCTCGCAATCTCTCTCACAAAATAAATAAACTTAAAAAAAATAAAGAATTCTATTTTATAGAAGTGGAATGAATTTAATAGATGGGAAGTCATGTCACAAATGGCTTATGATTGAACCAGAGGGGGGAAGTGCACGCACGCACACACACACACACACACACACAAATGTATAGATGTGTGTCTATTTGCACACTCCGCTTATATAGAAATAAGAATACTTGGGGGGCGCCTCGGTGGCTCAGTCATTTAAGTGTCTGACCTCGGCCCAGGTCATGATCTCGCAGTCTGTGAGTTCGAGCCCGGCTTCGAGCTTTGTGCTGACAGCTCAGAGCTGGAGCCTGCTTCGGATTCTGTGTCTCCCTCTCTCTGCCCCTCCCCCACTCACGCTCTGTCTCTCCCTCTCTCAAAAATAAAATAAACATTAAAAAAGCATTCTTTACAGCAGATATTCAAATGAAAGCAAATTGGTTTCAATGTAGAAAGTGTAACTAGTTATATACCACTTCTCAGAAAACACATCTTTTTGCCCATTATCAAAGATCAAATATGCACATTTCTAAACAGTCACAGTTTAAAATTTTAACTTGCAAAGAGCAGGGGCTTTTGGTTTCACTTTTCAAATTATGTCTCCTAATTCACTGCAGGGATAATTTCTCTCATCCCACAGATTAAAAAAAAAAAACACGAGTGTAAGGACAGCATCCTCCGATTTATTAACCTCTTTCCATGCTCCTCAGACCTTCAAGAGCTGAAGATCTCTGGCATCGTTTAGCATAGGCTTGTTGTAGAGTTAGATGCAGTTCTCTTGAGCTCTGCTAACACTACCCTAGAGCAACAGAAAATATCCTTTAACCCAAACTTTCTATGCAATTCTCTGAAAGCACCAGATGGGAGGGAGTGCCTCTCTTAATGCCCACGATTTTCTACTTTGACTCTATCATTTCCCCCTTCCACGTCCTCTCCTGATAAGACCGAGCATCTGACTTTACAGACACAGATGTCAGACTCCAGACCCTGGACTTCTTCAGCTTGGGCTTTCTTTTGTGACCCTTGAACCCCCTTCCTTGGATACAGTTCCATGACTGCCTTCAGACTCACACTGGTTTTGGTCATTTGAATGACTACTAGCATTGACAGTCTTCTCCAGCAACTCAAAGACACTGTCTCTAGAACCCTTGTCTCCAGTATAGGGTGGAAATAGTTGGAGAGTTGTAAGCATTGTCTTTCAAGTTATGACTTACCATAAGTCCCCCTTTGGGTGTTTTTACTGCAAATCTAAGAGCTTCACTTCAAATCCTCCCTGAAAAGTGCTTGAGAACCTGGAGGTCAGGTTTATAAAGCCAAATTTTGTTGAACCAAAGAATCTAAATGATCCTGGGTAAGGTAACCAAAGTCTCATAAGGTGGAGGCTCCAGGACGAGCAAGGATATCCAATATTCCAGGGCTTTACTGGATGCTAATGTCTTTCCATCACCTGTATTTCTACCCCAAATACTCCTGTGGTGTGGGGTACTGAATCTCAGTGATTTCTGGCAGTTCCTAAAAGGTGGGGATGTTAAGTAGAAAAATAATGTAGACAGTAATAACCTTCTACTCCTTGGATTCTTAGCATGTACAAACACCCTTCTTCCTTTCAAGGGATTCCAAAAATACTCCCTCCTGGCATAACTTAATTACTCCATGTACAACCAAGAACTACCCATCCAAACATTTTTAGTTGTAGGTGAGGTCATGGGGCCTCCGTTTATAGTTCAGTTTCTCCCGGTGATGACTCTTCTCTAGCTCTCTCATTATCCCAACTGGATATTGATATTCTGCAATTCTATGGCCAAATGGTGAATTCATCACCACCACTCTATCCTATTTGCAAGACTAAATAAGAGGTGAGAGAGTTGAAAAAGCAAATAATCATCAGTGAAATACAGGTAGAGGGTAATCATTAGGGAAATACAGGTAGAGAGTGAAGTCCTCAGTTCTGCGATGGCCACGAGGTCCTGTCATTTATGATTTCTCTATCAATCTCACGTTATTTTTGTCTGTCTTATGGGGGAAGCTCAGTCCTTCATTCCTGAGGAGTCTGAGCCCTTGATGGTCCTTGGTAGGGTTGCAATGCATGTAGGGATTCCCTGAGTCTCATCCATATTCCTCCTCGTCCTCATTCTATAGCATGAACACCATGATCACCTGTTTTGAGTGGCTTCGGGAGCTAAGAGTGGCTTCAAATTTGGCGGAACCATGGTTTCATAGCATATTGGGTGTGTTTCTTCTAGGGAACTAAAACCTCTAAACTAGCAGAGTTGTAGGAGCTAGAAGTAAAATGTTGCAGATGGGTCAGGTGTAATGACCTTTATTTCCACCCCCTCATTCCCCGGCTTGCAAATCTTGGTAGTGGGAGAAACAGCACTATATATTGGCGGCTGGTTCATACTATTTATTATATCCTTGCAGCCTCTGCTGTGATTCTCCCATCAGGGCGTGTCACAGGCTCCATGCAACATACTGACTTACCCCCAAACATTTTGGGCACCATTGGATCAGCTAGATGATAAAGGCCAAGGTGCAGACTTACTGGCATGGTAGCCTACACCAGCTTGGAGAGCCTGTGTTAGCTGTCGGCCCACATTAGCCTCTGGGTGGTAGGGCTAACATCTGCTTAAGTCTGGGATGGTGGCAAAAATCTCTGCAATTCCCATAAGGATTAGCTATCAATTTTACTTGCTCTGTTCGTAAGGAGGTGGAGCTCTAATTGATTCCATTTGCCCCTTCTTCCCCTATACCCCCTTCTCCAGGGACCAGGTAACCAATGTGGCAGTATATAGGAGGCGGGCACTGGTCTCTGGCTGGAGATTTCTGAAGTCAGGAGACTTGCTGGAGCCACCTGTACCAGCGGGGTGAATAGGAAGAAAAGAGTGGGACAATCCTCCCCTCCATGCCTCTGCAACCCTCAGGGGGTGCAGAAGATAACTTTAGTATTTTCCGTGGCACCATGTGCTGTAGCATGGAGGTTAGAAGAACCAACAGAACCTCAGGGTAACCCTGACAGCTACCAGCCAGAGAGAAGGAACACTCACTCCATCTGGAGAGAGGACTGGGGGACTTGGTCTGGTGGGTTCCAAAGGACACCCGGGGCACCTGGCTGGCGGCTGGTTCAGTTGGTAAAGTATGTGACTCTTGCTCTCAGGGTTGTGAGTTCAAGCTCCACATTGGGCATAGAGCTTAAACAAACAAACAAACAAACAAACACCAAAATGTACCCCCTCTGAGAGGGTTCTCAGCCACAGTAAGGGGTGAGGGGCATGCCCTGAGATCGAACATCAACAACAACAATAACAGAAAGTATGGACTCAGAAATGTGTAAATGCTGCCTGATGCTAAGTATAGCCAGGAACTGGTAGAATCATCCCAGAGGAGGCACTCGGCCTGCTGAGTGGCAGACCCAGGGAAGAACTCCATTTTCCCCTAACCTCCATCAGCACCCCCTCTACTCTGTGGTAGGTACCACTGCAGGGGTTCTCTGGGTCCCGTGACACTAGCATTGACTTAAAGGAAGTTACATTAGCCTCTGAAAGGTTTGGGACTGTCCTGCTCCCAGTTGCAAGTTGCCAAGGTCAGTGGGTACAGGCACTTTCAGGGCAAGGCCAAGGGAAACGTTCACAAGTGTGATAACAAATTTCTTGCACCTGACTGTCTCCCCGTTCTAAGGATTCTGGATCTGTGTAATTATGATTCATGCATGGGAATTGTATGTGAGCTATTCCTCTAGCTGTTAGGCTGGTATGGCGACTCAAATACTAGACACTTCTGCTGGCCAGACTTAAGAAACTTTCTGGTTATACAAATCAACTAAGGCCTCGGCGGAATGTCCATAGATTTCATTCCTGGGAACTCCAAGCTTAATTACCCATAGTCAGAGATCTCTGCGTGGGTAGTAGTCTCTTCAGGCTGCCATAACAAAATATCACAGCCTGGGTAGCTTAAACAGCAAACATTTATTTTCTCATACCCCTCTTAGACAGAAAGTCCAAGATCATAGTGCCAGCAAGTTCGTTTCTGGTGAGGCCTCTCTTTCTGTTACAGAAACTGAAGGCAGGCCATCCCAAGATGGGCCACCCTGGTATGAAGATTATTCTAAGCTGAAGGCAGTCAAGACCCTGGGGGCTCAAGAGAAATTCTTGTCCCTCCTTTAACTACACAGAAGAATCGAAATTGGGGTCTTTCCCACAATGAGGGTTATTACCAGAGATGAATATTATCTGAGTGACCCATCTGTATGGCAGGCAAATATCTAATTACCAACATCTGCTGTTCTTATCGCCCTGTGAAGTGCATTGCTTCTCTCTGAAGTCCCAGACCCCTGCCCCTTCTCCTTAGTTCAGGATCACATGTATACCTCATTTTGCCTGCCTGTCTTTGGAATTTCCATGTCTGTGTGGATTCCCCATTCATATTTCTATTCAATTTGATTTTCTCCTGTCAATCTGTCTCTTGTTAATTTGATTCTTAATCCATCTAGAAAGACCCTTGAGGGAGAGAAAAATTCTTCCCAACGCGATCTTATAGACAGCTGCCTTCTTATTGTGTCCTTACATGGTGTTTTTTTTTTTTTTTATGTGTGTGTAGACAGGGATCTCTGGTGTCTCTGCCTCTTCTTATAAGGACACCAGTCCTATAGGATTAGGGCCCCACCCTTATAACCTCAATTTAACCTTAATTACCTCCTTGGAGTCCCTATCTCTGAATAGAGTCACATTGGGAATTAGGGCTTCAACATTCACACTGAGGGGGCCAGAGGGACACAATTCAGTGTATAACAGCATGGCAGAAGACTCCCGGATGTCTGTTAGGGTAACAATACCCACTTTGCTGCTGATGTTAACTGCCACCTCCTAGACTCTATTCCTGGCTCTAACACACTACAAACCAGAGAGCCCATTTTAATGGCACCTACTTTTCGCTGGCATCCTCAGTCTAGAGAGGACAGCTAGGAGAAGTGCTTTTGAAAGCTTCTGATGCTTCACTTATTCACTAGTTTCTTGAGGCCAAGGTTACAGGACAGACACTTACATTTCTTCGGCGGGCAAAGCCAGGGAGTGAATGGGTAGATGCTCATGGGACCCAATACTGTACTCTCATGTTCAGAAGTTTTGAATTTCTTCCCCTACATGATGCCAGTGAGTCCTAGCCCCTCAATGCCATATATCACAGGCTAGCATCTGGTCCAGATTGGCATTAGACAGCCCAGAAAATAGAATCACAGCCTGCTGCTTAAGCCCATCACAGCAAACAAAATTCATGAATGTCCACCACTCATTCTGCATTTAACTCTGTTCCTTGACTGACACTGTATCTCACTTCCGACCCCTGGATGACATGCCTTGAGTCAATCTAGAAAGATGACAGAATCTTTGGATCGTGAGTAATTATATTCTCCATAAGGTGGCTCCTCCCTCTCCACACACAAACACAGAACAGACGGCCATTACTGACTGACATCGTGAATTAAATGGCCATTTAATCCTCGGGGGGTTTGGAACAACCCTGTCCAAACCTTGTCCCGGTTATAAGTAGTTGACTTCAATATCCATCGTCCCCCCAACACACACAATGATTAATGCAAGCTAATAATGATTCTACCATTCCCTTTGTCAGAAGATGGAAAAAAGCCCCACTGATCCAATCAGGACCAGTGAAATGGGAAAAGTGCACTACGGTGCTACCAAGAAAGCTTTCCTCTCTCCTAAGAAGTAAATGCAAGGAGGCATGGTTTCCACGCCCCGCCCCCCCCCCCCCCCCCCCCGCCCGCAGACATCGTTAGATCTGAATATGGCCCCTGGGAACTGCTGTAGCCATCTTGCTAAGAGCCGACAATGGAACCCAGTCCTGGAGGGTGACAGATCCAAAGGAATGGCAAAGAGCTAGAGCTGGAGCTCTGTGTCTGGAGCCTGCTATACTTCTGGAATAATTCCCTGATGATACTAAAAAAAGAGAAGCTCTTACTAAGTGTGTAAGATGAGCGTGTGTGAGATGCTGGATCTTGCCCAACACGACTTATTTGAGTTGCTGAAGTTGAAACCAGCATTCAGATTGTCACTGATTTATTGAAGGCGTTTAATGAAAATAAACAGGATGATGAAACTGAGGCCGAGGAAGGGGAAGTGACTTGCCCAACGTCACTTTGGAAGTTAGCAGCTAGATGAGAATCCTGGTATTGGCCTGGGAGAGTCTGAAACTCTCCAAATATCTTCGGATTCTAATGACAAACAGTAGGGATGAGAGAAAAGGTTTCTTGAAATGACAGGATTTCAGAAAGCAACTCTCTAAATAGTTCTTCATCAGATATAGTTTTCAAAGTAGTCCTTCTCGAAGAGTGTATCAACTGGTGGGTGGTCTGGGAAAACCCGGCTGTCTTGGCTTGACATATCTCTGTGTCCGTCAGTCAGGTCTGAGGAGACGGTGCTGTGGGGAGGGTAGTTGGCTTCATGGCCACAAGAGGCTCCATGGGAAAAGGATGGCTGCCCTCTCACCTCTCCCCTCCCTGGTTACACATCATTTTCCCTCAGATCTCCACTTCCCAGGCTGGAAACCTGGCCCGTGAGGAATACACAGAAACAGCCCAGGAACTCCCTGGTCCAAGGCAACATATCATGAAGGACACTCGTTTGACTAGACTGTGTACTACCACACTCAAGTTCATCCAGTAACTGTTCAACTTTTCTACCTTCAAGCACTGACTAAACCAAGAAACAGACTGCCATCTTGAGGTCGTTTATAGCAGAGGAAAAAGGGTTCGAGCATTTGCTGTGTTCACACTTAGGCAAATCATTTTCCCTATTCAAACCTAAATTTCCTTGCCTATAAAATAAGGGTGTGGTCCTAGATCATTGGTTCCCAAACTCACCCCCACAAGGCATCTATGCCTTTAGTGGTTTGTAATTAGGTTGCTCATCAGAATTACCTATGATCTTTGAAAATATATATATATGTCCATGCTTTACCCCTAAATATTCTGGTTCACTAAGCATGGGGCAGAGTCAGGGCCTGGACACATGTGTAAAACAAAAACAAAAAACATTCCCCAGGTGCTTCCAAAGTACTCCTATGTTAGAAATCTGTGATGTACATGGTAATAGGTGCTTCTCCAACAATGCCAACCATATTTCCTCGGTCTTGGGCTCTGGAAACCTTTACTCTTCGAATGTACACTGTGGATTTCCAATAGGTGTTAGTGGTATGCAGCATTCTCAAAGGTGTTTGACCACAGAACCAACACCTACTAGTAGTTAAGACACACCAGTGTTTCTCAGATCACAGGAAAACCCTAGATTAGGTGTCTTGGTGACCTCGGGCTGCCAAAACAAAATACCATAGATTGGGTGGCTTAAACAACAGAAATCTACTTCTCACGGTTGTGGAGGCTAGAAGTCCAAGATCAAGGTGCTGGCCAAATCAGTTCCTGTTGATAGCCCTCTTCCTAGCTGGTAGATGACCGTTTTCTAGCTATGTTCTCTATGGCTTTTCCTCCATGTGTGTGAGCTGAGAGAAAGAGAGAGAGAGAGAGAGAGAGAGAGAGAGATCTTCCTCTTCTTTAAAAAATTGTTTTAAGTGTTTATTTTTTGAGAGAGATAGAGTGCAAGTGGAGGAGGGACATAGAGGGAGGGAGACAAGAATCTGAAGCAGGCTCCAGGCTCTGAGCTGTCAGCACAGAGCCCGATGCGGGGCTTGAACCCACGAACTGCGGGATCATGACCTGAGCTGAAGTTGTACGCTTAATCGACTGAGCCAACCAGGTGCCCCTCTCTTCCTCTTCTTATAAGAACACCAATCCCATCTGATTAGGACAGCACCCTCATGACCTCATGTAACCTCAATTCCCTCCTAAAAGCCTTATCTCCAAATACAATCATGTTGGGGTTAGGTCTTCAACATATGAAATTGGGGGTGGGGACACAAGTCAGGCTATAGTAGTAGGAGATATCCAAGGCTACTCTGAGTCTCCAGTTTAGGATTCTCAGTGAACTATTATGTTTTGATGAATCATTATTCCTGATATTAAGGAACTTCCCATGGGAAAATAGCATAAACTGACCCCACAGGAGTGTATTTTCAGTGTTCTCATTGCCTCTGATGAAGGATATTGCCAAAGAACAACGTATTACTGTGATGACCAACAGGAACCAATATTCTAAGCCCACTCGGAGTGCTAGGTCCATATCCCATTTTCACTTCTAACCTAGATGCAGCCAAGCCATGCCTTATTTATCATCACAAAGCAACAAGTTTTACTGATCCCAGACAGTGGTCTAAAACCCTATTTGTGGGGCACCAGGGTGGCTCAGTCAGTTATGCATCTGACTTCGGCTCAGGTCATGATTTCATGGTTTGTGGGTTCGAGCCCCGTGTCGGGCTCTGTGCTGACAGCTAAGAGCCCGAAGCCTGCTTTGGACTCTGTCTCTCCCTCTCTTTCTGCCTGTCCCCTGCTAGCACTCTGTCTCTCTCTCTCAAAAATAAACATCGAGAAAATTTTTTTAAATAGTAAAAATTAAAAAAAAAATAAAACCCCATTCCTGCATCTGAACTTTGCACAACATTCAAGTTGTGGGCTAAATATTCGTTTTCCCTTCCGCTCTCCTGGAGGATAGACAGGAGATTCCCTTTATTTTTTCTTCCTTTTTGGGTCCAAAGAGAAAAGACCGAGCTGAAATTCCAACTCCTTGCAAATTCACAGATGGTTCCTTTACATCCAGTTTTTTATTCCATTTTCACCCACAGAAGGGATCCACACACCTTGAGTAAGCTCATATCCCACACACAGACATTGTTCTTATGTATTAGCTCATGTCCTTTCGTGAGTCCACACTCTGCTTTTGAGACTCTGCGTTAGGTATTGGCTCATATTTCCATACACAGACTGTGGTAGATTGATCACAAAGGCCACAGCAGTCCCTCCCATCCTTGGGAGTGCACAGCACTGGGACTTCACCACTCCTTCCATTGGGAAGTGGAATCTATTTCTCCACCTTCTTGAATCTGGGGTGGCCTGTGACTTCCTCGACCTATAGAAGGCAGTGGAAGGGGCACTGTGGGATTTCGGAGCTTCATCAAGGAGACTTTGAAGCTTCCATTCTTGTTCTCCTGGAGCCCCAAGACCTCAATGTTAAGAAGCCTGGGAGCCTAAATCTCCTGGGAGCTGTGAAATATATACAGTCCTGAGCCACGGTGCGACTGGAGCTACTGAGCACAAGGCCAGGCCAGGCATGTTCACCCATGACACCCACCCCCACCCCCCGTCTAAAGCTACCCTGGAAAATACTGACTTGCTATCTGGATCTGACACAAAGGGCCAATGGCTCTTGGTCCTGTGTTCTCCAGGGCCCCATATTGCTGGCAGCTGGGCAGTGACTCAGAGTTTTCCAGGAGGGCAGAGAGAAGTCCCTGATCCCCACCTTCATAGAAGCAGTCCACAAACCCTCCTCAGGGCGAGGTGCAGAGCTGGGGCCGGGCTCTCTCCAATACACATGGTTCAGGCTGCCCGTTGCTGTTTTCTGGATTATTGCTATCAAAGCTGTCCTGCAGGTTTACTATCACCAGAAATCCATTGTATAAATGTGTGCATGAGTAGGCAGGGCGGAGAGGAAAGAAGGAGTACACATGGTGGTCAGCCTGGGCTCTGCCCTCCCTGAAACTAGGCCTTGACCCTAACATTCCAGAAGAGGCAGCCCTACCCATCTTGGCTCACAGGACCTGATCTGCTCTGTTTTATGGTCTGGAACTCCTCATGATCTACCACCAATGGCTGCATACACATCTTCTAGATGCCAATGTGTCATCCCGATGGCACAAAGAAATCATGTCCCAAATAGAAAGGACTGAGGAAAAATGAATACACTTGATGCATTGATGAGGTGGGATCGTGGTCGGGTTTTCTTCCTCACCAATTCCTGTTCTCCTTACTGTGAAGCTAAACTGAAAATAGGAGTATTAATTGACCCAACAAATGGGGAACCTGACTGGCAGTATCTACCAAAGCTAAACACAAGGATCCCTTGTGACCCAGCAAGTGTAACTCTAAGTTCTTTACCATACAGAAATATGTACAGGTATTCAGCAAAACATGAATGCAAGAACTGACTGTGCAGAGCACAGAAAGAAGCAGAGAGACCAGTAAGGAGGCTATTAGAAGAATCCAGGAGAGTGGTAAAGGGAGTCTGAACAAGGGTAGTAACAGTGCAGGTGTAAGAAAGTGGTCAGATTCTGGTTGCATGTTGAAGGCACACTTGAGGATTTGCTGATGGGCATGAAAGACACAGAGTCAAGTAAGATACCGAAGTGTTTGTCTTGAGCAATAGAAAGGAAGGAGTTACCATTTACCAAGGAGGGAAAACAGAAAGAGCAAGCATGGGAGGGAAAAAAACAGAGCGTTGAATAAAACTATCACAAATACTAAATAATTCAACTTATTTTAAAAAGTAAGCCTATGAAATCAGTGAAACTAAGTTTCCCTTAAATGTTCCAATATACAAGCAATATCAAAACTTAGTAAGAGTTCTACTTAAAATTCCAACTCCAAACCCATAATTCGATTGCATAGTTTAAGTTGGAACATCAGGAGCCACATCATGTTTGGGCCAAGCTGTTTTGGCAGCGGGGAAGGGGCATGACCTGTAGCATTATCTCATAAAAGCACATGATTTCTGAAGGACACTGGAGTGTCACGGCCCTAATTAAGTTATGTGCATACATGTGATTATGATGTTAGAGAAGGTAATGACATCATCAGAGTGCTGATTCATTGTTGTGGTGTTGCTAATGTACTAAAAGCAAATGCCGCTCGTAAAATCATACAATCCCTCTTTTTATCTTTTCAACATCGGTGGAGGTGACATGATTAGTTTCTCCTGATCTCACCATATAGCAAATTCAGCGATTTCTTAACATCTAATCCTCCATTCGTCCCCTCATCACGGTGCATCACTCTTTGAATGTGCCGCTCTGGATTCTGTTGGCTAATATTTGGGGTGTATGTTGGCTAACATGGGGGTTAATGCTGCAGGCAACATCTGCAGCCTGGTGCCAAGAACCGCTGGCTGAGAGACACATGAATAAGCAGGCAAAGGTGGTCACAGGACCTCACGCAAGGGGGGTCCAGAGGCCTAGAGTCAGCTAAGAAATTAGAAAGGCTGAGACAACAGCAGGGACACCCCAGCTCCAGAGGTTTGGGACCTCCCCCTCTCCACGTGTAACAGGCTGAGCCACATCCCGGAAGACCCAGGGCCCGGGGCTCCTCCCCCAGCCCCGCCCCTCGCTGGCCGTCCAACGCGGGGGGGACCCTCGGCGGCCCCTCGATTCCGAACCCGCCTCCTCTCGCGAGCCTTAGGCGCCCCCGCCCCGGTATCTCTGGTCCTGGCGCACCTCCCTCGTGTTGCTCCTGCGCGGCGCGCTAGCTGTCTTATAGGCAGAGCCTGCGCAGACGTCGGGTACCGCCCATAACCCCTCCCCCCGCTCCTGCCCTGGTCTCGAGTCCGCGGAATGCGCTTTTGCTGGTGCCTAGCAATGTAGTGCTGTACTAACGGGATGTCATGGTGTGTGGTAAGGTAAGAGTGAATAAATGCCTCAGATAAAATCATACCCTCCACCTGAAATATGACCAATGGGGATTGGGTCCCAACCTAATGTGAGGCTCATTATGTAACACAAGAGAGGATCTTACAAGGGGTATAAAGTTCAGCTGTAGTTGGACAAAAGGAGAAGTGATTTGAATTCCGCGTACTGCTGAACCTCTCAGGCAGGACAGTGAGACATTGCAGCTTGGGCCCCTCTAGACTGGATGGCAGGAACAGAGCTGCTGACACCAGCACCCAAACAAAGTCTTTATGAAACCCTAGGGAGACACGTGTGCCCAATCACCCAGTGTATTTACAGGCAGAACAGACTGCCCGGGTCTCGATCCCCTTTCCCTTGGGAGATTTTAACGACCACGATGATGTGTTGAGGTTTTTAAAAAATATTTTATTTTCGAGTAATCTCGACACCCAACGTGGGGCTACAGACTGAGCCAGCCAGGCGCCCCACAGAGATGTTTCAGCCGTGGTAAGCTGTGTGGGAGACACGCAATGTTAGCTAGTGGAAATTTTATACGAGAACTGGAAAGTGTGCATGTGTTTAAAGAACAAGCTGCCAAAAAACGTTACTACCCACTTAACTAATTTAACTCTGCGCTGACAAAGCCTTTATAAGTAAGACCCATCATGAAAGATGCCCCAGATGCAAGGGACCAAGATTCTACTGCTGGCTTCGCCAGGCATTCACTGTGTGCTTGCTGCTTCTAGTTTTGGTCCTACTGATTTCTGGACCGACCTTCTGTACAACCATGCTGGTCCTGCTCCTTCTGACTTACCCTTGGGAGTATCAGCAAATTCCCCCACAACTGCCACAATCCCCACATACGTGCTTATGGCCTTCGTGAAGTGCCCCCGAAAGGGTCACTTTTCCTAGGGAGGTAGTAGATTACCTAATCGCTTGAGGGGACTACTTGCATGAACAAAGGGGAGACCTTAACAAAGACAGGGAACTTCCACTGTGGCCTGGAGACCCCGTTCCCCTGGCACCAAGTCCCTGTTGTTAATGCATCAAATTCCACACTTCAGAGCTCTGCCCTGCTTCAGGCGATGATGCACACGGCAGAGCTACAGACTCTGTGACCATGCTGGCGTTCATGTGACTAATACAAGAATTCTACAAGAGAGATTTTCTGAAGCACATAAATTTTATTGGAAGAACACAAGTATTTTACAAAATGCAAGGTACTTAAGCAAGAAATACATTTTAAAGACGGAAGTGAGCATAGCTCAGGGAAACTCAACAGTATGCCTTCTCAATGATATTGCTTGCAGTGAAAGGATATTAACTAGCCTTTTCAAGATATCACTCATTTGTGGGGTGCCTGAGTGGCTCAGTCGGTTAAGCGTCCGACTTCGGCTCCGGTCATGATCTCACAGTCCGTGAGTTCGAGCCCCGCGTCGGGCTCTGCGCTGACAGCTCAGAGCCTGGAGCCTGCTTCTGATTCTGTGTCTCCCTCTCTCTCTCTGACCCTCCCCCGTTCATGCTCTATCTCTCTCTGTCTCAAAAATAAATAAATAAACATTAAAAAAATTTTTTTAAATGTTATCACTCATTCTTTTTTTATAACGATATTTGTTTGTTTATTTATTTATTTAATTTAAGCTTCATGCCCAGAGTGGAGGCCAAACTGGGGCATGAACTCACAACCCTGAGATCAAGACCCTGAGATCAAGAATTGACCTCAGATCAAGACTTGGACACTCAACCGACTGAGTGACCCGGGTGCCCCTGTAATAATTTTTTTTTAAGTAATCCCTACACCCAATGGGGGCTCGAACTTAACAACCCCAAGATCCACAGTCACATGCTCTACTGACTGAGCCAGAGAGGCCCCCACGATATCACACATTCTTGGGGTCTAGTCCCAAACTCTAAATACAACAAAAGTATCATTGGCTCAACTATGATAGGTGAAAAGCATCAAAGCAAGTAGCTGTGGCAGGGGAACTGGGTCATACAGTAGACAGAAGGGTGTGGGACACGCTCGGAGAAAACATGCCGACTGGAAAGACCAATCAGCCTGAAACTACGGCCCTCCACCCCGTAGGAGAAAAATACACTGTACATCCATGGTTTGACATGTTCTCATATGCAAAATAGTTTGCAAGATTACTTGCACAAGCACAAAAACACAAATTGTAAACAATGACAACATACCAAACGCACGCCAATACCAAAATCACATTAACCCAGTGTCCATGTCTTGTCATGTGACAAGTTGCTGATGTCACAGGGCCACTCCTTGAGTCCAAGTCCTCCAGGGGAAGTTCATGGCTTCTGTAGCACTGCTGCAAGTCAATGAAATTTAAAATCCTATGGACAATAAAGGTCACCCTTGTACATCGCCAATACAAATGCGACATATAAAGGGAACAAGCAAGGCAAAACAATAAGAAAGGAGCAGTAATCTCCCTTTTCCCTGTATGGACACTTCCTTCCCCTTCAGTTTGAAAATCTAAAACCATTTGAGGAGAACACTCATCTGTACTCATGGGAGGCTCTTTTTTTTATTGTTTCTTCAACCACTTTACTGAGGTACAGAGACGTATGAGTGACATACGATAAGCTGTACATAGTTAATGTATCCAACCTAATGAGCTGAGGGATCAGTATACATCCATGTATCAACCATCACCATCAATTATGTCATAAGCATAACTGCCCCCTCCAATGTTACATTTCACCCTCACTAGTCAGTATTTTTCTTTGTAATAAGAAGACAACCAAAGGCAGAAGACCTACCCTAAGAGGGCAACTGTTTCCGTATGCATTTACTCTAAGCTCTGGAGGAGAACTCCTGGTGTCTCCTTGCGGCTTTACCCATATCCCACATCCTACTGGTCGGCACCCCAACGGCACAACCCGTCATCTACCTGGAGGGTAGAGTGGCATCTACACCAGGCCTTTCGGCATTCTGTGAGGCCGCTGTGTCTGACTGATGGGGGAGACTGAGGCAGTCAGTGAGTCTCCTCCAGAGTCACTGACCTCAGCCCACTGATGTTCTTTTCCGAAGCTGGAAAGAAGCCTTACAAGTGGGTCTGCATATGAATGAGAAGAGACCAGGCAAGCTCAGAGGGCCAACCCCAATCTCACCCGGCAGGTGGTCTGCTTGGGAGGGGTCCAATCCATATATGGTGACCCTCGAGTGGGCACAATGGATGGGGGGGTAAGCTCATGCAGACGGGCTAGATGCCACCACGTAAACTGTCCAGGAATGCACACGATTTACACGTTCCTCCCGCCATTTCGAGAGGCCTGCGCACTAAGTATCCATCACACAGGCTCCGAGTCCTCCCCTCCTACCAAGGATTCTGTCAGGTCCTGTGTGGCACAAGACAGACAGATCCTCAGCTCCTCCAGGGCACTTGAGAAAGAGAGGCCACGAGAGGGAAAGTACAGCTCAACTTCCAGCGGACCACTGACACCAGCAGAGTGACTCAAATCCTCTCTTAACGAGGTTTCTACTTTCCTTGCTCATTGCAGTTGACTCTGGGGATCACAAACAAGCGGCCTGAGGGCACAGGCACGGCAGGAATAGAAGCAGGCCAGAGCACAAGCCACTACTCATGCAGCTTAACATTCAGGTGAAGGTACTCTGGGCACAGATTGCTCTAGAGGAAGCTCTATACACAGGCCTAACGTTGGCCAGTACGCGGGGCTCACCAGTCCGGGTTGGCGTGCAGGTACCAAGGGGGCCTAGTCTCTCATGGGAGCATGGCATAGGGGCAAAGAAAATACAAAACAAGAGCTAAACTATCCCCATTGAAAAAGGGGACACGACCTCCCCCTTCCCTTCTCTGGGAACATGGACTTTGGAAAACTTGTCATTGTGCTCTCTCTGCCTCTTCGGAAAACTTTTGAAAAGCTAAACAAGGGGCGCCTGGGTGGCGCAGTCAGTTAAGCCTCCGACTTCAGCCAGGTCATGATCTTGCGGTCCCTGAGTTCGAGCCCCGCGTCAGAATCTGGGCTGATGGCTCAGAGCCTGGAGCTTGTTTACGATTCTGTGTCTCCCTCTCTCTATGACCCATACCCGTTCATTCTCTGTCTCTCTCTGTCCCAAAAATAAATAAACGTTGAAAAAAAAATTAAAAAAAAAAAAGCTAAACAAGCTTCTTGCCAGTTTTAAAACCCAGCCTCCTGACACATGGAGGGGGAAGCAAACATCACAAGCAATGCCGAAGAGCCAACACACATCCAGGACAATGGAAGAAAATGTCCCTGGAGGATAAAAGAGGGATAAGCAACAGCAGCTCCTTCTCAGAAGGGCCTCAGGTGATTGTCACCTGCAACAAGACAGCAGGGGGAAGGAGGACCCACCCTACCCCGTGGCCTTCCTTCACAGGCCCAAGGGACCACAGAGTAAGGATGAAACAGCAGAGCCTTGCCTGCTGGCAAACCCACGCTCCACGGGGAACGTGGAAAACAACACCCTGTTCTAATGAATGAGTCAACTCACCAAGACAGGCATAGTTTCTCATGTCACATCCATCAATGCCCACTGTCTTCTCGCCCCCAGTTATGCTGACCCCAGGGTAGTGCGTGAGAAGGGACAAAGGCAAGGGACACACCCCTGAACCCACAATGCCTACCACAATTTAACTCCAAGTTCCTCGGCCCACCCAAGGTCAAGATTCCTTCTCTTCCCAGAGTGTTCTCAGAGCCTTTGTGGTCCCCAGATTTCACTAATCAAGTGAAATCAAGAGCCTGAAAATGGAGGGTGATAACCACAAAGGCTCATTAGCAAATGTCCTTGATATTCTAAAGGTTCCCTGCCTCATGGAAGGTTCATTGACAGCACCCACACGCCGCGCCTCTTCCCTCCATGTGCAGAGAATGGTCAGCAGAAGAGTGCAGAAAGCTTAGATGGAAACGCTTGGATACAATTCCAACCACATTCCCATCCACAAAATGAGGATTCCTAATGATTCCTAAGAGGCCATTGACCTCCATGGTAGACAGACTCTTAGTTTCTTTGCATTGGAGGCCAGAGAACCAGACATGACCCATTTCTTCCCTGGGAACTAATATCTGCCCAGTCGTGAGATGCTGCCATTGCCCCTGAACCCACAATGCCTACCACAGTTTCACACTAAGACATACTACTCACCCCCTTGCAAGTCTCTTTACACTCCCAGAGTTTACTCATATATCCCTTCTGGACCCTAGGTTTCACTAATCGCGAGAAATGAATGGCCTGAAATGGCGTATAGAAACAAAGGCCCAAGGATAAATCCACCACCCTGGACACCTGACCCAGGAGGCTCCTGGACATCCAGCTCATCAGCTCATGTCCGTGAGAATCTAAACGTCCCCTGCTTCATGGAAAGTTCATTGACAGCACCCACACGCCGCTCCTCTTCCCGCCATGTGCAGAGTATGGTCAGCAGAAGAGTGCAGAATGCTTAGATGGAAACGATTGGATACAATTTCAACCACATTGCCATCCACAAAATGAGGATTCCTGACGATTCCTACCAGGCCTTGATCTCCATGGTAGACATACTCTTAGTTTCTTTGCATTGGAGGCCAGAGAACCTGACATGACTCATTTCTTTCCTGGGAACTAATATCTGCCCAGTCGCCAGATGCTGCCATTGCCCCTGAACCCACAATGCCTACCACACTTTCACATTAAGACACTCTACCCACCCCCTTGCAAGTCTCTTTACACTCCCAGAGTTTACTCATATATCCCTTCTGGACCCTAATTTCACTAATTGGGAGAAATGAATGGCCCGAAATGGCATATAGAAACAATGGCCGAAAGATGAATCCTCCACCCTGGACACCTGACCCAGGAGACTCCCGGACATCCAGCTCATCAGCTCATGTCCGTGAGAATCTAAACGTCCCCTGCCTCATGGAAGGTTCATTGACAGCACCCACACGCCGCTCCTCTTCCCGCCATGTGCAGAGTATGGTCAGCAGAAGAGTGCAGAATGCTTAGATGGAAACGCTTGGAGACAATTCCAACCACATTGCCATCCACAAAATGAGGATTCCTAACGATTCCTAGCAGGCCATTGATCTCCAAGGTAGACATACTCTTAGTTTCTTTGCATTGGAGGCCAGAGAACCAGACATGACTCATTTCTTCCTTGGGAACTAATATCTGCCCAGTCGCCAGATGCTGCCATTGCACCTGAACACACAATGCCTACCACACTTTCACACTAGGACACTCTACCCACCCCCTTGCAAGTCTCTTTACACTCCCAGAGTTTACTCATATATCCCTTCTGGACCCTAATTTCACTAATTGGGAGAAATGAATGGCCCGAAATGGCGTATAGAAACAAAGGCCGAAAGATGAATTCTCCACCCTGGACACCTGACCCAGGAGACTCCCGGACATCCAGCTCATCAGCTCATGTCCGTGAGAATCTAAACGTCCCCTGCCTCATGGAAGGTTCATTGACAGCACCCACACGCCGCTCCTCTTCCCGCCATGTGCAGAGTATGGTCAGCAGAAGAGTGCAGAAAGCTTAGATGGAAACGCTTGGTTACGATTCCAACCACATTCCAATCCGAAAATGAGGATTCCTAACCATTCCTAGGAGGCCATTGCTCTGTATGATAGACAAACTCTTTTAGCTTCTTTGTATTGGAAGCCTGAGAACCAGACATGACCCATTTCTTCCCTGGGACCTAATATCTGTTATGCCCCAGAGCCTGCCATTGCCCCTGAACCTACAATGCCTACAACACGTTCACATTAAGACACTCGACCCCCCCTGTCAAGTTTCAGTAAATACTCATATCCCTTCTAGACCCCAGGTTTCATTAATCAAGAGAAATCAAGAGCCTGAAACGTCACAAGGAAACAAAATAGGAAGGATTAATCCTCTAACCTGGACACCTGACCCAGGAGGTTCCCGGACATCCAGAAACATCTGCACATGTCCATGAGAATCGAAATGTACCCTGCCTCATGGAAGGTTCATTGACAGCACCCACGCAGGTGAAGGTCCCAAGGGTGCAGGTCCCAAGGGGTGCAGGTACCAATGGGGCCTGGTCTCTCATGGGAGCATGGCATCAGGCCAAAGAAAATACCAAACAAGAGCTAAACTATCCCCATTGAAAAGGGGGACACGACCTCCCCCTTCCCTTCTCTGGGAATATGGACTTTGGAAAACGTGTCATTGTGCGCTCTCTGCCTCTTCGCAAACCTTTTGAAAAGCTAAACAAGCCTCTTGCCAGTTTTAAAACCCAGCCTCCTGACACATGGAGGGGGAAGCAAACACCACAAGCAATGCCCCAGAGCCAACACACATCCGGGACAATGGAAGAAAATGTCCCTGGAGGATAAAAGAGGGATAAGCAACAGCAGCTCCTTCTCAGAAGGGCCTCAGGTGATTGTCACCTGCAACAAGACAGAAGGGGGAAGGAGGACCCACCCTACCCCGTGGCCTTCCTTCACAGGCCCATGGGACCACAGAGTAAGGATGAAACAGCAGAGCCGTGCCTGCTGGCAAACCCACACTCCACGGGGAACGTGGAAAACAACACCCTGTTCTCCTAATGAAGGAGTCAACTCAACAAGACAGGCATAGTTTCTCATGTCACATCCACCAATGTCCATTGTCTTCTCGCGCCAAGTTATGCTGACCCCAGGGTAGTGTGTGAGAAGGGAAAAGGCAAGGGACACACCCCTGAACACACAATGCCTACCACAACTTTCACTCCAAGTCCCTCGGCCCACCCAAGGTCAAGATTCCTTTTCTTCCCAGGGTATCCTCAGAGTCTTTGTGGGCCCCAGATTTCACTACTCGAGTGAAATCAAGAGCCTGAAAATGGAGGTTGATAACCACGAAGGCTCATTAGCAAATGTCCTTGATATTCTAAAGGTTCCCTGCCTCATGGAAGGTTCATTGACAGCACCCACACGCCGCTCATCTTCCCCCCATGTGCAGAGTATGGTCAGCAGAAGAGTGCAGAAAGCTTAGATGGAAACGCTTGGATACAATTCCACCCACATTCCCATCCACAACATGAGGATTCCTAATGATTCCTAGG
This sequence comes from Prionailurus bengalensis, assembly GCF_016509475.1. Lineage (NCBI taxonomy): Eukaryota > Metazoa > Chordata > Mammalia > Carnivora > Felidae > Prionailurus > Prionailurus bengalensis. The sequence continues at coordinate 112,294,165 of NC_057361.1, forward strand.
AGGCCATTGACCTCCATGGTAGACATACTCTTTTAGCTTCTTTGCATTGGAGGCCAGAGAACCAGACATGACCCATTTCTTCCCTGGGAACTAATATCTGCCCAGTCGCCAGATGCTGCCATCGCCCCTGAACCCACAATGCCTACCACACTTTCACACTAACACACACTACCCACCCCCTTGCAAGTCTCTTTACACTCCCAGAGTTTACCCATATATCCCTTCTGGACCCTAGGTTTCACTAATGGGGGGAAATGAATGGCCCGAAATGGCGTATAGAAACAAAGACCCAAGGATGAATCCTCCACTCTGGACCTCTGACCCAGGAGGCTCCCGGACATCCAGCTCATCAGCTCATGTCCGTGAGAATCTAAACGTCCCCTGCCTCATGGAAGGTTCATTGACAGCACCCACACGCCGCTCCTCTTCCCGCCATGGGCAGAGTATGGTCAGCAGAAGAGTGCAGAAAGCTCAGATGGAAACGCGTGGATACAATTCCAACCACATTCCCATCCACAAAATGAGGATTCCTAATGATTCCTAGGATGCCATTGCTCTGTACGGTAGACAAACTTTTTTAGCTTCTTTGTATTGGAAGCCTGAGAACCAGACATGACCCATTTCTTCCCGGGGAACTAATATCTGCCCAGTCGCCAGATGCTGCCATAGCCCCTGAACCCACAATGCCTACCACACTTTCACACTAACACACACTACCCACCCCCTTGCAAGTCTCTTTACACTCCCAGAGTTTACACATATATCCCTTCTGGACCCTAGGTTTCACTAATGGGGAGAAATGAATGGCCCGAAATGGTGTATAGAAACAAAGACCCAAGGATGAATCCTCCACCCTGGACACCTGACCCAGGAGGCTCCCGGACATCCAGCTCATCAGCTCATGTCCGTGAGAATCTAAACGTCCCTGCCTCATGGAAGGTTCATTGACAGCACCCACACGCTGCTCCTCTTCCTGCCAAGTGCAGAGTATGGTCAGCAGAAGAGTGCAGAAAGCTTAGATGGAAACGCTTGGATACGATTCCAAACACATTCCCATCCACAAAATGAGAATTCCTAACGATTCCTAGGAGGTCATTGCTCTGTTTGTACAGTTTGTATGATAGACAAACTCTTTTAGCTTCTTTGTTTTGGAAGCCTGAGAACCAGACATGACCCATTTCTTCCCTGGGATCTAGATTCTGTCATGCCCCAGAGCCTGCCATTGCCCTGAACCTACAATGCCTACCACACGTTCACATTAAGACCCTCGAACCCCCAAAATCAAGTTTCAGTAAGTACTCATATCCCTTCTAGACCCCAGGTTTCATTAATCAAGAGAAATCAAGAGCCTGAAACGTCACAAGGAAACAAAATAGGAAGGATTAATCCTCTCACCTGGGCACCTGACCCAGGAGGTTCCCGGATATCCAGAAACATCTCCACATGTCCATGAGAATCGAAACGTCCCCTGCCTCATGGAAGGTTCATTGACTGCACCAACGAAGGTGCAGGTCCCAAGGGTGCAGGTCCCAAGGGGTGCAGGTACCAATGAGGCCTGGTCTCTCATGGGAGCATGGCATCAGGCCAAAGAAAATACCAAACAAGAGCTAAACTATCCCCATTGAACAGGGGGACATGACCTCCCCCTTCCCTTCTCTGGGAACATGGACTTTGGAAAACGTGTCATTGTGCGCTCTCTGCCTCTTCGCAAACCTTTTGAAAAGCTAAACAAGCCTCTTGCCAGCTTTAAAACCCAGCCTCCTGACACATGGAGGGGGAAGCAAACACCACAAGCAGTGCCCAATTGCCAACACACATCCGGGACAATGGAAGAAAATGTCCCTGGAGGATAAAAGAGGGATAAGCAACAGCAGCTCCTTCTCAGAAGGGCCTCAGGTGATTGTCACCTGCAACAAGACAGCAGAGGGAAGGACGACCCACCCTACCCCGTGGCCTTCCTTCACAGGCCCATGGGACCACAGAGTAAGGATGAAACAGCAGAGCCGTGCCTGCTGGCAAACCCACGCTCCACGGGGAACGTGGAAAACAACACCCTGTTCTAATGAATGAGTCAACTCACCAAGACAGGCATAGTTTCTCATGTCACATCCACCAATGTCCACTGTCTTCTCGCCCCCAGTTATGCTGACCCCAGGGTAGTGCGTGAGAAGGGACAAAGGCAAGGGACACACCCCTGAACACACAATGCCTACCACAACTTTCACTCCAAGTCCCTCGGCCCGCCCAAGGTCAAGATTCCTTCTCTTCCCAGGGTATCCTCAGAGCCTTTGTGGTCCCCAGATTTCACTACTCAAGTGAAATCAAGAGCCTGAAAATGGAGGTTGATAACCACGAAGGCTCATTAGCAAATGTCCTTGATATTCTAAAGGTTCCCTGCCTCATGGAAGGTTCATTGACAGCACCCACACGCCGCTCATCTTCCCCCCATGTGCAGAGTATGGTCAGCAGAAGAGTGCAGAAAGCTTAGATGGAAACGCTTGGATACAATTCCACCCACATTCCCATCCACAACATGAGGATTCCTAATGATTCCTAGGAGGCCATTGACCTCCATGGTAGACATACTCTTTTAGCTTCTTTGCATTGGAGGCCAGAGAACCAGACATGACCCATTTCTTCCCTGGGAACTAATATCTGCCCAGTCGCCAGATACTGCCATTGACCCTGAACCCACAATGCCTACCACACTTTCACACTAGGACACTATACCCACCCCCTTGCAAGTTTCTTACACTCCCAGAGTTTACGTAAATATCCCTTCTGGACCCTAGGTTTCACCAATCGCAAGAAATGAAGGGCCTGAAATGGCATATAGAAACAAAGACCCAAGGATGAATCCTTCACCCTGGACACCTGACCCAGGAGACTCCCGGACATCCAGCTCATCAGCTCATGTCCGTGAGAATCTAAACGTCCCCTGCCTCATGGAAGGTTCATTGACAGCACCCACACGCCGCTCCTCTTCCCACCATGTGCAGAGTATGGTCAGCGGAAGAGTGCAGAATGCTTAGATGGAAACGCTTGGATACAATTCCAACCACATTGCCATTCACAAAATGAGGATTCCTAATGATTCCTAGGAGGCCATTGACCTCCATAGTAGACAGACTCTTAGTTTCTTCGCATTGGAGGCCAGAGAACCAGACATGACCCATTTCTTCCCTGGGAACTAATATCTGCCCATTCGCCAGATACTGCCATTGCCCTTGAACCCACAATGCCTACCACACTTTCACACTAAGACACTCTACCCACCGCCTTGCAAGTTTCTTTACACTCGCAGAGTTTACTCATATATCCCTTCTGGACCCTAGGTTTCACTAATCACGAGAAATGAATGGCCCGAAATGGCGTATAGAAACAAAGGCCCAAAGATGAATCCTCTACCCTGGACACCTGACCCAGGAGACTCCCGGACATCCAGCTCATCAGCTCATGTCCGTGAGAATCTAAACGTCCCCTGCTTCATGGAAGGTTCATTGACAGCACCCACACGCCGCTCCTCTTCCCGCCATGTGCAGAGTATGGTCAGCAGAAGAGTGCAGAAAGCTTAGATGGAAACGCGTGGATACGATTCCAACCACATTTCCATCCACAAAATTAGGATTCCTAACGATTCCTACCAGGCCATTGATCTCCATGGTAGACATACTCTTAGTTTCTTTGCATTGGAGGCCACAGAACCAGACATGACTCATTTCTTCCCTGGGAACTAATATCTGCCCAGTCGCCAGATGCTGCCATTGCCCCTGAACCCACAATGCCTACCACAGTTTCACACTAAGACATACTACTCACCCCCTTGCAAGTCTCTTTACACTCGCAGAGTTTACTCATATATCCCTTCTGGACCCTAATTTCACTAATTGGGAGAAATGAATGGCCCGAAATGGCGTATAGAAACAAAGGCCCAAAGATGAATCCTCCACCCTGGACATCTGACCCAGGAGACTCCCGGACATCCAGCTCATCAGCTCATGTCCGTGAGAATCTAAACGTCCCCTGCCTCATGGAAGGTTCATTGACAGCACCCACACGCCGCTCCTCTTCCCGCCATGTGCAGAGTATGGTCAGAAGAAGAGTGCAGAATGCTTAGATGGAAACGCTTGGAGACAATTCCAACCACATTGCCATCCACAAAATGAGGATTCCTAACATTTCCTACCAGGCCATTGATCTCCAAGGTAGACATACTTTTAGTTTCTTTGCATTGGAGGCCACAGAACCAGACATGACTCATTTCTTCCCTGGGAACTAATATCTGCCAAGTCGCCAGATGCTGCCATTGCCCCTGAACCCACAATGCCTACCACACTTTCACACTAAGACATACTACTCACCCCCTTGCAACTCTCTTTACACTCCCAGTGTTTACTCATATATCCCTCCTGGACCCTAATTTCACTAATTGGGCGAAATGAATGGCCCGAAATGGCGTATAGAAACAAAGGCCCAAAGATGAATCCTCCACCCTGGACACCTGACCCAGGAGACTCCCGGACATCCAGCTCATCAGCTCATGTCCGTGAGAATCTAAACGTCCCCTGCCTCATGGAAGGTTCATTGACAGCACCCACACGCCTCTCCTCTTCCCACCATGTGCAGAGTATGGTCAGCGGAAGAGTGCAGAATGCTTAGATGGAAACGCCTGGATACAATTCCACCCACATTCCCATCCACAACATGAGGATTCCTAATGATTCCTAGGAGGCCATTGACCTCCATGGTAGACATACTCTTTTAGCTTCTTTGCATTGGAGGCCAGAGAACCAGACATGACCCATTTCTTCCCTGGGAACTAATATCTGCCCAGTCGCCAGATACTGCCATTGACCCTGAACCCACAATGCCTACCACACTTTCACACTAGGACACTATACCCACCCCCTTGCAAGTTTCTTTACACTCCCAGAGTTTACGTAAATATCCCTTCTGTACCCTAGGTTTCACCAATCGCAAGAAATGAAGGGCCTGAAATGGCATATAGAAACAAAGACCCAAGGATGAATCCTTCACCCTGGACACCTGACCCAGGAGACTCCCAGACATCCAGCTCATCAGCTCATGTCCGTGAGAATCTAAACGTCCCCTGCCTCATGGAAGGTTCATTGACAGCACCCACACGCCGCTCCTCTTCCCACCATGTGCAGAGTATGGTCAGCGGAAGAGTGCAGAATGCTTAGATGGAAACGCTTGGATACAATTCCAACCACATTGCCATTCACAAAATGAGGATTCCTAATGATTCCTAGGAGGCCATTGACCTCCATAGTAGACAGACTCTTAGTTTCTTCGCATTGGAGGCCAGAGAACCAGACATGACCCATTTCTTCCCTGGGAACTAATATCTGCCCATTCGCCAGATACTGCCATTGCCCTTGAACCCACAATGCCTACCACACTTTCACACTAAGACACTCTACCCACCGCCTTGCAAGTTTCTTTACACTCGCAGAGTTTACTCATATATCCCTTCTGGACCCTAGGTTTCACTAATCACGAGAAATGAATGGCCCGAAATGGCGTATAGAAACAAAGGCCCAAAGATGAATCCTCTACCCTGGACACCTGACCCAGGAGACTCCCGGACATCCAGCTCATCAGCTCATGTCCGTGAGAATCTAAACGTCCCCTGCTTCATGGAAGGTTCATTGACAGCACCCACACGCCGCTCCTCTTCCCGCCATGTGCAGAGTATGGTCAGCAGAAGAGTGCAGAAAGCTTAGATGGAAACGCGTGGATACGATTCCAACCACATTTCCATCCACAAAATTAGGATTCCTAACGATTCCTACCAGGCCATTGATCTCCATGGTAGACATACTCTTAGTTTCTTTGCATTGGAGGCCACAGAACCAGACATGACTCATTTCTTCCCTGGGAACTAATATCTGCCCAGTCGCCAGATGCTGCCATTGCCCCTGAACCCACAATGCCTACCACAGTTTCACACTAAGACATACTACTCACCCCCTTGCAAGTCTCTTTACACTCGCAGAGTTTACTCATATATCCCTTCTGGACCCTAATTTCACTAATTGGGAGAAATGAATGGCCCGAAATGGCGTATAGAAACAAAGGCCCAAAGATGAATCCTCCACCCTGGACATCTGACCCAGGAGACTCCCGGACATCCAGCTCATCAGCTCATGTCCGTGAGAATCTAAACGTCCCCTGCCTCATGGAAGGTTCATTGACAGCACCCACACGCCGCTCCTCTTCCCGCCATGTGCAGAGTATGGTCAGAAGAAGAGTGCAGAATGCTTAGATGGAAACGCTTGGAGACAATTCCAACCACATTGCCATCCACAAAATGAGGATTCCTAACATTTCCTACCAGGCCATTGATCTCCAAGGTAGACATACTTTTAGTTTCTTTGCATTGGAGGCCACAGAACCAGACATGACTCATTTCTTCCCTGGGAACTAATATCTGCCAAGTCGCCAGATGCTGCCATTGCCCCTGAACCCACAATGCCTACCACACTTTCACACTAAGACATACTACTCACCCCCTTGCAACTCTCTTTACACTCCCAGTGTTTACTCATATATCCCTCCTGGACCCTAATTTCACTAATTGGGCGAAATGAATGGCCCGAAATGGCGTATAGAAACAAAGGCCCAAAGATGAATCCTCCACCCTGGACACCTGACCCAGGAGACTCCCGGACATCCAGCTCATCAGCTCATGTCCGTGAGAATCTAAACGTCCCCTGCCTCATGGAAGGTTCATTGACAGCACCCACACGCCTCTCCTCTTCCCACCATGTGCAGAGTATGGTCAGCGGAAGAGTGCAGAATGCTTAGATGGAAACGCCTGGATACAATTCCACCCACATTCCCATCCACAACATGAGGATTCCTAATGATTCCTAGGAGGCCATTGACCTCCATGGTAGACATACTCTTTTAGCTTCTTTGCATTGGAGGCCAGAGAACCAGACATGACCCATTTCTTCCCTGGGAACTAATATCTGCCCAGTCGCCACATACTGCCATTGACCCTGAACCCACAATGCCTACCACACTTTCACACTAGGACACTATACCCACCCCCTTGCAAGTTTCTTTACACTCCCAGAGTTTACGTAAATATCCCTTCTGTACCCTAGGTTTCACCAATCGCAAGAAATGAAGGGCCTGAAATGGCATATAGAAACAAAGACCCAAGGATGAATCCTTCACCCTGGACACCTGACCCAGGAGACTCCCGGACATCCAGCTCATCAGCTCATGTCCGTGAGAATCTAAACGTCCCCTGCCTCATGGAAGGTTCATTGACAGCACCCACACGCCGCTCCTCTTCCCACCATGTGCAGAGTATGGTCAGCGGAAGAGTGCAGAATGCTTAGATGGAAACGCTTGGATACAATTCCAACCACATTGCCATTCACAAAATGAGGATTCCTAATGATTCCTAGGAGGCCATTGACCTCCATAGTAGACAGACTCTTAGTTTCTTCGCATTGGAGGCCAGAGAACCAGACATGACCCATTTCTTCCCTGGGAACTAATATCTGCCCATTCGCCAGATACTGCCATTGCCCTTGAACCCACAATGCCTACCACACTTTCACACTAAGACACTCTACCCACCGCCTTGCAAGTTTCTTTACACTCGCAGAGTTTACTCATATATCCCTTCTGGACCCTAGGTTTCACTAATCACGAGAAATGAATGGCCCGAAATGGCGTATAGAAACAAAGGCCCAAAGATGAATCCTCTACCCTGGACACCTGACCCAGGAGACTCCCGGACATCCAGCTCATCAGCTCATGTCCGTGAGAATCTAAACATCCCCTGCTTCATGGAAGGTTCATTGACAGCACCCACACGCCGCTCCTCTTCCCGCCATGTGCAGAGTATGGTCAGCAGAAGAGTGCAGAAAGCTTAGATGGAAACGCGTGGATACGATTCCAACCACATTTCCATCCACAAAATTAGGATTCCTAACGATTCCTACCAGGCCATTGATCTCCATGGTAGACATACTCTTAGTTTCTTTGCATTGGAGGCCACAGAACCAGACATGACTCATTTCTTCCCTGGGAACTAATATCTGCCCAGTCGCCAGATGCTGCCATTGCCCCTGAACCCACAATGCCTACCACAGTTTCACACTAAGACATACTACTCACCCCCTTGCAAGTCTCTTTACACTCGCAGAGTTTACTCATATATCCCTTCTGGACCCTAATTTCACTAATTGGGAGAAATGAATGGCCCGAAATGGCGTATAGAAACAAAGGCCCAAAGATGAATCCTCCACCCTGGACATCTGACCCAGGAGACTCCCGGACATCCAGCTCATCAGCTCATGTCCGTGAGAATCTAAACGTCCCCTGCCTCATGGAAGGTTCATTGACAGCACCCACACGCCGCTCCTCTTCCCGCCATGTGCAGAGTATGGTCAGAAGAAGAGTGCAGAATGCTTAGATGGAAACGCTTGGAGACAATTCCAACCACATTGCCATCCACAAAATGAGGATTCCTAACATTTCCTACCAGGCCATTGATCTCCAAGGTAGACATACTTTTAGTTTCTTTGCATTGGAGGCCACAGAACCAGACATGACTCATTTCTTCCCTGGGAACTAATATCTGCCAAGTCGCCAGATGCTGCCATTGCCCCTGAACCCACAATGCCTACCACACTTTCACACTAAGACATACTACTCACCCCCTTGCAACTCTCTTTACACTCCCAGTGTTTACTCATATATCCCTCCTGGACCCTAATTTCACTAATTGGGCGAAATGAATGGCCCGAAATGGCGTATAGAAACAAAGGCCCAAAGATGAATCCTCCACCCTGGACACCTGACCCAGGAGACTCCCGGACATCCAGCTCATCAGCTCATGTCCGTGAGAATCTAAACGTCCCCTGCCTCATGGAAGGTTCATTGACAGCACCCACACGCCTCTCCTCTTCCCACCATGTGCAGAGTATGGTCAGCGGAAGAGTGCAGAATGCTTAGATGGAAACGCCTGGATACAATTCCACCCACATTCCCATCCACAACATGAGGATTCCTAATGATTCCTAGGAGGCCATTGACCTCCATGGTAGACATACTCTTTTAGCTTCTTTGCATTGGAGGCCAGAGAACCAGACATGACCCATTTCTTCCCTGGGAACTAATATCTGCCCAGTCGCCACATACTGCCATTGACCCTGAACCCACAATGCCTACCACACTTTCACACTAGGACACTATACCCACCCCCTTGCAAGTTTCTTTACACTCCCAGAGTTTACGTAAATATCCCTTCTGTACCCTAGGTTTCACCAATCGCAAGAAATGAAGGGCCTGAAATGGCATATAGAAACAAAGACCCAAGGATGAATCCTTCACCCTGGACACCTGACCCAGGAGACTCCCGGACATCCAGCTCATCAGCTCATGTCCGTGAGAATCTAAACGTCCCCTGCCTCATGGAAGGTTCATTGACAGCACCCACACGCCGCTCCTCTTCCCACCATGTGCAGAGTATGGTCAGCGGAAGAGTGCAGAATGCTTAGATGGAAACGCTTGGATACAATTCCAACCACATTGCCATTCACAAAATGAGGATTCCTAATGATTCCTAGGAGGCCATTGACCTCCATAGTAGACAGACTCTTAGTTTCTTCGCATTGGAGGCCAGAGAACCAGACATGACCCATTTCTTCCCTGGGAACTAATATCTGCCCATTCGCCAGATACTGCCATTGCCCTTGAACCCACAATGCCTACCACACTTTCACACTAAGACACTCTACCCACCGCCTTGCAAGTTTCTTTACACTCGCAGAGTTTACTCATATATCCCTTCTGGACCCTAGGTTTCACTAATCACGAGAAATGAATGGCCCGAAATGGCGTATAGAAACAAAGGCCCAAAGATGAATCCTCTACCCTGGACACCTGACCCAGGAGACTCCCGGACATCCAGCTCATCAGCTCATGTCCGTGAGAATCTAAACGTCCCCTGCTTCATGGAAGGTTCATTGACAGCACCCACACGCCGCTCCTCTTCCCGCCATGTGCAGAGTATGGTCAGCAGAAGAGTGCAGAAAGCTTAGATGGAAACGCGTGGATACGATTCCAACCACATTTCCATCCACAAAATTAGGATTCCTAACGATTCCTACCAGGCCATTGATCTCCATGGTAGACATACTCTTAGTTTCTTTGCATTGGAGGCCACAGAACCAGACATGACTCATTTCTTCCCTGGGAACTAATATCTGCCCAGTCGCCAGATGCTGCCATTGCCCCTGAACCCACAATGCCTACCACAGTTTCACACTAAGACATACTACTCACCCCCTTGCAAGTCTCTTTACACTCGCAGAGTTTACTCATATATCCCTTCTGGACCCTAATTTCACTAATTGGGAGAAATGAATGGCCCGAAATGGCGTATAGAAACAAAGGCCCAAAGATGAATCCTCCACCCTGGACATCTGACCCAGGAGACTCCCGGACATCCAGCTCATCAGCTCATGTCCGTGAGAATCTAAACGTCCCCTGCCTCATGGAAGGTTCATTGACAGCACCCACACGCCGCTCCTCTTCCCGCCATGTGCAGAGTATGGTCAGAAGAAGAGTGCAGAATGCTTAGATGGAAACGCTTGGAGACAATTCCAACCACATTGCCATCCACAAAATGAGGATTCCTAACATTTCCTACCAGGCCATTGATCTCCAAGGTAGACATACTTTTAGTTTCTTTGCATTGGAGGCCACAGAACCAGACATGACTCATTTCTTCCCTGGGAACTAATATCTGCCAAGTCGCCAGATGCTGCCATTGCCCCTGAACCCACAATGCCTACCACACTTTCACACTAAGACATACTACTCACCCCCTTGCAACTCTCTTTACACTCCCAGTGTTTACTCATATATCCCTCCTGGACCCTAATTTCACTAATTGGGCGAAATGAATGGCCCGAAATGGCGTATAGAAACAAAGGCCCAAAGATGAATCCTCCACCCTGGACACCTGACCCAGGAGACTCCCGGACATCCAGCTCATCAGCTCATGTCCGTGAGAATCTAAACGTCCCCTGCCTCATGGAAGGTTCATTGACAGCACCCACACGCCTCTCCTCTTCCCACCATGTGCAGAGTATGGTCAGCGGAAGAGTGCAGAATGCTTAGATGGAAACGCCTGGATACAATTCCAAACACATCCCATCCACAAAATGAGGATTCCTAACGATTCCTAGGAGGCCATTGCTCTGTATGATAGACAAACTCTTTTAGCTTCTTTGTATTGGAAGCCTGAGAACCAGACATGACCCATTTCTTCCCTGGGACTTAATACCTGTCATGCCCCAGAGGCTGCCATTGCCCCTGAACCCGGAATGCCTACCACACATTCACACTAAGACACTCTACCCAGCCCCTTGCAAGTTTGTTTATACTCCCAGAGTTTACTCATATATCCCTTCTGGACCCTAGGTTTCACTAATCGCGAGAAATGAATGGCCTGAAATGGGGTATAGAAACAAAGGCCCAAGGATGAATCCTTCACCCTGGACACCTGACCCAGGAGACTCCCGGACATCCAGCTCATCAGCTCATGTCCGTGAGAATCTAAACGTCCCCTGCCTCATGGAAGGTTCATTGACAGCACCCACACGCCGCTCCTCTTCCCGCCATGTGCAGAGTATGGTCAGCAGAAGAGTGCAGAATGCTTAGATGGAAACGCTTGGATACAATTCCAACCACATCCCATCCACAAAATGAGGATTCCTAACGATTCCTAGGAGGCCATTGCTCTGTATGATAGACAAACTCTTTTAGCATCTTTGTATTGTAAGCCTGAGAACCAGACATGACCCATTTCTTCCCTGGGACCTAATACCTGTCATGCCCCAGAGGCTGCCATTGCCCCTGAACCCACAATGCCTACCACACTTTCACACTAAGACACCCTACCCACCCCCTTGCAAGTCTCTTTACACTCCCAGAGTTTACTCATATATCCCTTCTGGACCCTATTTTCAATAATTGGGAGAAATGAATGGCCCGAAATGGCGTATAGAAACAAAGGCCCAAAGATGAATCCTCCACCATGGACACCTGACCCAGGAGACCCCCGAACATCCAGTTCATCAGCTCATGACCGTGAGAATCTAAACGTCCCCTGCCTCATGGAAGGTTCATTGACAGCACCCACACGCCGCTCCTCTTCCCGCCATGGGCAGAGTATGGTCAGCAGAAGAGTGCAGAAAGTTCAGATGGAAACGCTTGGATACAATTCCAACCACATTCCCATCCACAAAATGAGGATTCCTAACGATTCCTAGCAGGCCATTGATCTCCATGGTAGACATACTCTTTTAATTTCTTTGCATTGGAGGCCAGAGAACCAGACATGACCCATTTCTTCCCTGGGAACTAATATCTGCCCAGTCGCCAGATGCTGCCATTGCCCCTGAACCCACAATGCCTACCACACTTTCACACTAGGACACTCTACCCACCCCCTTGCAAGTCTCTTTACATTCCCAGAGTTTACTCATATATCCCTTCTGGACCCTAATTTCAGTAATTGGGAGAAATGAATGGCCCGAAATGGCGTATAGAAACAAAGGCCGAAAGATGAATTCTCCACCCTGGACACCTGACCCAGGAGACTCCCGGACATCCAGCTCATCAGCTCATGTCCGTGAGAATCTAAACGTCCCCTGCCTCATGGAAGGTTCATTGACAGCACCCACACGCCTCTCCTCTTCCCACCATGTACACAGTATGGTCAGCAGAAGAGTGCAGAAAGCTTACATGGAAACGCTTGGATACGATTCCAACCACATTCCCATCCACAAAATGAGGATTCCTAACGATTCCTAGGAGGCCATTGCTCTGTATGGTAGACAAACTCTTTTAGCTTCTTTGTATTGGAAGCCTGAGAACCAGACATGACGCATTTCTTCCCTGGGACCTAATATCTGTCATGCCCCAGAGCCTGCCATTGCCCCTGACCCTACAATGCCTACCCCACGTTCACATTAAGACCCTGGAACCCCTGCTGTCAAGTTTCAGTAAATACTCATATCCCTTCTAGACCCCAGGTTTCATTAATCAAGAGAAATCAAGAGCCTGAAACGTCACAAGGAAACAAATAGGAATGATTCATCCTCTAACCTGGACACCAGACCCAAGAGGTTCCCGGACATCCAGAAACATCTGCACATGTCCATGAGAATCGAAACGTCCCCTGCCTCATGGAAGGTTCATTGACAGCACCCACGCAGGTGCAGGTACCAATGGGGCCTGGTCTCTCATGGGAGCATGGCATCAGGGCAAAGAAAATACAAAACAAGAGCTAATCTATCCCCATTGAAAAGGGGGACACGACCTCCCCCTTCCTTTCTCTGGGAACATGGACTTTGGAAAACGTGTCATTGTGCGCTCTCTGCCCCTTCGCAAACCTTTTGAAAAGCTAAACAAGCCTCTTGCCAGTTTTTAAAACCCAACCTCCTGACACATGGAGGGGGAAGCAGACACCATAAGCAGTGCCCAAGAGCCAACACACATCCGGGACAATGGACGAAAAGGTCCCTGGAGGATAAAAGAGGCCTAAGCAACAGCAGTTCCTTCTCAGAAGGGCCTCAGGTGCTTGTCACCTGCAACAAGACAGCAGGGGGAAGGACGACCCACCCTACCCCGTGGCCTTCCTTCACAGGCCCATGGGACCACAGAGTAAGGATGAAACAGCAGAGCCGTGCCTGCTGGCAAACCCACACTCCACGGGGAACGTGGAAAACAACACCCTGTTCTAATGAATGAGTCAACTCACCAAGACAGGCATAGTTTCTCATGTCACATCCACCAATGTCCACTGTCTTCTCGCCCCCAGTTATGCTGACCCCAGGGTAGTGCGTGAGAAGGGACAAAGGCAAGGGACACACCCCTGAACACACAATGCCTACCACAACTTTCACTCCAAGTCCTTCGGCCCACCCAAGGTCAAGATTCCTTCTCTTCCCAGAGTGTTCTCAGAGCCTTTGTGGGCCCCAGATTTCACTAATCAAGTGAAATCAAGAGCCTGAAAATGGAGGGTGATAACCACAAAGGCTCATTAGCAAATGTCCTTGATATTCTAAAGGTCCCCTGCCTCATGGAAGGTTCATTGACAGCACCCACACGCCGCTCATCTTCCCTCCTTGTGCAGAGAATGGTCAGCAGAAGAGTGCAGAAAGCTTAGATGGAAACGCTTGGATACAATTCCACCCACATTCCCATCCACAAAATGCGGATTCCTAATGATTCCTAGGAGGCCATTGACCTCCATGGAAGACATACTCTTAGTTTCTTTGCATTGGAAGGCCAGAGAACCAGACATGACCCATTTCTTCCCTGGGAACTAATATCTGCCCAGTCGTGAGATGCTGCCATTGACCCTGAACCCAGAATGCCTACCACACATTCACACTAAGACACTCTACCCACCGCCTTGCAAGTTTCTTTACACTCCCCGAGTTTACTCGTATATCCCTTCTGGACCCTAGGTTTCACTAATCGCGAGAAATGAATGGCCCCAAATGGCGTATAGAAACAAAGGCCCAAGGATAAATCCACCACCCTGGACACCTGACCCAGGAGGCTCCCGGACATCCAGCTCATCAGCTCATGTCCGTGAGAATCTAAACGTCCCCTGCCTCATGAAAGGTTCATTGACAGCACCCACACGCCGCTCCTCTTCCCGCCATGGGCAGAGTATGGTCAGCAGAAGAGTGCAGAATGCTTAGATGGAAACGCTTGGAGACAATTCCAACCACATTGCCATCCACAAAATGAGGATTCCTAACGATTCCTAGCAGGCCATTGATCTCCATGGTAGACATACTCTTAGTTTCTTTGCATTGGAGGCCAGAGAACCAGACATGACTCATTTCTTCCCTGGGAACTAATATCTGCCCAGTCGCCAAATGCTGCCATTGCACCTGAACACACAATGCCTACCACACTTTCACACTAGGACACTCTACCCACCCCCTTGCAAGTCTCTTTACACTCCCAGAGTTTACTCATATATCTCTTCTGGACCCTAATTTCACTAATTGGGAGAAATGAATGGCCCGAAATGGCGTATAGAAACAAAGGCCGAAAGATGAATCCTCCACCCTGGACACCTGACCCAGGAGGCTCCCGGACATCCAGCTCATCAGCTCATGTCCGTGAGAATCTAAACGTCCCCTGCCTCATGGAAGGTTCATTGACAGCACCCACACGCCTCTCCTCTTCCCACCATGTGCAGAGTATGGTCAGCAGAAGAGTGCAGAAAGCTTAGATGGAAACGCTTGGATACGATTCCAACCACATTCCCATCCACAAAATGAGGATTACTAACGATTCCTAGGAGGCCATTGCTCTGTATGGTAGACAAACTCTTTTAGCTTCTTTGTATTGGAAGCCTGAGAACCAGACATGACGCATTTCTTCCCTGGGACCTAATATCTGTCATGCCCCAGAGCCTGCCATTGCCCCTGAACCTACAATGCCTACCCCACGTTCACATTAAGACCCTGGAACCCCTGCTGTCAAGTTTCAGTAAATACTCATATCCCTTCTAGACCCCAGGTTTCATTAATCAAGAGAAATCAAGAGCCTGAAACGTCACAAGGAAACAAATAGGAATGATTCATCCTCTAACCTGGACACCAGACCCAAGAGGTTCCCGGACATCCAGAAACATCTGCACATGTCCATGAGAATCGAAACGTCCCCTGCCTCATGGAAGGTTCATTGACAGCACCCACGCAGGTGCAGGTACCAATGGGGCCTGGTCTCTCATGGGAGCATGGCATCAGGGCAAAGAAAATACAAAACAAGAGCTAAACTATCCCCATTGAAAAGGGGGACACGACCTCCCCCTTCCTTTCTCTGGGAACATGGACTTTGGAAAACGTGTCATTGTGCGCTCTCTGCCCCTTCGCAAACCTTTTGAAAAGCTAAACAAGCCTCTTGCCAGTTTTAAAACCCAGCCTCCTGACACATGGAGGGGGAAGCAGACACCACAAGCAGTCCCCAAGAGCCAACACACATCCGGGACAATGGACGAAAAGGTCCCTGGAGGATAAAAGAGGCCTAAGCAACAGCAGTTCCTTCTCAGAAGGGCCTCAGGTGATTGTCACCTGCAACAAGACAGCAGGGGGAAGGACGACCCACCCTACCCCGTGGCCTTCCTTCACAGGCCCATGGGACCACAGAGTAAGGATGAAACAGCAGAGCCTTGCCTGCTGGCAAACCCACACTCCACGGGGAACGTGGAAAACAACACCCTGTTCTCCTAGTGAACGTGTCAACTCACCAAGACAGGCATAGTTTCTCATGTCACATCCAACATGTCCATTGACTTCTCGCCCCCAGTTATGCTGACCCCAGGGTAGTGTGTGAGAAGGGAAAAGGCAAGGGACACACCCCTGAACCCACAATTCCTACCACAACTTTCACTCCAAGTCCCTCAGCCCACCCAAGGTCAAGATTCCTTCTCTTCCCAGAGTATTCTTAGAGCCTTTGTGGGCCCCAGATTTCACTAATCAAGTGAAATCAAGAGCCTGAAAATGGAGGGTGATAACCACAAAGGCTCATTAGCAAATGTCCTTGATATTCTAAAGGTTCCCTGCCTCATGGAAGGTTCATTGACAGCACCCACACGCCGCGCCTCTTCCCTCCATGTGCAGAGTATGGTCAGCAGAAGAGTGCAGAAAGCTTAGATGGAAACGCTTGGATACAATTCCAACCACATTCCCATCCACAAAATGAGGATTCCTAATGATTCCTAGGAGGCCATTGACCTCCATGGTAGACATACTCTTAGTTTCTTTGCATTGGAGGCCAGAGAACCAGACATGACCCATTTCTTCCCTGGGAACTAATATCTGCCCAGTCGTGAGATGCTGCCATTGCCCCTGAACCCACAATGCCTACCATAGTTTCACACTAAGACATACTACTCACCCCCTTGCAAGTCTCTTTACACTCCCAGAGTTTACCCATATATCCCTTCTGGACCCTAGGTTTCACTAATGGGGGGAAATGAATGGCCCGAAATGGCGTATAGAAACAAAGACCCAAGGATGAATCCTCCACTCCGGACCTCTGACCCAGGAGGCTCCCGGACATCCAGCTCATCAGCTCATGTCCGTGAGAATCTAAACGTCCCCTGCCTCATGGAAGGTTCATTGACAGCACCCACATGCCGCTCCTCTTCCCGCCATGTGCAGAGTATGGTCAGCAGAAGAGTGCAGAAAGCTTAGATGGAAACGCTTGGATACGATTCCAAACACATTCCCATCCACAAAATGAGAATTCCTAACGATTCCTAGGAGGTCATTGCTCTGTTTGTACAGTTTGTATGATAGACAAACTCTTTTAGCTTCTTTGTATTGGAAGCCTGAGAACCAGACATGACCCATTTCTTCCCTGGGATCTAGATTCTGTCATGCCCAAGAGCCTGCCATTGCCCTGAACCTACAATGCCTACCACACGTTCACATTAAGACCCTCGAACCCCCAAAATCAAGTTTCAGTAAGTACTCATATCCCTTCTAGACCCCAGGTTTCATTAATCAAGAGAAATCAAGAGCCTGAAACGTCACAAGGAAACAAAATAGGAAGGATTAATCCTCTCACCTGGGCACCTGACCCAGGAGGTTCCCGGATATCCAGAAACATCTCCACATGTCCATGAGAATCGAAACGTCCCCTGCCTCATGGAAGGTTCATTGACTGCACCCACGAAGGTGCAGGTCCCAAGGGTGCAGATCCCAAGGGGTGCAGGTACCAATGGGGCCTGGTCTCTCATGGGAGCATGGCATCAGGCCAAAGAAATACCAAACAAGAGCTAAACTATCCCCATTGAACAGGGGGATATGACCTCCCCCTTCCCTTCTCTGGGAACATGGACTTTGGAAAACGTGTCATTGTGCGCTCTCTGCCTCTTCGCAAACCTTTTGAAAAGCTAAACAAGCCTCTTGCCAGCTTTAAAACCCAGCCTCCTGACACATGGAGGGGGAAGCAAACACCACAAGCAGTGCCCAATTGCCAACACACATCCAGGACAATGGAAGAAAATGTCCCTGGAGGATAAAAGAGGGATAAGCAACAGCAGCTCATTCTCAGAAGGGCCTCAGGTGATTGTCACCTGCAACAAGACAGCAGGGGGAAGGACGACCCACCCTACCCCGTGGCCTTCCTTCACAGGCCCATGGGACCACAGAGTAAGGATGAAACAGCAGAGCCTTGCCTGCTGGCAAACCCACGCTCCACGGGGAACGTGGAAAACAACACCCTGTTCTAATGAATGAGTCAACTCACCAAGACAGGCATAGTTTCTCATGTCACATCCACCAATGTCCACTGTCTTCTCGCCCCCAGTTATGCTGACCCCACGGTAGTGCGTGAGAAGGGACAAAGGCAAGGGACACACCCCTGAACACACAATGCCTACCACAACTTTCACTCCAAGTCCCTCGGCCTGCCCAAGGTCAAGATTCCTTCTCTTCCCAGGGTGTCCACAGAGCCTTTGTGGGCCCCAGATTTCACTAATCAAGTGAAATCAAGAGCCTGAAAATAGAGGTTGATAACCACAAAGGCTCATTAGCAAATGTCCTTGATATTCTAAAGGTCCCCTGCCTCATGGAAGGTTCATTGACAGCACCCACACGCCGCTCATCTTCCCCCCATGTGCAGAGTATGGTCAGCAGAAGAGTGCAGAAAGCTTAGATGGAAACGCTTGGATACAATTCCACCCACATTCCCATCCACAACATGAGGATTCCTAATGATTCCTAGGAGGTCATTGACCTCCATGGTAGACATACTCTTTTAATTTCTTTGCATTGGAGGCCAGAGAACCAGACATGACCCATTTCTCCCCGGGGAACTAATATCTGCCCATTCGCCAGATACTGCCATTGCCTTTGAACCCACAATGCCTACCACACTTTCACACTAAGACACTCT
Organism: Prionailurus bengalensis; assembly: GCF_016509475.1. Classification (NCBI taxonomy): domain Eukaryota; kingdom Metazoa; phylum Chordata; class Mammalia; order Carnivora; family Felidae; genus Prionailurus; species Prionailurus bengalensis. The sequence goes on from NC_057361.1 coordinate 112,313,158, forward strand.
ACCCACCGCCTTGCAAGTTTCTTTACACTCGCAGAGTTTACTCATATATCCCTTCTGGACCCTAGGTTTCACTAATCACGAGAAATGAATGGCCCGAAATGGCGTATAGAAACAAAGGCCCAAAGATGAATCCTCCACCCTGGACACCTGACCCAGGAGACTCCCGGACATCCAGCTCATCAGCTCATGTCCGTGAGAATCTAAACGTCCCCTGCTTCATGGAAGGTTCATTGACAGCACCCACACGCCGCTCCTCTTCCCGCCATGTGCAGAGTATGGTCAGCAGAAGAGTGCAGAAAGCTTAGATGGAAACGCTTGGATACGATTCCAACCGCATTTCCATCCACAAAATTAGGATTCCTAACGATTCCTACCAGGCCATTGATCTCCATGGTAGACATACTCTTAGTTTCTTTGCATTGGAGGCCACAGAACCAGACATGACTCATTTCTTCCCTGGGAACTAATATCTGCCCAGTCGCCAGATGCTGCCATTGCCCCTGAACACACAATGCCTACCACACTTTCACACTAGGACACTCTACCCACCCCCCTGCAAGTCTCTTTACACTCCCAGAGTTTACTCATATATCCCTTCTGGACCCTAATTTCACTAATTGGGAGAAATGAATGGCCCGAAATGGCATATAGAAACAAAGGCCCAAAGATGAATCCTCCACCCTGGACACCTGACCCAGGAGGCTCCCGGACATCCAGCTCATCAGCTCATGTCCGTGAGAATCTAAACGTCCCCTGCCTCATGGAAGTTTCATTGACAGCACCCACACGCCGCTCCTCTTCACGCCATGTCAGAGTATGGTCAGCGGAAGAGTGCAGAATGCTTAGATGGAAATGCTTGGATACAATTCCAACCACATCCCATCCACAAAATGAGGATTCCTAACGATTCCTAGGAGGCCACTGCTCTGTATGATAGACAAACTCTTTTAGCTTCTTTGTATTGGAAGCCTGAGAACCAGATATGACCCATTTCTTCCCTGGGACTTAATACCTGTCATGCCCCAGAGGCTGCCATTGCCCCTGAACCCGGAATGCCTACCACACATTCACACTAAGACACTCTACCCACCCCCTTGCAAGTTTGTTTATACTCTAGAGTTTACTCATATATCCCTTCTGGACCCTAGGTTTCACTAATCGCGAGAAATGAATGGCCCGAAATGGCGTATAGAAACAAAGGCCCAAAGATGAATCCTCCACCCTGGACACCTGACCCAGGAGACCCCCGGACATCCAGTTCATCAGCTCATGTCCGTGAGAATCTAAACGTCCCCTGCCTCATGGAAGGTTCATTGACAGCACCCACACGCCGCTCCTCTTCCCGCCATGGGCAGAGTATGGTCAGCAGAAGAGTGCAGAAAGCTCAGATGGAAACGCTTGGATACAATTCCAACCACATTCCCATCCACAAAATGAGGATTCCTAACGATTCCTAGCAGGCCATTGATCTCCATGGTAGACATACTCTTTTAATTTCTTTGCATTGGAGGCCAGAGAACCAGACATGACCCATTTCTCCCCGGGGAACTAATATCTGCCCAGTCGCCAGATGCTGCCATTGCCCCTGAACCCACAATGCCTACCACACTTTCACACTAGGACACTCTACCCACCCCCTTGCAAGTCTCTTTACACTCCCAGAGTTTACTCATATATCCCTTCTGGACCCTAATTTCACTAATTGGGAGAAATGAATGGCCCGAAATGGCATATAGAAACAATGGCCGAAAGATGAATCCTCCACCCTGGACACCTGACCCAGGAGGCTCCCGGACATCCAGCTCATCAGCTCATGTCCGTGAGAATCTAAACGTCCCCTGCCTCATGGAAGGTTCATTGACAGCACCCACACGCCGCTCCTCTTCCCACCATGTACAGAGTATGGTCAGCAGAAGAGTGCAGAAAGCTTAGATGGAAACGCTTGGATACGATTCCAACCACATTCCCATCCACAAAATGAGGATTCCTAACGATTCCTAGGAGGCCATTGCTCTGTATGGTAGACAAACTCTTTTAGCTTCTTTGTATTGGAAGCCTGAGAACCAGACATGACCCATTTCTTCCCTGGGACCTAATATCTGTCATGCCCCAGAGCCTGCCATTGCCCCTGACCCTACAATGCCTACCACACGTTCACATTAAGACCCTCGAACCCCTGCTGTCAAGTTTCAGTAAATACTCATATCCCTTCTAGACCCCAGGTTTCATTAATCAAGAGAAATCAAGAGCCTGAAACGTCACAAGGAAACAAATAGGAATGATTCATCCTCTAACCTGGACACCAGACCCAACAGGTTCCCGGACATCCAGAAACATCTGCACATGTCCATGAGAATCGAAACGTCCCCTGCCTCATGGAAGGTTCATTGACAGCACCCACGCAGGTGCAGGTACCAATGGGGCCTGGTCTCTCATGGGAGCATGGCATCAGGGCAAAGAAAATACAAAACAAGAGCTAAACTATCCCCATTGAAAAGGGGGACACGACCTCCCCCTTCCTTTCTCTGGGAACATGGACTTTGGAAAACGTGTCATTGTGCGCTCTCTGCCCCTTCGCAAACCTTTTGAAAAGCTAAACAAGCCTCTTGCCAGTTTTAAAACCCAGCCTCCTGACACATGGAGGGGGAAGCAGACACCATAAGCAGTGCCCAAGAGCCAACACACATCCGGGACAATGGACGAAAAGGTCCCTGGAGGATAAAAGAGGCCTAAGCAACAGCAGTTCCTTCTCAGAAGGGCCTCAGGTGATTGTCACCTGCAACAAGACAGCAGGGGGAAGGACGACCCACCCTACCCCGTGGCCTTCCTTCACAGGCCCATGGGACCACAGAGTAAGGATGAAACAGCAGAGCCGTGCCTGCTGGCAAACCCACACTCCACGGGGAACGTGGAAAACAACACCCTGTTCTCCTAGTGAACGTGTCAACTCAACAAGACAGGCATAGTTTCTCATGTGGCATCCACCATGTCCACTGTCTTCTCGCCCCCAGTTATGCTGACCCCAGGGTAGTGCGTGAGAAGCGACAAAGGAAGGGGACACACCCCTGAACCCACAATTCCTACCACAACTTTCACTCCAAGTCCCTCAGCCCACCCAAGGTCAAGATTCCTTCTCTTCCCAGGGTGCCCTCAGAGCCTTTGTGGGCCCCAGATTTCACTTATCAAGTGAAATCAAGCGCCTGAAAATGGAGGTTGATAACCACAAAGGCTCATTAGCAAATGTCCTTGATGTTCTAAAGGTCCCCTGCCTCATGGAAGGTTCATTGACAGCACCCACACGCCGCTCCTCTTCCCGCCATGTGCAGAGTATGGTCAGCAGAAGAGTGCAGAAAGCTTAGATGGAAACGCTTGGATACAATTCCAACCACATCCCATCCACAAAATGAGGATTCCTAACGATTCCTAGGAGGCCATTGCTCTGTATGATAGACAAACTCTTTTAGCTTCTTTGTATCGGAAGCCTGAGAACCAGACCTGACCCATTTCTTCCCTGGGACCTAATATCTGTCATGCCCCAGAGGCTGCCATTGCCGCTGAACCCACAATGCGTACCACACTTTCACACTAAGACACTCTACCCACCCCCTTGCAAGTTTCTTTACACTCCCAGAGTTTACTCATAAATCCCTTCTGGACCCTAGGTTTCCCCAATCGCGAGAAATGAATGGCCCAAAATGGCGTATAGAAACAAAGGCCCAAGGATGAATCCTCCACCCTGGACACCTGACCCAGGAGGCTCCCGGACATCCAGCTCATCAGCTCATGTCCGTGAGAATCTCAACGTCCCCTGCTTCATGCAAGGTTCATTGACAGCACCCACACGCCACTCGTCTTCTTGCCACGGGCAAGGTATGATCACCAGAAGAGTGCACGAAGTTTTGATGGAAACGCGTGGATACAATTCCCACCACATTCCAGTATGCAACATGAGGATTCCCAGTGATTCCTAGGAGGCCATTGCTCTGCATGGTAGACGTACTCTTTCAGCTTCTTTGTAAAGGGCGTCTGACAACCTGACAACCCCACATTGGGTAGCACTACGGAGAACAGTAGCATGGCCTCTCAAAAAATTAAGAATTGAGCTCCTATATGATGTATCAATCCCGTATGTGGGCGTTTATGTAAACGACAGGAAGCCACTACGTCAAAGACCCATACTCATCCCATATCCTCGCTACAGTATTAGTCTCACCATGTAAGACATGAGAGACTTGTGAGCATCCATCAACAGTATAAATGGATAAAGGAAATGTGGTACATGTATCCAATGAAACAATCCTCATCCGTGGAAACGTGCGCCTATGACAGGGAACCAGCGTAACAACGAACCCACTCCATTTCAAAGGCCTTACCTCGTGCTCCTTCGGCAGCACAAGTGCAAAGGCCTTACCTTCAGGTGTTCGATATCCATTCCCTTTCTGTCACCGACATACATAAGAGGAATGAAAATCCACTTCAGGCTAACAGGGTTTGACATGAAATACTTCACACCAAGAATTCATAACTCATTAACATCCCCGCTGGGAAGTACACATTCATTGAGTACAGGCCTCATAACGCAACTGATGTGGCAGGCTCCAGAGTGGACTCCTGGGCAAGAGCCACCAAGCCGGACCCCACCTTAAATTGGGAGGGTCACCTTGTCTTTCCCTCAGGGTCCTGAGTTTGAGATGCCACCAATTAAACAGTCCCCCTTTTGGAAGCGTCAACCTTGGGACTTATTTTGTTAAGTGCCAGTCCTCAGAAGACTTACCCATAAAACATTCATCTACGTCTTCCCCATCCCTCTCCCCAATGAAATGACCCAACATGACTTTGATGGGCAGTGGGCGGGCACGAGTGTGTGTGGAAGAAGGAGGAGGCAGCACGGTTATTAAGTTGTACAACTGCTTTTGACAAGCAAACAAGCCATTCTTGTTCACTTTTGTACCTACCGCCTGGCGAAGGAACATGTGTTGGGGCACAGGGTTTTCTAAGTACCTCAGGTCTCAGGTTTTCACTGGGTAGGAAGTCGTAATGACCCCCATCTCCCACGGCTTGAAAGTAACTGAACCAAGTACAGGGATAAATGAAAAGTCTCTGAAATGTCAACATGCTGCGGAAAGGCTACATACGTTAGTGTCTAACCACAAAGAAATGTGGATCCTTTGGACTTTGGGGAGTGCACATCAGGCTCTGCGATGCCACCTCCTGGATAAAACTGGTGCGAACAAAGCAACAGAGGAACCAGAGGTGTGTCTGACTCTAGAGGTCACGAGGGTCTTTGAATGCACCTTAGAGCCATTCGTCTTTATGCTTAACACTCTCACACCCAACCGTCAAAGTCTTCGCCGGATTTTCACCAAATTAACCCCTGCCCAGAAAAGAAGTAACTTTATACAGAGAAGGAAAGAGAGGAGACCTTTGGGCACTGCCAGTTGCCAAGCACCCTCCAGCCCCAACGTGTCGCTGAGTGACATCAGCTTCCATGTCAGACGTCCAAGGCAGCCAGGAAAGAATGCAGCTCAGAGAACGGCAGGGTCTGGGATGCTGGGCTACCTCCTGGCATCACAGCAGAGTTAAAGAGGTCCATTTCCAAAGAGATGCCCAAGGCCCTCTGAGAATAGTTGCTGGCCCTGTGAAAGGAAACAAAATGTAGCTGAAATTATAGCCAAAGGCTCAAGAAATGAAGTGCAAGCGGGGTCTGCACAGGTGGCAAGAGGATCTAAACCAAGCCATGATCCTTTGCTCCCATAAACACATTCTGGAAACGGTGTCCTAATTTCTTCAGTACCTCCTGTGTGCTGAGCACTTCATAAAGACGATCACGCTTGATTTTCACACCACGCCTGAGAGCAAGAGCAAGGTGTCATTTCCATTTTGCAGATGTGGAAGCTGAGGCTCAGAGATGACAGGAAGAAAGGGCCGAGGGTCTTTCAGACTCACATACTGGAAACTTATTGTGAACGAAACACGATGGGTGACACGGTCTCGGCAACATCTGCAAAGCCAAGAAATAGCTAGAATGTACGGAAGGGGAACCTGCAAAGAAGTATTGACCCACATGTTGCTTGAACTGTTAGCCTGTGCTTCTAGGACGGCTGCCACATAAATGCCCGCCCACCCACCCCAGCGGGGGTGGGCCGGGAGACTGTCACCCTCTGGCACCCACTTGGTGTACAGGTCTCATCTTTCTCGCCTCTCCTAGGTACTCCTGGCTTTCAATTAATTCAGATCCACGACTTAAAAATGTTACATTCAGACCTGAAGAAATGCACCTGAGCAGTGCTCCCACAATCTCGGAGTTCCTGAAGTTTGTGTCTGACCATCCCATCCAGTCCATCCTGCTTCTGCCTGGTAGTAGAAAGCGATTACCAAAAGGTTAAAAAGGCTCAAGATCAGGGTCTTGTGGACATCTGACATTCTAATAAAGCCAACGCGTGTGTAACAGTGGCACGCAACGGTAAGCAGAGGAACACGAGGAAGGTCCGGGAGAAAGATGCCACTGACTCCTTGAGGAAATTGACTCAAGACATGGAGTCTCTACCACGGAGTTAACAAGTAGTGTCTAGGGAGTGACCCCGACCTTGTGGGAAGCGCCCACGTTAGAGACTCAGGGATGGGATTTCCACACCACCTGGAAGAAAGGGACAGCTGACAGGAGGCAAGTGCTATTCACCCAACACCTCTGGCCTCACACAGCCTAAGGTTGCTCTTACCCGTATGGCTGGTCTTGACTGTCGGTTCAGGGTCCTCTCCTCTCATTACGGGTCCACCGGCTGACCGGAACTGGACGTTCCCATCACAGATCCTGAGGGAGGTGATGATTGTACAAATCTACAAAGAGACTTACCTGTGGAAGGTCAGCTTGGGACCGCTGCAGGAAAATTAGGTCACTTGGAAACTCACAACACGAGTGGATGGGGCAAACTTCCTCTTTCCCTCATCCAGAGCAATTTCTGAAAGTGGTCGGTGGGGCCAGAGGACCCAATCATGCAGCCTGTGTGAAGCAGGCCAAAAGAGTGAAAGAGAATGTAAGACAGGAACTGCATGAATCAACCCACAAGGTGAGACTGCGGCTTTAGAGGCTGGCTGACTGTCCCCTCAGCACGAACCATGGTGCATCCCGCCTTCATCAACCAGCACAGGGGAATTCTTAAATATTATGTTAAGAGGTATCACCACTCAGTGGCGAGAAGGGGTGTCTCAGAACTCCCATGTCGCTCTTCACTAATGAAACCGTCCACTCATACACAATTGCGGGTAACAAACCTTTGGAATGGGTGGTGGTGTTCTCACTTTGTTACCAATGGCTGACACCGACATACCACGCAAGACGATGGGTAACAAATCATTCAAATGGGTTTCGTGTTCTACTTAATAGACCACGAAATGCACATTACAATGGCTGGGCTGTTATACTAGACTTCGTAATCGGTAACACAGTAAGTTCCAAAACCGCTAAAAAGAAAAATGAGCTAAGTTAATCACAACAAATTCCCGAAGCATTTCACACATTGCATAGTGTCCCTACCACCTGACGTTGAACGTAGGTCTCCGAGGAGGAAACAACGGGACCAAATTGGACATTTGGTTACATACACATTGGAGAATCTGCTCTCGGTGTGCAAGAATGCCCCTAGGATACTACAGGCAATGGGCAAGTAATGAAAGCACCTTCATTTCACACTCACACTTAGATTTTGTTCAAGATCTAGGACTCTGTCTCAAAAGTCAGGCTTGGGGAGGCCAGTTGAGGGTCCCCGTTCCTGAAGTCTGCTTTCCTGTCAGCACCGAAGACAGTCAAACCCAAATACCAGCAGTGGATCTTTCACAGGTCTAAATGGAATCAAAGTACATTTTACAGACCTCCAACGTGTCACCGATACGAGTCATTAAATCGTTTCTACGTGAGCTAAGATACCACATTCAAGTCAATATCAAGAACCAGTCAGCAAAAAGGCTAATAAGGCAAACCCAGCTATCACCATTATCAAAAGGAAGTCCCTGTTGTACTTAACACCAAGTGTCAGATTACGCTCAGGGATGAGGGCGCTCAGGGTTTTGAGCAAAACCACAGCTTCCCTCTCATTTAATTCTCCCCTCGTATACACATTAGGTCTGACACAGGAAGGGAGGTGTATGAGGAGAAGCAGGCAGCCACTGACTATTTCCTAAGCCAATATGCTAGCCCTTGGGGCATTAAGGCACGGTCAGCTCTTGTGGCTAAAGAGGCAGGGACAGCACCCTCTGCGATTGGGGTGCAGTAGGGTGCAGGGAGAGCGGCATGTCCAGTCGAGCCCAGGACCCCTAACAAGGAGGACTGGAGGTGTCAGGGACCAGACTGTTTGTAAATAGGATACCACAAAGTAATTCTTTCTATGGGAGAACACCGAGGAAGGAGCACCTGGGTCAGCACTGAAAGACATAACTAGAAAAAAAAAGAAAAGAAAAGAAATACCACTATGTCACGTGCACAATCAGGGTTCTAATATAATATTCAAAAGTATGCACTGCGACCAGCAAGGGCCATCCAGTTCTAGAACACAGAGAGCAACACTTCTGGGGGTGAATTTGCTTGTAAACAAATTGAAAATGCCCCGTGACGTTCAAAGCAAATGCACTAAAGACTAAGTACAGAATTGACCTGAATCAAGTTGATAAGTGTCATGTGATTATCGTGAGAAGTGAAACCCAGAACGAAGCCAACGGAATTCCGGGATGGCCGGTGACAGGCACTTCCCGGAATTCGCGGTCAGGAAACAGCACCGTCAGCCTGATGGTCAATGCCTGCTATTTTTTACATTGGAAAGAAAATTTTCAGTAGACCCATGAAATAAAACACACAGAGCCGGTTTTTCAGAAACATTTTAATAGCAAATAAGACGAAAGGTTGGGCTCCCGGGCCACCGGGAGCCAGTCACTGTCATAAAGCAAGAAGCACACACATAATTAAAACAATCTTTTCCTCATTTGTAAATTAACGACAACGCCAAAACCGGTTAACACAAAGCTTACGCAAAGGGCCTGGAACAACATTTAATGGAACAAAGTCCTAGGAGTCCCAATTCTCTCGTACACCCAAATCCCCAACTGTATGCGAGGCAAGCCTTCACCAGATTGTTTTGAACTGTGATTTGAGATCACCTCAAAACGTTTATTATTATTCATTTTGAAGACTTTATCTTTAAGCACTCTCCACACCAGTGTGGGGCCTGCAATCACAACCCCCACATCAAGAGTCACAGGTTCTATCACTGAGCCAGGCAGTTTCCCCAGAAAACCTTTGTTTTTAAGAGAATTTATCCATAGCGAACAAGACCAGGAGTTAGCAAAATAAATTATGTCAAACACGCCATTATACTGGAAACATAAGGCACCCCATTAGACGTTGAATGCCTCCTCTGTAAATTGAAATTTACACCAAGCACTTTAAAGGAAATCTATGAGGAGCGCCAACATCAAAACGCAATTGGCTGCCTTAAGGCGAACATGGAAAATTAAATGCCAAAACACTGTTCAGTCTTGGCTAACAAGAGCGGCTAGGAGACATTCGGCGCGTGAAACTTTCACGTGTCCAGCCGGACAAATTGTTCCGCGGTGCACGCTGAAAATACTTTCACCTTTGGAGAACGCGTATGAAACACAGTCAAAATAAAAAACCAAACTCAAACGGATGCAATGTTGCAAGATCACAGGGAAAACACACCCCACTGCCATTACGTTATCACATGAAACAAGAAATAAGATCCCGAGCAGATCATTCCCATCAGGGGCTTAAAGCACCAAGGCCCTGCCAAGCCGACCCAATAGGCTACCTTCTCATTCGAAGACGGCAATTAATAGAACACCTTTTTTTTATGGAAAACACGTGAAAAGCTTCCGGACCGCTACTGGTTGGATACAATGATAGGAAAAACACGAATACGTTACAGAAAAATGCAGCTTTCAGTGATGACTGAAGACAATTCCCGGTGGTCAGTGAACAAGCCCTGAGCCCACCACGCCATCTGTTTCCCCACTTTCACGTTGGAATTATCAGGGGGTTCCCCCGCCTTTTCAAGGCAGCATATGCAGAAGACCGTTCCAAATTTTGAACAACTGATAGGAAGCACACAGTCACGTTAAATGAAAGACAAAACTGCCCTCAAACACAGCCATCGGCTGTCGTAATCACACACATGCCCCCCTCGCCTTACTTTCACTTTCCTTTTGTTTCACATCAAGATAAGAGACAGCCGGTCACCAAGACCCCTCACGCAAATGGCCAAGACCCAGATGTAAACAATAGTCGGTGACAAGTCCCGTCCCCAAACACTGTACCATGGAAACCAAAATCGGCTCCCAGGCAGCCAACAGCCATCGTCCTGTCTGAGACCCACTCAGGCTCAGCCAACCGCACCCTTTTTTCTGCATTTTTAAGCTGCAGACACCACAAAACCTGAAGACCACGAATCGGGAGGGGGGGGGGTACGAGACCCACACTCAGACAAATGAAATGATCTGAAAGACTCATCATGTTGTCACATAAAGCACAACAATGTCCCCAAAGGCAGCTAAGGGCCCTTCCCTTGTCATCAATCCGGAAGCTCATGAGACACATCTGTCAGCGTGGCTTAGGACACACCATCCGCCCCCCCCCCCGCCCGATTCTCTTAAACTCACACTTCAAACAGCCAATTATGAGAGAAAGTCAATTAAACTTACACTTGTGAGATCGGAGCATTGTCAACCGCCATATATCCACAGTACCCGCCATATATCCACAGTACCCGCCGTATTTCGTCATCACTGAGGGGAACGGTCTACGGAAGCCTCGTTGCACAAGCCAAACCGTCATCGGCCTGCTCACGTGGTAGGGCTTCACTGCCGGGCGCTTGCCATCCTTCAATGGCCCCGCCTTCAGACATCCGCTTGGAGGGCCTGCAGTGATTGACAGGCAGACTGTCCATTCTCTTAGGTCTACGAGTGGAAACCGCCACACTTCCAGGTCCAAATAAATCACTCAAATATTTGTTCCTATTTTTGTCTTTGTACATCCGTGTCTGTCCCTCAAGGCCGACCCCCCCCCCCCCCCCCGCCTTGTTAGACCTTCGCACATACCTTTTCCTTTGTTCCCAGTCATCTCGCACTTCGGAAATCTGGCTCACCTAGTTTATCCTGACCTAGCTAAATGCGTCCTCCTCCAGGAAGCCTTCCATGCTTACTCCTCCCATCTTCACAGAGTGCACATCACCCCTGGCAAAGACCCTCTCGTGCCGGCACTATCCTTCCCCCACTTGTCAGGCGGGTCGGGGGTGTTGCGAGGCTTTATTGTGTAAACATTGTCACGCAATGGTTTGTGAGGTTGCCCTAACTACTGCGATGGTTCATTTTCGGTGTCAACTGGACCGTCCGTGGATGCCCCAGTTAAACATTATTTCTGGTTGTATCTGGGGGGCTGCTTCTGCATGAGGTTTGCATTCGAATCGGTCACTCAGGAAAGCAGTTTGCCTTGCCCACTGTGAGTGAGCATTATCCCAGGCACCGAGGGCCAGAATATACCAAAAGGCACAGGAAGGAAGAATGGTCCCCTTTCCTTCTGCCTCACTACTTGAGGCGGGACATTTCATCTCATCTCCTCCTGCTCCTATTTCTTTTCTAAGTAGGCTCCACACCCACTGTGCGGCTTGACCTCATGGCCCTGAGATCAAGAGTCATGCCCTAGTGACCGAGCCAGCCAGGTGCCCCACTTTTCCTGCTCTTAGACTGGGATTCATATCATCGACTCCCCTGGTTTGAAGGTTCTCAGGCCTTCATTCTCAGACTGAGTTACCCCACTGTCTTTCCTGGCGTTCCAGCTTGTAGATAGGAGATCGCGGGACTTCTCGGCCTCCATCCATGTATGAACCAGTGTCTTCCTAACATATTCCCATCGGTTCTGTTGTCTGCAGAATGCTGACTAATAAACTGGGAAGATCGCGGCTAGCTGCAGCTGTCACAGATGGCTTCATAGGCCTCAAATAGAACTCTGGAGCAACAGCAAAACCAAATAAAGGAAAATGACTTCCAAACTACGGGGGATGAAAGGAAGACACCAGAAGCAGACAGCCTGATAGTTGGGCAGCGTTAAGGACACAGCCGTTGGCCCAGATGGGTGTCTTATCCACGGAGTCTGGCTGCTGCTCATTTACAAACTCGGTGAGAGCTTGTGGTTGAGCTGGGTTGGGGGTAACAGGTTAACAAAGATCTGGAGGGCAACAGAGTGGTTGCAGGCTTTGTCCAGCAACCAGTGAAGGGATGGTTTGGGGCAGTTAATGCACAGGAGGGGAGGCAGGAAGATAGCCTGGAGCTGTCGATGTAAATGCCGTCCCAGGATCTGCCAACCCCTTCAACACTCGTCTCTAAGGCTTGTCCCTCTGACCGGTTCTGTGGATGGACACATGCTGGATCCTTTCAATGCCTGGCGTGTGAGAACCTGTAACACACGCGTCCTGTTTCTCAAATCGCCTACGTCTCCCTCGTCCTTGGGTCACCAATCGTTCCTGTCCCATTCACGCTCAACCCCAGGCCAATGCCCTGGGCTGCTTCTACCGGTGCGGGAAGCACTAGCGATCACTACTTATCTGCTGTGCATTACGGCCAGCGGTTGCGTTTGTGGGCTGCACCTTTGCTGCTGGGATTCATACGCCAGCTCTTCCTCCTATCAGCTGGGCAACTTCAGATGATTTTTGTGCTTCGATTTTCTCCTCGGGTACATACGTGAATGTGCCAGTAAGAACCAGCTCACTCGGCTGATGGAATATTCGTTGAGTTCACGCAAAGCCCTTTCCTGCTGCCTGGAGCCTTCCCGTCCCCATGTAGCCCACATAAATCTGTAGTTTCTAAACACCGTTCGGAGCACATAATCCGCATCGTACAACACACTACCTAGGTCTCCGATTGTTGGTTCCACAGCTTTACTGCTTTCGTCTGCGGTCATTTCTCCATGCTAATTAATAAATCAACCGGTCCTGATTTTTTCACTTTCCTATGTCTCATACCACGTGCTCATTTTAGCAGCACAGATCCTACATCCGTCTCCTATCTCCTTTCTAAATGCATCACCAGTTTCCCACACATAATCATAAAATATAGCTCAGTACACAGCACGGCGTATATGGGGATTCAGTATGTACCTATGTAGGTCCTGAAACAGAACCTTTCCCCGGGAGATCTCCAGAAATACTCCCTCTTGAGGAGTTCCGAAACCCTCTGGTCCAATGACGGGTTGTGCCCGAAGGCACAACGGGAGAGGTGCTCCCATAGAGGAGTTGGCAAAAGGGCTCGGGAAGACGTGGTTGCCTATCTCAGGCCAGTCTCTCAGGAACGTGCCCCAGGCTGAAATGTGTACCCCTGAGACTTGCTGTGGCTCGTGAGAGAGGAGGTAGGTTAACGGACTAGGGACCTTTCCAAGGACATGAGGAAGTCATTTACTTTCCTTGGTAGGATCCGTGGGTGCTGAGTGCTGGGAGAAGTCACCAGATCGAAGGCTGAGACTGTGCTGCACCTGTCCCGCCGTGGTCCAGAAAGGCAAGTCGGCCTCCCAGTCCTGAGCGCCCACACATGCACACACGCTCGCATGTAATTGTGACACTGTGATAGACGGAGATCTCAGGACCTCACAGACGGGCACAACTCGCTGACATACCACAAAGAACGCCTGAGACTGTCTTCCACTAAAAGAAATACAACGCGCCAACAACCTCGAGGCCCACACCTGGCCCCTTTTAATCACAGTATTCTTCCCCCCACTCCAAGGTCACCATCTCCTGACTTCCCTCAGAAGCTCTTCCTTTGCTGTTTAGTTTCACTGACTAAGCTTGATTCCATAACTATTCAGCTTTTCATTACTTTTCACTCATGTAAAATTTGTCTTCGGCCTGAGGAACATCGGTTAGTATTTTCTGCAAGTCCTATCTTCTGGTGACAAATTCTCTCAGGTTTTCCCCTTTGGTGCTTGTAAGAAGACCTTTATTTCATCTTCATTCTTGAAATATGTTGTGGCAGGGGGAGGAGTCTCCCACTGGGAAGTATATTCTTTCAGCGCATAGAAGACGATATTTCATTTTCTATTCTTTTGCTTTTTTCTATTTTTTACTTGAGAAGGCAGCTCTCAGGCTAATTTGCTTTCATCCTCTGAAAGCTTACAACTACTCTCTTTGCCTTTGGTGCTCAATAGCTTTCCTAAAGTGTGCTCACGTGTAGATTTCTTGCATTTTTTCTCCACGAGGAGTCTGTTCTCAGCTCCTATCTGCTCATATACTGCTTTGCTTCGTTCTCTTTCCTATTTGCCTGGAACCCCAAGGAAATAGCATCTCTTTCTTTCATACGATCCTCCTGCTGTCTTACGGAATCTGTATTTTTCATATGTGTATCTTTCAGTGTTTCATTCTGGATATTTTCTTACGACACATCTTTTGGTCCACTGTTTACCTCTTGAGCTTGTATCACCTATGCTTCGACATATCCACTGAAGGAGGGAGTCCCCGTCACCGACTCCTGGGTCAGTGTCTGCCAGCCTGAAAGGCCAAAGCCCAGAGGGTGGCTGAGGCTTGCTCCCGTGTGGAGCCTGGGAGAGAGCAAAGGACTCTCATCCTGGACGTGTGGGGTTAGTTCTCCAGGCTCCGGGCAAGAGGGTGACGATGTAGCCGTGAGGCAGGCAGGCGGAGGTCCGCTGAGGGGAATCTGGGTGCAGCAGGCTCTCGTGAAGGAAACAGCCTCACAGTACAAGCATGTGGATATGGCAGACCACGTTGAAAGTCCCCACCCAGACCACTGTCACTATTTCACCTGGCACAGCTCCCTGAAACAGTCTCCTTCAAGGGCATTATGTATTCCGTCCGCCTGGGAGGTAGGTGTGGGAAAGCTCTATCATCAGGGATTTCCTGGCAGAACAAAAGTCAGAGAGGATTGTTTCACAGCAAGGTCACCTGAGGTCGCTGGCATCTTGTATTGTAGGTGGGGTAAGAGATAGGAAAAACCAACGAGTAAATAATAATGTATTTGTGAACATATTGTTGAAACAAGTCACCCGCATCGCCCTTCTGTTTCAAAACTTTCCACACTGATTTGGGTTGTTTATTGTTCCATATGAATGTCCAGATCAACCCGTCTGATCAAAAATATCCTCTTTGTGTTTCTGGTAAGATTATTTGGGGGGAGGGGGTAGCGAATGCTGCACGTAATTGGATTAAACGCACTATTTGCACATCGCCTGACTCCATCACTGGTCACGTGTGGGAAGTATAATTTAACTTAGGGAAATTTAATGTCTTTAGGATGTTGAGTCATTGTATCCCAGATCTGGAATATCAGTCCATTAGTGAGACTGTGATTTTGGATCCCTTTAGCGTTAAGACACTTCCTCATGCGTTTTCTTTACAATGAAAAAACACATTCCTTGTACTCTTAACGTTGAATTGTTATTCCGAACAGGGCGTTTAACATCATTGTACATTTCATCCGATCATATCCTGTATCTATGAAAGCTGGTGATACATGTATATTAAGCTGGAATGGCAAATTTCCCCGCATCCTTTCCAATTTGTTAAAAGTAAGCACTAAACCTAACATGAGGCTTGAACTCAAAACTCCGCCATCAAGAGCTGCGTACTCTGGGCTGCCTGGGTGGTTCAGTCAGTTAAGCATCAGACTCTTGATTTCAGTTAGCTCATGTTATGATATCCCAGTTCGTGAGATCCAGCCCCCTGGACTCGGTGCTGATAGTGTGGCTCCTGATTGGGATTTTCTCTCCCTCTCTCTCTGCCCCTACCCTGCTCGCTTACTCTCACAATAAATAAATAAACTTAAAAAAAAAAAAAAAGAGTTGCACACTACACTGCCTGAGCCAGCCAGGAGCTGGCTGTTAAATTTGTTAAAATCCTACGTATTCTTTTCCTTTTTTCTTGATGTACGAACATGTATAAAGTCACGGTTGGAAAGCATCCAACCACTCTTTTGCTTCTCTTTCAGTTTCCATATGGATCATTGTCTTTTTGCCTCTTAATATAGCATTTTAGCTTCTTAACTTCCAACTCTTCTTACATGCCTCAGTCCTGGTGCGTCGTTCTTCAATATGCTCTCTGGATTATGTTAGCTAAATCAACATCTGCAGCCTGGGTGCCAGTAACCTCTGGCCGACAAGATGCATAAGCAGCAAAAAGTGGCCGCAGCAGCTCATGCAAGGGGCATCCAGAGGCAATGGGTCGGCGAAGGAACTCGAAAGGGCGGGTGGCCTGCAGGCACGGTGCGCACCAGAAGCGCTCCTGAACTAGGAAGCACCTGGCCCGCCCTTCCCCACGTGCAGCCGACTCCCCGCTCACCAAAGAAGACCTGCTGTCCTGGGCTCCTCCCCTGGCTCCGCCCCTCTCCCACAGCCCTCGGCCCCACCGCCCGCGAGGACAACCTCGGCCCCGCCCCTCCATTCTGACCCCGCCTCCCCGAGCGGCCTTTAGGCCCGACCCACCCGGTGAGCTCGCGCCCTAGGGCACCCACCGTCACGCTCCGTCACGCCTGCGCCCTGGCGACCTCCCGGCCTCGTGGGCGGAGCCGGCGCCAGGCCCGCCTGGCCCCGCCCCCGGGCCCGGGCCCGCCTCCGCGCACACGCACTTCCCGCCACGCCTCCCCGCCCCGCACAGCCCCGCCCCGCCCCGCACAGCCCAGCCCAGCCCGACCAGCGCGAGCGCGAGCGCGAGCGCGGCGCGATGGACGGCCGAGTGCAGCTGATCAAGGCCCTCCTGGCCCTGCCCCTGCGGCCCCAGACGCGGCGGTGGAGGAACCCGATTCCCTTCCCCGAGACCTTTGACGGCGACACCGACCGCCTCCCGGAGTTCATCGTGCAGACGGGCGCCTACATGTTAGTGGACGAGACCCTGTTCTCCAGCGATGCCCTGAAGGTGACGTTCCTCATCACCCGCCTCACGGGGCCGGCCCTGCAGTGGGTGATCCCCTACATCAGGAAGGAGAGCCCCCTCCTCAATGATTACCGGGGCTTCCTGGCCGAGATGAAGCGGGTGTTTGGCTGGGTGGAGGACGAGGACTTCTAGGCCGGGAGCCCCCCGGGCCTGGGGGCGGGTGCTCGGGGGAGGGTGCGCTGCGCCCGTCGCCGCCGCGCAGATGGCCGCGGGCGGCGCCTCGCCGCGCCTCGCCGTCCCTCCCCCTCGCCGCGATCGCGCGGCCGCGCTCTCCCCCGCGCTGCTGTCCCCTCCCGCGTAGTGCTTGCCTTTGTTCCAGGAATAGCGCTCCAGGTCCCCGCTGCCGCCGCCGGGCCCCGCTCGGGAGCGCGCCGCCGCCCCCTGCGGCCAGCCGGGCTCCTCCCGCGCAGCACACTTGGCCTCGGGCCCGCGCTCCAGCTGCGGGCTGGGCTCCCGTTACACGCCGGACAGACCACCCCCAGCCCGGCCGCTGCGGGCCGCCTCCGCCAGACTGACCGCCAGGCCTGCGGCGCCGCGCGCGGAGACCCGCGCTGAGGCCGGGCCGCCGTCGCCACCCAGCGCACACCGCCGACACACTGCGGCCCGCAGCCATCTGGACTCGGCCGACAAGCGTCTGGGCTGGCCACGGCCCCTGGCCCCTGGCTCCTGGCCCCTGGCCCCTGGCCAGCGATTCCAGCAGCTCGCCACCCACCGCGCCCCGGCTGGAGGGCCGGGCCAGCCTCTCACCTGCAGCGGGACCCACTCCCTCCCACCTCCCGGAGACCTCTTCTGCTCCTGCCAGATGGCCGCCGGGTCCCAGGGGTGCCTGGCAGCCAAATCCAGTCACTCGTTTCCTCCTGTGGACCTGTTGTTAGTTTTGCCCACAATCCAGTTCTCTTCTCAATTCGCAGCTGTCTCTCTGACGTGTGCCTTTTGTTCAACACAGTGATTAAGCCCTGCACTCTGCCCAGCTCTTCTACACTACCTGGACAAACGTCTTTTCCTTCTTTTCAATAAATGTCAGACGCTGTGCAAAAGAAATTGAGTCTCCGTGAGTGTGGCACCTCTCCCTCCCTGGTCCAGTGCGTGGGGTCCGTGGCCCGTTGAGCAGGCATGTGTGTCCCCTGTCATGCTGTGGCCCACGTCGAATCCTGCATGATGCAAGCGAGCCGACGGTCCTGTGCCGGTCCCGGGGACGGGCACCCCACTGGTGGCCGTTGGGGCCCAGAGGCTGCCTCGTCCAATCCAGTCGGCTGCGTGCCCCTTAGGAAATGGACCTCGATGTGAGTCTGGCCAAGGCGATAGCAGGAAAAGTCGACTAGGAGGCTTCTGGAAAAGAATTCCTCATTTCCAGAATGCTGCTTGAAAGCACAACACCTTTTGGTGGCAAATCATGAATCCCACACATTTGTTGCTGAACACCTGTCAAACTGTATTTAATTCATTATTCAGGGAATCAGCAGAATGACAGGTTCTTTAGAAAAAGCACTTACATTTACAAAGCCTTGACTGGGTGAGTGGTAGAGAAGGGAATGCACACGTGGCATCGTTCGTTCGTTGAATACAAACCTGGTTGAGGAGCCTCAGGACAATAAAATTCTAAGTTTCTCTGAAGGGCAGAATAGGAACAAAGACATTACTTCTTACTGTTTCTCTGCATGCTAACCTCTGAAGTCTGTGCGGACAATAGCCTCTGCTACCTCGTCTATGGCTGGGAAGGTTAAATATCCTGATAGGTTTAGATAAGAGATGGGCTTATAGGGCAGCACTCTTGTATATTGAGTTCATAGAATCCAACCTCTGACTCATTTCTGATTTAGTGATTTTCTCTGAACACGTGAAGGGAGTGGGAAAGGCTGAGCTTAGTTTGTGCATGAGTAGATCTGTCATGTTGTAGAAAACAAAATGGACTTGTGAGAAGCATACAAAGAGGACTAATGCTTACAGGCCAGTAGTCAGCCTCTGCCTTCTGCCTGCATTTGAGACTCTTGGCTTTGGTGCCTAGGTTAGATTGGTGTTAATGACTGTTTGCGTTTCCTCGTCTTTGTGCAGTTCTATAGTAGTCTCTTGTTACAACCATCTATTTGCACAATCTTTATAGTTACTACTTTCTGAACAAGTCAACCCCTGAGACATTGCACCTGCCAGTCCATTTCCCTCCATTGGTGTCCTGTCTCTGTTCACTGCTAGTGAAAGTCTTGACAGGTGCATCACTACCACATCACAGGTTATCCGCACTTACCCACCACCAGTGATGGAGTCCTCACATCTAAGCAGCTGGCAGGTAATCGCACTCCGAAATCCTATCTCGTAATCTGCTCTTCGGACCCGTTCTAGCCCCAAATACACTTTAAGTTCCCTCAGAAACAGATCTCGTAACACCTGTAAGGGAGGAAGAGAAGCAGGATTCAGCAGAGGGAGGTTTTAAAGACACATAGCAGTTGCAACTGAGGCCTCAGTTGATTGTACAGTGACCTCTAAAGCTGGAATAGCCATTCAGAAAAGTTATGGATTGAGGAGCTGAGGCCAGGCCTTGGTACCTCCGTGCTGAGTAGTCATTAGATATGGTCTTACCTGAAGGCAATAGGTACCCCTGGGCCAGGCAACTCCCTTCAACCCATAGCAATTACTGGGGAGTGATCCAGCTGTGGCTCTCAGAAGCCTAGGCTCCCAGCAGCTGGGGGAAGGACTACCTCAGGCCTAAATGTGGGGTCTGGGCGGCACTTAAGCCAGGAACTTCACTCATCAATAGGGGAATGGAGTTAGCATGGATGGAACATAGTTCAGCATTTTAGCTTTTTAATGTTTATTTTGAGAGAGAAAGAGAGCCAGGGAGGGGCAGAGAGAGAGGGGGAGAAAGAGAACCCCAATCAGGCTCCACCCTGTCAGCGCAGAGCCCTATGCGGGGCTCAGTCCCACGCACCATGAGATCGTGACCTGAGCTGATATCAAGAGTCGGACACTTAACTGACTGAGCCACCCGGGTGCCCCTAGTTTTTTTTTTTTTTTTAACTAATCTCTCCGCCGAACATGGGGCTCAAACTCCCCCAAATCAAGAGTCGCATGCTCTACCTACTGAACCAGCCAGGTACCCCCATAATTCAGCATTTTAAAGGAATAAGAAAGGTCTATGGCAGCCAATTTGGGGAGATTTTGTAAGGTTTCACATAAGAAACAATATGTAGAAAAATGCATCATGTTTTGGTTGTTAAATAGATATTAACTCAAAAAAAGCTTACATATGAATGCACACACACATACACGATTGGGTAGGTATGAAGAAAACTATAGAAATATGCACACTAAGTTAGCATTAGTCACAAGAGGTGGGAAAGGGTTGGTGCCAGAGATGGGGTAGGGCCTTCAGGGAAGAGGACCCACACAAAAAAGGAAAGCATAAAAGGGGGGGGGGAAAGGCTGCACTAAAATGAGAGGGGGTATCGTATGTCCCTGAAAAGTGGAAAATCTATAGAAACTTGTGAGAATGATATAGGCTTAATCAGGGTTCTAACAAGAAACCCATGGCGCACACAAATGGGGTAATAGAGGAGAATTAAATGAAGGGATTATGAAAAAAGTGTGTGTACGGTCAGAGGAAGTTGTGATAGATTGGATAATTGTTCTGCAAATATTCACTCCCACCCCCACCCACTCTCGGCGTGGAGTGTACCTGTGTCTCTGAATCTAGGCTTTGTCATACACTTGTTTTTATCAATGCAGTGTGAGCAGACATGATGTGAATAGAGAACGTCAATATGCTTGTGAGGTTTTGTTGGTCCTTCATTCCCGTGATTGCCGCGAGAGGAGCTCTTCCCAAGTACTCACTGATCCTTTGGTCTGGACTACAGGGATACATTTGCTTCTGGATACATTTGCTTCTCACTGAAGCAAATCTAAATGCAATTGGCATCGTAGAGCCCAGCCCACCCTGACCGCATCCTGTCGCAGAAGAGCCCCAGACAGCCGATAGCATGTGAGCAAGGAGAACAGGTAACTGTTTTAAGTTTTGAGGAATTTCTTATACACCATTATTGCAGGGCAACGAGAAAGGTCTTTGTGGTGGGGCGCCTGGGTGGCTCAGTTGGTTAAGCGTCCAACTCTTGATCTAGGCTCAGGTCATGGGCTCATGGTCTTTGGGCTAGAGTCTCAGTCTCTGTCAGTGTAGAGCCTGCCTGGGATTATCTCTCCCTCTCTCTCTGCCCCTCCCCTGCTCACGCTTGCTCTCTGTTTCTCGCTCTCTCTCTCAAAATAAATAAAATAAAACTTCAAACAAATAAAACAAGAAAGCCCCTGGAGGGCATTTGTTGTCTTTGGTAGAGGAACTCAGCCACAGTCACCACTCGGTCTGGTAGAGATGGAGGTCTCTCATTGGCCAAACTCAATCAGAACTCAACAATCTCAACAATTCAGCAACTCGACAAACTCAACCAGAAGCCAGAGGGCAAGTGAGTCATTCATGCTGTCCAAAAGGGTCAGCGTCCTGGGCACAGAGTACGGTCGAGGGGAGTAATTACACAAGGACAAATGGAAGATATCCAAAAGATACATGAACAATCAATGCCAAGTGAGGGACATTTGAAGAGACGCACAATCACACTAGCAATCAGAGTTGGGAGTGTGTATGTGTGGGTGTTTTTAACTTAATTAACGGGCACTTATTTCTCTTAGCTCTGGAGGTTGGAAGTCCCAGATCCCAGTGTGGGCAGATTCTGTTTCTCCTGACGTCTCTCTCCCTGGCTTCTATAGGCCACCTTCTTGCTGTGTCCTCACCTGGCCTTTTCTGTGCACATCACTGCTTTATTATGAAAGGATAGAACTCAGGAACAGCCAGTGCGAAGAGACGCGGAGGGCAAGGTGTGTGGGAAGGGGCACAGAGCTTCCAGGCCCTCTCAGAGCACACCATTCTCCCCAAATTGCCATATGCTCACGTATCGGGAAGCTCCCACACAGATTTTAAGCAGAACAAAAACGGCCTCCCATTTCAAAACTACTAGATTGGTAAAAGTAAACATACTGACAATATCAAATGTTGAAGGATGTGGGAAAATGAGAGTTCTCATAAAATGCTGGTTGACAGTGGAGAACAAGATTTGAGATGAATGTGGCAATACCTCGTAAAGTTTATGACATGCACGCCCTACCAACAAGCAGTTCCAATAAGGACGTTGACTGCAGCATTTAAAAAAAAAAATGTGTATATGAGGGGCACCCGAGTGGCTCAGTCGGTTGAGGGTCCAACTCTTGATTTCGGCTCAGGTTATGATCTCACAGTTCATGGGATTGAGCCCCGCATTGGTCTCCTCACTGAGCGTGGAGCCTGCTTCGGATTCTCTCTCTCCCTCTCTCTCGACCCCTCCCCCTTCTCAAAATAAATAAAAATTTTAAAAATAAATAAAAATTTTTTTTTAATTAATAAGAGGGGCGCCTGGGTGGCTCAGTTAGTTAAGCATCAGACTTTGGCTCGGGTCATGATCTCGTGATTCACGGGTGTAGAGATTCCTTAAAAAAATAAAATCTTAAAAAATACCATTTATGATAGTATTATACATTATCAAATACCGAGGAATAAATCTATAAAATATTTTCAATACCTTGACACTGAAACGTATGAAATATTACTGAACTAATTTAAATAACAAAATAAATGGAAAGATATAAGATGGTAATGAATTGAAAGACTCAAAATTGTTACAATATACATTCTTCCCAAATTTATTTCTAGATTAAATGCAATTCTAATAAAAATCAAGCAGGTCTTAGAAGACAATACAAGAAGATATCTCCAGGGGGCCTGGGTGGCTCAGTTGGTTAAGTGTCTAACTCTTGATTTAAGCTCAGGTCATGTTCTCATGGTTGTGAGATCGAGCCCCCACATCAGGTTTCACAATGAGTGTGGAGCCTGCTTAAGACTGTCTCTCTCTCTCTCTCCCTCTCTCAAAAAGACAGTCATAGAATTTCCCCCACTTCCTGACAACATCCAATCCAGAACAAAGCCTCACTTTTTAAAACCGTCACCCAAATTACCTAACACGAGCCAACTTCGGTAAGTTTCTTCTAACATCTTCTTACTGAGATGCCCCGTGGCTCTGCACGGTTTGTGTTTTCCCTTGCTCCAAGGAGTAACAGACCCAACTCGCTCAATTATAGGTGTGTTCCTGATGGCCTTTGGCTGGAGTAGTAACACCAAAAACATATAAAGAGCTGCTGCTGGTCAATAAGAAGATAGATAAACCAGTTTAAAAATAAGCGAGGGGCGCCTGTGTGGCTCAGTCGGTTAAGCGTCTGACTCTTGATTTCAGCTCAGGCCATGATCTCACCATTTGTGAAATGGAGCCCCGAGATGGGCTTGTGCTGACAGTGGGACCCTGCTTAGGATTCCCTCTCTCCCTCTCTCAAAGGCTCAAAATAAATAAATAAACTTAGAATAGGTGACGCTTTTGAATGGATATTTCATAAAAGAAGGTACCAAGTGGCCAATAAATGTAGAAAGAGGTACTCAAGGGGCACCTGGCTGGCTCAGTCAGTAGGGCATGAGTCTCTTTTTTTAATGTTTTAAATTTTCTTAAGAATGTTTGCTTATTGGGGCGCCTGGGTGGCGCAGTCGGTTAAGCGTCCGACTTCAGCCAGGTCACGATCTCGCGGTCCGTGAGTTCGAGCCCCGCGTCAGGCTCTGGGCTGATGGCTCGGAGCCTGGAGCCTGTTTCCGATTCTGTGTCTCCCTCTCTCTCTGCCCCTCCCCCTTTCATGCTCTGTCTCTCTCTGTCCCAAAAATAAATAAAAATGTAAAAAAAAAAAAAAAAAGAATGTTTGCTTATTTATTTATTTTTTAATTTTTTTTCAACGTTTTTTATTTATTTTGGGGACAGAGAGAGAGCATGAACGGGGGAGGGGCAGAGAGAGAGGGAGACACAGAATCGGAAACAGGCTCCAGGCTCCGAGCCATCAGCCCAGAGCCTGACGCGGGGCTCGAACTCACGGACCGCGAGATCGTGACCTGGCTGAAGTCGGACGCTTAACCGACTGCGCCACCCAGGCGCCTCTGCTTATTTATTTTGAGAGAGAGAAAGAGCATGAGAGAGGGAGGGGCAGAGAGGGGGAGAGAGAGAATCCCAAACAGGCTCATGACTTGAGCCGAGATCAAGAGTCGGAGGCTTAACCTCCTGAGCCACCCAGGCGCCCCTACCTGTGCTATTCTAAAAGGAGTGGACAGAACTATGGACTTCATCTTAAAGTGATGATGAATAAGTTCATGTGCATGAGGCACTTCTGGCATTTCTTTGTACATATTAAGAGCTCAATACACGTAAGTCTTCGTTACTTTCAAGTATTAGATATTAGCGTGTTCTAGTGTAGGCAGAGAGAACGGGGCTGGCCTTGATGTTACGGCTACTCACACAGCAAATTCTTTGCTCCTTGTCTTTACGGACTTGATTGCACAAATTGTGTGGATGTCAATTCATTAAATAATGGGTTTAAACGTCCCATAGTGGTCTGAGGTTCCAGGGTTGCCCGAGAGTGTCCTCCTCAACGTGCTCGGTGGTCTAATGACCTGCTACAACTGACACACACAGAATATCCGTTAAACTTATTTGAGCGATGGGGCGCCTGGGTGGCTCAGTCAGTTAGGCGTCCGACTTCGGTTCAGGTCGTGATCTCACGGTCCGTGAGTTCGAGCCCCACATCCGGCTCTGTGCTGACAGCTCAGAGCCTGGAGACTGTTTCAGATTCTGTGTCTCCCTCTCTCTCTGCCCCTCCCCCAGTCATGCTCTGTCTCTCTCTGTCTCAAAAATAAATAGACATTTAAAAAAAAACTTATTTGAGCGATTATTCAGGGGTTGAGACGAGATGATAATGACAGTAAACACCTGAGAAGGGTGGTGCTAGTCATGGTGTTACCCACCGAACTCTGGCTTCCAAGACAGGCTGCGTGATTCCATGAAGATAGAATAAAACTGAAAGTCAACGTGAAGGTTCCTATCCTTAAACCTTAACCTCACATTGTCTTTACAACCCGTTCAGAATCACATTAGACGAACTCCCCCACTCAAGGTTTCTTGGCGAACGTGAACGGCGCCTGGGTGTCTCAGTCGGCTAAGTGTCCGACTTCCGCCCAGATCAGGATCTCGCAGTTCATGGGTTCCAGCCCCACATGGGGCTCGCCGCTCTCAGTGCAGAGCCTGCTTTGGATCCTCTGTCCCCCGTCTTTTCTCTGCCCATCCCTTGCTCACACTCTCTCACTCTCAAAAAAAAAAAAAAAAAAAAAGATTTCTTGGTGAAAGGAAATGTGGCTTCCAAATTTGTGGGTGGTTACATCTGAAGTTTTGTCTGATGTCTGACCCTTTGATCTCCTCTCAATATCTCACGGGCAGGCGTTCTTTCTCTTTCATTCACCATTGTGCCTAGCAACTCTGCTAACTCATTACTTGAATATACTTGTATGTTTTCTTCGGAGCAAATGGGAAAACCTCGGTGTTTGTAGATGTTGAAAAGGTCTAAATTTAACTTCACCATTGTCTTCATCCCTAAGATGTCATTTAACATCAAATACCTGAAAGTGGGTTGATAGACTTTCATAGTACAAGTTAAATATTGTTCCTCATAGAGACCTAAAAATGATAAAAATTCCTAGCTGAATTATTCCCATACCCTCTGGTGTCAACAGTTTCCACCAGCCCCATCACTTGAGAGGATGAGAGTGGGGTTGGAAAACAGAAGAATGTTTCCAACTGTCTTGGTTATAGTAAGGTAGAGGAGAGGAGAAGAGAGGGAGAAAGTAACTATTCTCTAAGAGCCTCATCTTATTGGTGACAGAGGCGAAGCAGGATGAAAGAGAGCGTTTTGCTGTGGGAAAGAGTATTTGATTGTTGAGATACTGCATCTTCTTGAAAATTAAAAATTTAATATAGTGACCGAGGCAAAGAGACATTTCTTCACATTACTAGTAAGAATGTGATTTGAAAACAATCTTTCTGGAGTGAGATTTTGACAGGTCAAAATAGGTACAGTGTTATATGGACTTTGGTCTATGTGTTAATTTTAGAAATCTATCCTAATGATCTTACAAAGAACGTGTTTGCTTCGAGGGTAACTAAATATGCCCTCTTCTGCTCAGATAGCAGAATAGGTACTATCGCGGTCAAGGCCCAAATGACAGGCTTACTGTTTCCTTAGGTCCAACAGGGCGCTGACATTATAAATGTTCCCCTGTTGGCCATCTGGCAGCGTGCTCTCAGCTGCCACGAGACACAAGGAGACACCAACAGCCCGAAGAGAAGAGAGGTTCCTGAATCAGCCGGGCACTTTCACCGGGGCCCCTGCAATCCCCGCATAGAGGGGGCAAGAGATCGGAATTGGGGCTGGTGCCTTGGGGCTGGAGAAGAGGGGACCCACTGAAGCGAAAGCGGGGCAGAACGGATTTGGGGGCTGTCTATGAGGCACCAGTAAGAGCGTGGGCATGAAGAGCACTCCCCCCGAGTGCTCTAATATAGGCCACAAAACTGGGGGCCGGTGGTGGAACCAGCAAGAGAACCGACGGGAGCAAAGGGGAAGGTAAGGAGCTTTGGGCCCAGGCCAGGACCTTGCAGTCCGGACTTTGTGATGAGCTGCAGTGGTGGCAAGATAGAAGGGTCTCGATGCCCTAACTGGGTCTTGACTGTTCGGTACACTGATTTTTTTTTTTTTTTTGCTTCCTGTTCCGTCGTGACCATTTCCCCAGGCTATTAAATGGTTTGAGATCATGACAGGCTTTCACTCTATTTCACTGTGTTTTGATTGATCTCTGTCCTTCCCACACCTAGTCCCATTAGATGTGTGACTTTTCATTTAAGAATTTTTCCTGCTCAAAAGGGCTTGATGGAGTACCCAAGGAGTAACAGTAGCTTCATGATGGAAGACAAAGCAGTGTCTCAACTCCTGAAGAAGCCGGGTATCCGTCTCCTGGGAAGGCTCCTGGAAGAAGATTCAGACTGCTGGTATTCTATAAGCCTGCACCTTCGGCTCCAGGCTTCTGGTGGACAGATACATCATGGGCACTCACAAAGGGTCCATTTAGAATTCCCTTCCTACCCCCTCTCTGTCCTCTGGGATTAAGGGAAGAGAGAGCCATTTCATGAGTGTGTTCTACCAAGATTCCCCTGAGACCTGAGACTCAGGGCACTGAAGCACTCCAAGTCCACTTGGTCAGACTTTAAATTTTTGTGGATTTCACTGTCACAAAATGTGTGTATTGTTATCTGAATTCCAGCTTTCAGGTCCTTATTGGCTCCAACCAGCAAAAATAAGTCAATAAATCGTTAATTGCATTTCTCTCTTGTTCCTCTTATATTCATCTTCTTTTTTGTCAGTCTTTAGATCAGTCCCCCCTTCTAAGATAAGGCTTCTCGATGGGTGTGGAGTCCAGTCCAGCGCAAGAGGGAAGTGAGGGGCAACGAACTGAGAATGTACCTGCAAGGTGGAGGGGTGGGGGATTGCAAAGTAATGAAAAAGAACCTCCTTTCTTCCTGACAAGTACCATCCCTTTGTCCTTTTCTGGACTCTTGCTAAAGTGTGCATGATTGATTCTGGCAAACTAAGACCCTCTCCAAGACAGTTTCAGCATGAAAGATGACCGGGAAGGGTACGGCTCGAGGAGATGAGGGCATGATCCCTAACACAGCCAGGCTGGCAGGAGGAAGAAAACTGTAGGGCATTTTTATTGGGAGAGGAAGGGGAGTTAAGGACATTGTTTGAAGGACACCCAGAAGTCCCTGCCCATGACACCTACCTCTCTAGAGCCAGGTAGACAAATATCATGGGGGACATGCTAGGCTGACTCTAGAAACCGTTTCCAAACCACGTGGGCAGGGTCTACGTTTAAAAGCAGGGCGCCTGGGTGATTCGATCTGTTAAAGCATCCAACTCTTGATTTGGGCTCAGGGCATGATCTCCTGGTTCTTCAGATGGAGCCCCGCGTGGGGCTCCAGGCTGACAACTCGGAGCCTGCTAGGGATTCTCTCTCTCCTTCTCTCTGTCGTCATCGTCGTCGCCATCCTCCTCCTCCTTCTCTCTCTCTCTCAAAAATAAATAAATAAACAAACTGTAAACCAAACACTGAATATGCTTAACACAATCATCCTTGAAACCCACGCAGGAGAGCTGACAGCTAGCACCTCCACTTGGGATCTCATAATTAGCCAGCTTTCAACTGTTTTAAGAACCCTGTGAACCATGACTACTTTATTATATTAAGTAACTCAAAATATTCCCTCTGATATCAAGACTGTGATATATTACAAGCCAAATTGAAAGTAAATGATGCCTTCCACTACTTGGAATACAGACATCATCATATACATAATTCAGATGTTCCCCTAGCTCCGTGTACAGTCTATGAAAAACTTCACAGGAATGACAAAAGTTTCCCTGTTCAAAACAACGGATGCACAGAAAGCGATAAAGGAAAACAATACTGTTTTAGGAACCTGATGGATTCTTTTTCATGTTCTTGAAAAATCACCCATTTAGAAATAAGGCAGATTGAACTGAGTGCTCCAATATAAGCCCACCATTTTTATTTGACTTTATCAGGATATTTAACCTTCCCAGCCATAGACGAGGTAGCAGAGGCTATTGTCCGCACAGACTTCAGAGGTTAGCATACAGAGAAACAGTAAGAAGTAATGTCTTTGTTCCTATTCTGCCCTTCAGAGAAACTTAGAATTTTATTGTCCTGAGGCTCCTCAACCAGGTTTGTATTCAACTAACGAACGATGCCACGTGTGCATTCCCTTCTCTACCACTCACCCAGTCAAGGCTTTGTAAATGTAAGTGCTTTTTCTAAAGAACCTGTCATTCTGCTGATTCCCTGAATAATGAATTAAATACAGTTTGACAGGTGTTCAGCAACAAATGTGTGGGATTCGTGATTTGCCACCAAAAGGTGTTGTGCTTTCAAGCAGCATTCTGGAAATGAGGAATTCTTTTCCAGAAGCCTCCTAGTCGACTTTTCCTGCTATCGCCTTGGCCAGACTCAGATCGAGGTCCATTTCCTAAGGGGCACGCAGCCGACTGGATTGGACGAGGCAGCCTCTGGGCCCCAACGGCCACCAGTGGGGTGCCCGTCCCCGGGACCGGCACAGGACCGTCGGCTCGCTTGCATCATGCAGGATTCGACGTGGGCCACAGAATGACAGGGGACACACATGCCTGCTCAACGGGCCACGGACCCCACGCACTGGACCAGGGAGGGAGAGGTGCCACACTCACGGAGACTCAATTTCTTTTGCACAGCGTCTGACATTTATTGAAAAGAAGGAAAAGACGTTTGTCCAGGTAGTGTAGAAGAGCTGGGCAGAGTGCAGGGCTTAATCACTGTGTTGAACAAAAGGCACACGTCAGAGAGACAGCTGCGAATTGAGAAGAGAACTGGATTGTGGGCAAAACTAACAACAGGTCCACAGGAGGAAACGAGTGACTGGATTTGGCTGCCAGGCACCCCTGGGACCCGGCGGCCATCTGGCAGGAGCAGAAGAGGTCTCCGGGAGGTGGGAGGGAGTGGGTCCCGCTGCAGGTGAGAGGCTGGCCCGGCCCTCCAGCCGGGGCGCGGTGGGTGGCGAGCTGCTGGAATCGCTGGCCAGGGGCCAGGAGCCAGGAGCCAGGGGCCAGGGGCCGTGGCCAGCCCAGACGCTGGTCGGCCGAGTCCAGATGGCTGCGGGCCGCAGTGTGTCGGCGGTGTGCGCTGGGTGGCGACGGCGGCCCGGCCTCAGCGCGGGTCTCCGCGCGCGGCGCCGCAGGCCTGGCGGTCAGTCTGGCGGAGGCGGCCCGCAGCGGCCGGGCTGGGGGTGGTCTGTCCGGCGTGTAACGGGAGCCCAGCCCGCAGCTGGAGCGCGGGCCCGAGGCCAAGTGTGCTGCGCGGGAGGGGCCCGGCTGGCCGCAGGGGGCGGCGGCGCGCTCCCGAGCGGGGCCCGGCGGCGGCAGCGGGGACCTGGAGCGCTATTCCTGGAACAAAGGCAAGCACTACGCGGGAGGGGACAGCAGCGCGGGGGAGAGCGCGGCCGCGCGATCGCGGCGAGGGGGAGGGACGGCGAGGCGCGGCGAGGCGCCGCCCGCGGCCATCTGCGCGGCGGCGACGGGCGCAGCGCACCCTCCCCCGAGCACCCGCCCCCAGGCCCGAGGGGCTCCCGGCCTAGAAGTCCTCGTCCTCCACCCAGCCAAACACCCGCTTCATCTCGGCCAGGAAGCCCCGGTAATCATTGAGGAGGGGGCTCTCCTTCCTGATGTAGGGGATCACCCACTGCAGGGCCGGCCCCGTGAGGCGGGTGATGAGGAACGTCACCTTCAGGGCATCGCTGGAGAACAGGGTCTCGTCCACTAACATGTAGGCGCCCGTCTGCACGATGAACTCCGGGAGGCGGTCGGTGTCGCCGTCAAAGGTCTCGGGGAAGGGAATCGGGTTCCTCCACCGCCGCGTCTGGGGCCGCAGGGGCAGGGCCAGGAGGGCCTTGATCAGCTGCACTCGGCCGTCCATCGCGCCGCGCTCGCGCTCGCGCTCGCGCTGGTAGGGCTGGGCTGGGCTGGGCTGTGCGGGGCGGGGCGGGGCGGGGTGGGGCTGTGCTGGGCGGGGAGGCGTGGCGGGAAGTGCGTGTGCGCGGAGGCGGGCCCGGGCCCGGGGGCGGGGCCAGGGCGGGACTGGCGCCGGCTCCGCCCACGAGGCCGGGAGGTCGCCAGGGCGCAGGCGTGACGGAGCGTGACGGTGGGTGCCCTAGGGCGCGAGCTCACCGGGTGGGTCGGGCCTAAAGGCCGCTCGGGGAGGCGGGGTCAGAATGGAGGGGCGGGGCCGAGGTTGTCCTCGCGGGCGGTGGGGCCGAGGGCTGTGGGAGAGGGGCGGAGCCAGGGGAGGAGCCCAGGACAGCAGGTCTTCTTTGGTGAGCGGGGAGTCGGCTGCACGTGGGGAAGGGCGGGCCAGGTGCTTCCTATTTCAGGAGCGCTTCTGGTGCGCACCGTGCCTGCAGGCCACCCGCCCTTTCGAGTTCCTTCGCCGACCCATTGCCTCTGGATGCCCCTTGCATGAGCTGCTGCGGCCACTTTTTGCTGCTTATGCATCTTGTCGGCCAGAGGTTACTGGCACCCAGGCTGCAGATGTTGATTTAGCTAACATAATCCAGAGAGCATATTGAAGAACGACGCACCAGGACTGAGGCATGTAAGAAGAGTTGGAAGTTAAGAAGCTAATATGCTATATTAAGAGGCAAAAAGACAAGGATCCATATGGAAACTGAAAGAGAAGCAAAAGAGTGGTTGGATGCTTTCCAACCGTGACTTTATACATGTTCGTACATCAAGAAAAAAGGAAAAGAATACGTAGGATTTTAACAAATTTAACAAATTTAACAGCCAGCTCCTGGCTGGCTCAGGCAGTGTGGTGTGCAACTCTTTTTTTTTTTTTTTTAAGTTTATTTATTTATTGTGAGAGTAAGCGAGCAGGGTAGGGGCAGAGAGAGAGGGAGAGAAAATCCCAATCAGGAGCCACACTATCAGCACCGAGTCCAGGGGGCTGGATCTCACGAACTGGGATATCATAACATGAGCTAACTGAAATCAAGAGTCTGATGCTTAACTGACTGAACCACCCAGGCAGCCCAGAGTACGCAGCTCTTGATCGCGGAGTTTTGAGTTCAAGCCTCATGTTAGGTTTAGTGCTTACTTTTAACAAATTGGAAAGGATGCGGGGAAATTTGCCATTCCAGCTTAATATACATGTATCACCAGCTTTCATAGATACAGGATATAATCGGATGAAATGTACAATGATGTTAAACGCCCTGTTCGGAATAACAATTCAACGTTAAGAGTACAAGGAATGTGTTTTTTCATTGTAAAGAAAACGCATGAGGAAGTGTCTTAACGCTAAAGGGATCCAAAATCACAGTCTCACTAATGGACTGATATTCCAGATCTGGGATACAATGACTCAACATCCTAAAGACATTAAATTTCCCTAAGTTAAATTATACTTCCCACACGTGACCAGTGATGGAGTCAGGCGATGTGCAAATAGTGCGTTTAATCCAATTACGTGCAGCATTCGCTACCCCCTCCCCCCAAATAATCTTACCAGAAACACAAAGAGGATATTTTTGATCAGATGGGTTGATCTGGACATTCATATGGAACAATAAACAACCCAAATCAGTGTGGAAAGTTTTGAAACAGAAGGGCGATGCGGGTGACTTGTTTCAACAATATGTTCACAAATACATTATTATTTACTCGTTGGTTTTTCCTATCTCTTACCCCACCTACAATACAAGATGCCAGCGACCTCAGGTGACCTTGCTGTGAAACAATCCTCTCTGACTTTTGTTTTGCCAGGAAATCCCTGATGATAGAGCTTTCCCACACCTACCTCCCAGGCGGACGGAATACATAATGCCCTTGAAGGAGACTGTTTCAGGGAGCTGTGCCAGGTGAAATAGTGACAGTGGTCTGGGTGTGGGGACTTTCAACGTGGTCTGCCATATCCACATGCTTGTACTGTGAGGCTGTTTCCTTCACGAGAGCCTGCTGCACCCAGATTCCCCTCAGCGGACCTCCGCCTGCCTGCCTCACGGCTACATCGTCACCCTCTTGCCCGGAGCCTGGAGAACTAACCCCACACGTCCAGGATGAGAGTCCTTTGCTCTCTCCCAGGCTCCACACGGGAGCAAGCCTCAGCCACCCTCTGGGCTTTGGCCTTTCAGGCTGGCAGACACTGACCCAGGAGTCGGTGACGGGGACTCCCTCCTTCAGTGGATATGTCGAAGCATAGGTGATACAAGCTCAAGAGGTAAACAGTGGACCAAAAGATGTGTCGTAAGAAAATATCCAGAATGAAACACTGAAAGATACACATATGAAAAATACAGATTCCGTAAGACACCAGGAGGTTCGTATGAAAGAAAGAGATGCTATTTCCTTGGGGTTCCAGGCAAATAGGAAAGAGAACGAAGCAAAGCAGTATATGAGCAGATAGGAGCTGAGAACAGACTCCTCGTGGAGAAAAAATGCAAGAAATCTACACGTGAGCACACTTTAGGAAAGCTATTGAGCACCAAAGGCAAAGAGAGTAGTTGTAAGCTTTCAGAGGATGAAAGCAAATTAGCCTGAGAGCTGCCTTCTCAAGTAAAAAATAGAAAAAAGCAAAAGAATAGAAAATGAAATATCGTCTTCTATGCGCTGAAAGAATATACTTCCCAGTGGGAGACTCCTCCCCCTGCCACAACATATTTCAAGAATGAAGATGAAATAAAGGTCTTCTTATAAGCACCAAAGGGGAAAACCTGAGAGAATTTGTCACCAGAAGATAGGACTTGCAGAAAATACTAACCGATGTTCCTCAGGCCGAAGACAAATTTTACATGAGTGAAAAGTAATGAAAAGCTGAATAGTTATGGAATCAAGCTTAGTCAGTGAAACTAAACAGCAAAGGAAGAGCTTCTGAGGGAAGTCAGGAGATGGTGACCTTGGAGTGGGGGGAAGAATACTGTGATTAAAAGGGGCCAGGTGTGGGCCTCGAGGTTGTTGGCGCGTTGTATTTCTTTTAGTGGAAGACAGTCTCAGGCGTTCTTTGTGGTATGTCAGCGAGTTGTGCCCGTCTGTGAGGTCCTGAGATCTCCGTCTATCACAGTGTCACAATTACATGCGAGCGTGTGTGCATGTGTGGGCGCTCAGGACTGGGAGGCCGACTTGCCTTTCTGGACCACGGCGGGACAGGTACAGCACAGTCTCAGCCTTCGATCTGGTGACTTCTCCCAGCACTCAGCACCCACGGATCCTACCAAGGAAAGTAAATGACTTCCTCATGTCCTTGGAAAGGTCCCTAGTCCGTTAACCTACCTCCTCTCTCACGAGCCACAGCAAGTCTCAGGGGTACACATTTCAGCCTGGGGCACGTTCCTGAGAGACTGGCCTGAGATAGGCAACCACATCTTCCCGAGCCCTTTTGCCAACTCCTCTATGGGAGCACCTCTCCCGTTGTGCCTTCGGGCACAACCCGTCATTGGACCAGAGGGTTTCGGAACTCCTCAAGAGGGAGTATTTCTGGAGATCTCCCGGGGAAAGGTTCTGTTTCAGGACCTACATAGGTACATACTGAATCCCCATATACGCCGTGCTGTGTACTGAGCTATATTTTATGATTATGTGTGGGAAACTGGTGATGCATTTAGAAAGGAGATAGGAGACGGATGTAGGATCTGTGCTGCTAAAATGAGCACGTGGTAGGAGACATAGGAAAGTGAAAAAATCAGGACCGGTTGATTTATTAATTAGCATGGAGAAATGACCGCAGACGAAAGCAGTAAAGCTGTGGAACCAACAATCGGAGACCTAGGTAGTGTGTTGTACGATGCGGACTATGTGCTCCGAACGGTGTTTAGAAACTACAGATTTATGTGGGCTACATGGGGACGGGAAGGCTCCAGGCAGCAGGAAAGGGCTTTGCGTGAACTCAACGAATATTCCATCAGCCGAGTGAGCTGGTTCTTACTGGCACATTCACGTATGTACCCGAGGAGAAAATCGAAGCACAAAAATCATCTGAAGTTGCCCAGCTGATAGGAGGAAGAGCTGGCGTATGAATCCCAGCAGCAAAGGTGCAGCCCACAAACGCAACCGCTGGCCGTAATGCACAGCAGATAAGTAGTGATCGCTAGTGCTTCCCGCACCGGTAGAAGCAGCCCAGGGCATTGGCCTGGGGTTGAGCGTGAATGGGACAGGAACGATTGGTGACCCAAGGACGAGGGAGACGTAGGCGATTTGAGAAACAGGACGCGTGTGTTACAGGTTCTCACACGCCAGGCATTGAAAGGATCCAGCATGTGTCCATCCACAGAACCGGTCAGAGGGACAAGCCTTAGAGACGAGTGTTGAAGGGGTTGGCAGATCCTGGGACGGCATTTACATCGACAGCTCCAGGCTATCTTCCTGCCTCCCCTCCTGTGCATTAACTGCCCCAAACCATCCCTTCACTGGTTGCTGGACAAAGCCTGCAACCACTCTGTTGCCCTCCAGATCTTTGTTAACCTGTTACCCCCAACCCAGCTCAACCACAAGCTCTCACCGAGTTTGTAAATGAGCAGCAGCCAGACTCCGTGGATAAGACACCCATCTGGGCCAACGGCTGTGTCCTTAACGCTGCCCAACTATCAGGCTGTCTGCTTCTGGTGTCTTCCTTTCATCCCCCGTAGTTTGGAAGTCATTTTCCTTTATTTGGTTTTGCTGTTGCTCCAGAGTTCTATTTGAGGCCTATGAAGCCATCTGTGACAGCTGCAGCTAGCCGCGATCTTCCCAGTTTATTAGTCAGCATTCTGCAGACAACAGAACCGATGGGAATATGTTAGGAAGACACTGGTTCATACATGGATGGAGGCCGAGAAGTCCCGCGATCTCCTATCTACAAGCTGGAACGCCAGGAAAGACAGTGGGGTAACTCAGTCTGGGAATGAAGGCCTGAGAACCTTCAAACCAGGGGAGTCGATGATATGAATCCCAGTCTAAGAGCAGGAAAAGTGGGGCACCTGGCTGGCTCGGTCACTAGGGCATGACTCTTGATCTCAGGGCCATGAGGTCAAGCCGCACAGTGGGTGTGGAGCCTACTTAGAAAAGAAATAGGAGCAGGAGGAGATGAGATGAAATGTCCCGCCTCAAGTAGTGAGGCAGAAGGAAAGGGGACCATTCTTCCTTCCTGTGCCTTTTGGTATATTCTGGCCCTCGGTGCCTGGGATAATGCTCACTCACAGTGGGCAAGGCAAACTGCTTTCCTGAGTGACCGATTCGAATGCAAACCTCATGCAGAAGCAGCCCCCCAGATACAACCAGAAATAATGTTTAACTCGGGCATCCACGGACGGTCCAGTTGACACCGAAAATGAACCATCGCAGTAGTTAGGGCAACCTCACAAACCATTGCGTGACAATGTTTACACAATAAAGCCTCGCAACACCCCCGACCCGCCTGACAAGTGGGGGAAGGATAGTGCCGGCACGAGAGGGTCTTTGCCAGGGGTGATGTGCACTCTGTGAAGATGGGAGGAGTAAGCATGGAAGGCTTCCTGGAGGAGGACGCATTTAGCTAGGTCAGGATAAACTAGGTGAGCCAGATTTCCGAAGTGCGAGATGACTGGGAACAAAGGAAAAGGTATGTGCGAAGGTCTAACAAGGCGGGGGGGGGGGTCGGCCTTGAGGGACAGACACGGATGTACAAAGACAAAAATAGGAACAAATATTTGAGTGATTTATTTGGACCTGGAAGTATGGCGGTTTCCACTCGTAGACCTAAGAGAATGGACAGTCTGCCTGTCAATCACTGCAGGCCCTCCAAGCGGATGTCTGAAGGCGGGGCCATTGAAGGATGGCAAGCGCCCGGCAATGAAGCCCTACCACGTGAGCAGGCCGATGACGGTTTGGCTTGTGCAACGAGGCTTCCGTAGACCGTTCCCCTCAGTGATGACGAAATATGGCGGGTACTGTGGATATATGGCGGGTACTGTGGATATATGGCGGTTGACAATGCTCCGATCTCACAAGTGTAAGTTTAATTGACTTTCTCTCATAATTGGCTGTTTGAAGTGTGAGTTTAAGAGAATCGGGCGGGGG
Source organism: Prionailurus bengalensis (assembly GCF_016509475.1). NCBI lineage: Eukaryota > Metazoa > Chordata > Mammalia > Carnivora > Felidae > Prionailurus > Prionailurus bengalensis. The sequence continues at coordinate 112,349,703 of NC_057361.1, forward strand.
GGGGGGGGCGGATGGTGTGTCCTAAGCCACGCTGACAGCTGTGTCTCATGGGCTTCCGGATTGATGACAAGGGAAGGGCCCTTAGCTGCCTTTGGGGACATTGTTGTGCTTTATGTGACAACATGATGAGTCTTTCAGATCATTTCATTTGTCTGAGTGTGGGTCTCGTACCCCCCCCCTCCCGATTCGTGGTCTTCAGGTTTTGTGGTGTCTGCAGCTTAAAAATGCAGAAAAAAGGGTGCGGTTGGCTGAGCCTGAGTGGGTCTCAGACAGGACGATGGCTGTTGGCTGCCTGGGAGCCGATTTTGGTTTCCATGGGACAGTGTTTGGGGACGGGACTTGTCACCGACTATTGTTTACATCTGGGTCTTGGCCATTTGCGTGAGGGGTCTTGGTGACCGGCTGTCTCTTATCTTGATGTGAAACAAAAGGAAAGTGAAAGTAAGGCGAGGGGGGCATGTGTGTGATTACGACAGCCGATGGCTGTGTTTGAGGGCAGTTTTGTCTTTCATTTAACGTGACTGTGTGCTTCCTATCAGTTGTTCAAAATTTGGAACGGTCTTCTGCATATGCTGCCTTGAAAAGGCGGGGGAACCGCCTGATAATTCCAACGTGAAAGTGGGGAAACAGATGGCGTGGTGGGCTCAGGGCTTGTTCACTGACCACCGGGAATTGTCTTCAGTCATCACTGAAAGCTGCATTTTTCTGTAACGTATTCGTGTTTTTCCTATCATTGTATCCAACCAGTAGCGGTCCGGAAGCTTTTCACGTGTTTTCCATAAAAAAAGGTGTTCTATTAATTGCCGTCTTCGAATGAGAAGGTAGCCTATTGGGTCGGCTTGGCAGGGCCTTGGTGCTTTAAGCCCCTGATGGGAATGATCTGCTCGGGATCTTATTTCTTGTTTCATGTGATAACGTAATGGCAGTGGGGTGTGTTTTCCCTGTGATCTTGCAACATTGCATCCGTTTGAGTTTGGTTTTTTATTTTGACTGTGTTTCATACGCGTTCTCCAAAGGTGAAAGTATTTTCAGCGTGCACCGCGGAACAATTTGTCCGGCTGGACACGTGAAAGTTTCACACGCCGAATGTCTCCTAGCCGCTCTTGTTAGCCAAGACTGAACACTGTTTTGGCATTTAATTTTCCATGTTCGCCTTAAGGCAGCCAATTGCGTTTTGATGTTGGCGCTCCTCATAGATTTCCTTTAAAGTGCTTGGTGTAAATTTCAATTTACAGAGGAGGCGTTCAACGTCTAATGGGGTGCCTTATGTTTCCAGTATAATGGCGTGTTTGACATAATTTATTTTGCTAACTCCTGGTCTTGTTCGCTATGGATAAATTCTCTTAAAAACAAAGGTTTTCTGGGGAAACTGCCTGGCTCAGTGATAGAACCTGTGACTCTTGATGTGGGGGTTGTGATTGCAGGCCCCACACTGGTGTGGAGAGTGCTTAAAGATAAAGTCTTCAAAATGAATAATAATAAACGTTTTGAGGTGATCTCAAATCACAGTTCAAAACAATCTGGTGAAGGCTTGCCTCGCATACAGTTGGGGATTTGGGTGTACGAGAGAATTGGGACTCCTAGGACTTTGTTCCATTAAATGTTGTTCCAGGCCCTTTGCGTAAGCTTTGTGTTAACCGGTTTTGGCGTTGTCGTTAATTTACAAATGAGGAAAAGATTGTTTTAATTATGTGTGTGCTTCTTGCTTTATGACAGTGACTGGCTCCCGGTGGCCCGGGAGCCCAACCTTTCGTCTTATTTGCTATTAAAATGTTTCTGAAAACCCGGCTCTGTGTGTTTTATTTCATGGGTCTACTGAAAATTTTCTTTCCAATGTAAAAAATAGCAGGCATTGACCATCAGGCTGACGGTGCTGTTTCCTGACCGCGAATTCCGGGAAGTGCCTGTCACCGGCCATCCCGGAATTCCGTTGGCTTCGTTCTGGGTTTCACTTCTCACGATAATCACATGACACTTATCAACTTGATTCAGGTCAATTCTGTACTTAGTCTTTAGTGCATTTGCTTTGAACGTCACGGGGCATTTTCAATTTGTTTACAAGCAAATTCACCCCCAGAAGTGTTGCTCTCTGTGTTCTAGAACTGGATGGCCCTTGCTGGTCGCAGTGCATACTTTTGAATATTATATTAGAACCCCGATTGTGCACGTGACATAGTGGTATTTCTTTTCTTTTCTTTTTTTTTCTTGTTATGTCTTTCAGTGCTGACCCAGGTGCTCCTTCCTCGGTGTTCTCCCATAGAAAGAATTACTTTGTGGTATCCTATTTACAAACAGTCTGGTCCCTGACACCTCCAGTCCTCCTTGTTAGGGGTCCTGGGCTCGACTGGACATGCCGCTCTCCCTGCACCCTACTGCACCCCAATCGCAGAGGGTGCTGTCCCTGCCTCTTTAGCCACAAGAGCTGACCGTGCCTTAATGCCCCAAGGGCTAGCATATTGGCTTAGGAAATAGTCAGTGGCTGCCTGCTTCTCCTCATACACCTCCCTTCCTGTGTCAGACCTAATGTGTATACGAGGGGAGAATTAAATGAGAGGGAAGCTGTGGTTTTGCTCAAAACCCTGAGCGCCCTCATCCCTGAGCGTAATCTGACACTTGGTGTTAAGTACAACAGGGACTTCCTTTTGATAATGGTGATAGCTGGGTTTGCCTTATTAGCCTTTTTGCTGACTGGTTCTTGATATTGACTTGAATGTGGTATCTTAGCTCACGTAGAAACGATTTAATGACTCGTATCGGTGACACGTTGGAGGTCCGTAAAATGTACTTTGATTCCATTTAGACCTGTGAAAGATCCACTGCTGGTATTTGGGTTTGACTGTCTTCGGTGCTGACAGGAAAGCAGACTTCAGGAACGGGGACCCTCAACTGGCCTCCCCAAGCCTGACTTTTGAGACAGAGTCCTAGATCTTGAACAAAATCTAAGTGTGAGTGTGAAATGAAGGTGCTTTCATTACTTGCCCATTGCCTGTAGTATCCTAGGGGCATTCTTGCACACCGAGAGCAGATTCTCCAATGTGTATGTAACCAAATGTCCAATTTGGTCCCGTTGTTTCCTCCTCGGAGACCTACGTTCAACGTCAGGTGGTAGGGACATTATGCAATGTGTGAAATGCTTCGGGAATTTGTTGTGATTAACGTAGCTCATTTTTCTTTTTAGCAGTTTTGGAACTTACTGTGTTACCGATTACGAAGTCTAGTATAACAGCCCAGCCATTGTAATGTGCATTTCGTGGTCTATTAAGTAGAACACGAAACCCATTTGAATGATTTGTTACCCATCGTCTTGCGTGGTATGTCGGTGTCAGCCATTGGTAACAAAGTGAGAACACCACCACCCATTCCAAAGGTTTGTTACCCGCAATTGTGTATGAGTGGACGGTTTCATTAGTGAAGAGCGACATGGGAGTTCTGAGACACCCCTTCTCGCCACTGAGTGGTGATACCTCTTAACATAATGTTTAAGAATTCCCCTGTGCTGGTTGATGAAGGCGGGATGCACCATGGTTCGTGCTGAGGGGACAGTCAGCCAGCCTCTAAAGCCGCAGTCTTACCTTGTGGGTTGATTCATGCAGTTCCTGTCTTACATTCTCTTTCACTCTTTTGGCCTGCTTCACACAGGCTGCATGATTGGGTCCTCTGGCCCCACCGACCACTTTCAGAAATTGCTCTGGATGAGGGAAAGAGGAAGTTTGCCCCATCCACTCGTGTTGTGAGTTTCCAAGTGACCTAATTTTCCTGCAGCGGTCCCAAGCTGACCTTCCACAGGTAAGTCTCTTTGTAGATTTGTACAATCATCACCTCCCTCAGGATCTGTGATGGGAACGTCCAGTTCCGGTCAGCCGGTGGACCCGTAATGAGAGGAGAGGACCCTGAACCGACAGTCAAGACCAGCCATACGGGTAAGAGCAACCTTAGGCTGTGTGAGGCCAGAGGTGTTGGGTGAATAGCACTTGCCTCCTGTCAGCTGTCCCTTTCTTCCAGGTGGTGTGGAAATCCCATCCCTGAGTCTCTAACGTGGGCGCTTCCCACAAGGTCGGGGTCACTCCCTAGACACTACTTGTTAACTCCGTGGTAGAGACTCCATGTCTTGAGTCAATTTCCTCAAGGAGTCAGTGGCATCTTTCTCCCGGACCTTCCTCGTGTTCCTCTGCTTACCGTTGCGTGCCACTGTTACACACGTGTTGGCTTTATTAGAATGTCAGATGTCCACAAGACCCTGATCTTGAGCCTTTTTATCCTTTTGGTAATCGCTTTCTACTACCAGGCAGAAGCAGGATGGACTGGATGGGATGGTCAGACACAAACTTCAGGAACTCCGAGATTGTGGGAGCACTGCTCAGGTGCATTTCTTCAGGTCTGAGTGTAACTTTTTTAAGTCGTGGATCTGAATTAATTGAAAGCCAGGAGTACCTAGGAGAGGCGAGAAAGATGAGACCTGTACACCAAGTGGGTGCCAGAGGGTGACAGTCTCCCGGCCCACCCCCGCTGGGGTGGGTGGGCGGGCATTTATGTGGCAGCCGTCCTAGAAGCACAGGCTAACAGTTCAAGCAACATGTGGGTCAATACTTCTTTGCAGGTTTCCCCTTCCGTACATTCTAGCTATTTTTTGGCTTTGCAGATGTTGCCGAGACCGTGTCACCCATCGTGTTTCGTTCACAATAAGTTTCCAGTATGTGAGTCTGAAAGACCCTCGGCCCTTTCTTCCTGTCATCTCTGAGCCTCAGCTTCCACATCTGCAAAATGGAAATGACACCTTGCTCTTGCTCTCAGGCGTGGTGTGAAAATCAAGCGTGATCGTCTTTATGAAGTGCTCAGCACACAGGAGGTACTGAAGAAATTAGGACACCGTTTCCAGAATGTGTTTATGGGAGCAAAGGATCATGGCTTGGTTTAGATCCTCTTGCCACCTGTGCAGACCCCGCTTGCACTTCATTTCTTGAGCCTTTGGCTGTAATTTCAGGTACATTTTGTTTCCTTTCACAGGGCCAGCAACTATTCTCAGAGGGCCTTGGGCATCTCTTTGGAAATGGACCTCTTTAACTCTGCTGTGATGCCAGGAGGTAGCCCAGCATCCCAGACCCTGCCGTTCTCTGAGCTGCATTCTTTCCTGGCTGCCTTGGACGTCTGACACGGAAGCTGATGTCACTCAGCGACACGTTGGGGCTGGAGGGTGCTTGGCAACTGGCAGTGCCCAAAGGTCTCCTCTCTTTCCTTCTCTGTATAAAGTTACTTCTTTTCTGGGCAGGGGTTAATTTGGTGAAAATCCGGCGAAGACTTTGACGGTTGGGTGTGAGAGTGTTAAGCATAAAGACGAATGGCTCTAAGGTGCATCCAAAGACCCTCGTGACCTCTAGAGTCAGACACACCTCTGGTTCCTCTGTTGCTTTGTTCGCACCAGTTTTATCCAGGAGGTGGCATCGCAGAGCCTGATGTGCACTCCCCAAAGTCCAAAGGATCCACATTTCTTTGTGGTTAGACACTAACGTATGTAGCCTTTCCGCAGCATGTTGACATTTCAGAGACTTTTCATTTATCCCTGTACTTGGTTCAGTTACTTTCAAGCCGTGGGAGATGGGGGTCATTACGACTTCCTACCCAGTGAAAACCTGAGACCTGAGGTACTTAGAAAACCCTGTGCCCCAACACATGTTCCTTCGCCAGGCGGTAGGTACAAAAGTGAACAAGAATGGCTTGTTTGCTTGTCAAAAGCAGTTGTACAACTTAATAACCGTGCTGCCTCCTCCTTCTTCCACACACACTCGTGCCCGCCCACTGCCCATCAAAGTCATGTTGGGTCATTTCATTGGGGGGAGGGATGGGGAAGACGTAGATGAATGTTTTATGGGTAAGTCTGCTGAGGACTGGCACTTAACAAAATAAGTCCCAAGGTTGACGCCTCCAAAAGGGGGACTGTTTAATTGGTGGCATCTCAAACTCAGGACCCTGAGGGAAAGACAAGGTGACCCTCCCAATTTAAGGTGGGGTCCGGCTTGGTGGCTCTTGCCCAGGAGTCCACTCTGGAGCCTGCCACATCAGTTGCGTTATGAGGCCTGTACTCAATGAATGTGTACTTCCCAGCGGGGATGTTAATGAGTTATGAATTCTTGGTGTGAAGTATTTCATGTCAAACCCTGTTAGCCTGAAGTGGATTTTCATTCCTCTTATGTATGTCGGTGACGGAAAGGGAATGGATATCGAACACCTGAAGGTAAGGCCTTTGCACTTGTGCTGCCGAAGGAGCACGAGGTAAGGCCTTTGAAATGGAGTGGGTTCGTTGTTACACTGGTTCCCTGTCATAGGCGCACGTTTCCACGGATGAGGATTGTTTCATTGGATACATGTACCACATTTCCTTTATCCATTTATACTGTTGATGGATGCTCACAAGTCTCTCATGTCTTACATGGTGAGACTAATACTGTAGCGAGGATATGGGATGAGTATGGGTCTTTGACGTAGTGGCTTCCTGTCGTTTACATAAACGCCCACATACGGGATTGATACATCATATAGGAGCTCAATTCTTAATTTTTTGAGAGGCCATGCTACTGTTCTCCGTAGTGCTACCCAATGTGGGGTTGTCAGGTTGTCAGACGCCCTTTACAAAGAAGCTGAAAGAGTACGTCTACCATGCAGAGCAATGGCCTCCTAGGAATCACTGGGAATCCTCATGTTGCATACTGGAATGTGGTGGGAATTGTATCCACGCGTTTCCATCAAAACTTCGTGCACTCTTCTGGTGATCATACCTTGCCCGTGGCAAGAAGACGAGTGGCGTGTGGGTGCTGTCAATGAACCTTGCATGAAGCAGGGGACGTTGAGATTCTCACGGACATGAGCTGATGAGCTGGATGTCCGGGAGCCTCCTGGGTCAGGTGTCCAGGGTGGAGGATTCATCCTTGGGCCTTTGTTTCTATACGCCATTTTGGGCCATTCATTTCTCGCGATTGGGGAAACCTAGGGTGCAGAAGGGATTTATGAGTAAACTCTGGGAGTGTAAAGAAACTTGCAAGGGGGTGGGTAGAGTGTCTTAGTGTGAAAGTGTGGTACGCATTTTGGGTTCAGCGGCAATGGCAGCCTCTGGGGCATGACAGATATTAGGTCCCAGGGAAGAAATGGGTCAGGTCTGGTTCTCAGGCTTCCAATACAAAGAAGCTAAAAGAGTTTGTCTATCATACAGAGCAATGGCCTCCTAGGAATCGTTAGGAATCCTCATTTTGTGGATGGGATGTGGTTGGAATTGTATCCAAGCGTTTCCATCTAAGCTTTCTGCACTCTTCTGCTGACCATACTCTGCCCATGGCGGGAAGAGGAGCGGCGTGTGGGTGCTGTCAATGAACCTTCCATGAGGCAGGGGACCTTTAGAACATCAAGGACATTTGCTAATGAGCCTTTGTGGTTATCAACCTCCATTTTCAGGCGCTTGATTTCACTTGATTAGTGAAATCTGGGGCCCACAAAGGCTCTGAGGATACCCTGGGAAGAGAAGGAATCTTGACCTTGGGTGGGCTGAGGGACTTGGAGTGAAAGTTGTGGTAGGAATTGTGGGTTCAGGGGTGTGTCCCCTTCCTTTGTCGCTTCTCACGCACTACCCTGGGGTCAGCATAACTGGGGGCGAGAAGACAATGGACATGGTGGATGCCACATGAGAAACTATGCCTGTCTTGTTGAGTTGACACGTTCACTAGGAGAACAGGGTGTTGTTTTCCACGTTCCCCGTGGAGTGTGGGTTTGCCAGCAGGCACGGCTCTGCTGTTTCATCCTTACTCTGTGGTCCCATGGGCCTGTGAAGGAAGGCCACGGGGTAGGGTGGGTCGTCCTTCCCCCTGCTGTCTTGTTGCAGGTGACAATCACCTGAGGCCCTTCTGAGAAGGAACTGCTGTTGCTTAGGCCTCTTTTATCCTCCAGGGACCTTTTCGTCCATTGTCCCGGATGTGTGTTGGCTCTTGGGCACTGCTTGTGGTGTCTGCTTCCCCCTCCATGTGTCAGGAGGCTGGGTTTTAAAACTGGCAAGAGGCTTGTTTAGCTTTTCAAAAGGTTTGCGAAGGGGCAGAGAGCGCACAATGACACGTTTTCCAAAGTCCATGTTCCCAGAGAAAGGAAGGGGGAGGTCGTGTCCCCCTTTTCAATGGGGATAGTTTAGCTCTTGTTTTGTATTTTCTTTGCCCTGATGCCATGCTCCCATGAGAGACCAGGCCCCATTGGTACCTGCACCTGCGTGGGTGCTGTCAATGAACCTTCCATGAGGCAGGGGACGTTTCGATTCTCATGGACATGTGCAGATGTTTCTGGATGTCCGGGAACCTGTTGGGTCTGGTGTCCAGGTTAGAGGATGAATCATTCCTATTTGTTTCCTTGTGACGTTTCAGGCTCTTGATTTCTCTTGATTAATGAAACCTGGGGTCTAGAAGGGATATGAGTATTTACTGAAACTTGACAGCAGGGGTTCGAGGGTCTTAATGTGAACGTGTGGTAGGCATTGTAGGTTCAGGGGCAATGGCAGGCTCTGGGGCATGACAGATATTAGGTCCCAGGGAAGAAATGGGTCATGTCTGGTTCTCAGGCTTCCAATACAAAGAAGCTAAAAGAGTTTGTCTACCATACAGAGCAATGGCCTCCTAGGAATCGTTAGGAATCCTCATTTTGTGGATGGGAATGTGGTTGGAATCGTATCCAAGCGTTTCCATCTAAGCTCTGCACTCTTCCGCTGACCATACTCTGCACATGGCGGGAAGAGGAGCGGCGTGTGGGTGCTGTCAATGAACCTTCCATGAGGCAGGGGACGTTTAGATTCTCACGGACATGAGCTGATGAGCTGGATGTCCGGGAGTCTCCTGGGTCAGGTGTCCAGGGTGGAGGATTCATCTTTCGGCCTTTGTTTCTATATGCCATTTCGGGCCATTCATTTCTCCCAATTAGTGAAATTAGGGTCCAGAAGGGATATATGAGTAAACTCTGGGAGTGTAAAGAGACTTGCAAGGGGGTGGGTAGAGTGTCCTAGTTGGAAAGTGTGGTAGGCATTGTGGGTTCAGGGGCAATGGCAGTATCTGGCGACTGGGCAGATATTAGTTCCCAGGGAAGAAATGAGTCATGTCTGGTTCTCTGGCCTCCAATGCAAAGAAACTAAGAGTATGTCTACCATGGAGATCAATGGCCTGCTAGGAATCGTTAGGAATCCTCATTTTGTGGATGGGAATGTGGTTGGAATTGTATCCAAGCGTTTCCATCTGAGCTTTCTGCACTCTTCTGCTGACCATACTCTGCCCATGGCGGGAAGAGGAGCGGCGTGTGGGTGCTGTCAATGAACCTTCCATGAGGCAGGGGACGTTTAGATTCTCACGGACATGAGCTGATGAACTGGATGTCCGGGAGTCTCCTGGGTCAGGTGTCCAGGGTGGAGGATTCATCTTTGGGCCTTTGTTTCTATACGCCATTTTGGGCCATTCATTTCTCGCGATTAGTGAAACCTAGGGTCCAGAAGGGATATATGAGTAAACTCTAGGAGTATAAACAAACTTGCAAGGGGGTGGGTAGAGTGTCTTAGTGTGAATGTGTGGTAGGCATTCCGGGTTCAGGGGCAATGGCAGCCTCTGGGGCATGACAGGTATTAGGTCCCAGGGAAGAAATGGGTCATGTCTGGTTCTCAGGCTTCCAATACAAAGAAGCTAAAAGAGTTTGTCTATCATACAGAGTAATGGCCTCCTAGGAATCGTTAGGAATCCTCATTTTGTGGATGGGATGTGGTTGGAATTGTATCCAAGCGTTTCCATCTAAGCTTTCTGCACTCTTCTGCTGACCATACTCTGCACATGGCGGGAAGAGGAGCGGCGTGTGGGTGCTGTCAATGAACCTTCCATGAGGCAGGGGACGTTTAGATTCTCACGGACATGAGCTGATGAGCTGGATGTCCGGGAGCCTCCTGGGTCAGGTGTCCAGGGTGGAGGATTCATCTTTGGGCCTTTGTTTCTATACGCCATTTCGGGCCATTCATTTCTCGCGATTAGTGAAACCTAGGGTCCAGAAGGGATATATGAGTAAACTCTAGGAGTATAAACAAACTTGCAAGGGGGTGGGTAGAGTGTCCTAGTGTGAAAGTGTGGTAGGCATTGTGGGTTCAGGGGCAATGGCAGCTTCTGGCGACTGGGTAGGTAATAGTTCCCAGGGAAGAAATGGGTCATGTCTGGGTCTCTGGCCTCCAATGCAAAGAAATTAAAAGAGTATGTCTACCATGGAGATCAATGGCCTGCTAGGAATCATTAGGAATCCTCATTTTGTGGATGGGATGTGGTTGGAATTGTATCCAAGCGTTTCCATCTGAGCTTTCTGCACTCTTCTGCGGACCATACTCTGCCCATGGCGGGAAGAGGAGCGGCGTGTGGGTGCTGTCAATGAACCTTCCATGAGGCAGGGGACGTTTAGATTCTCACGGACATGAGCTGATGAGCTGGATGTCCGGGAGCCTCCTGGGTCAGGTGTCCAGGGTGGAGGATTCATCTTTCGGCCTTTGTTTCTATACGCCATTTTGGGCCATTCATTTCTCGCGATTAGTGAAACCTAGGGTCCAGAAGGGATATATGAGTAAACTCTAGGAGTATAAACAAACTTGCAAGGGGGTGGGTAGAGTGTCTTAGTGTGAATGTGTGGTAGGCATTCCGGGTTCAGGGGCAATGGCAGCCTCTGGGGCATGACAGGTATTAGGTCCCAGGGAAGAAATGGGTCATGTCTGGTTCTCAGGCTTCCAATACAAAGAAGCTAAAAGAGTTTGTCTATCATACAGAGTAATGGCCTCCTAGGAATCGTTAGGAATCCTCATTTTGTGGATGGGATGTGGTTGGAATTGTATCCAAGCGTTTCCATCTGAGCTTTCTGCACTCTTCCGCTGACCATACTCTGCACATGGCGGGAAGAGGAGAGGCGTGTGGGTGCTGTCAATGAACCTTCCATGAGGCAGGGGACGTTTAGATTCTCACGGACATGAGCTGATGAGCTGGATGTCCGGGAGTCTCCTGGGTCAGGTGTCCAGGGTGGTGGATTTATCCTTGGGCCTTTGTTTCTATATGCCATTTCGGGCCATTCATTTCTCGCGATTAGTGAAACCTAGGGTCCAGAAGGGATATATGAGTAAACTCTAGGAGTATAAACAAACTTGCAAGGGGGTGGGTAGAGTGTCCTAGTGTGAAAGTGTGGTAGGCATTGTGGGTTCAGGGGCAATGGCAGCATCTGGCGACTGGGCAGATATTAGTTCCCAGGGAAGAAATGGGTCATGTCTGGTTCTCTGGCCTCCAATGCAAAGAAACTAAGAGTATGTCTACCATGGAGGTCAATGGCCTCCTAGGAATCATTAGGAATCCTCCTTTTGTGTATGGGAATGTGGGTGGAATTGTATCCAAGCGTTTCCATCTAAGCATTCTGCACTCTTCTGTTGACGATTCTCTGCACAAGGAGGGAAGTTGAGCAGCGTGTGGGTGCTGTCAATGAACCTTCCATGAGGCAGGGGACCTTTAGAATATCAAGGACATTTGCTAATGAGCCTTTGTGGTTATCACCCTCCATTTTCAGGCTCTTGATTTCACTTGATTAGTGAAATCTGGGGCCCACAAAGGCTCTGAGAACACTCTGGGAAGAGAAGGAATCTTGCTTGAACTTGGGTGGGCCGAGTGACTTGGAGTGAAATTGTGGTAGGCATTGTGTGTTCAGCGGTGTGTCCCTTGCCTTTGTCCCTTCTCACGCCCTACCCTGGGGTCAGCACAACTGGGGGCGAGAAGACAGTGGACATTGGTGCATGTGACATGAGAAACTATGCCTGTCTTGGTGAGTTGACACGTTCACTAGGAGAACAGGGTGTTGTTTTCCACGTTCCCCGTGGAGTGTGGGTTTGCCAGCAGGCACGGCTCTGCTGTTTCATCCTTACTCTGTGGTCCCATGGGCCTGTGAAGGAAGGCCACGGGGTAGGGTGGGTCCTCCTTCCCCCTGCTGTCTTGTTGCAGGTGACAATCACCTGAGGCCCTTCTGAGAAGGAGCTGCTGTTGCTTATCCCTCTTTTATCCTCCAGGGACATTTTCTTCCATTGTCCCGGATGTGTGTTGGCTCTTGGGCACTGCTTGTGGTGTTTGCTTCCCCCTCCATGTGTCAGAAGGCTGGGTTTTAAAACTGGCAAGAGGGTTGTTTAGCTTTTCAAAAGGTTTGCGAAGGGGCAGAGAGCGCACAATGACACGTTTTCCAAAGTCCATGTTCCCAGAGAAGGGAAGTGGGAGGTCGTGTCCCCCTTTTTAATGGGGATAGTTTAGCTCTTGTTTTGTATTTTCTTTGCCCTGATGCCATGCTCCCATGAGAGACCAGGCCCCATTGGTACCTGCACCCCTTGGTACCTGCACCCTTGGTATCTGCACCTGCGTGGGTGCTGTCAATGAACCTTCCATGAGGCAGGGGACGTTTCGACTCTCATGGATATGTGCAGATGTTTCTGGATGCCCGGGAACCTCTTGGGTCAGGTGTCCAGTTTAGAGGATTAATCCTTCCTATTTTGTTTCCTTGTGACGTTTCAGGTCTTGATTTCTCTTGATTAATGAAACCTGGAGTCTAGAAGGGATATGAGTATTTACTGAAACTTGACAGCGGGTGATCGAGTGTCTTCATGTGAACGTGTTGTAGGCATTGTAGGTTCAGGGGCAATGGCAGGCTCTGGGCATGACAGATATTAGGTCCCAGGGAAGAAATGGGTCATGTCTGGTTCTCAGGCTTCCAATACAAAGAAGCTAAAAGAGTTTGTCTACCATACAGAGCAATGGCCTCCTAGGAATGGTTAGGAATCCTCATTTTGTGGATGGGAATGTGGTTGGAATCGTATCCAAGCGTTTCCATCTAAGCTTTCTGCATTCTTCTGCTGACCCTACTCTGTACATGGCGGGAAGAGGAGCGGCGTGTGGGTGCTGTCAAGAACCTTCCATGAGGCAGGGGCCGTTTAGATTCTCACGGACATGAACTGATGAGCTGGATGTCCGGGAGTCTCCTGGGTCAGGTGTCCAGGGTGGAGGATTCATCTTTGGGCCTTTGTTTCTATACGCCATTTTGGGCCATTCATTTCTCCCAATTAGTGAAATTAGGGTCCAGAAGGGATATATGAGTAAACTCTGGGAGTATAAAGAGACTTGCAAGGGGGTGGGTAGAGTGTCCTAGTTGGAAAGTGTGGTAGGCATTGTGGGTTCAGGGGCAATGGCAGCATCTGGCGACTGGGCAGATATTAGTTCCCAGGGAAGAAATGGGTCATGTCTGGTTCTCTGGCCTCCAATGCAAAGAAACTAAGAGTATATCTACCATGGAGATCAATGGCCTGCTAGGAATCGTTAGGAATCCTCATTTTGTGGATCGGAATGTGGTTGGAATTGTATCCAAGCATTTCCATCTGAGCTTTCTGCACTCTTCTGCTGACCATACTCTGCACATGGCGGGAAGAGGAGCGGCGTGTGGGTGCTGTCAATGAACCTTCCATGAGGCAGGGGACGTTTAGATTCTCACGGACATGAGCTGATGAGCTGGATGTCCGGGAGCCTCCTGGGTCAGGTGTCCAGGGTGGAGGATTCATCTTTCGGCCTTTGTTTCTATACGCCATTTCGGGCCATTCATTTCTCGCGATTAGTGAAACCTAGGGTCCAGAAGGGATTTATGAGTAAACTCTAGGAGTATAAACAAACTTGCAAGGGGGTGGGTAGAGTGTCTTAGTGTGAATGTGTGGTAGGCATTCCGGGTTCAGGGGCAATGGCAGCCTCTGGGGCATGACAGGTATTAGGTCCCAGGGAAGAAATGGGTCATGTCTCGTTCTCAGGCTTCCAATACAAAGAAGCTAAAAGAGTTTGTCTATCATACAGAGCAATGGCCTCCTAGGAATGGTTAGGAATCCTCATTTTGTGGATGGGATGTGGTTGGAATTGTATCCATGCGTTTCCATCTAAGCATTCTGCACTCTTCTGCTGACCATACTCTGCACATGGCGGGAAGAGGAGCGGCTTGTGGGTGCTGTCAATGAACCTTCCATGAGGCAGGGGACGTTTAGATTCTCACGGACATGAGCTGATGAGCTGGATGTCCGGGAGTCTCCTGGGTCAGGTGTCCAGGGTGAAGGATTCATCCTTGGGCCTTTGTTTCTATACGCCATTTCAGGCCATTCATTTCTCGCGATTAGTGAAACCTAGGGTCCAGAAGGGATTTATGAGTAAACTCTAGGAGTATAAACAAACTTGCAAGGGGGTGGGTAGAGTGTCTTAGTGTGAATGTGTGGTAGGCATTCCGGGTTCAGGGGCAATGGCAGCCTCTGGGGCATGACAGGTATTAGGTCCCAGGGAAGAAATGGGTCATGTCTGGTTCTCAGGCTTCCAATACAAAGAAGCTAAAAGAGTTTGTCTATCATACAGAGCAATGGCCTCCTAGGAATGGTTAGGAATCCTCATTTTGTGGATGGGATGTGGTTGGAATTGTATCCAAGCGTTTCCATCTAAGCATTCTGCACTCTTCCGCTGACCATACTCTGCACATGGCGGGAAGAGGAGCGGCGTGTGGGTGCTGTCAATGAAACTTCCATGAGGCAGGGGACGTTTAGATTCTCAGGGACATGAGCTGATGAGCTGGATGTCCGGGAGCCTCCTGGGTCAGGTGTACAGGGTGGAGGATTTATCTTTGGGCCTTTGTTTCTATACGCCATTTCGGGCCATTCATTTCTCCCAATTAGTGAAATTAGGGTCCAGAAGGGATATATGAGTAAACTCTGGGAGTGTAAAGAGACTTGCAGGGGGGTGGGTAGAGTGTCCTAGTGTGAAACTGTGGTAGGCATTGTGGGTTCAGGGGCAATGTCAGCATCTGGCGACTTGGCAGATATTAGTTCCGAGGGAAGAAATGAGTCATGTCTGGTTCTGTGGCCTCCAATGCAAAGAAACTAAGAGTATGTCTACCTTGGAGATCAATGGCCTGGTAGGAATCGTTAGGAATCCTCATTTTGTGGATGGCAATGTGGTTGGAATTGTCTCCAAGCGTTTCCATCTAAGCATTCTGCACTCTTCTTCTGACCATACTCTGCACATGGCGGGAAGAGGAGCGGCGTGTGGGTGCTGTCAATGAACCTTCCATGAGGCAGGGGACGTTTAGATTCTCACGGACATGAGCTGATGAGCTGGATGTCCGGGAGTCTCCTGGGTCAGGTGTGCAGGGTGGAGGATTCATCTTTGGGCCTTTGTTTCTATACGCCATTTCGGGCCATTCATTTCTCCCAATTAGTGAAATTAGGGTCCAGAAGGGATATATGGGTAAACTCTGGGAGTGTAAAGAGAGTTGCAAGCGGGTGAGTAGTATGTCTTAGTGTGAAACTGTGGTAGGCATTGTGGGTTCAGGGGCAATGGCAGCATCTGGCGACTGGGCAGATATTAGTTCCCAGGGAAGAAATGGTCGTGTCTGGTTCTGTGGCCTCCAATGCAAAGAAACTAAGAGTATGTCTACCATGGAGATCAATGGCCTGGTAGGAATCGTTAGGAATCCTCATTTTGTGGATGGCAATGTGGTTGGAATTGTATCCAAGCGTTTCCATCTAAGCATTCTGCACTCTTCTTCTGACCATACTCTGCCTATGGCGGGAAGAGGAGCGGCGTGTGGGTGCTGTCAATGAACCTTCCATGAGGCAGGGGACGTTTAGATTCTCACGGACATGAGCTGATGAGCTGGATGTCCGGGAGCCTCCTGGGTCAGGTGTCCAGGGTGGAGGATTCATCTTTGGGCCTTTGTTTCTATACGCCATTTCGGGCCATTCATTTCTCCCAATTAGTGAAATTAGGGTCCAGAAGGGATATATGAGTAAACTCTGGGAGTGTAAAGAGACTTGCAGGGGGGTGGGTAGAGTGTCCTAGTGTGAAACTGTGGTAGGCATTGTGGGTTCAGGGGCAATGTCAGCATCTGGCGACTTGGCAGATATTAGTTCCGAGGGAAGAAATGAGTCATGTCTGGTTCTGTGGCCTCCAATGCAAAGAAACTAAGAGTATGTCTACCTTGGAGATCAATGGCCTGGTAGGAATCGTTAGAAATCCTCATTTTGTGGATGGCAATGTGGTTGGAATTGTCTCCAAGCGTTTCCATCTAAGCATTCTGCACTCTTCTTCTGACCATACTCTGCACATGGCGGGAAGAGGAGCGGCGTGTGGGTGCTGTCAATGAACCTTCCATGAGGCAGGGGACGTTTAGATTCTCACGGACATGAGCTGATGAGCTGGATGTCCGGGAGTCTCCTGGGTCAGGTGTCCAGGGTGGAGGATTCATCTTTTTAGGCCTTTGTTTCTATACGCCATTTCGGGCCATTCATTTGTCCCAATTAGTGAAAATAGGGTCCAGAAGGGATATATGAGTAAACTCTGGGAGTGTAAAGAGACTTGCAAGGGGGTGGGTAGGGTGTTAGTGTGAAAGTGTGGTAGGCATTGTGGGTTCAGGGGCAATGGCAGCCTCTGGGGCATGACAGGTATTAGGTCCCAGGGAAGAAATGGGTCATGTTTGGTTCTCAGGCTTCCAATACAAAGAAGCTAAAAGAGTTTGTCTATCATACAGAGCAATGGCCTCCTAGGAATCGTTAGGAATCCTCATTTTGTGGATGGGATGTGGTTGGAATTGTATCCAAGCGTTTCCATCTAAGCATTCTGCACTCTTCTGCTGACCATACTCTGTACCTGGCGGGAAGAGGAGTGGCTTGTGGGTGCTGTCAATGAACCTTCCATGAGGCAGGGGACGTTTAGATTCTCACGGACATGATCTGATGAGCTGGATGTCCGGGAGTCTCCTGGGTCAGGTGTCCAGGGTGAAGGATTCATCCTTGGGCCTTTGTTTCTATACGCCATTTCAGGCCATTCATTTCTCGCGATTAGTGAAACCTAGGGTCCAGAAGGGATTTATGAGTAAACTCTAGGAGTATAAACAAACTTGCAAGGGGGTGGGTAGAGTGTCTTAGTGTGAATGTGTGGTAGGCATTCCGGGTTCAGGGGCAATGGCAGCCTCTGGGGCATGACAGGTATTAGGTCCCAGGGAAGAAATGGGTCATGTCTCGTTCTCAGGCTTCCAATACAAAGAAGCTAAAAGAGTTTGTCTATCATACAGAGCAATGGCCTCCTAGGAATGGTTAGGAATCCTCATTTTGTGGATGGGATGTGGTTGGAATTGTATCCATGCGTTTCCATCTAAGCATTCTGCACTCTTCTGCTGACCATACTCTGCACATGGCGGGAAGAGGAGCGGCTTGTGGGTGCTGTCAATGAACCTTCCATGAGGCAGGGGACGTTTAGATTCTCACGGACATGAGCTGATGAGCTGGATGTCCGGGAGTCTCCTGGGTCAGGTGTCCAGGGTGAAGGATTCATCCTTGGGCCTTTGTTTCTATACGCCATTTCAGGCCATTCATTTCTCGCGATTAGTGAAACCTAGGGTCCAGAAGGGATTTATGAGTAAACTCTAGGAGTATAAACAAACTTGCAAGGGGGTGGGTAGAGTGTCTTAGTGTGAATGTGTGGTAGGCATTCCGGGTTCAGGGGCAATGGCAGCCTCTGGGGCATGACAGGTATTAGGTCCCAGGGAAGAAATGGGTCATGTCTGGTTCTCAGGCTTCCAATACAAAGAAGCTAAAAGAGTTTGTCTATCATACAGAGCAATGGCCTCCTAGGAATGGTTAGGAATCCTCATTTTGTGGATGGGATGTGGTTGGAATTGTATCCAAGCGTTTCCATCTAAGCATTCTGCACTCTTCCGCTGACCATACTCTGCACATGGCGGGAAGAGGAGCGGCGTGTGGGTGCTGTCAATGAAACTTCCATGAGGCAGGGGACGTTTAGATTCTCAGGGACATGAGCTGATGAGCTGGATGTCCGGGAGCCTCCTGGGTCAGGTGTACAGGGTGGAGGATTTATCTTTGGGCCTTTGTTTCTATACGCCATTTCGGGCCATTCATTTCTCCCAATTAGTGAAATTAGGGTCCAGAAGGGATATATGAGTAAACTCTGGGAGTGTAAAGAGACTTGCAGGGGGGTGGGTAGAGTGTCCTAGTGTGAAACTGTGGTAGGCATTGTGGGTTCAGGGGCAATGGCAGCATCTGGCGACTTGGCAGATATTAGTTCCGAGGGAAGAAATGAGTCATGTCTGGTTCTCTGCCCTCCAATGCAAAGAAACTAAGAGTATGTCTACCTTGGAGATCAATGGCCTGGTAGGAATCGTTAGGAATCCTCATTTTGTGGATGGCAATGTGGTTGGAATTGTCTCCAAGCGTTTCCATCTAAGCATTCTGCACTCTTCTTCTGACCATACTCTGCACATGGCGGGAAGAGGAGCGGCGTGTGGGTGCTGTCAATGAACCTTCCATGAGGCAGGGGACGTTTAGATTCTCACGGACATGAGCTGATGAGCTGGATGTCCGGGAGTCTCCTGGGTCAGGTGTGCAGGGTGGAGGATTCATCTTTGGGCCTTTGTTTCTATACGCCATTTCGGGCCATTCATTTCTCCTAATTAGTGAAATTAGGGTCCAGAAGGGATATATGGGTAAACTCTGGGAGTGTAAAGAGAGTTGCAAGCGGGTGAGTAGTATGTCTTAGTGTGAAACTGTGGTAGGCATTGTGGGTTCAGGGGCAATGGCAGCATCTGGCGACTGGGCAGATATTAGTTCCCAGGGAAGAAATGGTCGTGTCTGGTTCTGTGGCCTCCAATGCAAAGAAACTAAGAGTATGTCTACCATGGAGATCAATGGCCTGGTAGGAATCGTTAGGAATCCTCATTTTGTGGATGGCAATGTGGTTGGAATTGTATCCAAGCGTTTCCATCTAAGCATTCTGCACTCTTCTTCTGACCATACTCTGCCTATGGCGGGAAGAGGAGCGGCGTGTGGGTGCTGTCAATGAACCTTCCATGAGGCAGGGGACGTTTAGATTCTCACGGACATGAGCTGATGAGCTGGATGTCCGGGAGCCTCCTGGGTCAGGTGTCCAGGGTGGAGGATTCATCTTTGGGCCTTTGTTTCTATACGCCATTTCGGGCCATTCATTTCTCCCAATTAGTGAAATTAGGGTCCAGAAGGGATATATGAGTAAACTCTGGGAGTGTAAAGAGACTTGCAGGGGGGTGGGTAGAGTGTCCTAGTGTGAAACTGTGGTAGGCATTGTGGGTTCAGGGGCAATGTCAGCATCTGGCGACTTGGCAGATATTAGTTCCGAGGGAAGAAATGAGTCATGTCTGGTTCTGTGGCCTCCAATGCAAAGAAACTAAGAGTATGTCTACCTTGGAGATCAATGGCCTGGTAGGAATCGTTAGAAATCCTCATTTTGTGGATGGCAATGTGGTTGGAATTGTCTCCAAGCGTTTCCATCTAAGCATTCTGCACTCTTCTTCTGACCATACTCTGCACATGGCGGGAAGAGGAGCGGCGTGTGGGTGCTGTCAATGAACCTTCCATGAGGCAGGGGACGTTTAGATTCTCACGGACATGAGCTGATGAGCTGGATGTCCGGGAGCCTCCTGGGTCAGGTGTCCAGGGTGGTGGATTCATCTTTGGGCCTTTGTTTCTATACCGCATTTTGGGCCATTCATTTCTCGCGATTACTGAAACCTAGGGTCCAGAAGGGATATACGAGTAAACTCGGGGAGTGTAAAGAAACTTGCAAGGCGGTTGGTAGAGTGTCTTAGTGTGAATGTGTGGTAGGCATTCTGGGTTCAGGGTCAATGGCAGCATCTGGCGACTGGGCAGATATTAGTTCCCAGGGAAGAAATGGGTCATGTCTGGTTCTCTGGCCTCCAATGCAAAGAAGCTAAAAGAGTATGTCTACCATGGAGGTCAATGGCCTCCTAGGAATCATTAGGAATCCTCATTTTGTGGATGGGAATGTGGGTGGAATTGTATCCAAGCGTTTCCATCTAAGCTTTCTGCACTCTTCTGCTGACCATACTCTGCACATGGGGGGAAGATGAGCGGCGTGTGGGTGCTGTCAATGAACCTTCCATGAGGCAGGGAACCTTTAGAATATCAAGGACATTTGCTAATGAGCCTTCGTGGTTATCAACCTCCATTTTCAGGCTCTTGATTTCACTTGAGTAGTGAAATCTGGGGCCCACAAAGGCTCTGAGGATACCCTGGGAAGAGAAGGAATCTTGACCTTGGGTGGGCCGAGGGACTTGGAATGAAAGTTGTGGTAGGCATTGTGTGTTCAGGGGTGTGTCCCTTGCCTTTTCCCTTCTCACGCACTACCCTGGGGTCAGCATAACTTGGCGCGAGAAGACAATGGACATTGGTGGATGTGACATGAGAAACTATGCCTGTCTTGTTGAGTTGACTCCTTCATTAGGAGAACAGGGTGTTGTTTTCCACGTTCCCCGTGGAGTGTGGGTTTGCCAGCAGGCACGGCTCTGCTGTTTCATCCTTACTCTGTGGTCCCATGGGCCTGTGAAGGAAGGCCACGGGGTAGGGTGGGTCCTCCTTCCCCCTGCTGTCTTGTTGCAGGTGACAATCACCTGAGGCCCTTCTGAGAAGGAGCTGCTGTTGCTTATCCCTCTTTTATCCTCCAGGGACATTTTCTTCCATTGTCCCGGATATGTATTGGCTCTGGGGCATTGCTTGTGGTGTTTGCTTCCCCCTCCATGTGTCAGGAGGCTGGATTTTAAAACTGGCAAGAGGCTTGTTTAGCTTTTCAAAAGGTTTGCGAAGAGGCAGAGAGCGCACAATGACACGTTTTCCAAAGTCCATGTTCCCAGAGAAGGGAAGGGGGAGGTCGTGTCCCCCTTTTCAATGGGGATAGTTTAGCTCTTGTTTGGTATTTTCTTTGGCCTGATGCCATGCTCCCATGAGAGACCAGGCCCCATTGGTACCTGCACCCCTTGGGACCTGCACCCTTGGGACCTTCACCTGCGTGGGTGCTGTCAATGAACCTTCCATGCGGCAGGGGACGTTTCGATTCTCATGGACATGTGCAGATGTTTCTGGATGTCCGGGAACCTCCTGGGTCAGGTGTCCAGGTTAGAGGATTAATCCTTCCTATTTTGTTTCCTTGTGACGTTTCAGGCTCTTGATTTCTCTTGATTAATGAAACCTGGGGTCTAGAAGGGATATGAGTATTTACTGAAACTTGACAGCGGGGGGTCGAGTGTCTTAATGTGAACGTGTGGTAGGCATTGTAGGTTCAGGGGCAATGGCAGGCTCTGGGGCATGACAGATATTAGGTCCCAGGGAAGAAATGGGTCATGTCTGGTTCTCAGGCTTCCAATACAAAGAAGCTAAAAGAGTTTGTCTATCATACAGAGCAATGGCCTCCTAGGAATGGTTAGGAATCCTCATTTTGTGGATGGGAATGTGGTTGGAATCGTAACCAAGCGTTTCCATCTAAGCTTTCTGCACTCTTCTGCTGACCATACTCTGCACATGGCGGGAAGAGGAGCGGCGTGTGGGTGCTGTCAATGAACCTTCCATGAGGCAGGGGAAGTTTAGATTCTCACGGACATGAGCTGATGAGCTGGATGTCCGGGAGCCTCCTGGGTCAGGTGTCCAGGGTGGAGGATTCATCGTTCGGCCTTTGTTTCTATACGCCATTTCGGGCCATTCATTTCTCCCAATTAGTGAAATTAGGGTCCAGAAGGGATATATGAGTAAACTCTGGGAGTGTAACGAGACTTGCAAGTGGGTGGGTAGAGTGTCCTAGTGTGAAAGTGTGGTAGGCATTGTGTGTTCAGGTGCAATGGCAGCATCTGGCGACTGGGCAGATATTAGTTCCCAGGGAAGAAATGAGTCATGTCTGGTTCTCTGGCCTCCAATGCAAAGAAACTAAGAGTATGTCTACCTTGGAGATCAATGGCCTGCTAGGAATCGTTAGGAATCCTCATTTTGTGGATGGCAATGTGGTTGGAATTGTCTCCAAGCGTTTCCATCTAAGCATTCTGCACTCTTCTGCTGACCATACTCTGCACATGGCGGGAAGAGGAGCGGCGTGTGGGTGCTGTCAATGAACCTTCCATGAGGTAGGGGACGTTTAGATTCTCACGGACATGAGCTGATGAGCTGGATGTCCGGGAGTCTCCTGGGTCAGGTGTCCAGGGTGGAGGATTCATCTTTCGGCCATTGTTTCTATATGCCATTTCGGGCCATTCATTTCTCCCAATTAGTGAAATTAGGGTCCAGAAGGGATATATGAGTAAACTCTGGGAGTGTAAAGAGACTTGCAAGGGGGTGGGTAGAGTGTCTTAGTGTGAATGTGTGGTAGGCATTGTGGGTTCAGGGGCAATGGCAGCCTCTGGGGCATGACAGGTATTAGGTCCCAGGGAAGAAATGGGTCATGTCTGGTTCTCAGGCTTCCAATACAAAGAAGCTAAAAGAGTTTGTCTATCATACAGAGCAATGGCCTCCTAGGAATCGTTAGGAATCCTCATTTTGTGGATGGGAATGTGGTTGGAATTGTATCCAATCGTTTCCATCTAAGCATTCTGCACTCTTCTGCTGACCATACTCTGCACATGGCGGGAAGAGGAGCGGCGTGTGGGTGCTGTCAATGAACTTTCCATGAAGCAGGGGACGTTTAGATTCTCACGGACATGAGCTGATGAGCTGGATGTCCAGGAGCCTCCTGGGTCAGGTGTCCAGGGTGGTGGATTTATCCTTGGGCCTTTGTTTCTATACGCCATTTCAGGCCATTCATTTCTCGCGATTAGTGAAACCTAGGTTCCAGAAGGGATATATGAGTAAACTCTGGGAGTGTAAAGAGACTTGCAAGGGGGTGAGTAGTATGTCTTAGTGTGAAACTGTGGTAGGCATTGTGGGTTCATGGGCAATGGCAGCATCTCACGACTGGGCAGATATTAGTTCCCAGGGAAGAAATGGGTCATGTCTGGTTCTCTGGCCTCCAATGCAAAGAAACTAAGAGTATGTCTACCATGGAGGTCAATGGCCTCCCAGGAATCATTAGGAATCCTCATTTTGTGGATGGGAATGTGGTTGGAATTGTATCCAAGCGTTTCCATCTAAGCATTCTGCACTCTTCTTCTGACCATTCTCTGCACATGGAGGGAAGAGGAGCGGCGTGTGGGTGCTGTCAATGAACCTTCCATGAGGCAGGGAACCTTTAGAATATCAAGGACATTTGCTAATGAGCCTTTGTGGTTATCACCCTCCATTTTCAGGCTCTTGATTTCACTTGATTAGTGAAATCTGGGGCCCACAAAGGATCTGAGAACACTCTGGGAAGAGAAGGAATCTTGACCTTGGGTGGGCCGAGGGACTTGGAGTGAAATTGTGGTAGGCATTGTGGGTTCAGGTGTGTGTCCCTTGCCTTTGTCCCTTCTCACGCACTACCCTGGGGTCAGCATAACTGGGGGCGAGAAGACAGTGGGCATTGGTGGATGTGACATGAGAAACTATGCCTGTCTTGTTGAGTTGACTCATTCATTAGAACAGGGTGTTGTTTTCCACGTTCCCCGTGGAGTGTGGGTTTGCCAGCAGGCAAGGCTCTGCTGTTTCATCCTTACTCTGTGGTCCCATGGGCCTGTGAAGGAAGGCCACGGGGTAGGGTGGGTCATCCTTCCCCCTGCTGTCTTGTTGCAGGTGACAATCACCTGAGGCCCTTCTGAGAAGGAGCTGCTGTTGCTTAGGCCTCTTTTTTCCTCCAGGGACATTTTCTTCCATTATCTTGGATGTGTGTTGGCTCTTCGGCATTGCTTGTGATGTTTGCTTCCCCCTCCATGTGTCAGGAGGCTGGGTTTGAAAACTGGCAAGAGGCTTGTTTAGCTTTTTTTTTTTTAATTTTTTTTTCAACGTTTATTTATTTTTGGGACAGAGAGAGACAGAGCATGAACGGGTATGGGTCATAGAGAGAGGGAGACACAGAATCGTAAACAAGCTCCAGGCTCTGAGCCATCAGCCCAGATTCTGACGCGGGGCTCGAACTCAGGGACCGCAAGATCATGACCTGGCTGAAGTCGGAGGCTTAACTGACTGCGCCACCCAGGCGCCCCTTGTTTAGCTTTTCAAAAGTTTTCCGAAGAGGCAGAGAGTGCACAATGACAAGTTTTCCAAAGTCCATGTTCCCAGAGAAGGGAAGGGGGAGGTCGTGTCCCCTTTTTCAATGGGGATAGTTTAGCTCTTGTTTTGTATTTTCTTTGCCCCTATGCCATGCTCCCATGAGAGACTAGGCCCCCTTGGTACCTGCACGCCAACCCGGACTGGTGAGCCCCGCGTACTGGCCAACGTTAGGCCTGTGTATAGAGCTTCCTCTAGAGCAATCTGTGCCCAGAGTACCTTCACCTGAATGTTAAGCTGCATGAGTAGTGGCTTGTGCTCTGGCCCGCTTCTGTTCCTGCCCGTGCCTGTGCCCTCAGGGGCTTGTTTGTGATCCAGAGAGTCAACTGCATTGAACAAGGAAAGTAGAAACCTTGTTAAGAGAGGATTTGAGTCACTCTGCTGGTGTCAGTGGTCCGCTGGAAGTTGAGCTGTACTTTCCCTCTCGTGGCCTCTCTTTCTCAAGTGCCCTGGAGGAGCTGAGGATCTGTCTGTCTTGTGCCACACAGGACCTGACAGAATCCTTGGTAGGAGGGGAGGACTCGGAGCCTGTGTGATGGATACTTAGTGCGCAGGCCTCTCGAAATGGCGGGAGGAACGTGTAAATCGTGTGCATTCCTGGACAGTTTACGTGGTGGCATCTAGCCCGTCTGCATGAGCTTACCCCAGCATCCATTGTGCCCACTCGAGGATCACCATATATGGATTGGACCCCTCCCAAGCAGACCACCTGCCGGGTGAGATTGAGGTTGGCCCTCTGAGCTTGCCTGGTCTCTTCCCATTCATATGCAGACCCTCTTGTAAGGCTTCTTTCCAGCTTCGGAAAAGAACATCAGTGGGCTGAGGTCAGTAACTCTGGAGGAGACTCACTGACTGCCTCAGTCTCCCCCATCAGTCAGACACAGCGGCCTCACAGAATGCCGAAAGGCCTGGTGTAGATGCCACTCTACCCTCCGGGTAGATGACGGGTTGTGCCGTTGGGGTGCCGACCCGTAGGATGTGGGATATGGGTAAAGCCTCAAGGAGACACCAGGAGTTCTCCTCCAGAGCTTAGAGTAAATGCATACGGAAACAGTTGCCCTCTTAGGGTAGGTCTTCTGCCTTTGGTTGTCTTCTTATTACAAAGAAAAATACTGACTAGTGAGGGTGAAATGTAACATTGGAGGGGGCAGTTATGCTTATGACATAATTGATGGTGATGGTTGATACATGGATGTATACTGATCCCTCAGCTCATTAGGTTGGATACATTAACTATGTACAGCTTATCGTATGTCACTCATACGTCTCCGTACCTCAGTAAAGTGGTTGAAGAAACAATAAAAAAAAGAGCCTCCCATGAGTACAGATGAGTGTTCTCCTCAAATGGTTTTAGATTTTCAAACTGAAGGGGAAGGAAGTGTCCATACAGGGAAAAGGGAGATTACTGCTCCTTTCTTATTGTTTTGCCTTGCTTGTTCCCTTTATATGTCGCATTTGTATTGGCGATGTACAAGGGTGACCTTTATTGTCCATAGGATTTTAAATTTCATTGACTTGCAGCAGTGCTACAGAAGCCATGAACTTCCCCTGGAGGACTTGGACTCAAGGAGTGGCCCTGTGACATCAGCAACTTGTCATATGACAAGACATGGACACTGGGTTAATGTGATTTTGGTATTGGCGTGCGTTTGGTATGTTGTCATTGTTTACAATTTGTGTTTTTGTGCTTGTGCAAGTAATCTTGCAAACTATTTTGCATATGAGAACATGTCAAACCATGGATGTACAGTGTATTTTTCTCCTACGGGGTGGAGGGCCGTAGTTTCAGGCTGATTGGTCTTTCCAGTCGGCATGTTTTCTCCGAGCGTGTCCCACACCCTTCTGTCTACTGTATGACCCAGTTCCCCTGCCACAGCTACTTGCTTTGATGCTTTTCACCTATCATAGTTGAGCCAATGATACTTTTGTTGTATTTAGAGTTTGGGACTAGACCCCAAGAATGTGTGATATCGTGGGGGCCTCTCTGGCTCAGTCAGTAGAGCATGTGACTGTGGATCTTGGGGTTGTTAAGTTCGAGCCCCCATTGGGTGTGGGGATTACTTAAAAAAAAAATTATTACAGGGGCACCCAGGTCACTCAGTCGGTTGAGTGTCCAAGTCTTGATCTGAGGTCAATTCTTGATCTCAGGGTCTTGATCTCAGGGTTGTGAGTTCATGCCCCAGTTTGGCCTCCACTCTGGGCATGAAGCTTAAATTAAATAAATAAATAAACAAACAAATATCGTTATTAAAAAAAGAATGAGTGATAACATTTAAAAAAATTTTTTTAATGTTTATTTATTTATTTTTGAGACAGAGAGAGATAGAGCATGAACGGGGGAGGGTCAGAGAGAGAGAGGGAGACACAGAATCAGAAGCAGGCTCCAGGCTCTGAGCTGTCAGCGCAGAGCCCGACGCGGGGCTCGAACTCACGGACTGTGAGATCATGACCGGAGCCGAAGTCGGACGCTTAACCGACTGAGCCATTCAGGCACCCCACAAATGAGTGATATCTTGAAAAGGCTAGTTAATATCCTTTCACTGCAAGCAATATCATTGAGAAGGCATACTGTTGAGTTTCCCTGAGCTATGCTCACTTCCGTCTTTAAAATGTATTTCTTGCTTAAGTACCTTGCATTTTGTAAAATACTTGTGTTCTTCCAATAAAATTTATGTGCTTCAGAAAATCTCTCTTGTAGAATTCTTGTATTAGTCACATGAACGCCAGCATGGTCACAGAGTCTGTAGCTCTGCCGTGTGCATCATCGCCTGAAGCAGGGCAGAGCTCTGAAGTGTGGAATTTGATGCATTAACAACAGGGACTTGGTGCCAGGGGAACGGGGTCTCCAGGCCACAGTGGAAGTTCCCTGTCTTTGTTAAGGTCTCCCCTTTGTTCATGCAAGTAGTCCCCTCAAGCGATTAGGTAATCTACTACCTCCCTAGGAAAAGTGACCCTTTCGGGGGCACTTCACGAAGGCCATAAGCACGTATGTGGGGATTGTGGCAGTTGTGGGGGAATTTGCTGATACTCCCAAGGGTAAGTCAGAAGGAGCAGGACCAGCATGGTTGTACAGAAGGTCGGTCCAGAAATCAGTAGGACCAAAACTAGAAGCAGCAAGCACACAGTGAATGCCTGGCGAAGCCAGCAGTAGAATCTTGGTCCCTTGCATCTGGGGCATCTTTCATGATGGGTCTTACTTATAAAGGCTTTGTCAGCGCAGAGTTAAATTAGTTAAGTGGGTAGTAACGTTTTTTGGCAGCTTGTTCTTTAAACACATGCACACTTTCCAGTTCTCGTATAAAATTTCCACTAGCTAACATTGCGTGTCTCCCACACAGCTTACCACGGCTGAAACATCTCTGTGGGGCGCCTGGCTGGCTCAGTCTGTAGCCCCACGTTGGGTGTCGAGATTACTCGAAAATAAAATATTTTTTAAAAACCTCAACACATCATCGTGGTCGTTAAAATCTCCCAAGGGAAAGGGGATCGAGACCCGGGCAGTCTGTTCTGCCTGTAAATACACTGGGTGGTTGGGCACACGTGTCTCCCTAGGGTTTCATAAAGACTTTGTTTGGGTGCTGGTGTCAGCAGCTCTGTTCCTGCCATCCAGTCTAGAGGGGCCCAAGCTGCAATGTCTCACTGTCCTGCCTGAGAGGTTCAGCAGTACGCGGAATTCAAATCACTTCTCCTTTTCTCCAAGTGCAGCTGAACTTTGTATCCCTTATAGGATCCTCTCTTGTGGTGCAGACTGGGACCCAATTCCTATTGGTCCTATTTTAGGTCGGTGGGTATGATTTTACCTGAGGTACTTATTCACTCTTACCTTACCAAACACCACGACTTCCCGTTACTACACTACTACACTTCTAGGTACCAACAGAAGTGCATTCCGTGGACGCGTGCCCAGGGTAGGAGCAGGGGGGGCCATGGGCGGTACCCGACGTCTGCGCAGGCTCTGCCCACAAGACAGGTAGCGCACAGGCGCAACACGAGGGAGGCGAGGGAGGCGCGCCCTGGCCAGAGATTCTGGGGGGTGGGGCGGGCCTAAGGCTGGCGGGAGGAGGCGGGATCGGAATCGGGGGGCGGGGCTGAGGGGGCCCCCGTTGGAAGGCCAGCGAGGGGCGGGGCTGAGGGAGGAGCCCAGGGCTCCGGTCTTCTGGGGATGAGGGCGGAGCCTGCTACACGTGGAGAGGGGAAAGTCCCAAACCTCTGGAGCTGCGTTGTCCTTAGCTGACTCTCGGCCTCTGGTCGCCCCTTGCGTGAGGTTCTGTGACCACCTTTGCCTGCTTATTCATGTGTCTCTCAGCCAGCGGTTCTTGGCACCAGGCTGCAGATGTTGCCTGCAGCATTAACCCCCATGTTAGCCAACATACACCCCAAATATTAGCCAACAGAATCCAGAGCGGCACATTCAAAGAGTGATGCACCGTGATGAGGGGACGAAAGGAGGATTCCATGTTAAGAAATCGCTGAATTTGCTGTATCGCGAGATCAGGAGAAACTCATGTCACCTTCACAGATTTTGAAAAGATAAAAATGAGGGATCATTTGATTTTACGAGAGGCCTTTGCTTAGTATATTAGCGATTCGTATATGACATGACTGGGGCATGTAAGAAGAGTTGGAAGAAAGCTAATATGCTATATTAAGAGGCCAAAAGACAGTAATCTATATGGAAACTGAAAGGCAAGTGAAAGAGTGGTTGGATGCTTTCCAACCATGACTTTTTACATCTTCATGCATCAAGAAAAAAGGAAGAGAATAGGTAAGATTTTCACAAATTGGAAAGAGTGGCACCTGGCTGGCTCAGGCAGTATAGTATGCAACTCTTTTTTTTTTTTTTTGAAGTTTATTTATGTATTGTGAGAGAGTGAGCGAACAGGAGAGGAAAAGAGAGAGAGGGAGAGAGAGAATCCCAATCAAGAGCCACACTATCAGCACCAAGCGGGTGGGGGGGGTGCTCATCTCAGGAACTGGGAGATCATGACTCGAGCTGACTGAAATCAAGAGTCTGATGCTTAACTGACTGAACCACCCAAGCAGTCCAGAGGATGCAACTCTTGATCTCAGGGTTGTGAGTTCAAGCCTCGCTTTAGGCTTAGGGTGTACTTTTAAACAGTTGGAAAGGATACGGGGAGATTTGCCATTTCAGATTAATATAAATGTATCACCACCTTTCATATATACAGGAAATAATTGGATAAAATGTAAAATGATATTAAACACCCTATTCAGAATAATTCAATGTTAGTAGTACCAGGAATGTATTTTTTACTTGTAAAGAAAACCCATGAGGAAGTGTCTTAAGCTAAAGATGGATCCAAATAATAGTCTAACAAATGGACTGATATCCCAGATCTGGGATACAATGACTCCACATCCTAAAGACATTAAATTTCCCTAAGTTAAATTATACTTCCACCACATGCCTAGTGATGGGGTCAGGCTATGTGCAAATACTCCGTTTAATCCAATTATGTGCAGTATTCGCTACCCCCTCCCCCCAAATAATCTTACCAGAAACTCAAAGAGGATATTTTTGATTCGATGAGTTGATTTTGACGTTCATATGGAGCAATGAAGACCCAAAATCAGTGTGGAAATTTTTGAAACGTAAGGGCAATGCGGTGTTTTAACAGATATTCAAAAATATATTATTATTTACCAGTTGGTTTTTCCTATCTCTTAACCCACCTACAAGATGCCAGCGACCTCAGGTGACCTTGCTGTGAAACAATCCTCTCTGACTTTTGTTTTGCCAGGAAATCCCTGATGATAGAGCTTTCCCACACCTACCTCCCAGGCGGACGGAATACATAATGCCCTTGAAGGAGACTGTTTCAGGGAGCTGTGCCAGGTGAAATAGTGACAGTGGTCTGGGTGTGGGGACTTTCAACGTGGTCTGCCATATCCACATGCTTGTACTGTGAGGCTGTTTCCTTCACGAGAGCCTGCTGCACCCAGATTCCCCTCAGCGGACCTCCGCCTGCCTGCCTCACGGCTACATCGTCACCCTCTTGCCCGGAGCCTGGAGAACTAACCCCACACGTCCAGGATGAGAGTCCTTTGCTCTCTCCCAGGCTCCACACGGGAGCAAGCCTCAGCCACCCTCTGGGCTTTGGCCTTTCAGGCTGGCAGACACTGACCCAGGAGTCGGTGACGGGGACTCCCTCCTTCAGTGGATATGTCGAAGCATAGGTGATACAAGCTCAAGAGGTAAACAGTGGACCAAAAGATGTGTCGTAATATCCAGAATGAAACACTGAAAGGTAAACATATGAAAAATACAGATTAAATAAGACACATAGAGGATCGTATGAAAGGAGAAGATGATATTTCATTGGAGCTCCAGACTAATAAGAAAGAGAAGGAAGGAAAGGAATTTATTTGGCAGGTTTTACCCAGAGACCGGATGGTCGCTAGGGCGCAGGCACATTACAGGCGGGGTGCACAGGTGCTATGCGGGGTGGGATCGCTAGGGCCTGAGAGGAGTGAGAAGGGATGGGCCTAAGGCCTGGTAGTCGCGGCCGGGGGGGGGGGGGGGGGGGGGGGGGGGGGGGGGTGGGGGTGGGGGGGGGTGGTGGTCAGAGTGAAGGGGTAGGACCGAGATTCCATCTGGGGTTAGGTAGGCGAGGGGCGGGGACAGGGGAGGGGTCCAGACCCAGGTCTTCTTGGTGAGGGCGTGGCCAGGTGCAGGAGGAGGAAGAAATTCCCAGCATGTGGAGCTGAGGTGTGCTCCTGCTGTACACCCTCTGGAGTCCATGCACCTCTCCCGGCGTGTTCCTTCGCCCAGCATCGATATTGACACTTTGGAATGTCATAAATAAATCATCTTGTGAAAAGTGTCTCTGCTTTGATCTCGTTATTTTTGCCACTGAAAAGATATTGTGTCTCTCCCAGCATATCAAGGGGCTAGTTGTGTCAATGCATTTTATTAGTGATGATTGTACCATGATTCCTTATTTGCTATCGATTCTTTGAACACAGTTTGATCTGCTGTGTTACGGGATCTGAGGAGCCGGACAGTATGACTTCTGCCTGCATCCATACATGCTTTTCAATAAAACAATCTTACCAGTGCAACTAAATATGTTTCTTGACTCCAAAAGTCCCAAGATGCCCTCCATGAATTTTATCTATTCCTTAATAGTAGGAAATGAAAGGTGTCAAATATATTTTTAGTTTCCTGGAATGATCACATGGATTTCTCTCTCTCTTAACATTTTATGTTATTAATTTTTTTTAATCTTTATTTTTGAGAGAGAGTGCAAGCATGGGAGGAACAGAGAGAGAGAGGGAGACACAGAATCCGAAGTTGGCTCCAGGCTCTGAGCTGTCAGCACAGAGCCTGACTTGGGCTTGAACCCATGAACCGTGAGTCCGTGACCTGAGCTGAACATGGACGCTCAACCGACTGTGCCACCAGGTGCCCCTCAACATTTTATTTTTAAGTAATCTCTACACCCAAGGTGGGGCTGGAATTTACAACCCTGAGATCAAGAGTCCCATGCTCCATCCACTGAACCATACAGGTGATCTGGATTTTTCTCTTTATGTTAGTTTTGTATTGCTGTCTTTCCAAATTATCACATATTGATCACAAATTACCACAAGTTTATGATCTTACAGTTCTGCATTGCTAGACGTTTGGTATGGGCATTTCCAAACAAAAATCATAGTATTGGCACATTATGCTGCTTTCTGGGCTCCTGGGCTCCTTCCTCTTTCTTAAAAGTCAACAGTAATGGGTTCTGTCTTTCTCACACCGTATTTCTCTAACCCATTCTTCTGCCTCCCTCTTTCACTGTTAAGATTTTACAGGAGTAGATATTCCCAGACAATCTCAGCATTTTAAGATAAACTGCTTAGAAACCTTAGTTCCATCTGCAACTTTTTTT
This sequence comes from Prionailurus bengalensis, assembly GCF_016509475.1. Lineage (NCBI taxonomy): Eukaryota > Metazoa > Chordata > Mammalia > Carnivora > Felidae > Prionailurus > Prionailurus bengalensis. The sequence goes on from NC_057361.1 coordinate 112,381,674, forward strand.
AATTTCCCTTTTGCTGTATATTCTCAGGTTGTGGGGGTTAGGATGCAGACATCTTTGAAGGGTCATTATTCTGTATACTACATTCTTCTTCTTGGTTAGTATAGCAAATTACATTTGATTTTCAATTCATAAAACAACCTTGCATTCCTGAGATAGACTACACTTAATTTTGATGTGGTATTGTTTAAAAAAATACATTACTAGATTGCAATGGGCTAAATCGTGATATATTCATTCAGTGGAATTCTAGAGAATATTTATTTATTTATTTATTTAGAGAGACGGTGGGCACAAGTGAGTAAGGGGCAGACAGAGAGAAGGAGAGAGAGAGAGAAGCGGGGCTCACCCAAAGCAGGGCTTGTGTTCACCTGAAGTGGGACTCGAACTCAACGAACCATGAGATCATGACCTGAGCCGAAGTCAGATGCTTAATGACTGAGCCACCCAGGCGCCCACAGACAATATTTAAAAAGTAACTACTCACGGCAATATGGATGACTGCTACAGAAAATATATCCAGCATAAGAAGTGAACACAAAAAAGTATAGGGGCAACTGGGTGGCTCAGTCAGTTAAGCATCCCACTCTTGATTTCATCTCAGGTGATCTCACAGTTCATGAGATTGAGCCCCCGAGTCTGGCTCTGCCCTGACAGTGTGGGGTCTGCTTGGGATTCTCTCTCTCTCTCTCTCTCTCCCTCTCTCCCTCTCTCTCCCTCTCTCTCTCTCAGGCTTCTTCGCCTCTCCTGGTCTCTCTCTCTCTCTCTCAAAATGAACATTTTTTTTAAAAAAAAGAATGTATGTAAGTTCATGATTATTTTTTATATCAATGCCAAGAATGGGCAAAACTAATGTTTGTAGCATTTAGAATAGTGGTTATCCCAGAAGAGGGGTGATTAGAGTCTGTAAAGTTGCATGAAGGAATTTAATGAGATGCCAAAAATATTTTCCAAAGCAACTCTATCATTCCGTATTCCCACCAGCCATGTATGAGATTAATTTGCTCTTCAAATTCAATAGCACTTTTTACTGTCAAGTTTTGTTTCATTGTTCTGTTTTGTTTTTACTTTAGCCCTTCTAATAGCTGTGAAGTGGTAACTCATTGAGGTTTTAGTTTGCAATTCCCTAATTATTAATGATAGTGAACACTTTTGGTGCATGTGCTTACTTGTCATATATATTTATGAAGTGTCTGTTCAAATATTTTGCCCATTTTTTACATTTATTTATTTTTGATAGAGAGAGACAAAGCACAAGTGGGGAAGGGGCAGAGAGAGAAGGAGACACAGAATCCGAAGCAGGCTCAAGGCTCTGAGCTCTGGGCTGTCAGCACAGAGCCCAACACAGGGCTCGAATTCACAGACCGCGAGATCATGACCTGACCTAAAGTCGGACGCTTAATTAAGACTTGTATTCAAGTCTTAATCAGATATGTGATTTACAAATATTTCCCCCCTGACTTTGCCTGGTTTTTTTTCATTCTCTTAAAAGTATTTTTTAAAGAACACAAGGTTTTTAACTTGATGAAGTCCAATTTACCTAATTTTCCTTTTATGCATGATGCTTCTGGTGTCATAGATAAGAAATCATCACTTAATCTGAGGTTGTATAAGCTTTTATCCTGTTTTCTCCTAGTTTTATAATTTTAGGTTTTACATTAGAATTATGAACCATTTTGTGTTAAATTTTTTTAAAAAATTTGATGTTTATTTATTTTTGAGAGTGAGAGAGTGTAAGTATGGGAGGGGCAGAGAGAGAGGGAGACACAGAATCTGAAGCAGGCTCCAGGCTCTGAGCTGTCAGCACAGAGCCTGATGTGGGGCTTGAACCCACCAACCGTGAGATCATGACCTGAGCCAAAGTGAGACACTTAACCAACTGAGCCACCCAGGCATACCCCATTTTGTGTTAATTTTTATATCATATGAGGTATTGATTGCAATGTGTTTTTTGCAGATGGATATTTAATTTTTCCTGTATCTTTTTGGAAAGGAATTTCTCCACCTAACTGCATTTACAACTTTGTCAGAACTTAGCTGTCCATATGTGTGTAGGTCTATTTCTGGATTCCATATTCTCTTCCATTAATCTATTTGTCTGTTTATGACAAAACTACACACTCTTAATTACTATAGCTTTATCACAAATCTTGAAATCAAATAGTACTAGTCCTTCTAGTTAGTTCTTTCTCAATATAGTTTTTCCATTGTATGTTCTTTTATTTGCATATGGATTTTAGAATCAGTTACTTTTTATATATTAAAATGTTTTGTTGCGACTTTGAATCTATAGATCAATTTGGGGAGAATTAACATCTTAACAATATTGACCTTTCAAACCATGAACATATATCTCTCCATTACTCAGATCAGCTGTAATTTATCTCCAGAATGTTCTGTAGTTTTCATTGTACACGTTTTTAACATTTTTTGTCATAGTTATCCCTAAGTTTTAAACATTTCTAAGGTGTTAAATTTTTGTTAATTTCAATGTTTTCTTGTTTGTTACTGGAAATATGACTGATTGTTTTGAACATTCACCTTGGGTCCTGCAACATTCCTAAATTCACTTATTAGTTCTAGTTTGTTGCTGTTGATGCTAGATCCTACAGAATCTGTTTTCTGCACACACGATCAAGTAGTCTGCAAATAACAAAAGTTTGCCTTCTTTCTCCCTGCCGATCTAGGTTTTCTCCTTCCTTCCTTCCTTTCTTTCTTTTTTCTTTCTTTCTTTCTTTCTTTCTTTCTTTCTTTCTTTCTTTCTTTCTTTCTCTCTCTCTCTCTCTCTCTTTCTTTCTCTTTTTCTCCTTATTGCACTGGCTGGAACCTCCAGTACAATATTGAATTGAGGTGGTGAGAGTAGGCAAGCTTCTCTTGTTCTTGATCTAAGAGTGGAAAGCATTCTGGCCTTCACCTGGAAGTATGATGTCAGCTGTAGGTTTTGTAGATGCTCTTCATTAGATTGAGGAGTTCTAGTTTATTCCCAGTTTGATGAGAGTTTTTAAAAGAACCATATAATATAGAAATTCTCCTTCGATGCATTTACCCTAGAGAAATGAAAACATGCTTACACAGGAATCTGTACGTGAATGTTTATAGCTGACTTATTTGCAAGTGCTAAAAACCTGAAAGACGCCCAATGTCCTTTAACAGAAGAATGGATCCCCAAACTGTAATACATTTATCCATACTGTGGCTAACATTAAAGTGATCACATGATCCCGACCTCCTGCTGATGTCTTTGAGTGTGGGTGGGGATTGTGAATTGCTTCTAAAAAAAGAGAATGTGGCAGAGGTGATGGAACGTCACTGCTGTGATTATGTTACATTAAACATGTCTCTATTTTGCAAACTGAGTCGCTCTCCCTCTCCCACTGGCCATGAAGAAGCAAGCTGCAGTGTTGAAGTACCTGTGGAGAGGGCAACACAGCACAGAATTACCTGCAAGCTTGAAACCAAATTAAGAGATTCTTATTATACTTTGTTATATTAACTGCTCAAGGTGCATTATCCTTTAAATATGCTTCTTTGGATTATGCTGGCTGGAATTTGGGGCTTTCCCTTTTTGTTGCAAGGCAATCACATCTGTAATCAGCGATGCATTACTTCTTTGTTTGAGCAGTGCACGAATAAGCACGAATCAGCAGGAACATGTGTTCACAGAATCTCACTCGAGTGGTGTCAAGAGACAAGGTCCGCAAAGGACACAGCAGGACTGAGACTGAGGGGAGGAAGGGGTAAAATTTAAGGGACCCTCAACCCAGGGGACAGGTGAAAGGCCCCCAGGGGCGCTGTGCACCAGAAGCACTCCTCAACTAGGAAGCACTTTGGCCCTCCCTTCTCCACGTGCAGCTGACTCCGCCCTCACCTAAGACCTGGTGACTTGGGCTCCTCCCCTGGCCCCGCCCCTCTCTTACCGCCCACCGCCCGCCAGGACAACCTCGGCCCCGCCCCTCCATTCTGATCCCGCCTCCCCGAGCGGCCTTTAGGCCCGACCCACCCGGTGAGCTCGCGCCCTAGGGCACCCACCACTCCGTCACGCCTGCGCCCTAGCGACCACCCGGCCTCGTGGGCGGAGCCGGCGCCAGTCCCGCCCTGGCCCCACCCCCGGACCCGGGCCCGCCTCCGCGCACACGCACTTCCCGCCACGCCTCCCCGCCCCGCACAGCCCCGCCCCGCCCCGCCCCGCACAGCCCAGCCCAGCCCAGCCCGACCGGCGCGAGCGCGAGCGCGAGCGCGGCGCGATGGACGGCCGAGTGCAGCTGATCAAGGCCCTCCTGGCCCTGCCCCTGCGGCCCCAGACGCGGCGGTGGAGGAACCCGATTCCCTTCCCCGAGACCTTTGACGGCGACACCGACCGCCTCCCGGAGTTCATCGTGCAGACGGGCGCCTACATGTTAGTGGACGAGACCCTGTTCTCCAGCGATGCCCTGAAGGTGACGTTCCTCATCACCCGCCTCACGGGGCCGGCCCTGCAGTGGGTGATCCCCTACATCAGGAAGGAGAGCCCCCTCCTCAATGATTACCGGGGCTTCCTGGCCGAGATGAAGCGGGTGTTTGGCTGGGTGGAGGACGAGGACTTCTAGGCCGGGAGCCCCTCGGGCCTGGGGGCGGGTGCTCGGGGGAGGGTGCGCTGCGCCCGTCGCCGCCGCGCAGATGGCCGCGGGCGGCGCCTCGCCGCGCCTCGCCGTCCCTCCCCCTCGCCGCGATCGCGCGGCCGCGCTCTCCCCCGCGCTGCTGTCCCCTCCCGCGTAGTGCTTGCCTTTGTTCCAGGAATAGCGCTCCAGGTCCCCGCTGCCGCCGCCGGGCCCCGCTCGGGAGCGCGCCGCCGCCCCCTGCGGCCAGCCGGGCCCCTCCCGCGCAGCACACTTGGCCTCGGGCCCGCGCTCCAGCTGCGGGCTGGGCTCCCGTTACACGCCGGACAGACCACCCCCAGCCCGGCCGCTGCGGGCCGCCTCCGCCAGACTGACCGCCAGGCCTGCGGCGCCGCGCGCGGAGACCCGCGCTGAGGCCGGGCCGCCGTCGCCACCCAGCGCACACCGCCGACACACTGCGGCCCGCAGCCATCTGGACTCGGCCGACAAGCGTCTGGGCTGGCCACGGCCCCTGGCCCCTGGCTCCTGGCTCCTGGCCCCTGGCCAGCGATTCCAGCAGCTCGCCACCCACCGCGCCCCGGCTGGAGGGCCGGGCCAGCCTCTCACCTGCAGCGGGACCCACTCCCTCCCACCTCCCGGAGACCTCTTCTGCTCCTGCCAGATGGCCGCCGGGTCCCAGGGGTGCCTGGCAGCCAAATCCAGTCACTCGTTTCCTCCTGTGGACCTGTTGTTAGTTTTGCCCACAATCCAGTTCTCTTCTCAATTCGCAGCTGTCTCTCTGACGTGTGCCTTTTGTTCAACACAGTGATTAAGCCCTGCACTCTGCCCAGCTCTTCTACACTACCTGGACAAACGTCTTTTCCTTCTTTTCAATAAATGTCAGACGCTGTGCAAAAGAAATTGAGTCTCCGTGAGTGTGGCACCTCTCCCTCCCTGGTCCAGTGCGTGGGGTCCGTGGCCCGTTGAGCAGGCATGTGTGTCCCCTGTCATTCTGTGGCCCACGTCGAATCCTGCATGATGCAAGCGAGCCGACGGTCCTGTGCCGGTCCCGGGGACGGGCACCCCACTGGTGGCCGTTGGGGCCCAGAGGCTGCCTCGTCCAATCCAGTCGGCTGCGTGCCCCTTAGGAAATGGACCTCGATGTGAGTCTGGCCAAGGCGATAGCAGGAAAAGTCGACTAGGAGGCTTCTGGAAAAGAATTCCTCGTTTCCAGAATGCTGCTTGAAAGCACAACACCTTTTGGTGGCAAATCATGAATCCCACACATTTGTTGCTGAACACCTGTCAAACTGTATTTAATTCATTATTCAGGGAATCAGCAGAATGACAGGTTCTTTAGAAAAAGCACTTACATTTACAAAGCCTTGACTGGGTGAGTGGTAGAGAAGGGAATGCACACGTGGCATCGTTCGTTCGTTGAATACAAACCTGGTTGAGGAGCCTCAGGACAATAAAATTCTAAGTTTCTCTGAAGGGCAGAATAGGAACAAAGACATTACTTCTTACTGTTTCTCTGTATGCTAACCTCTGAAGTCTGTGCGGACAATAGCCTCTGCTACCTCGTCTATGGCTGGAAAAGTTAAATATCCTGATAGAGTCAGATAAAAGGTGGGCTTATAGAGGAGCACTCAGTCAGTTCTGCCTCATTTCTGATTCGGGAATCTGTAAAATTCCAATAGATTTTCAACCCCAAGAGGTTGCATTCCAGCAAGAAAAATTACATATATGGTTGTGTATTATTTTTGCCTATGTGGCCATAGCAAAGCACCACAACCTGGGAGTCTTAAAGACCAGTAATTGCTTGTCTGAGTTCTGAAGGCTAGAAGTTGAAAATCATGTGAACAAAGTCGGTTCCTTTTTTAAGCTTTATTTAAACTTGAAATAAATTTAAAGGGGAGGGGCGGAGAGAGAGAGAGAGTCCCAAGCAGGCTCCATGTTGTCAGTGCTGAGCCAGAGGCAAGGCCTGAACTCACAAACCTGTGAGATCATGACCTGAACTGAAATCGAGTCAGACTCTTAACCTACTGAGCCACCTAGGTGCCGAGAAGTCGGTTCCTTCTGAGGCCTGTGAGGGAAGGCTCTGTTCCAGGCTTCTCTCCTTGCATGATAGATGGCTGCCCTCTCCCTAAGCCTCTTCGTATTATCCTCCCTCTGTGTGATATCTGTCTCTTTAAATTTCCCCTTTTTATAAAGAAACCAATCATGATAGATTAGTGCCTGCCCTAATGACCTGATGTAACTTGGTTACCTGTGCAAAGACTCTATCTGTACATAAGGCCATGTTCCAAGGTCCTGGGGGTGGGAATTACTACACAGCATTTGTGGGGAGACAATTCAACCAATAACTGATTCCATGTTCATATCAGAGTTTTCAAGAGAAAAAATCCCTGCCCTGTTCTGTCCACATGGCTTCTTTTATTCTAGATCATGTATGTCATTTCACTCTGACATGAGTAGACGGTGCGAGGTAATTCACCACCCTTTAAATGGGAAGAGGCCCTTGGCTCCTTTCAGTGCAGCGGGTCTGAAGAGAGCAAAGTAGTGACAGGGAGGGAGAGGAAGAACGAAAATTCATCTCCGTGCAGTTCAGACCTTTAACCTCTGTATGGGCCTCAAGAGCATGTACACATTTTTTTTTTTCTGGCTGGTCTAGCACAGCTTTTCAGAAAACATTTTAGATCAGTCGGCACACTCTTGCTGTCCTCTCCTCCCCAGTCAGAAGTGTCCCCTGGTGAAATAAGTCAGAGAAAGATTGACTTATGATTTCACTTAGATGTGGAAACTCAAAACTAAAATAAATGAGCAAACAAAACAAAATAGAAACGGACTTAGAAATACAGAGAGCAAACTGATTTCTTTGCCAAAGTGGGGGGGGCGGGGTGACATAGGTGAAGGGGATTAAGAGGTACATTTTTTCAGGGTACCTGAGTGGTTCAGTCGGTTAAGCACTCTTAATTTCACCTCAGGTCATGATGTCACTGAGATCTAGCCCCATGTCAGGCTCTGAGCTCAGCTCAGAGCCTTCTTGGGATTCTCTCTCTCTGCCCCTCCCCCACTCATTCTCTCTCTCTGTCTCTCTCAAAAGTAAACATTAAAAAAAGAAGTACAGGGTACGCCTGGGTGGCTCAGTCCATTAAGCGTCTGACTTCAGCTCAGGTCATGATCTTGCGGTCTGTGAGTTCGAGCCCTGCGTCTGGCTCTGTGCTGACATCTCGGAGCCTGGAGCCTGCTTCGGGTTCTGTGTCTCTTTCTTTCTCTGCCCCTCCCCCACTCATGCTCTGTCTCTCTCTCTCTCTCTCTCTCTCTCTCTCTCAAAAATGAATAAATGTTAAAAAAAGAGGTACAGTTGTTGAGTTCTAAAGTAAATAACTCAGAGATGTAACCTACAACATAAGGGATATGGTCAGTAATATTGTAACAACTTGGTATGTGACAGATAGTGACTGGATTTATTGGGGCGACCATTACATAATATATATAAATATGAAATCACTATGTTGTACACTTGAAACGAATACAATATTGTATGTCAGTTATCCTTCAATTTAAAAAAAGATTTGTCCACTGGTCAGTAGATCTGTATATTGGCCTGGGGACGTATATAGTTTTGGGAGTTATGAATTGTCCTAATAATTTCGTATACATTCTGAAATCTCTACATGACATTATAATGTACAGACATGGGAGAGTGCTGGCAACACAGATATGTGTTTTTACAGCAACATATTTGAAATTTGAAAAATTATTGTATTGCTGGTGAATTACATTGGTTCATTCAGCCCTCCAGTCTTTATCAGATTGTGTGTGTTAGTTGGTTAACATATGATGTGCTTATCATGCCTGATATTAGTATAATGCTTTCACAATTCATTTGCCATCCCTTTTAATCTTCTCTGCAAGACCTTGATTGACTTGTTCACTCATTTGTAAGTCAGTCACTTATCATTTATTAAGTAATTCCTGGGTCCTAGGCACCTTACTGTGAACTATGGATACATCAGTGCAAAAGTATGTCCAAGTCTTCCAGGAATTTAGAGTCCATTTGGCTGTACTGGGAAAATAACATGTTTCTGGAATCTCAGTTTTGGATTTGATTAAGAAGGGCTTGAGTCCATTCTCGGTCACACCAGTTGTATGATGTTATGCAAATTTCGTAACCTTCCTAACCCATTATTTTCTCATTTAAAAAGTGGGTGAAATGATACATATATATTGGGTTCCTTATGGGAATTCGATGAGATAACAAATGTAAGGTCTGAGTACTCAATAAATGGGACTTGCCATAACTCTAATAACAATAATCATTTGTATTATTTTTTAGGGTATGATAATGGTTTGGTGCTTGTATATGGCACAGTGGGACTATAGAATAAAGAACATTTAAATCTGCCCTTGTTAAGACGGGGACCATCTCAATAGAGGAAGTAGTAAATGCATGGAGACTTGATTCCAACTTAAGAGGGCCACTTCTGTCTGAGGTTCAGAAGAATGAGACAGTGTGATTAGTATATAAAAGTCAGGGACAAGACATGGTGGGACAGAAAGAACGCTACATCCTGATAACTCTTGTACGCCATGCAAAGTCATATATCAATTATCCTGTAGTCACCAGGGAACAATGGAGAGAAATAGACTGGAGCACTGATATGATTAGATTCACATTTTAATGTTCACTCTGGGGCTGACGTTGAGTAGAGTTGGGGGAGGATGGGTTGTGGGTCAAGTCCAGTAATGAGCATTTTGCAGGTGAAAACTATTGAGGGCTTCAAGAGCCTCAAAAGCGGATGGGAAGATAAACGTGACATTTAGATTTATTAGAACTATTGGTAATTATTTGGGAAGTGGAGGTTGGGGAGAGGAGGAATCTGGGATGGGCCCAAGTTTCTGGCTTAGGGATTGGGCCATTCTTGGATCTGACATGGACCAGGCTCTCTCTAGCTGCTTTATTCCTTTGTCTGGGATATTTTGTGATTCTTCTTTGCTTTCCCATAATTTTCACCAGACGAATAAGACTATTTCTTACCCACTGGACCTCTTCACTTCAGTTAGAAGTTCTCCCTGAACTACCACGTCTACCTTAGTAGCTCCCTTAATAGGCATCCCATATGTCCTCAAACTTTCATATGGCACCATATTGAAATAGGATGAATCTCATTTAATTGTGGATATTCGATCAATTTTTGTGACAGATCTAAAAATCAACTTTAAGGGCGCCTGGGTGGCTCAGTTGGTTAAGCATCCGACTTCAGCTCAGGTCATGATCTCACAGTTCGTGAGTTCGAGCCCTTAATCGGGCTCTGTGCTGACTGACAGCTCAGAGCCTGGAGCCTGCTTCGGACTCGGTGTCTCCCTCTGTCCTTGCTCCTCCCTTGCTTGTGCTCTCTCTCTCTCTCTCAAAAATAAACATTAAAAAAAATTAAAAATCAACTTTAGATCGAGCTATAATTTACATGCAATAAAATCACCCATTGAAAGTATAGGTTTCACTGCATTTTGAAATACATACAATACGTGTGTTTGAGTGTATGGGTGGCTTTTCATTGCCTCCCATTCACCACGTTGGTTAGGGAGGGATTTCTGCCCTAGGGTTACGGGGATGGCTAAACATAGAGCACCTGACAACGGACACTTTTCAGCTATTGGGCCTCTGGCAAATTAATTTCCCTTGCTAAGCCTCAGTTTTGTCAAATATAAACTGTGCTTACCTTGTGGGAGATGTCGAGGATTAAGAAAGAACATCTGTGTAAACGTCCTGGGACATAGGAAATGCTCAAAAATCTCCAGCCATTTTGTTATTGTATAGGTCTTTCTCTCTAAATCAAGAACATCCTTTAAGTGAAAGAAAGTTGGCCTTGTGAAAACTGAAAACAAAATACTATAGATTTAAGAGGTTAATTTGTGGAAACATAGTAAGAAGTGGTAATTTTTTTTTTTCTGGACATCAACCAGGCTTGTACCTAAATTAACAAACTCTAGCACTGCATTCCTTTCTCCACACCGTTTAAATGATTCTTTGAACTAGCACTGTCATTCTGCTGGTTTCCTGAATAACACATTCTTTTCAGAATGGTCAAGTTTACTGTAATATATTCATACAATGCAATAAGCAAACTATAATCACACACAAATATATGGTCCAATCCTACAGAGTTTCGAGTAAAACAAGCCCAACTCCAAATACTATAGATTGTATCATTCCATTTATAGAAAGAACAAAAATAGGCAAAAGTGATGTGTGCTGTCAGACATCAATGTGGAGGCACCTTAAAGTGCTAGTGAGTGTAAGGGGGCATGAGAAGGATTTCTGAGGTCCCTCTAATGTTCTCTTTTTTGATCTGGGGACTGGTGAAACATGTGTGTTCTGTTTGTGAAAATTCTTCAAGTGGTATGGTCATGATATAGGCACTTTGCTGTATACTTCTGAAGTATATATACCTCAATAGAAGGTAACGGAACACTAATGGATATAGTATGAAGTCAGACTCAGTAATAAATGAGACTTTGACACTTGTCCCTCACCAAGCTGTGTGACAATTATGGTCGTAACAATTTGAGAGTTGCCCTTTCAAGCCAGTTGGTTTTTTTTTCAAATGTTTACTTATTTATTTATTTATTAAAAAAATTTTTTTCAATGTTTTATTTATTTTTGGGACAGAGAGAGACAGAGCATGAATGGGGGAGGGGCAGAGAGAGAGGGAGACACAGAATCGGAAACAGGTTCCAGGCTCAGCCCAGAGCCTGACGCGGGGCTCGAACTCACGGACCGCGAGATCGTGACCTGGCTGAAGTCAGACGCTTAACCGACTGCGCCACCCAGGTGCCCCTACTTATTTATTTTTGAGAGGGGGTGCGTGGAGGGGCAGAGAGAGAATCTCAAGCAGGCTCTGTGCTGTCAGGCCAGAGCCTGATGCAGGGCTTGATCTCAAGAACCGTGAGATCATGACCTGAGCGGAAATCAGGAGTCAGATGCTTAACCCACTGAGCCACCCAGGTGCCCCTCAAGCCACTTACTGAGTTCTCTCTACCAAGATTGTCCTGCAACCCAAGATCTCTGGACACTAAACCAAAGGTCACTTTGTCCTGTGTCTACATATTACATTTTTTTGTCCACATGAGTCACAAAATTTGTCTCATGTTATCTTAATTATGGACTTCAAGTCAGTATTAGTTGGGGCTCCAACCACCACCACCAAAAAAAAATAAAGGGGGGGCATTAATTTCCTTTTCTCTCTCATGCCTCCTATATTCCTTTTTAAAAAATCCGTCTTTTAGGGGAGCCTGGGTGGCTGAGTGTGTTTCCCCCTCCCAAATCCATATGTCAGAGTCCTACCCCCACTATGGTGGTATTTGGAGGTGGGGCATTAGGAGAGGTCATGAGGTGTAGATGAGGTCACGAGGTTGGAACCACCATGGTGGGATTAGTGCCCTTATAAGAGGAAGAAACCAGAACTCTCTTTCTCTCTCTTATGACCATGTGAGGATACAGGCAAAAAGGCAGCTGTTTGCAGTCCTGAAAGTGAGCCCTCACAAGACACCTAATGTATCAGTACCTTGACCTTGCATTTCCCGGCCTCCAGAACTATGAGAAATGAATGTTCTGTTGTTTAAGGCACCCAGTCGGTGGTGTTTTATTACAGCAGCCTGAACTGGAACTGAGATACTAATGCAAAGGAACCTCCCTTCTTCCCTTACAAATACCATTTCTTCCTTCTCTTCCTTTATGGAGTCTTGTGAGAATGTTCATGATTAATTCTTTTTTTTTTTTTTAATTTTTTTTTCAACGTTTATTTATTTTTGGGACAGAGAGAGACAGAGCATGAACGGGGGAGGGGCAGAGAGAGAGGGAGACACAGAATCGGAAACAGGCTCCAGGCTCCGAGCCATCAGCCCAGAGCCCGACGCGGGGCTCGAACTCCCGGACCGCGAGATCGTGACCTGGCTGAAGTCGGACGCTTAACCGACTGCGCCACCCAGGCGCCCCTCATGATTAATTCTTGAGAAAATGCTCGTGTTTAATTTTTTTAATGTTTATTTTTGAGAGTGCAAGTGGGGGAGGGGCAGGGATGAGGGACAGAGGATTGAGGCGGGCTCTGCATTGAAAGCAGAGAGCCCAATGCGGTGCTCGAACTCCCGCACTGCGAGATCATGACCCGAGCCAACGTTGGACGCTTAACCAACTGAGCCAGCCACCCCAATGCCCCTCTCATGTTTAATTCTTGAGAACTGTTAACCATCTCCCAGACAGATGTATCACAATAAAGGACTGAGGACGATACAGCTACTGTAGACTAAGGCACGATCCTAAACAGAGCCACACTGGCAGGAGGAAGAAGACTGCAGGGCATTTTTGTTGAGGGAGGAAGAGGGTTACTGACATCATTCAATTGATGCCCGAAAGTCCCTGCCCTGTCCTACCTCTAGAGCCAGGCGGACACAGGTCGTAGGGAATATGCTGGACCAACTCCATGAAGTGTTTCCAAAACACCTTTCAAGCCACTTTAGCAGAATCTATGTTTAAAACTGAACAGCGAATACGCTGAACACAAGCGTGTTTTGTACCCATCCACGAAGGCCACCTGCCAACACCTTGAATTAGAGCCTCATAATTAGCCTGCTTTCAACTATTTTAAGAACGCTGTGAATCATAAAAACCTCATTTCATTAAGCAATTCAAATTTTTCCTCTGACTTGAAGGCTTTGACCTGTTATGTGCCAAACTGCAGGTTAACGGTGGTCTCACTATTTGGAGGAACCAAAAAATAATAATAATTACCAAGGCGCATAATGCAGGTTATGTACCTCCAGCTCAATCACAACATATGAACGACAAGAGCTTACCCGTTCAGATGAAGAAAGAGTTGGGAGACAAATAAGAAGCCCCAAAACACTGGTGTGTTTTATTCTACCCTCCTGTGTTCTGGAAAATCACCAAAACTTAGAAATGAGGCAAAGAGTTGACGGTACAACCTTAAACATCGCACCAGAGAACTGCGTATGAGCCCGCCTATGGGTCATCTGACTCAGGGTATTTAATTTTGATGACAATTGGTGAGGGAGTACAGGCTTTTTATAGCACTATAAATATAAATGGTTAAACTGTAGATAAACAAGGAGCAATGACTTTTTTTTTCAGATTATTAGGTAAGTTTATACATTTATTGTCCTACAAGTCATCAACCAAGTTTGTACATAAACAATCTCATTTCTGCATGCTTTTCCCACCCCCAATACCCACATAATGGAGGTTCTATACATGTTTTTTAAAGCACCTATATCATTTTGCTGGTTTCCTGAAAAATGGGTTAAGTAAAACTGTGACACTGTTCACCATCTATGTGGGATTAATGGTCTTTGACAATTTGGGTGCATTCAAATGACTTTTTTGGAAATGAAAAAAAACCTTTTCAGAGTAGCCTCCTGGTTGACTTCTCACATCACCTCAGCCAAACTACAGATCCATTTCTTAAGAGGCTTGGAACAATCCTTACTAGTTCAAAGGAGTCATCATCTGGGATTGACAAATTGCAAGTGAGGTCTCTATCCCCACCATCTCAGGATCCTAACTTTGACGTTTTATAATGCATGAGTCAACGGGGAGAGAGTTTCTAACATTATTCATGGAATGGCAAAGGAAAGCCCTTCTGAACAAGACATGGACCCCTTTTACGGGAACAGGGAAGAAGTGCCATGTTTATTGAGACATTTCTTTTTTAAGTGTCTGGCATTTGTTGAAAAAAAGGAAAAGACGTTTGTCCAGGTAGTGCCAGGAGTTGTGTAGAATGTGGGAGTTAGAATGATGACCAACAAACACATATTTAAGAAATTAATGCGAATTGAGAAGAGAACTGGATTGTGGGCAAAACTAACAGGTCCACAGGAGGAAACGAGTGACTGGATTTGGCTGCCAGGCACCCCTGGGACCCGGCGGCCATCTGGCAGGAGCAGAAGAGGTCTCCGGGAGGTGGGAGGGAGTGGGTCCCGCTGCAGGTGAGAGGCTGGCCCGGCCCTCCAGCCGGGGCGCGGTGGGTGGCGAGCTGCTGGAATCGCTGGCCAGGGGCCAGGAGCCAGGAGCCAGGGGCCAGGGGCCGTGGCCAGCCCAGACGCTTGTCGGCCGAGTCCAGATGGCTGCGGGCCGCAGTGTGTCGGCGGTGTGCGCTGGGTGGCGACGGCGGCCCGGCCTCAGCGCGGGTCTCCGCGCGCGGCGCCGCAGGCCTGGCGGTCAGTCTGGCGGAGGCGGCCCGCAGCGGCCGGGCTGGGGGTGGTCTGTCCGGCGTGTAACGGGAGCCCAGCCCGCAGCTGGAGCGCGGGCCCGAGGCCAAGTGTGCTGCGCGGGAGGGGCCCGGCTGGCCGCAGGGGGCGGCGGCGCGCTCCCGAGCGGGGCCCGGCGGCGGCAGCGGGGACCTGGAGCGCTATTCCTGGAACAAAGGCAAGCACTACGCGGGAGGGGACAGCAGCGCGGGGGAGAGCGCGGCCGCGCGATCGCGGCGAGGGGGAGGGACGGCGAGGCGCGGCGAGGCGCCGCCCGCGGCCATCTGCGCGGCGGCGACGGGCGCAGCGCACCCTCCCCCGAGCACCCGCCCCCAGGCCCGAGGGGCTCCCGGCCTAGAAGTCCTCGTCCTCCACCCAGCCAAACACCCGCTTCATCTCGGCCAGGAAGCCCCGGTAATCATTGAGGAGGGGGCTCTCCTTCCTGATGTAGGGGATCACCCACTGCAGGGCCGGCCCCGTGAGGCGGGTGATGAGGAACGTCACCTTCAGGGCATCGCTGGAGAACAGGGTCTCGTCCACTAACATGTAGGCGCCCGTCTGCACGATGAACTCCGGGAGGCGGTCGGTGTCGCCGTCAAAGGTCTCGGGGAAGGGAATCGGGTTCCTCCACCGCCGCGTCTGGGGCCGCAGGGGCAGGGCCAGGAGGGCCTTGATCAGCTGCACTCGGCCGTCCATCGCGCCGCGCTCGCGCTCGCGCTGGTCGGGCTGGGCTGGGCTGTGCGGGGCGGGGCGGGGCTGTGCGGGGCGGGGAGGCGTGGCGGGAAGTGCGTGTGCGCGGAGGCGGGCCCGGGCCCGGGGGCGGGGGGGCGGAGGGCGGGACTGGCGCCGGCTCCGCCCACGAGGCCGGGTGGTCGCTAGGGCGCAGGCGTGACGGAGCGGTGGGTGCCCTAGGGCGCGAGCGCACCGGGTGGGTCGGGCCTAAAGGTCGCTCGGGGAGGCGGGATCAGAATGGAGGGGCGGGGCCGAGGTTGTCCTCGCGGGCGGTGGGCGGTAAGAGAGGGGCGGGGCCAGGGGAGGAGCCCAAATCACCAGGTCTTAGGTGAGGGCGGAGTTAGCTGCACGTGGAGAAGGGCGGGCCAAGTGCTTCCTAGCTGAGGAGTGCTTCTGGTGCACACCGTGCCTGCAGGCCACCCGCCCTTTCGAGTTCCTTCGCTGACCCATTGCCTCTGGATGCCCCTTGCATGAGCTGCTGCGGCCACTTTTTGCTGCTTATACATCTTGTCGGCCAGAGTTTATTGGCACCCAGGCTGCAGATGTTGATTTAACTATCATAATCAGAGAGCATATTTAAGAATGATGCACCAGGACTGGGGCATGTAAGAAGAGTTGGAAGTTAAGAAATCTCTTAATATGCTATATTAAGAGGCAGAAAGAGAATAATCAGTATGGAAACTGAAAGACAAATAAAAGAGTGGTTGGATGCTTTCCAACCATGACTTTATACATGTTCGTACATCAAGAAAAAGGGAAAAGAGTAAGATCTCAACATATTGGAAAGGAGGGGCACCTGGCTGGCTCAGGCAGTATAGTGTGCAACTCTTTTTTTTTTTTTTAAGTTTATTAATTGTGTGTGAGAGAGAGAGAGCTAGCAGGGGAGGGGCAGAGAGAGAGAGAGAGAGAGAGGGAGAGAGAGAGAGAATCCCAATCAGGAACCACGCTGTCACCACTGAGTCCAGGGGGCTCCATCTCATGAACTGGAAGATCATGACCTGAGCTTACTGAAATCAAGAGTCTGATGCTTAACTGACTGAACCACCCAGGCAGCCCAGAGTATGCAACTCTTGATCTCGGGGTTGTGACTTCAAGCCTCACGTTAGGTTTAGTGCTTACTTTTAAAAAATTGGAAAGGGGGGCGCCTGGGTGGCTCAGTCGGTTGAGCGTCCGGCTTTGGCTCAGGTCATGGTCTCACGGTTTGTGAGTTCGAGCCCCGCGTTGCGCTCTGTGCTGACAGCTCGGGGCCTGGAGCCTGTTTCAGATTCTGTGTCTCCCTCTCTCTCTGCTCCTCCCCTGCTCATGCTCTGTCTCTCTCTCTCAAAAATAAATAAACATTTAAAAAAATTTTTAAATAAATAAATAAAAAATAAAAAATTGGAAAGGATACGGGGAAGTTTGCCATTTGAGATTAATATAAATGTATCACCAGCTTTCATATATACAGGAAACAATCGGATAAATGTACAATGCTGTTAAACACCCTATTCTGGGCTCATGGGTGACGGAGGGGTGGGTGCCCTAGGGCACTAGCCGAGGGGAGCAGAGTGGGGGGGGTCAGGCCTGATGGCTTTGCATGGAGGCAGGGTCAGAATGAAGGGGCGGGGCCCAAGTTTCTCAAGGCGGTAGCTGGTGAGGGGCGAGGCCGGGGGAGGAGCCCAGAATCCTTGGCTCTACCTGGTGCAGGCAGGGCTTGTTACAGGTGAACTTGGGTGGGGTCCTTTTCTGGGGGTTGAGGAGTCCTTCCTTCTCACCTTTTCAGTCCCTCAAGCCTAGCGTATCTAGGCGTATCTAGTCCGTATTTGCGGACTCTCGTATCTGGACATCACTTGAGGGAGGATTTTCGAACACTGTTTCCTGCTTAATCATGCATTTCTCAGCTAGAGAAGCGTTGTACAGCAGGTTGTAAATATGGCTGCTTTGCAGCATAATGGGAAAGCCCCAAATATTTGCAAATGTTATCTAGAACCCCGTCTTCAAAGAATGATGTTCCATGACCAGTTAACGTAAAGAGGTTTAAATGATAAGAAATCTCTTAATTTGATATATAGGAGACCAAAAGAGGATTATCGGTATGGAAACAAAGAGACAAAAGTGAGCGGTGTTGAATGCTTTCCAAAAATGACGTTGCACACTTCCGTGCGGAAGAGTAAGGAGAGGAATCACTGAGAGATTAACCGATTGAAGGAAGGGAAACCATTACAGGTTATATCTGATTTCATTTGTATTGTTGAGTACAAAATTAATATAAATTCGGCACAAGCTTTCATATGTGGAGAAAGTAACCAGTTAAAGTAGATAGTGGTGTTAATGACTCAATTCTAAGAAAGCAGTCAAAAAGAAACAGTGCCTTGTACTATACTCGAATAATTGTAAAAGCCACTTAAAAACATTGTTAAATGCTAAAGAAGGATACACACAAAAAAAATAATAATAAGCAAGCAGAAATGCATGGCCAGGTCTGATACAGAATGGTACAACCCTTTTCGGATGTTAGTTTTCCCTGTGTGAGGAAACGTGGACTGCGGTGGTACCCGGAGAGGTGCCCATGCGGCCTCAGTGAGAAGGTCAAAGACTTGACCCAGTTGGAACTGCATGAGCTACAGAGCCAGCCGCTCCCGCATACCAATAAGGTGACAACAAATCTGCCTCCACCTGCTTGAGTTGCACCAGCGCCTGGGTCCCCATGACCTTTCACGGGCAACATATCCATTGTGGACCTAGCTAACCCCAAATTACTCACAAGTAAAAAAGAAAAGAAAACATTTAAAAATCAGAAAATGATAGTTTTCTGACACTGGACCTTAAGCAGCTGGGGTAGTGTTCCCTAAGGGTGAAACAGCCCCTCAGGTGAACCCTGGGGGTTGCCTCAGCTTGCTGTCAGGAGCAAACACCCCAGCCTGCCTGTTTTATTTGTTGGTTTGTGTGCTTATGTGTGTGTTGCGGGGGGAGGGGGGGTTCTGTTTGTTTATACCTGCTGATCTCAAATGGAAAGCAGATGTGAGAAATCTCCACGTCTCTCATAGTTTTCTTGAGCTTCTTGCCCTGGAGAGCCTATCTTCCTATTGAGGGTGTTTGATACACTCACCCCCCACCCCCGGAATGTCTGTTTCCCGGGTCTAGACCCCCTCCATCCAGGCTGGGGCCTCTCATTGCCACTGAAAATCTCTCTGGGGAGTTAGAGCAGGGGGAACCAACCTTAAGTATTCCCTGCTATGTGGATGGTGACAGCTCAGAGAATCTCTGACAGCTGAAGGAAGCTACCGCACGCTTGGCTGGTATCAATGCAAAATAAACACACCCTTTTCGAAATTTTCAAAGAGAAAGGAAAAGAATTATTCCAGCCCACGTTAGGACAGCTGCCCAAGCTACACAATCTTCACGAAGAAGAGAGTGTTCTGGGGAGAGAACATTTGGTGCAGGGTTATACATGTTTTTTATATAAAGTCACAAGTCATCATGAGGAAGAACATTCCAGAAACTTACAGACTTCAATGTTTTTCATATATGCAAGGCTGTATGATTATAATCTTACGGGAACCAGGGAGGGATTTTGTTGTTGTTGTTGCTTTTCTTATTTCTGTGTTTGGAATGCGCTTTTTCTTTTTTTAAAAATGAATCAGACATATAATGTGTGTTCAGGGCAGAGACAAAGCCCATGCTCTGAGGTTTTGCCAAGTCATTTTGACCTAGTATAGCTTCCCGGGGAGCCCAGGAGCAGGGCCCACAAACATTAAAAGTTGACAATTTCCTTTATCACTGAGCAGCCAACGGAGCCAGGCACCCATGCCACATCTGAATTTTGACAAAGATTCATTCCTGGATCCTCATCACAAGCTTGGAAAGGCCATCTGTTGCCACCTGTGGCTGTGCCAGTGCTAATATAGAGTCTCGTTAGTAATAATACTCACATGTCACTGGCCATCTGCTCACCTAACCCCTCAGTCCCTTGCAAACTGCTCGCCACCCAGAAAGGCATTTCTGAGACTCCCCGGGGAGAGGGACACACACGATGGGGACCAGTGTACTGTTTGAGGTGAGGGTGAGCGTAGCTGGGTAAGGATGGCTTGCAGCCCAGTGGACAACCCATTCCTTAAGACAGAGAGGGCAATGATGGGGATTGTTTATAAATACAGTTCCAGCTGCCACGGGAGACCCGGAGCACTCTGCATGCTAAGGAGCTCTGTGGGCAGGACAGGAGACGTTACAGCTTGGGCCCCTCTCGCCTGGACGGCAAGAACAGAGCTGTCACCTGAAGCCCAAGATCCTTATGAGATCCCAGGGAGAGACCTGTGCCCCCCTGCCCAGAGGGACACATCTTTCATCAGAACAAACTGCCACAGGGGCGCCGGGGTGGCTCAGTGGGTTAAGCGTCCGACTTCGGCTCAAGTCATGATCTCGCGGTCTGTGAGTTTGAGCCCCGTGTTGGGCTGTGTACTGCCAGCCCAGATCTTGGAGCCTGTTTCAGATTCTGTGTCTCCCTCTCTCTCTGACCCTTCCCCCATTCATGCTCTGTCTCTCTTTGTCCCCAAAATAAACAAACGTTAAAAAAAAATAGAAAAAAAAAAAGAGAACAGACTGCCACAATCTTACTCTCCCTTCCCATCAGCGGAGATTTTAATGATGACAGTGATAAGGCTATTTGATGAATGTTTAAATCCTACAGAGGACATGCAGTTTTAGTTCTTTGGAACTTTTACACAAGTAGTGGGAAATGTACTGACATTTTTTTTTTTAATTTTTTTTTCAACGTTTATTTATTTTTGTGACAGAGAGAGACAGAGCATGAACGGGGGAGGGGCAGAGAGAGAGGGAGACACAGAATCGGAAACAGGCTCCAGGCTCTGAGCCATCAGCCCAGAGCCCGACGCGGGGCTCGAACTCCCGGACCGCGAGATCGTGACCTGGCTGAAGTCGGACGCTCAACCGACTGCGCCACCCAGGCGCCCCTGTATTGACATTTTTAAGGGACAGTGTACAAATAATCTTCACTGGCCTGCCTCTCTGGACTCTGCCCTTACTAAGACTTTATAAGACCAGGTAGTGTGGTGCAATGAGAAATATTTCAGACTTAGTGGACCAAGATTCTATTACAGGCTTGACCAGGAATTAACCGCATGCTTGCTGTTTCTACTTTTGATTCTCGTGACTTCAGAATTGATCTTGGGCAGACCCAGGCTGGTCATCCCACCCCTGCCTTATTCTAGCAGGAACAGAAGATGCCCCATCACCCCCACAATATCTGAACATGTATTTGTAATCATTATGAAGTGGCCACTTTTCATAGGAAGGTGTCAGATTATCTACTACCTTTCTTACCTTACCAAGGTTTGCTCCTTGTTTGCTCCTGACAGCAAAGGGAGAACTTCAGTTCTGGCTTGGAGACCCCTTACACCTGCTACCAACCCCCTGACTTCAGTGCCTCCAATTACAGAGCTCAGAGCTCTGCCCTGGTATACACCCTTGATGTATACCACATACTTCCTTGATCACATTTGTATATATTGCAAATGATAACAATCTACAAGCGGGAGCTTCTCCAACAGCAACACAAAATGTCACTGGAGGAGCACAAGTATTTTTACAAAATCCAAGAAAGCAAACCAACGAGCAAGTGTCACAAGAACAGGAACAAAGGTAGCTCGGGAGAAATCACCAGTTGGTCACCTAAGTAACACTCTCAAAAGAAATGGCATTAATGAGACTTAGCAGGAAATCACTCAGTCTTGGGGGTCTAGTTCAGTACTCTAAAATTAGTAGGACGAAGACTGTGATTGGCTCAACTAGGGTGAGGCAACCAGTATCAAACCAAATAGCTATGGCCAGGGGACTGTCACACAAGGATGTGTGTGGAGTGGGCAGTTCTCAGAGAAGAGGTGCCTGCTGGAGAGAGAATCTCAAGCAGGCTCCATGCCCAGCATGGAGGCTGACGGGGGGCTCCACCCCATGACCCTGGGGTCATGACCTGAGCCACAATCAAGAGTCGGATGCTCAACCAACTGAGCCACCCAGGTGCTAGTTTATTAACATAAAAAATGTTCTTTCATGGAGGGAAGAAATTGGAGGGTTTTTTAAAAGTGTAATTAATATACAATGTTATATTAGTTTCAGGTGTTTCTTTTTTTTTTTTCAACGTTTATTTATTTTTGGGACAGAGAGAGAGAGAGCACGAGCTGGGGAGGGGCAGAGAGAGAGGGAGACACAGCATCTGAAGCAGGCTCCAGGCTCTGAGCTGTCAGCACAGAGCCCGGCACGGGGCTCGAACCCATGAACTGTGAGATCATGACCTGACCTGAAGTCGGACGCTCAACGTACTGAGCCACCCAGGCGCCCCTCAGGTGTTTTCTTTTTACAAGAACGTGGAGAACAAAGCCAAAAAATGATAGGTTCGACAGTGAGTTGAATCCAAGTAATGACTGAGAAGACGTTTGTGTTTGTGTGTGTGTGTGTGTGTGTTTAATGGCCCTAAGAATGGATCTATAAAAATATAAGAAAAATAAATTAAGAGTCTAGAAGATTAATTGTAAATAACATGTTTCTTAAGGAGCAGTTTTTAAAAAACATTTTTAATGTTTATTTTTGAGAGAGAGAGTGAGAGAGACAGAATGAGCAGGGGAGGGGCAGAGAAAGAGGGAGACACAGCATCTGAAGCAGGCTCCAGGCTCTGAGCTGTCAGCACAGAGCCCGACGCGGGGCTCGAACTCATGAACTGCGAGATCATGACCTGAACCGCAGTCGCACACTCAACCAACTGAGCCACCCAGGTGCTCCAAGGAGCAGTTTTTAAATTTTCAGGAAGCTGAGAGTATACTTGAAAATTGTAGCGATTCCAGCAACTCTGCCTGATTCATCCTGCCCTGGGTACATTTGTTCACTGTAATATTAGTCCCAACTATGCTGTTGGAGCTGCGAATTGGATGATTTTATATAAAGCCTGAAAAACAAACTCCACGACTGCCAAATTCAAGTGAAAATCACAGCTGTGTCGACATGACAAGTTAGAGTTCGAAAAATATCACTTGATGCACTTTTCCAAGGCTTGTCTGTGTTAGGAGAAGCAGGAGTCTAAAAGGCTGGCCTCGCTGTTCCTAGAACTCTCCGAACAAACCATTGAACCACGCTGCACCAAATCAGTAGATGTCATCTGAAGAGAGACCAAGAAAAAGGCTGATTTGCATGGATTCAAACCGGACAAAAAAAGTCACACCCTGCAATCCAGTGCAGTTATCTGTCACAAATGTAATAATAACAATAACCATATAAATGTTCGCTATTCCAATATATACTGCTAATGATAATATGAATTCAAATTTAATTTCATTAAGAAAGTAAATCTCAGGGGCGCCTGGGCGGCTGGCTCAGTCCATTGAGGAGCTGACTCTCTGAGCTGATAACGTGGAGCCTGCTTGGGATTCTCTCTCCCTGTATCTCTGCCCCTCCGCTGCTCACTCTCTCTGTCTCTCTCAGAATAAATAAATACACTTTTAAAAAAAAGAAAAGAAATCTCAGTCGTGTCATTTCTAAGATTTTTTTCTTTCTAATGAGAATTATTGAAACTAATACTTTGATGTTCATCAGTGCAGTCCTGTGTTTAATATTGTGCCCCTGGTTCATTGGGCTGTGTTTTTTAAAGATTTTATTTTTAAGCAATCTTGACACCCAACGTGGGGCTCGAGCTTAAAGCCACAAGAGTCACATACTCCACTGACGAAGCCAGTCAGGTGTCCCAATTGTGCTTATCTTTTAACTTTTTTTTAACGTTTATTTATTATTAAGAGACAGAGAGAGACAGAGCATGAGCATGGGAGGGACAGAGACGGGGGAGACACAGAATCTGAAGCAGGCTCGAGTCTCTGAGCTGTCAGCACAGAGCCTGATGAGGGCTCGAACCCACAAACCGCGAGATCATGACCTGAGCTGAAGTCGGACGCTTAGCCAACGGAGCCACCCAGGCGCCCCATTGTGCTTATCTTTTAATTGAAATATAATTGACATACCATGTAATGTTAGTTTCAAGTGTACAACATCTTGATTCGACAATTCTATGTGTTACTCAAGGCTCATCACAAATGTCACCGTATAACGTTATTAAAATATGATTGACTGTATTCCCTATGCTGTACTTTTCACCTCTGTGACCTATTTCTTCGATAAGTGGAAGTTTGTGCCCCTTAATCCCCCTCACCTCATTTGCCCATCACCAGTTTGTTCTCTGTAGACTCTGCGAGTCTGTTTGTTTGTGTCGTGCTTGTTTTTTATGATTACTTCTCATCTTCATAGTAGTTAGTGCTGAACAACAGCTGTGCTCATCTACACTGTAGAATGCATCAACCAACAATTCAAATTACTCCTTCAACTCTATTTGAGCTTGAGAATTACGACTTCCATACTTCAAGAAGTTCCCCTGGTAATATAGCTGCTTTATCAAGAAACACAACGGGTTAAGAGGAAAAAAACAGACAGAGAGATCCCCTTTGGAAACTACTGGAATTCAAATGGTGCCCTCCTCACCCCTGACTCACTACATATGAGAGTAAAGAAAAGTCTATATGCTTAGGGCTTTAAAAAGGTCTCATTCTCGTCTGTTTTTTCCCCTCTCTTTCATTAACACAATGTTCATTTTGCACATAAGACCTTAGATTGATTTACAAAAACATCCTGTGTAATGAATTCTCACCTACCAGGGATCTTAGATACCCATCTGGAGGAAAGAGTGCATAAGTCAGTAGGCCCCAATGGCTGGCACTCATGTGCAATCATCTGCCACTTGCCTTAAAGTGTTCACTACCAAATTCTTGTACTTTAAAATACATATTCCTTCTTTTTTTCCAATTTATGTAAACTAAAAAAGACCCCCAAACAATTCACTCATTTCTCCCACCCCAAATCTGCTTCTGCCATCCACAAATCTGTGCTCTGTATCTATGAGCTAAGTTTTTCTTTTTAAATGTTTGTTTATTTTGAGAGAGACAGCGAGTGAGCAAGGAAGGGGCAGAGAGAGAGGGAGAGAGAGAGAGAGAGAGAGAATCCCAAACAGGTTCCACACTGATAGCACAGAGACTGATGCAGGGCTCAAACCCACGAACAATGAGATCATGACCTGAGCCGAAACCAAGAGTCAGATGCTTAACTGACTGAGCCACACAAATATATATATATATATATATATACACACACATATGTATGTATATATATTACTAAATATATATTTTACTATATATGTATATTATGTGCATGTATATTTCAATTCCACATATAAGAGAAATCATACGGTATTTGTCTTCTGCTCTTTGACTTATTTCAGTTAGCACAGTGGAGGTCTATCCATGTTGCAAATGGCAAGATTTCCTTCTTTTTCAATGGTTGAATAATATTCCATTGTGTGTATGTGTATATACACACATACATGTATATATGCATGTATGTATATACACGTGTATACATGTATACATGTATGTACAAGTGTATACATACATGTACATATGTATGTATATACATGTGTATATATGTGTATCTATTCCATTGAATATATATCACAATTTCTTCATCCATTCATCCAGCAGTGAACACTTAGGTTGTTTCCGTATCTTGTCTATTTTAAATAATGCTGCAATGAATGTGGGGGGTGCATATATTTTTTCAAATTAGTGTTTTTGTTTTCCCAGAAGTGGAATTAACTAGATCATATGGTCATTCTATCTTTAATTTTTTGAGCAACCTCTATACTGTTTTCCATAGTGGCTGCAATTTACATTCTTTTTTTTTTTTTTTAATGTTTACTCACCTTTGAGAGAGAGACAGAATGCGAGTGGGTCAGGGGCAGAGAGAGAGGGAGACACAGAATCCGAAGTAGGCTCCAGGCTCTGAGCTGTCAGCAAAGAGCCCAACGCGGGGCTCGAACTCACAAACCGTGAGATCATGACCTGAGCCAAAGTTGGTCGCTCAACTGACTGAGTCACCCAGGCGCCCCTGCAATTTACATTCTGACTCACAGTGCACGAAGGTGCCCTTTGCTCCACATCCTGGCCAACACTTGTTATTTCTAGGCTTTTTGATAATAGCCATTCTAACAGGTATGAAGTGATATCTAATTGTGGTTTTGATTTCCATTGATGTATGGTATCTTTTCATGTACCCGTTGGCCATCTGTATGCTTTCTTTGGAAAAACATCTATTCAGGGGCGCCTGGGTGGCGCAGTCGGTTAAGCATCCGACTTCAGCCAGGTCACGATCTCGCGGTCCGTGAGTTCGAGCCCCGCGTCGGGCTCTGGGCTGATGGCTCGGAGCCTGGAGCCTGCTTCCGATTCTGTGTCTCCCTCTCTCTCTGCCCCTCCCCCGTTCATGCTCTGTCTCTCTCTGTCCCAAAAATAAATAAACGTTGAAAAAACATCTATTCAAATCTGCCATTTTTTAAAACAGATTATGTGCTTTTGCTGTTGAGTTGTATGAATTCTTTTTATATATTTGGATATTAATCCCTTATCAGATACATGGTTTGCAAATATTTTCTCCCATTCAGTAGGTTGCCTTTTCATTTTGTTGATGGTTTCTTTTGCTGTGCAGAGGCTTTTGAGTTTAATGTCATCACACTCGTTTATTTTTGCTTTTGCTGCTTTTCCTTTTGGTGTCATATCCTCCTGTCTTCTTATGTGATCTTCTCTAGGACCATAGGTGACTATAGTCACCCTGCCTCTGCCTTACCCTTAACAGGATCAGGAGATTTCCCTCAACACCCCTACAACCCCCAAATATGTATCTGTGGCCTTCACATAGTGGCCCAGAGGATCACTTCTCATAGAGAGGTATTAATTTACCGACCTTCTTTCTTTTCTTAATAAACTGTTATGCCTCAGGTATCACCAGTTGGGAAGGGTAGCTTAGGGCACCTGGTATCTCACGGTGGGGCATTCAGTCTCCTAGCAGCAGAGTCTAGTATGGATCCAAGGGAGGTAACGAAAAGGTGAAGAGAGCACAGGCTTCCCCTAGAAGAATGCGGCAGGAACAATCCCATCTTGTGGCTTGCCACAGGCTTCATAGAGCAACCCAATAT
This sequence comes from Prionailurus bengalensis, assembly GCF_016509475.1. Lineage (NCBI taxonomy): Eukaryota > Metazoa > Chordata > Mammalia > Carnivora > Felidae > Prionailurus > Prionailurus bengalensis. The sequence continues at coordinate 112,408,296 of NC_057361.1, forward strand.
GCACTGTATCGTACCACCTGCTACACCTGCTTGCATCACAGCCAGACTCACCTGTGGTGCCTTCTTCTCCTATGGGGCTGGATAGTTTTCCCATGCCTAGAAACTCAAAAAATGATCCCTGCATCAGCCACCCCACCAGCCCCATCCCGGCTTTGGGAATGTCTGAAGTATTTCATAAGCCGATACAATCTGGATGAATGCAACAGATCCGAAAATTGCATGCTTGGAGTTATTCATAAGGCTTTCTGGTCCTCTTTTTGAAAACTATTTCCTATACATACTCATCTATAATGTATGAGATTCGTTTAAAAATAATCCCGTGGTAGTAGGAAAGGGGAAGAGACAGAGATCGAGCCTGATTGACTATCGGTTGATACTTATTCTACATAGATCACGGGAACATGCAGTTTCTCTGTGTTATTTTTCAACTCCCCCATGTTTGACATTTCCATGACGTTTGTGAAATGTGATCAGCTGGAGAGAAACCGCAAATCCAGGTCCTTTGAGATTTGTTGAAAGATGTTTGAGCAGAGAGGGGCATGGCCATACTTATGTTTTCCATGAATCACATTATCAGGGATGAAGATGAATTTGGCATTGGCAGGGGGTGGGGCTGAAAACCTGGGAAAAGGTAGACAATGATGGGACATTTGTAGAGAATCAATGGAGAAATAATTTGTATGTAAACCAAGACAAGGCTGATGGGGATTGGAAACTGGGGGTGGATTCCCGAAGCCATAGGAAGTGGAGTCTTATTAACTGGATACATTAGAGAGAAGGATGCAGTCTACTCAGATGACTTCTGATTTCTGGGTGGGTATTTGGTGACACCACCCAATATAGGAAGCCAAGGAAGAAAAGAAGGGTATTTTTGGTTTGTAGGAAAGACAAGTTCAACTTGGAACACTTTGACTTTGAACCTTTGAGCGTACCATAGGCAGTTAGATCTGTGATCACAACCTGCTTGGTTACCGTGTCTAAGGGCTGGTCCTCACCATCACAGGGTCATGATCTCATTTTTACAAGACTCAAGAGTTGAGGTAAACTCACCAGAGATTGATTTACAAACAAGCATGCCAATCACCTTTCATGATTGAGAACTATAAATTGTCAGGATAAACCACCAACATGAATTTAGAAAGCAGAAGGTGTTCTTATGGGATGGGGATCCCAGGACAGGTATATTTTCACTGGATAGTGGGGACATAAAGACCTCAGGAGCCCCAGGTCAGGCATAGTAGTATGACGTTATGTGAGGGTTCCAGAGAAAGAAATGTGGCTGACTTTGCAATTTTAAGCCTTCTGTAGCCTAGAGGCTGGGGATGTCCCTATGCTCCTTGGAAGACACAGATGACAGAAAACCATACAGAGGGATGAGTTGAGGCTGAAGGCAGAACAGAGCAAAGGCAGGGATGTGGCCAGGCTCTCGCCCTTCAGTTCTCCCAGAGGCACTGGTGAGAGAGATGAGAAATGGCCCCAAGAGTCTTGCTGCTGTGGCTGCTAGGACTCAGGACGTTTCCAGCAAAGCTGGGAGCCAGCAGAGGAAAGCTGGGAGCTTCGGGGATCTCACTGCGGGCTGAAGCTGCAATACAGCCATCAAAGGCACGGATGGCTGTCTTTTCCAAAGCTGGAAACATGTGGATGGATGGAATCCCCTCTGCTTTATGTTTTCTTGTCTCTCCTTGTCCATGTCTGCTCCCCGCCCCCACGCGTCTGAGTGCTGGCGGAGGCGACGTAATGGACAAGGTGTAGACAAGGCAGAAGGAAGGAGTTGTTTCCGTGGGCCGGTGCGCTGTGGGTGGTGCTCCTGGCGTGCAGGATGCCACAACAGCAGCCGTGACCCGTGGGGCCCTCCCTATGTGCCAGGCACCTGCCAGTGCCGCGGCCTCTGGTCCCCATGACAACCTGTGAGGAGGATGTTGCACATGCGAATTTTGTCAGTCAGGACGCCAGGGCTGGTGGGGGGGGGGGGGCGGAGGGAGCGAGTGCTGTTCCCACGGCCCCTGCGAAGGGGCATGGCAGCTTTATCTAACGACGAAGTTTGTGGCCTTGACACAATGCTGCCTTTTGGGGTCCCTGAGACTGAACAGCTTGGATGACTAGCTACGGAATAAGGCTAATCTGATAAAGACTAGTCCTCATTCACTGACCCCTTCCACGAAGCAGGCACCGGGGCTCAGTGTTTAGTCGTTGATGCGTATTATTTCACGGATTCCGCACTGAACCTCTGAATTACGAATCCTTGTGTAGATGAAGGAAGTGAAGGTCAGAGAGTGAGGGGCCGGGCCATACTCATACCCAGAAGACGTTACCTCTTCCAAACCCGCTCACAACCTGAAGAGCCAGGGTTCAGGGTTCAGACCTGGCTGCCCCCTCCCAACCCTGCTGGAGCCGCACTGCGCCTGGTGTCCACATGGGACTGACCATCTCCCAATGTCAATGACGTTCTGAAAAGACCCTGAAGACGTGGGGGTGCCCTGCTCCCCACACCGTGTTTGAGAACCACGGTTGTAGCGTGCATGCAGTCGGAAGCACATAATCCGTTCGTGGATTCTTATTTGCTCAAGATCATGCACCTCGTGTAACTCGAATACCTATGTATCTCGTCCATATGGTGTATTCATTTACAGGAAGCTAATTCTGTCAAGGCTGCACGAAATGCTCTTGGCCGCAGCCCTATTCTGGCTTGTGCTAACAGAGCAGCGCCATCTACTGGTGACTGCCTTGAACTACATCAGAAAGCCCTTGGGGTGTTGCCATGGCCTTCCGCCAGAGGGACAGTCAGGGTGCATGGCAGATTTTGGTCAGGGGAAGGGAAGAGAGGTCTCGGGACACAGGAAGGGCGTGGGGCACGTGGGGGTCAGTGTGAGGCTGCAGAGCGTCTGCCTTAGCCATTGCACTGGGATTCCCAGGGTGATGTGGTCTGACTTTTCATTGAATTTGACATCGGGGAAAAGCACCCCCAGCAGTGCAGCTGAGAACGGAAGTACCCCGCAGGTGGCATGTATTACGGTTTGGTCTCTTACATGTATGTCCTGACTTTGAGCTAATTTTTGTATATGATGTGAGGTAAGGGTCAAGTTTCGTTTTTACAGATGAGCTCTTCCAGTGTTTCCAGTACTAGTTGTGAAAAATATCTTTTCTCTATAGGATTGCCTTGACACCCCTGTCAAAACTCACTTGTCCATAGAGTTATGAGTGTATTGTGAATTCGGTGTTCTGTTCATTGAGCTCTATCTTTCTGGATGATTGCTGTTCTACACTAAGCCTTGAAACTAGGTAGTGAGGGGGTGCCTGGGTGGCTCAGTTAAGCGACTGACTCTTGATTTCGGCTCAGGTCATGATCTCATGGCTCCTGAATTCAAGCCCCCGCATCGGGCTCTACAGTGACAGTGCAAAGCCTGCTTGGGATTCTCTCTCTCCCTCTCTTTCTGTTCCTCCCTGCTTGTGCTCTCTCTCTCTCTCTCTCTCTCTCAAGAGAAATGAACTTAAAAAGAAATTTTTTTTAAAGAAACTAGGTGGTGAAAGTCCTGCAACTCTGTTCTTTTTCAAGATCATTTGGCTGTCCTAAGTCTTCTGCATTTCTGTATAAGTGTTGGAATCACCTTAGTAATTTCTTTAAAAAGTTCTGCTATGCCAGGTCGTCTGGGCGGCTCAGTCGGTTGGGCATCTGGCTCTAGGTTTCAGCTCAGGTCACGATCTCACGGTTCGTGAGTTTGAGTCCTGAGTGGGGCTCTGTGCTGACAGTGCTCGGAATTCTCTCTCTCTCCCCCTCTCTCTCTGCCCCTCCCCTGATCTCTCTCAAAATAAACACACTTTAAAAAAAGTTCTGCTATGACTTTAGTGGAAATTCGCGAATCTATACATCACTTACATTGTGTGGACAGCAATACGGAGCCCTCAAATCTGTGAGCATGGTGTAGTTCTGCATTTATGTGTATTCTTTAATTTCTTCTGCAGTTTTCAGGGTACAGGCCTCGCATAGCTTTTGTCAAATTCATCCCTAAGTACTAATCTTTCTACAAAGATACACAAATGGCCAAAAGCACATGAAAAGATGCTCAACAGCCTTAGTCATTAGGGAATTGCAACTTAAAATGACTACTTCACACCCACTAGGAGGACCATAATTTAAAAAAAGAAAATAAGTATTGGAGAGGATGAGGAAAAATTAGAACCATCCTATGTTACTAGCGAGAATATACAACGGTGCAGCCTCCATGTGAACCCGTCTGGTGGTTCCTCAATAAGTCAAATGTAGAGTGACCATGTGATCCAGGAATTTCACTCCTAGATATGCACCCCCCAATTTGGAATCAGGTGTTCAAACAGAACTGGTACCTGAACGTTCATAGCAGCCCTTTTCATAAGAGCCAAAAGGTAGAAACAACACAAATGTCCATCAACACGTGAATGGATAAACAAAGTGGTGTAGACACACGATGGAATATTATTCACCCCTGAAAAGGAACAGAGGACTGACATGTAACAATGTGGAGGGACCTCCAGAACATAATGCTACGTTAAGAAACCAGACATAAAAGGTCACCACTTGTATGATTCCATTTTTATAAAATATCCAGAAGAGGCATATACACAGAGACATACAGCATATTTTTGGTTGTCAAGGGCTAGGGTAGGGAGGGAATGGGGGACTGATAGTTTAACGGGTATGGTGTTTCTATTTTGGGGTGACAAAAATGTTCTGGAACTTGATACTGGTGACAGTTGTACAACATTGTGAATGTACTTCATGCCACTGAATTGTATATTTTAAAATGGTTACGATGGTAAATGTGACATGCACTGTTGATATTATATGTATTTTGTCCACATGTATTTGTAATTTTTTACATATTATTTGTATTTTGCCAGAATTAACTAATCAATGGATCATAAATGTAGGGATTTATTTACAGTCTCTCAATCTGTTCTGCTTATTTATGCATTATTGTTTCATCAATACCACACTGTCTTTATTACTGTGGTTTAAAATAAGTTTTGAGGGGGGCGCATGGATGGCTCAGTGAGTTAAGCGTCCGACTTCAGCTCAGGTCATGATCTCACAGTTCCCGGGTTCGAGCCCCATGCTGGGTTCTGTGCTGACTAGTCAGAGCCCGGAGCCTGCTTTGAGTTCTGTGTCTACCTCGCTCCCTGCCCTTCCCCTGCTCACACTCTGTCTCTCTCTCTCTCCCTCAAAAATGAATTAACATTAAAAAAATAAAAATAAAATCAGTTCTGAAGAGTGATCATGATCAGAGCCAAAATCAAGAGTTGGCCGCTTAACCGACTGAGTCACCCAGGCGTCCCAGGTTATTTCCTCAATTTCATGTTTTGAGTTTTTGTTGCTAGTATATAGAAATACAATTGCTCTCTTAATATTGATCTTGGGTCCTGTGGCCTTGCCAAATGTTTATGGATCTGGTAGCTTTTTTCTCTGCATGCATTTCTTGGGATTTTCTCCATATGGGATCATCCGTGAATAAAGATGGCTTTATTTTGTCCTTTCCAATCAGAATGGTTTTATTCTGGTGGGATGGGGAGATTATTCCACTGGCCAGAACCTCCAGTTTTATGTGGAGTTGAGATGGCAAAAGTGGACATCCTGTACTTTCCCAGTATGAGGGAAAAGCTTCTTTGTTTTTTAAGTTTATTTATTTATTTATTTTGAGAGAGAGAGAGGGAGACCAGGGGAGGGGCACAGAGAGAGATTGGGAGAGAGAGAATCCCATGCAGTCTCCATGCTGTCAGCGCAGAGCCTGACTTGGGGCTTGATCTCACCGACCTGGAGTGAGACCACACCCTGATTCTAAACCAAGAGTTGGATGCTTAACTGACTGAGCCACGCAGGCACCCCAAAACCTTCATTCACAGATACCGTCCAGAGAGGCCCGGCAACACCTCAGTCTCGGAAGGCTGCGAGCCGGGAACAGCTCCCAGGAGGGGACGGTGGGTACAACGTGCACTCCAAGGACAGGGAAGGAGGTGAGGAGCTTCTGATTGCCCGGCTCAAGCTCGCGGGTCAACCAGGGACCACATCCTCACCATGACCTCCTCCAAAGATGGCCACGGGGATGATGGGGAGCTTAGGGGGACAAAGCACCCAGCATGGCACCTGTTGCCCGGCAGGATCTCACCACCTGTCACCGGCCAGTTGCCTTCACTTGGTTTCCTCTCCTCATAGTGACAAGGCTGCTACAGTTGAGACCTGAGGACAAATGTTGAAGAGCCAAGAACCCGCTGAATGCTCAGAGCCACCTTGAAGGCTCCCTACTGATGACCCATGAGTACATGTGGCCGGACTGGGGCCAGGCAGTGGTCGTCAGAAGAGCTGGACTCAGGGCGCCACCCTTAACCAGAGAGGAAGCCGCCTGCCTTGCTGGGTGGCAGGAAAGGGTGGTCCTCCCTCACCAGTGTGCCTGGGCCCCTGAGCCCTGGTCTGACCCTCCCATCTTGGTTGTGACAGGCTACCTGATCCCTCGTCTGAGTTCGGGACCATCAGGCACTGAACAGGACCATCCGGACAAAGCAGAGGGAAGCTCAGGGTGCTGGCAGGGCCTGGGGTCCATCCCTCCTGTGGTGGCAGGTGTCGGAAGGGTCGCTCTTGTCACGGTGCTCCGGCGGGTGGAGCGCACCCAGGCTGTGCTCCTCAGCGTGACCGTGACTTTGCATCCTCAGGACACCTCCGCCCTGGGGACGGTGGGCCTCCCTTCTTCACCTCGACCACTGCGGTCCTCCCCGGGCCCCCTTCACCAGCCCTCTCTCTGCCTGACTGCCCATCCTTAGCCCTGCAGCCTCGGACCCCGTGACAGGCTTCCCTGGGGAAGCACTGAAGGGACAGCTCGGGTCTAAGATGGGGAGAAGGGGTGCCGGCTTTCAGTCCCCGTGATTCATCGTTTCCAAAGCTGGGAGGCCACCTGGACGGCAGGGAGCCAAGGGGGACTTCGCTCTGCTGTTGCAGAGGGGCCTCCCGGTGACCCAAATTCGGTGCAGAGAACCCATTTCCCCCCACCTCCCCCATCTCCCCATCAAGACTGACCGCAGGAAGTGCTTTCTGACACCAGGCTGCAAAATGAAGAAAAGACTCGGGTACTGGGTACTCGGTTATGCAAACAAAGGCTGTGAATGGGACCAACTGCCCCCAGTCAGGCCTGCGCTCCTGCCTTCTCCTCCAGGGGCACTGGCCCAGGCAAGTCGGGCCTCTGAGCATCTTCTGAGCGGGCCTGCATCCCTGCCACGGCCCCACCCCCCTTGCAGCCCTCCCAAGTGGGTCCCCCTCCCCTTGCTCCGGGCCCTCCAAGGGGGGCTTCCGGGCTATTGCCCCACACCACGAGAGGAGGCCTCTGGTCTTATTTTATTTTATTGAACTCAAGGAGTCTTGTTTGGTTTTGTTTTGAACTTAGAGTGACAAGATCTGACAATACCAGAAGCAAGAACATTTCTCAGCAGACGGTGCTGGCCAGTACAATCACACGCAGGAAAGTGACGCTCATCTTATTCAGCTCGTGTCTCTGATTTTGTAGAAAGAAGCTTCGCTGCCTGGAAAACAGACTGCAAATAAATAAAGTGCACTGAGAGCCCATCAGGCAGCCAGGGCCGACTGGGGGGAGAGGGGAGAGGTGGGGGAGGAAGCACGCTGACTACTCAAGGCCAAAATGGTCAGAAAAGCAGAGGCAGGAACACATGCTGAAGATGTGCGGACCCTCCCCAGTCCCCGGGCCTCGCGCTGAGACTTCCTGCGCCCTCGGGACCGGGACCGGGGACCCACGGGGTGGGGCAGGGCGTCCCTGCAGAGGGGGGGTCTCAGGCCAGGGGCCCTGAGGCTCCCCCCACACCTCTCCCTGTTGGGAAGAGGTGTCATAGGCCCCGGGCAGCTCCAGCTGAGCCACAAGGCTGCAGCTGGGGAGCAGGTCACCCCGAGGGTGAGACCTGGGCTTGAACGGGGCACATCTGTGGATCAGCCCCGCGGAGGCCCCTCGTCCTCTCCTCTCAGGCAGCCCGTGTGGCTCTCGCAGGCTGTCCCCACAGATGTGTGGATGGAGTCAGCAGGCTGGCAGGCTCCCACAAGTGGTTCCGGGTGGAAGGGGATTGGGTGCAGGAGGGGCCACAGGACCGGGGATCCCAGGACACTCGGTACAAGGAAGGAAGCCAGTACACCCTGTCTGCGGGGAAACTGCAGGGGATACATGGTGGCCTCGTCTGGCCTCAGTCCCCAGGGCCAGGCAGGCAGAGCCCTTCACCCAGGACCGGGCTCGCAGCTGGACGGCAGAGGAGGGCAGGTGGTGTGACCCTGGGCCACTCTGTCCCTGGGGCTGACCGGACCACTTCGGTTTTCAGTCCCAGGAACTCGGAGCACTGGGGGCCGAGAGCAGCCAGCGGCAGAGCGGCTGTGGGACCGGGGTCTTTCCTGGCTCCCCCGGGGCCGAGCCTGGCCATCCTGGTACAGGGGGAGCAGCACACCCGGGGCCTCCAGGACCATCCAAGCCCATCTAGAGGAGGTTCTCTCGCGTGATCCTGGGCTCGGGGGGCCAAGCCTGGGGACAGAGAGATGGGGTTATGCGTGGGTCCCGGCCCCGTCCCCCACATCAGCTTTATCCCTTCACCCTCCTGGTTCCATCACGTTCCCAGGAGCCACGCTACCCCCCACCCCCACTCTGCCACCCAGACTGAGAGGCTTCTGCTGAGGAGTCCTTGGTCACGCCTGGGGTGGGGCGGCAGGGGAGGCCAGGCTGTGTAGATGAAGGCCTCGGCTCCACAAGGGGTTCTGGGACTGTCTCCCGTGTCCATCTCAGCCCCGACTGTCTTCCCTGTGACCTGCCACCCCCCCCCCCCCAAGGAAAGCCAGTTCCCCACACTCCCTACCCTGGGCCCCTCTCTCCCCCTAGGTGCCCCGAGGGCCTTGAGGTCCCCTCCCCCACCCCAACCTGTCCTGCCAGGTTTTCTGGAAGACAGGGGACAGATTCAGCCCCACCACTTCTTATGTGTGTGACAAGGGCAAATCTCTTCCTTCCTGTCTCAGAGCCCGCTTTTCCAATCATGGGGTGGGGAGAACAGAACGCCCTCGAAGTGTTGCTAGGAGGTCTAGTGTGGAGGTGACAGGGTCTCATCCTTCCCCACGCCAGAACTGGACCGCTGGGTACCCCACCCCTCCGTGCCTCTGCCTGGAAGGCCCTTCCTGTTCTCCTGGGCCAGGCCCTTTGCCCAGCAGCTCCCCGGGGCAGCTCTAGGGCCAGGGGCGCCCCTGGGCAGGGATTTGAGTCTCTTGACAAGGCCAGAGAAGGGGCGGGTCACCACCTACAAACACTGGTTCCTGAAAGACAGAAAGAGACGGAGACTTGACAGTGCCTCCTCACCCAGAACACCCCCTCCCCTTTCCCCAAGTGCTGCCTCCTCTACAAGCCCCTGGTCCACCTGCTCTCCCCACCCCAGCCTGAGAGCTGCCCTCTGCTCAAGGAGATCCCCATTGCCCTAGCTCCTCTGGGTGCACAGGGGCTGCTGGAGGCGGCATTCCGTGGCACCTGGCCGGCAGAGGTAGGGGCCGGAGGGAGCGTGGAGCGTGGCTGCGATGGCGGAAGAGCAAGACTGTGGGGGCAGGGATAGGGCGGAGCAGCCTTGCCACTCGTCCAGGTCTCCAAACGTCCAAACGTCCAAACGACCGGCCCCAGGATGCCCTCAGAGGGGGAGGGGAGCGGGAACAGGCCGAGAGCGGCCCCCCCAGCCCCCAACACAGGACAGGAGGCAGTTCTGCCAAGGGCTGGGCGGGAGCTGTGGCGACCCCAGGGGCCCGAGAAGGGGACCGACCACGGGTTTGGCCAAGAACGCAACCACCCTTCCTGTCTGGCCCCACAAGGGGGTGAAAGGTGGCAGCATCTTTTCCTTCTAGAGCCTTCCCCGGCGCCTCTCCCAGCCCATTCCCTGGGGTTCCGGTGGCAGCATAGGGGCCTCAGGGGACAGCGGGGCGGGGATGGGCCGACCCTCCGAGATGCCCAGGCCGCCGCCGCCCCTCACCCGTCTGGGAATGAGACCCAGGGAGTCCTGGGCACCTGCGGCGCCCCCCTCCCCGCCCCGCCCCGCCCCGCCCCGCCCCTGCCTGGGCGGCTCAGGGCCTGGCTCCCTCGGGTCCAGGGCACAGCTCCTGCCGGCCACCACGATGTCATGGCAAGCGCTCCCGCCGGCCCGAAGCCCCAGCCTCTGGCCTCCTACCTTGTTGGTCAGGGCCAGTCAAGGCCCTGCTGCAGAATTTTTCCTTTCTGCTTCCCCCACCCCGGCCAACGTGAGGCGACGGGTCGGCCGCAGTCAAATGGTGTTTTCTTTCTCGAGCCCGACGGAAAGGACCCGTCTGGTGAGTTTCTGTGCAATGGGTCACCGGCCGCGACGCGTGTGGGCGGGTCGCGGCCGCGGCCCGGCGGGGTGGCTCGGTGGCCCGCGTCCTCCCGCGGAGGTCTAGGGTCCGGGGGCCCCGGCCGCCCCGCCTCCTGCCCCCGCCGCGTGCCGGCGGCCGTCCTCCATGCCGGCGCCCCTGTCCGTCTGGGCCGCGCGCGCCGGTCCCTCTGGCCGGGGCTGCGGCGGCGTGCGCTCACTCGATCCGCACCTGCAGGCGGACGTTGAGCATCACCGAGGCCACCACGTAGAAGTAGGGGAAGTTCATGCGCAGCCGCCAGGCCAGGTCGAAGAAGGTGATCAGGGTGCGCGTGAGCCCCTTGCAGAAGGCGCCGTACGAGCCGCGGGCCGCCGCCGAGCGCGACAGCCGCAGCGCCAGGCCTGACAGGGCCGCCGCCGCCGCCGCCGCCGACAGAGCCGCGGACGCCGCCATGGGCCTGGGCCCGCGCAGGCCCCGCCGACCCACACGAGTGCGAGCGGCCGGGCAGGTGGACGCGAGGCCTGCAGCGCCCCGCCCCGCGCCGCCCTCTGTCACCTCTTCCCTTGCTGGCCCCGGGATGCCCCACCGCCGCCCCCTCCGCCACCGCCCCTTCTGAGCAGCTCGCAGAGAGCTCCGCCCACAGAAAGCTCCGCCCCTCACCGGCTGCCGCAGCGGCGGCCGCCAGTATAACCCCGCCCCCCTCTTGGCCACACCCCTCCCGGGCGCTACAGGGCGGCCGCCGCTGTCGTAGACCCGCCTACGGGACCGCCCCGCCTGCAAGCCCCTCCTCCTCCTGGGCTCCCAAGGGCAGAGCCCGAGGGCGTGAGTGGTTTGGAAGGTGGTGCTGCCCGGGGATTGCTTTTGCCCAGTATCCTGGAGGGGAGGGGAGGGGAGGGGAGGGGAGGGCCGGAAGGTCTGCACCGCTATACTGATTCTGTATTGAAGGCCCACTGGGAAGGCTCCCCCGGTTTACCTCATCCCCTGCCCCACCATCTCCTCCGAAAACCCCGCAGGGCGACCTGTTGGATCTTTCTTTAATTCACATTTCTCTGCTAACTCAGCAGAGTTTCCCCAAGCCACAGGCGCATTTTCCCTCTCTGGTATGTTTGCTGCTCATGTGTATTTCTTTATTGAATTGCCCTGTTGTCCTTGTTTTTAAATTTTTAAAAAAAATTATTTATTTTCAGATAGAGAGAGAGAGCATGAGTGGGGTAGGGGCAGAGAGAGAGAGGGAGAGAGAATTCCAAGCAGACTCTGCACTGACACAGCACAGAGCCGGATGTGGGGCTAGAACTCTTGAGCTGTGAGATCATGGCTTGAGCCTAAATCAAGAATCAGATGCTTAGCTGACTGAACCACCCAGGCGCCCCCCTCCCCCCACATTCTCCTTATACCTGTAGGGAAAGAAAACTTTCCCTCTACACTCTTAGTTTCTATATGTATACACCTCCTAGGTGTATGAAATAAATCGACAATAGGCAGGATTAACAGCAGAAAAGGTATACACCTTTATTAATTTTTAATATTACCTGTCCGGGGACATCACAGGTAAAAAAAAAAAATGTGAACACCCAGAAAGGCAGTGTGATTTGAGAGGTTTTATACCATCTTAATCGGGGAAGGGGATTGGCGATGTAGGCAATTTAGGGGAGACTAAGTGATTTTTTTAGGAAACATGAGTGAGTTCTTAGTAGAACGGACTGGAGGTTGGACAGTTTGTGAAAGATTTTGGATGTGGTGTGGATTTCTAGTTTTCCCCCTTGTGGTAAGAATCAATTTCCCTGGTTGATGAAATTTCTTAGGAGGGGTTTTATGAGAATTGAGTTCCTTTTGGAGGATTTGTCTTTAGGCCCATAAGGGGACGTTAATCTAAAAAATAAAATTGTCAGGGGCACCTGGTGGCTTAGTTGGTTAAGTGTCCAACTTCAGCTCAGTTCATGATCTCGCGGTTTGTGAGTTCAAGCCCAATGACAGGCTCTGTGCTAATAGCTCAGAGCCTGGAGCCTGCTTTAGATTCTGTGTCTCCGTCTCTGTCTCTGCCCCTCCCCTGCTCGTGCACTGTCTCTCTGCCTCTTTCTCAAAAATAAATAAACGTTTAAAAAATTTTAATAAAAAATAAAATTATCAGTAATTCACCAGCATAAACATGTTTACTTGGGAATAGGAGAGAATTACAACCCAGGACAATCAAGCAATGGCTTAATGGTAGGCAAGTCGAGAGAACAAGAGAGGAAGTTTCTTTTATAGAGGAAAGGGGGAGGCTGGGATGGCTGTTATAAACAAAAAGTACATTAGAGTAAATTGGGAGTTTCAAGTATAGTAGATTTTCATTGGCTTGGTTGTGATGGTCTTTCATTGGCTGGGCTGTTGTTGGGGAGGGAGGGAAGGAGAAACATCTTTCTTTTTCCTGGTGGGGTAGTAATAGCTAATGTATCTATTTGAAAGATATGTCTCTTTCTCTCAGTGTCTGCAATATACAAGGAATGGTAGGTAGGACATAAGGGGTCCCCTTCTGGTCTCCCATGAGGTTTCCTTTTATTAATTTTCACAGAGATTTCAGAGAAAGCCCCTCCCTGCATTTGCTATGTTTCAAGTGCTTTTGGCTCAAAATAATATGCCAAAGTGGCATATTTTGGCATGGTGTGCCCCGAAGTCCTTCAAATCACATGGTGATTTCTAACCACTCCTCTTAATCTATTATTTGCCCTGGATACTGTACAGGATCGTCTCAGGTTTTCAGTTGCCCTTGTTCATGGCATTTTTTAATGGTGTGCTTAGAAGCACTTCCGTGGTTTCACCCTAATCTTTATTCCAAGGCAAATCCAACTCAAACTTGATCAGTTATTAAAGGTGATTTAATAAATTGTGGAAATAGTCATGCTTGCTTATACACATAACTTTTATTTTTATTTTCTAATTTTTAAGTTTATTTATGTAATTTGAGAGAGAGAGAGAGAGGGCAGGAGAGGGGCAGAGACAGAGAGAGAGAGAGAAAGAGAGAGAGAGAGAGAGAGAGAGAGAGAGAGAGAATCCCAAATTTGGGACTGAACCCATGAACTGTGAGGTCATGACCTGAAACCAAGAGTCAGATGCTTAACCTACTGAGTCATGCAGGTGCCCCTATACACATAACTTTTCAAGAAAGCTGTCTGGGGGCGCCTAGGTGGCTCACTCTGTTGATCGCTCACTCTTGATTTTGGCTCAGGTCATGATCTCACAATTGGTAAGATTGAACCCCAAGTCGGGCTCTGCACTGAGAGTGCAGAGCCTGCTTTGGATTCTCTCTCTCCCTCTCTCTCTGTCTGCTCCTCCCCCACTCATGCGTGCACATGCTCTTTCTCTCTCTCTTTCAAAATAAATAAATAGACATTAAAAAAAAAGCTGTCTGCAAGAAGTAGATTCACAATGACCCCATCCTAGTTTCATCCAAGGAGAGCTGGCTTGAGTATTTAGGCTCTCTCAAAATGCCTGTTCACCACCACACTTGAACATCTCTGTGGCATCTCTATAATGGCGTAAGGAACTCAGCAAATCCATATATACTGATCTGGCAATTCCTACCACATAGTAAAGGGAAATAAGGCAAGCCTGAAGCATCAAAGAAACTGAAGGAGGTGGTAGGGAATAGGACTAGTGGGTGGTTCACTTTACCACCCAAACACAAATTTTATCTCTGTTAATACATCCTTCGAAATAGAGAGGAAAGGAAGACATTCTCAGATGGAAAAAAATTAAGAGAAATTTTGAGCAGAATGGCTCAGGGAGGGGTGCCTGGGTGGCGCAGTCGGTTAAGCGTCCGACTTCAGCCAGGTCACGATCTCGCGGTCCGTGAGTTCAAGCCCCGCGTCGGGCTCTGGGCTGATGGCTCAGAGCCTGGAGTCTGTTTCCGATTCTGTGTCTCCCTCTCTCTCTGCCCCTCCCCCGTTCATGCTCTGTCTCTCTCTGTCCCCAAAATAAAAAAACGTTGAAAAAAAAATTAAAAAAAAAATGGCTCAGGGAAGTTTCCTAAATGGAAAGGAAAAGATCACCTGAGGAAGATGGCACTTTAGGAAGGAAAAAGAGTCACTGGAATGGGTAAAAAGAAGAGAAAATATAATAGACTATCTTCTTGAGATTTCAAAATTATTTTGATGGTTGAAGCAAAAATTAGAATTTCATCTCATATGGAGGAAATACTTGACATTTATATTTAAAAGGTTAGGGGTGCCGGGGTTGCTCAGTTGGTTAAGTGTCTGACTCTTGATTTTGGTTCAGGTCGTGATCTCACGGTTTGTGACTTTGAGCCCCGCATTGGGCTCCACGTTGACACTGTGGACCTGCTTGGGATTTTCTCTCTTCTCTCTCTGCTCCCCCCCCCCCCCGCTCTCAAAATAAACAAATATACTTTTAAAAAATTATAAAAGTGAAAAGGTTAAATAGACCTAAATGGAAGTACAATTTCTATACCTCCCTGGAAGTGCTTTAAATTGTCAATGTCAGTATGCTATGATTAGTTATCATGTATACAGCATACCATTTTCTCACTGTTGCTTCTTACCTTATTTTCTCCCTCTCATTCCTGGAAAAATAATGTTCTTATCCACATTTCCGAATCCATTGCAAAAGGAGGAAACCTTTCTGCCTTCTGGATCTGTTCATGGTGTCAGAGACCCCTTGGTCTTACCTGTAACCAATTTGCTCTTAGTCCCAAATGCCACTTCCAATTATGCCTCCAAGTTTATGGGTGTTACTTATCAAGTTATGCTATTATGGCCCAGTGTCCCCATACCTTGTCTCCATCTTTCTTCAGTCATAACTATATTAGCTCAGTTAAATCCCTCCATCTTTGCAAATTGTGTAATCTTCACCACCTTCCACGTTCTTTTCCTTATCTAAGTGTGTCCTGTCTCCCTGAGCCCAAGGGAAATACAAATCAGCTAATTTTTCTTTGCAAGATTTGTAGAAAGGACTGTTTTAGGATGGGATGGCCTCTTAGAGGATGTTATCCCAACGCTTCTGATTCCTGGCTTGAAAGTGTCAATCAGAAAATTCTGGCTAATGGATCTGTCAATAACCAGACCCCAGCCAGAGTAGTCTGAGTTCCACCTGGTTTCATTTTTGTCTGCAGTGGACGGCATTTCCCATGGACCTAACTGTTCAGGTAACTGGTGAATTGGAGGTCAGTGTTTATTGGGATGTTTGGCTGTCCCTGTCAACATCCACAACAAATCAGAAGCTTTCATTGGTCCATCCCGTTAAACCTCTACAGTTGCCTTACATGGGAACTTCCAGGAGATGTATGTGACTCTGGGTTTGCCTCCATAAGGAGAGCCTTTCTTCCTTGGGTCAGAGTAAGTGCCAATGAACACATGATCAGAAATCTCTCCATAACATTAGGAGAGGTAGCTGACTCCACAGCCAATGCAGTGGCAGCTCAGAAACAATCATTTGACTCCCTGGCTAAAATAGTTTGGTGTAATCACGCAGCCCTTGATCATCTACTTGCTGAACAAGAAAGTGCTTGCGTGATAGTCAAAACCACGTACTACACTCTGGGGAAGTAGAAAGCAATTGCACAAAATGAGAGAACAAGCACATTGGCTACGATGAATTTAACCTAACGATCCATGGTCCTTTGATCTCTTTAGCTGATTACCTTCAGGTTGGGGTTCCGAGTTTAGAACCATTGCTCAAATGGGATTTGTCATATTTCTTTCAATTCTGCTTTGTATAATTATTTTTAAGCTTTCTATATGAACCTGATAAACCTTTGTAGAAACAACATGTGGAACAGGGTGATACTAGCCTAATGCTTTGGGATGATCTCCAGTGCTTACAACCCTGATAAGATATACACTCTAGATGTGAATGGTGAGAGTTCTCCTTCCTACCCTTCCTTGTTACTAAATGTGATCTTAACGGTTTCCAACCTGTGTACTTTTCCTCCAATGTGAGATATGGCAACCATGAAGGGTCCTTCCTGGCACTGAGGGACAAAACCAGTAAATGTGGAAAACCTGACTCTTGATCAGTGATGTTTTAGAGGAAAATGATCAAAAGGGGGAAAATGGGAAAATTAATAAAGGAAACCTCATTTAAAATGGAGTGGGAGGGGCGCCTGGGTGGCTCAGTCGGTTAAGCGTCCGACTTCAGCTCAGGTCACGATCTCGCGGGCCGTGAGTTCGAGCCCCACGTCGGGCTCTGGGCTGATGGCTCAGAGCCTGGAGCCTGCTTCCGATTCTGTGTCTCCCTCTCTCTCTGCCCCTCCCCCATTCATGCTCTGTCTCAAAAATAAATAAACGTTAAAAAAAAATAGTGCAACCTCACAAGGTAGTGATAAAGTTTACATAAGTTAATGCTCCTTAGTGTGTTCCGAATTATTTAAAATAAATAAATAAATAAATAAATAAAATGGAGTGGGAAAGCCCTAAAGGGAGAGCTCTCACACACTACCATTTGTCAACAACATCTGTAGACCCCAACAGGAAGAAACTTACTTTCCTACCCCAGCAGGAGGAAGGAAGATTTCCTCCTCGCTCAGCAACAACTCAGCCAGTGAGAAACTGCCACAACTCGGCCAATGAGAGGCCATCACAACCTTGGACTCTCACTCTCCTCCAATGACTTTCTTTCGAAACGACACATCCCAAATTCCTCTCCCCTGTAACTCTTGGTTGATAGCACGGAGCTGATAGCACGGACCCTGCTTGGGATTCTCTCTCTCCCTCTCTCTCTGCTTCTCTGTCTCTCTCTCAAAATAAAGTTAAAAAAAGATTTTTAAAAAAGTGGCTCCTGGGACCATAGTGCATAGTGAGTGCCTTGGCACAGTTGGCTCCCTTCCAAGAAGAGCAAGACACAGCCTGTTTTGATACAAATATAGACGTGCAAGTTCATCTTTCCCACAGTATCTATGGTATCGTTTAACATTGAACAGAAAGCCGTTGCTTAGAACTGAACACTCACTGATCTCTCTGTGGAGAGAGTGTAGGGGTGAGGTGGTGGTGTTGGTAGGGTGGCGGTGGGGGTGGTGGTGTGTGGAGGGCGCCTAGCGACAAAGGAAGAGAAAAGAAGGCAGTGAGGAGTGGGGATTACACATCTGGGAGCAAGGTCCTCGGGGCAAGATGCTGTGCCACCTTCCAAGACAGGCATCAGGCCCTCCCTACAGAAGCCCACCGAGACCCTCTACTCTCGGAGAGGTGCAAAAAGGGATCACACTGGAAGTGATTTCCGGCTGGCCACCACGTTTCCGCTCTCACCTCTGATAGGAGGAGCCATGAAGTCCCGCCCATCAGCTCACGGCTTCTCAGTGGCTTCCACTGAGCCCGCTGTGTTCCCATTGGCTGGATGGTGAGCCGCTAAAGCCCCTCGTGGGGCAGGCTGAACGAAGGCTCTCATAGGCATTTGTCTGGACTTCGGGTGGTGCTGAGGGGTGGCCGTGGCGTCTGAGCGGCTCTGTGGGAGGCAGAGAAGCAAGCTTGGTGTTGTGTCTGAGGGGCACAGGCTGCCCTAACAACGGGACCATGCTTCACTTCATTTCCAAGGCTCTTGCCTTCTTCCGTCGGAGGGTGGACTCCTCGGAGGCCGAGAAGGAGCAGCATGTGAAGCTCTTGGAAGGTACTCGATTCGTCTCCTCCCTCCCAGGGGCCTGCACCTAAGGGTGCTCCCCTTTCCTGGCTCAGAAGGGCGCCGCATGCCCCTGGCAACGCCTCCCTGTGAGGACAGGCATCCTCGAGTCCCTGCATGCCCAGAACTCTCCTGTCCTAGGGGATGGTGGTGTAGACAGAGAAGGCCCCTGGGGAGCTGTGCCCGGCCCTTGCATTTCCCCAAGTGCCGTTGGAATTTACATGGTGTAAATGTGGAAATGTGCACCAGATTCCTTTTCATCTTTTCAGTAGTAGTGGATCTCCCTGACCTGAGATTGCATTTCATCTTGTTTCCCAAACACGCGTGTATCTGAAGCCAGGTGGTCAAGTCCTATGTGTGTCGCTGGTCCGCGGCCAGGGGCCACATGTAACTCGCTCCCCTCTGTGTCCTGAACTCCCGCCCCAGGGTCGGGCCCTGAGTGGATGACTCAGGGGACCCCGGTGCAGGCGTCCTTGTGTCGCTGGGCACCCGTAAAACCCGAGAGGGCGTGCCGGGGTGGCCGGCGTCCCTGCTCCGAAGTGCGTTCATCGGCCGAGCTGAGCGCTTGTGTGTGCAAAGCGCTGGGCTCGGGGCCTTAGGGGGCATTCGTGCCATTCGATCCTCGGAAAGCCCTCACGAAGGAAGTCAGAGTATTGTCCCGTCCGCTTTACAGCCGGGTCAGGGAGACGCGAGCAGGGGAGAGAGGGGGCCCCCGGCTGGTCTCCCCCAGGCCCGGAGGCCCAGCAGCCACCCCCTGATGTGTGTGCCCGGGCTCGGAGGCACTTCCTTCCACGGGGTGAGTGTGTGTTTGGTCAGCGTCATCCTCCCAGCTGGGACCCGGCCTTCCTGGTGCCCGGATGTCATGCAGCTTCTCTGCCGGCGGAGCGTGAGCCCTGCAGAGTGGTGGAGTCTCAGCTGAGTCGGCCACAGAAGCCTGCGGCTTAGCTTTAGTGGGAAGCTCTCACTGCCACGTGCGTTAACTGTGTTTTTGCCGAAGGGACAATGCAGAAGAAATTCTGACATATTCTCATGAGCCTAAGTGGCAGTTGCCCTCTTGTCCCGTCCCCTTCTTGTGTTTTATCTTATATATATATATTTTATTTTTAACTAATCTCCAACCCAGGGCTCAAACTCACAACCCAGAGATCGAGATTCTTCTGCTCTCCCGACTGAGCCAGGCAGGTGCCCCTTCTTTGTGTTTTATGATTTCACTTGATAAATTTGACCCATTAAAAAAAAAAAAAGGTTTCCAGGATTTTCTTGGCTTCTGAAACCATCATCTATTTTTTCAAGTTTATTTATTTTGAGAGAGAAGAGAGAGCACAAGCAGGGGAGGGGCAGAGAGAACGAGAGAGAGAGAGAGAGAGAGAGAGAGAGAGAGAGAGATCCCAGGCAGGCTCCTCGCTGCCAGCACAGAGCCCGACTGGAACGCACAAACCGTGAGATTATGATGTGAGCTGAAACCAAGAGTGGGGTGCTTAAAAAACTGAGCCACCCATGTGCCCCCCTGAAGCCATAATCTATTATAATCAATATTTCTCCCAGCCTCACTTTAGAGGGCACCTAATGTGTTGTGGTTCATAGTGCAGGCTCTGCAGGCTTAGTCTCTAGGTTCAGATCCAAAATTATGGCTTACTAGGTGTGTTTGTTCAGAAAAAAATAAACCTGAGAGTTTGGGATGCACATTTGGACTAGATTTAAACCCCCAGATCTCTTTATGTGTTTTGTCTGGTGAGATGTTTGAATAATCTCTAGATGCTGCTGCTATCGCTGATAATGATAAAATTCTATAACAATAATGGCCGTTTAAAGACTCTCTAGACGCAGAAGCCATGATAACAACGAACACGTAAGCTCTAACCTGTGGGAGACATTCACAGTGTTAAGCACTTGACATGTACGTGTCAATTAATAATTACAACAACCCTTCCCCCCCCCCCCGCTTTATTGAGACATAATTTCCACATCACACTCTTAAGTTTAAGGTGTACATGATGCCTTGTTATATGTATATATTGTGAAATGTTTGCACAATAAGGTTCATGAACACATCCATCACCTTACATAGTTATCCTTTGTGCCTGTGTGTGTGTGGGGGGTGGGGTGGGTGGTGAGGACATTTAAGATCTATTCTCTCGGGCAGACATTAAGAATGCCCTGGTTTTACAGATGAAAACAAATTCAGAGAGGTTAAGAAATGTGCCCAGGGTCACACAGATGGTAAAGGGAAGAACTGTGTTCACAGCCAAAGAGTCCCAGACCCAGTGCCCTCTATGGCAAAGCTCCACTGCCAAGTGCATTGGGCTGCTGTGCCTTACAGAGAAATGGTGGAACCAACCTTTTAACATGAGCATTCTGCCTCCCAAACACTTAATCACTGTGCCCCTCTGCATCTCAAACTAAGTCCAGCTTATTTCTGTAGCTAGATCATTGGCTACCACATCTTCCCCTGGAAGGCTTTACTTCTCATGGGTACTTACTTTGGAGACTGATTAATGAAACATTTTGTTTACCCCTCTCTTAGGTGACACCACATTAAAAACTGTGCAGGGAGCTGTGACAAAGGTCTGTAAGGACCACGGCTTGATTGATGACTTGATCTACTTCAGTAGTGATGTTGTGACTGACAGTGTGTTTCTGAACGTGGGACAAAAAGTCACTGCTATTGTGGAAGAAGATAAAACATATGGATGGAAAGCGGTCAAAGTAAGATTAGTATGAGTTTGGGGGCCATCTTTATTCCTGGGGGGATTTCAATCTTGCTTCTGTTTATTCAGCCTCTCTAAAGTGACCTGGCATGGCAGGGGTAGAGTGGAATTTGAAGTCCAATTCACTGTGTTGTGTGGTACACTTGTTCCTATCTTTGTAGTGCTTTCTATTTATCAAAGTAGAAATTGTATATCTATTCTTCAGCACTAAAACTATTTAACAATAATAATTATTAGAGTCTAGATTATTATACTGCAACTTCCTTTTCTCACCCAAGTAAAGGATTTTTGATTTTGCTGAAATGTAATTGCTAGGTGAACAGACATGCACTTTATTTTTTTAAGTTTATTTATTTACTTTGAGAGAGAGAGAGAGAGAGAGAGAGAGAGAGAGAGAGAGAGGATTCTAAGCACTAAGCAGGCTCCATGGTCAGGGCAGAGCCCAACTTGGGGCTTGATCCCATGACTCTGGGATCATGACTTGAGCTAAAATCAAGAGTTTGACACTCAACTGATTGAGCCACCCGGGCACCCCAAGAGTCTCCATTTTTAGGGACATAGTTCGATGACATTTTTAGTAAATTGTACAGTCATGCAATCATCACCTCAATGTAGACATTTACCATTTTAATAGATACTGTCAAATTATGCTTCAGCTTTATTGTACCAATTGGCACTGTCAGCAGCAGGCTGTGAAAATGCCTGTTTGCCAATATTGACAAGGTTGGAAATATTTCAATCTTCGAAATCTTTTCCAATCTTTAAAAAAAGGCAGTCTCATAATTTTATTTTGCATTTCTTTAAGTGTTGGGGAGAGTACAACAATGTTTTTTTTTTTTTTTCTTAGAGCTATTTCTAGTAGGAGCCTCAGAGCTGTTTGTACGTTATGGAAATTAGAACTTTGTTAGGAAATTTATCATATGAACGTTTTGCCAGTATTTCCTCCAAGACTGTTTTTAAAAAATTTTTTAATCTGTTGTTTATTTCTGAGAGACAGAGCACGAGTGGGGGAGGGGCAGAGAGAGAGGGAGACATAGAGTCCAAAGCAGGCTCTAGGCCCTGAGCTGTCAGCACAGAGCCCAACGAAGGGCTTGAACTCACGAATTGGGAGATCATGACCTGAGCCAAAGTCAGATGCTTAACAGACTAAGCCACCCAGGCAGCTCTGTTTGTCTTTTTAGAGCTTCCCCCTTCCCCCATTATCTTCCCAACTTTATCTCATGCTCTCTCCCTCTGGGGGCACTGATCTGGAATCTTTTAGTTTTCTTCCTTATTCTTCTACATTGAGATGTGTTGTCTCTCCTCCCTTGTCATTTCCCTGCCCCTGTCCTCAACCCTACACACATTTGCCAGGTAAAAATCTTTCTCTTTTCTCACAGCCTATATCAAATCCCACTCTCTCCAGGAAGTTGTCCTATATTCTTCTTTTTAAGTTTTTAAAATTTATTAAATTTTTTTTAAGTTTATTGATTGATTGATTTTATTTATTTTTTATTTTTTTATTAAAAAAATTTTTTTTCAACGTTTATTTATTTTTGGGACAGAGAGAGACAGAGCATGAACGGGGGAGGGGCAGAGAGAGAGGGAGACACAGAATCGGAAACAGGCTCCAGGCTCTGAGCCATCAGCCCAGAGCCCGACGCGGGGCTCGAACTCCCAGACCGCGAGATCGTGACCTGGCTGAAGTCCGACGCTTAACCGACTGCACCTCCCAGGCGCCCCTGATTGATTTATTTTTGAGAGAGACAGAGAGAGACAGAGAGAGTGAGCAGGGGAGGGGGAGAGAGAGAGGGAGAGAGAGAATCCGAAGCGGCTCCACACTGTCAGCATGGAGCCCAACGTGGGGCTCAAACTCACAAACCGTGAGATCATGACCTGAGCCAAAACCAATAGTCAGATACTTAACCTACTAAGCCACCCAGGTGCCCCTAAAATTTATTTAAATAATCTCTACATGCATGTGGGGCTCGAACTCACAACTCCAAGATCATGACTGAGCTAGACAGGCACCCTGTTGTCCTATATTCTTTCAGTCTGAAATTCCCTCCCTGCTGGGAATTCGCAGCAGCCAGCATTTGCACTTGGTTTTACCATTTGTCACAACTTGCACTGAATTAGTGATTTTTGTCGTTTAGTCCCCTTTGATTGTGACTTGCCGGAGGGCAGGAACAGTATATCTTTTACCTTCAAATCTAGTACCATCAGTGCATTAAACCTGGTTGGTACACAAATTGTGTTTTTAGACACATTTTAAAAATATATGACATGGGGCTCCTGGGTAGCTCAGTCGGTTAGGCCTTTGACTTCGGCTCAGGTCATGATCTCGCAGTTCGTGAGTTCGAGCCCCAGGTTGGGCTCTGTGCTGACAGCTCAGAGCCTGGAGCCTGCTTCAGATTCTGTCTGTCTGTCTCTCTTTCTCTCTGCCCCTCCTGCACTCGTGCTCTGCCTCTCTCAAGAATAAGTAAACATTAAAAAAATATATGACAGAACAACACAAAGAGGGAGCCCTCATTTAAGCAATGAACTTAAGGGGTGCCTGGGTGGCTCAGACTTTGGCTCAGGTCATGGTATCATGGTTCGTGGGTTCAAGCCCCATGTCAGGCTCTGTGCTGACATCTTGGAGCCTGGAGCCTGCTTCTAATTCTGTGTCTCCCTCTCTCTCTGTCCCTCCCCCGCTCGCGCTGTCTCACTCTGTCTCTCAAAGGTGAATAAATGTTAAAAAAATTTAAACAATGGTCTTTAATTAAATATACTGTGTCGATATTGGGTCATCAATTGAACCAATGTACCAATCAAACAAATGCAAGATTCTAGAAATAGGGCAAACTAAGAATGGAGGAGAGGAATGTATGGGAAATTTCTGCTCAGTTTTTGCAAACTTCTCTAAAAAATAAAGTAATGAAAGATATAAAGCTCACTCATTATTTTATCATCATCTCATGTCTATCATGTTTGTCACGTGAAATCTATTCACCACTGTTTGTTATAGTTGTTTAAACCACTTCTTGAATGACAATGATTGAAGTGTGTTTCTGCTTTTTAAAGTTGTGTTATGTTTGCAGTAATTGTTTCTTTATTTCGCAGGTGGTTGCTCTCTGTGATAGTTGCCATGGCAATGGAATGTCCAACTCCTACGCTAGAGTTTCATTTGCCTCTATTACCTCTGCAGAGGAAGGGGCTGACTACATTGATCATACAACTTACTTCTCACTAGATGTTGTTTGTAAAGGTACAATTTACATCTTTTAAATTTTAATATTAGGTTTTATCTATTTTTTCATTTTATAGATTGGATTTGCAGATGGTTATAGGCATCATTTCCAGCATCAAATTTCAAACACGCTACTTGGTAAGAGGATTTTCACATTAGAACTACTTCTCTAGCATCCTTGGCTCCAATCAGAGGCTCTTTAATGCTTGAGATCGACCTTTGGAGTTGAAGATAATGTGCAACAAGGGACAGATACCTAATGTTCTTAAGAATTCATGCTGCCATTTGTTACCATTTCATTTATTAGATGCAACAGCTAGTGTTTTTGTAATTTTTTCATTCATATAGGCATAAAATTTATAATCTAACAGAAAAACATTAAGGGATGCTCTTTTTTAAAAAATATTTTAAATGCTTTAAAATAAATTTGGAGATAGCCTTGTACCTTTCCGTTGGCTTGCAAACTGGCCCCTCTACATGGAGGGCAAGGAGAGATCAAAGAAACAGGCAAACCCCTCCCAATTGGTAGGTGGCCAGTGTAATAAGCAAGGGAACTTACATACAAGGCTTGTCTTGGGTGGACACCAAGTGAATAGATCTCTGCACCCACCTGCCAGAATCTTAAAAATTTACATAGATGCCTTAATTGCATTGTTACATACACTGTCTAGGCAGTCTCAGCAAAACCTTGATCTCTAAATGCTATGTCCTCCAGCTGTGGGGGTGGTGGGCAGAACATAACATTCCAAAGATGGGGGCGGGGGGTGATGAAGAGCCTCCAGCCACCTGGGGTCCAGCTCATGGGTCAACTGGTGGTCATGTCCTCTTGATAACCTCCTTTAGCATTTTCCGTGTGTGTGTGTGTGTATGTGTGTGTGTGTGTGTGTGTACTTTTGTTGAATTCTACTTGGTAATTATCAGGTATAACAATTTGTTGTTTTTAAAAATTTTTTGTAATGTTTATTCATTTTTGAGAGACAGAGAGAGAGAGCGTGAGCGGGGAAGGGGCAGAGAGAGCGGGAGACACAGCATCTGAAGCAGGCTCCAGGCTCCGAGCTGTCAGCACAGAGCCTGAAGCAGGGCCCGAACCCACGAACCGTGAGATCATGACCTGAACCGAAGTCAGGCGCTTAACCGACTGAGCGCCCCAACATTTTGCTGTTTTATGCCTAAAGCTGTAATTTGTTAATTTGTTTAAGTTATTTGAGTTTAACTCAGCACATGATAGAGTGCTTGGTATCGGCAAGACCAAGATAAGTAAGACTTTATTAAACCACGCCTACAAAGAGCTCACAGTCTAACTGGAAGAGATAGACATGTGGATACATTAAAAGAACATGAGGAGGGGCGCCTGGGTGGCTCGTCGGTTGAGTGTCAGACTTCAGCTCAGGTCATGATCTCACAATTCGTGGGTTCGAGCCCCTCGTCTGGCTCTGTGCTGACAGCTCGGAGCCTGGAGCCTGCTTCGGATTCTGTGTCTCCCTCTCTCTGCCCCTCCCCACTCACACTCTGTCTCTCTCTTGCTCTCAAAAATAAATAAAACATTAAAAAAAAAAAGAACATGATGAAAACAACACTACTGAGCAGAGGAGAGAAAATGACTGCTCCAGGGAGACTTGGGGAAGGCTGCCTGGGTGAGATGCTTTCCCAGCTGGGCTCCACAGCCCTGCAACCCCCTGCCAGGCTGGGTTTTGAAAGATGAATACAAGTAAAAATTTTGTACCTGTTTAAGCCCAACCAGATGCTGTTTAGCTTGAACACAAAAGGGGAAGTTAGTTCAGCCACACTGCATCTTTCCATTTGATTTTTCTTGGATTAAAAAGCCAGGACTTGACCTTAGTTGGTAACCATGGAAGTCCCCGAAGATGATTATCTGGTGGCAGCTAGGATTTTAAGACAAGTTTAGTTAGAAATACCCAATTCTAAGAGAAAAGGCCCCCGTGATTGCTAAGCTCCAAAGTCAACTTCCTGGTTCATATAACCATGCCAACTGGAAGTCACTGCCAACAGTAGTAGCCCTTGCTAGCGGAATTCTTCTCAATATGGGAAACACTTGAACATGTTTGTAATGCCAAAGGGATTGATTGAAAGTGCAGGAGAGAGCGGGAAGGACTGATGGAACCAGGGCCCCGAGGCATAAATAGAGGCCGGGACCCAAATCATGGGTGAGGGGATTTATTGCTACAAAATAAATCAAGTGAATCAGAATCATAGACTTCTCTAGGGTAAGAAAGGGGGTAGATTAAAAAGACCCGAGCACCTAATCAGTCAGGGTTAGAATTGTCAAAACAGCTGCTGTTGATGTGATTATGAAACCCAATGAAAATGGCAAAAGACAATTCCAATTTAAAAGCATAATGGGAATCTAAAAAAAGGAAAAATTGAGTGAAAGTTTTTGGTCCCACACAATGGGAAATCAGTGTGTATTCGCTTCTTGATGTTCATGCAACAGAGTGAATATTTGAACGTCTGGCTCTGTTCCAGGTCCTATTTTCCTAATATTTGCATTCTAATGAGCTAGATCGCAGGCAATCAGCAAGTAACCCCCACCCCCCAAAAAAGAGAGAGAGTTCCAGGTTGTTCTTTACCGTCTAGGACTTGAACTTTACAGTCTAGGTGCTGTAATAGTACAACAGGAGGGTACGGTGTGGTGGGGTTTGCTGTACACAGCAATTTAGGGAAGGCCTTGCCGCGGAAGTGATACTTGAGTTGAGACCTGAAGAAGGAGCCAGCTGGGGAAAATATTTGGAGTCAGGGAATAGGGGCCTGCGATGGGAAGGAGGAGAGGGTGGCGGGAGGGTGGTGACTATGTGTGGTGTGACCCGAATGTGAAATGGTTGGAGATGAGGTTGTAAGTGCCAGTAGGATCCAAATGGGATAGCACCTGGTCCTGTGTGAAGGGCATAATTTACACTAGATTGACTCCTGTCGAGAACCTTTTGGGATAACCTTGATGCGGTCAGTTCTAATCAGATGGGATAGGTGACAGAAAGAGTGGTAAGCAGGTTGAGGAGTGAGTGGGAAGTGAATATATGGAGACCGTTGTGGGACAGGAGCGTGGAAGAGAGTAGCTGAGAGTGTGTGTTCTTCTTGGCACAGCCTGAATGTGTTTATGTGTCAGTGAGAGGTGCTCTAATGGGTGCTTCGGGGCCCAAGATCCCATTTGTTTGGACTTGCCTCACAGGATGGTGGTGATCAGTCCCCATTATGCACACAAGATTTGAGGGTTTGGGTCCATGAGTGTTATTCATGGGAAATAGTTAATGTCAGTATTGGGTCCATGATTGTATTTTGTATGTGAATAAACAATGAATCTTAACCATTTTGGTGAAGGATGCTAAAATGGAATTGAGCCTTCAAGACCCTCAGGGCAGGGGTGGGGGGCCTGCCAAGTGCATAATGTTGCGATTTCATTCCCCTTTATTTTTCAGGTTATGTGTTAATATGGTCCTATATCATCCTACATATCCTTATGTAACCAGCGCGACCTGAGTTAGAAACCTGAGGTCACAAATAAGGTTATTTCTT
Source organism: Prionailurus bengalensis (assembly GCF_016509475.1). Taxonomy (NCBI): domain Eukaryota; kingdom Metazoa; phylum Chordata; class Mammalia; order Carnivora; family Felidae; genus Prionailurus; species Prionailurus bengalensis. The sequence continues at coordinate 112,435,705 of NC_057361.1, forward strand.
TATTTTTCAGAACATATTGGCTTGAGTGCCCACTTGAAAGATTAAAAAAAAAATTCTGTGTAACCTTCTTATCCCTTTTTGGACTTTCCCTCATGCCTTGAAGTGTCCAACTGTACGATGTCTTACTCAGGTCAGAGGTAGCTTCCTGTTTCAATATGCCACTATAGTGACCAATAGTCACTAAAAAACCCTGTCCTTCAGCTTCTGACATTCTTATGCTTGAATTCAGGAGACTGGAGTGGGCAGGGAGATGGAATATTTATTTCCCTAGATACCTCATTGCCAGGCTGCACTTTGGCAATGACTTTATACATCTACCAAAGGCCGTAGCTTTTGTAGGGCAACTCTCTCCTTCAGCTATAGCTATAGGGGGTGACCATATCCTCTGTTGTCCAATCTGAGTCATTAAAAAATTTTTTTTAATGTTTATTTATTTTGAGAGAGGGAGAGTGTGTGCAAACAGGGGAAGGGCAGAGAGCGAGAGAGAGAGAGAGAGAGAGAGAGAGAGAGAGAATCCCAAGCAGGCTCCATTCTGCCAGCACACAGCCTGATTCAGGACTCGAAGTCATGAACCGCGAGACCATGACCTGAGCCAAAACCAAGAGTCAGACGCTTAACCAACTGAGCCACCCAGGGACCCCCAATCTGAGTCCTTTTTTGAGAGACTAAAATGGGGTGTTACAATTGATTAAAATTAAATCAGCTTTTTGAGTTATTTATCTATGACTAACAAATTGGTCTTAAGTTTGGACATTTAAAATAGTATTAATACATCTTTCAAAAACAAAATTAGTTCTAAAAGAGAACGTCTCTGAGTCCATCAACAGAAACATTTGAATGTTTCATCAAATTGCGATCCAGTGGCAAATTTGTAGGTTTTCTTAATTTCCTTCCATCCTGCTATGGATAGAAATATCTCCAATACAAAATAAGAGCTGCATATGAAGACTTTTGCCACACTCTGAAATGTTCTTAAGTATAATCATCTGATTTCAAATTTGTACAGCAGTTGAGCTCTGATGGTTCAATTTGCTCACTTCTTCCATTTTTGAGGGGAGGGAATTTTTGACCTCTCTCCCTGCAAATTTCATGTGGGTAAATATAATTCTCCAAAACCTTCCAAACCTGAATCTTGGCACTATGTTGGTTGAATTTTTTTATTAAAGGCTTCCAACTGGTTTTAAACAGACTGTAACCAAACTTAAAAGGACTCGTTTCCAAAAAAAAAAAACCAAAATCACTACCATAGTAAGACAGTTGGTCTGGTTTCACAGTCCTTCAGAGGCTCAAGTGTGCTTAAAATCTGATTGATCTGTATAAGAAACAGAAGAAAGTAGTAAGAAAAAAGAGAAAAGTCACCATTCTAAGTCATTATCTTTTTTTGTTTGTTTGTTACTAAGTAAACTCTACCCCCAAGGTGGGGCTTGAACTCATGACCCCAAGATCAAGAGACATGTCCTCTGCTGACTGAGCCAGCCAGGGACCTGCTGAGTCATTATCTTTTTGTATTCAGTATTAACTTGGTCCCAGAGGTTTGTAGTTCTGTTATTTTGAATATGTAAATACACACAGGTATACACACGTACACACATGTCTTCTAAATTTTGATTACTACAGCTTTGCTTTCAGTTGGTTGAATATCATGGATGTTTGGATGCGGGTATGAATTATGCTTGCACCACAACCAATTCCAATTACATTTCTGTTCCATCAGTTTTTTATTTTTATTTAAAAATTTTTTTAATGTTTACTTATTATTGAGAGACAGAGACAGAGCGCAAGTGTGGGAGGGGCAGAGAGAGGAGACACAGAATCTGAAGCAGGCTCCAGGCTCTGAGCTGTCAGCACAGAGCCCGACGTGGGGCTCGAACCCACATATGGCTCGAACCCACATATGGCGAGATCATGACCTGAGCCAAAGTCGGACACTTAACTGACTGAACCACCCAGGCGCCCCCCATCAATTTTTTAAATTTCCACGAACAGAATGTTTACTGTGATACTTTGTTCCAAATTTGTAATTATGTTTAGCACTGCAAAAATAAGGGCCCCTGGGTGGCTCAGTCCCTTAAGCCTCTGACTCTTGATTTCGGCTCAGATCATGATCTCAGGGTCGTGAGACTGAGCCCCATGTTGGGCTCAGCGTGGAGCTTGGTGTGTGTAGCCTACTTGGGATTCTTTCTCTCTCCCTCTCTCTGTCCCTCTCTCTGTCCCTCCCTGACTTGTGCTCTCTTTCTCTCAAAATAAATTAATCTAAAAAAAACCACTGCAAAAACAAAAGTATATTCCCAGTGTAGGGCTTTTTTTATGTTTCAAATTTTTATTTAAATTCTAGTTAGTTAAAATATGGTGTAATGTTAGTTTCAGGAGAATTTAGTGATTCATCACTTACATATAACACCCAGTGCTCATCACAAGTGCCCTCCTTAATGCCCACTACCCTTCCAGCAACTCTCAGTTTGTTCTCTATAGCTAAGAGTCTGTTTTATGGTTTTCCTCTCTTTCTCCTCCTATGTTAATCTGTTTGGTTTCTTAAATTCCACACATGAGTGAAATCATACGCTGTCTTTCTCTGACTGACTTATTTCACTTAGCATAATACACGCTAGCTCCATCCATGTTGTTGCAAATGGGAAGATTTCATTCTTTTTGATGGCTGAGGAATATTCCCTTGTACATATACCACATCTTTATGCATTCATCAGTTGGTGGGCACTTGGGTTCTTTCCATTACTTAGCTATTGTTGATAATGCTACCCCAGTGTAGGACTTTTATACTGAATTTATAACAGCATTTGTACTAATATTAGCCATTTTGCCTCTGCCAGAGAGAACTTTCACAACTTTTGTCGAAGCTCTTCAGGCAAAATGAAGTTAGGCTTAGTACTTGTTTCAGAGGGGAGAACACACACCATGGTGGAACCATGGCATGTCTCAGTTACAGGGTATCAGGAAGAAGCTGTTATAGGCTTTGAGATTTAGTTGGGTGATTTGGGGGAGGGTGTAAGGAAGTGAGGGTTAACCCTAAATTGGATGCTGTCAGAGAGTGGGGCGATCTATGATTGGTTATTCTGTGGGTGGCACAGTAGCCTTGCTTTTTTTCATGCTTAGACAAAATTATGAAATGGCTTTGTTCTGTTTCATTTTGTCATAGTCTCAGGGTGACTTTATCTGAGGTTGTATCTTATGAGATTTTTTATGTCTAACAGGAAAGCAAAATGGCCTGGCTGTGAGTGTCAGACCACACTTAATAGTTATGATATTGAATTCTAATTAGCATAGTATAATATTATAATATTATTACAGTTATAATACTGAGGTCTAGCTGTGACTAGTTTTGGACATTAGAGGCTGATCATTTTCTCTCTCACTTTGATTCCATGATTTGGATGGAAGGAATCAAACCATTACTGGAATTCATTTAACTCTTTCTTCTTTAAAGCATCTGGCATCATTTGATCATTTGTGAAGTTCTTCTCCTAATGGACCTAAGATCTTAACAGCTACTGTTAAACTCAATGTACCTAAGAAAAATTGTAATACAACATTGTCAAAATTATGTTAGAGCAGTTGTTTGATAAAAGAAAAGTCAGGCATCATAGAATTATATGTCAATGTACCTTTTGTAACTTCTCATGTTAACTTGTGGTCTTTGGGCACTGTTTCTTAAAATATCTACTAAGTTGTAAAGTAAAAGCTTCAGGGGATCTAGTCCTCTGGTTTTCTCATGGATAGTGATATCACTGTGGCCCCTATGGTGGAGAGTAAATGTTGACAGACCAAATGTTGTTTTGGTCTACTCGGGCTGCTGTAACAAAGCACCATAGGCTTAGTGACTTAAACAATAGAAATTTATTTTCCCACAGTTTTGAAAGCTGGACATCCAAGACTGAGGTCTCAGCCAATTTGGTTTCTGGTGAGAACTCTTTTTGACTTACAGTTTCTGGCTTCCAGCTTCCAGTTCACCAAGTCTTTTTTTTTTTTAATTTTTAACATTTATTCATTGTTGTGAGACAGAGAGAGACAGAGCATGAGTGGGGGAGGGGCAGAGAGAGGGACACACAGAATCTGAAGCAGGCTCCAGGCTCTGAGCTGTCAGCACAGAGCCCGATGTGGGGCTTGAACTCACGAGCTGTGAGATCATGACCTGAGCTGAAGGCAGACGCTTAACCGACTGAGCCACCCAGGTGCCCTCAGTTCACCAAGTCTTCATGTGACCTTTCCTTGGTGTGTGTGAGGGAGAGAGAGAGAGAGAGAGCGAGAGCGAGAGCACAAGCTCTCAGTGTTTCTCCTTACAAGGACACAAATCCTGTTGGGTTAAGGCCCCTTGCTTATGAGCTTATTTATTTATTTATTTATTTATTTATTTTTATTTATCTCTACACCCAACACAGGGCTTGAACTCACAACTCCAAGATCAAGAGTCACGTGCTTTACTGACTGAGCCAGCCAGGCACCCCTCCTTATGAGCTCATTTAATATTAGTTACTTCCTTAGAGGCCCATCTCCAAATACAGCCTCACTGGAGGTCAGGGATTCGACATAAGAATTTTAGGGGGACACAAACATTCAGTCCATAGCACAGATGAATTACATAGTTCATGTATTCATCAACTTTCCTGGAAAATTAATTCATTACTCATTTTTCCCTAAGCACACATTCATTCTTTTGCTCATTGCTGCCAAAAAGGTTTACTGAAAGCTAAAAAAAGGGGTTACCAAACTATTAAACAGATAAGTACTTATAGATTTGTACTATAACAGGAACATTCAGTATATGACAAGACATCTGAGCTGAGTTTTCCTGTTAATGTTTTCATGTAAACATAACCTAGGGTGTCTCACATTTCCCAGTGGTCCTCCCAACTTGATAATTTGGAAGAATCTTGCCATTTTTAGGCTGTGGCACGTATTTGGGCTGATTATGTGCCAGGCATTGTTCTGTGAGTTTCATATGTACTGACGGTTGTCCCTTTACTCTCTGTGGTAAGTACTACAATTATGCTTCTCATTTTATAGATGAAGAAGTCAAGGTACAAACAGGTTAAGTAACTTGACCAAGGTTGCAAGCCGAGTAAGTGGCAGCGTCAAGGTTTGAACCGAGGCAGCCGGATTCATACTTGTGCCCTGACTTATGTACTTCCCTGCCTATCCAGAAAGACTTGTGAACGTGACCAATGTTTGAAGAAATCCCATGGTGCTCTCAAAGAGATTGCCCTGTGATGCCCACTTGATGCTTTGCTCCAAAAGACTTTGTTAAACCAGGGAGAAAATCAACGCGTAAAGGGTTATAAACATCCTTTCTGACAGAAATACTTACAGGTTACTTGTTTTAAAAGGTTCAAAGTGTGCTTTCAATGTAATAGAAACTATCTTAGGGTATTACAACGTCAAAGTAATGGTGAAGCATAATATTACCAAGAACATTCCAACTCGACTTCTCTCCATGGCTGTTTTAGGTTTTGAGCCTTACCAAGGAGACCGAGTAGAAGTTGAGTTTTCCACCCAATCAGACACGTTGGGCAGAAGAGCCCTGTCGGTGAAGCCTCTGAGACATAAGCATGTGCATGAGGTAGTTCGTTTGCACGTAGCTCTTGTCGTCTGTTTCTGCTTCTCCTCCCACTAGTGATTATTGCTGCTGCTCGTGATCCCGTGGGGTGTGTTGGGAAAACCATTCTTTGCCATAGAGGGTTCTATTTTTTCATGGAATGGACCGTGCTTCTGAAGGGAAAGAATTCAGGAATTCTATGGAACACACATGTAATTAAAATCTAAATTAGGTAGTTTACTTGGGAGGTATTGAAGTGCTCTGAGAGCAACCATAATAGAAAACAAATCATGTTGAGGGAATTGTTGGGGAAGAATGAATGGAGAGGTTGTGGGACCAGAGCTTGCAGTAAATGCTGGGTGTGATTGAGGTAGTGGAGATGGGAAATGCGTGGGAAAGTCAGTTTGCAGAAAAGGACGGATGGCATTTGGGATGTGACCCAGGAAGTAGGGCAGTGACATTTGTTGGCCACCACATTCCTTTCTCACTCTACACCCTTTTCACTCTCTCAACCGTTAGGAGAAAGGTTAATGGACATTGAGTGTTATATTTAGAGCAGCATTTCTAATCCTAGACCAGGGCCCCACCTGCAGGGAACCTGACTTAGCTGCTGTGAGGTGGGGTCTGGCAGCATGGGTAATCTTACAGAGTGCTCCGGATGTGACAAATATGGTGGCCAGGCTGGGAGTCACTGATTTAGAGTGACCTACAGATTAAGGCCAGAGAGAGGAGCTGCGGACCTTGTTACAGCGTACAAAGCTTTTACATGAACGTTTCTGTTGTCTGTAATGACAGGTCTACATTACTAGCCTACATGGAAGAAATGGGGTGATAGATGACAGCATCTTTTTCACCTTGGAATCTCTGAAGCTTCCCGATGGATACACACCTCAAATATCTGATGTCGTTAATGCTGTCGTGGTGGAGAGCAGTCAGTCCTGCTATATGTGGAGAGCAATCTCCATGACTCCAGTGAAAAGGTGGTAATGAGAAATGGCATTTGTAGTCCCCGTGAGGTTTTTCTTCTCTTGTCAGTAAAGAGCCTGGCTTGAAAGTGTTTTGTGATGAGTAGTTCAGTAAACCTCAGGAATTAATTCAAATGCAACCTTTCAAGTCCTGTGTGGGTTGGCTCCGTGGAGTGTACCTCCTGGATAGTGGTCAGCAGTTTTTGTTATTGATTAAAGACATTTTCATCGTAACTCCTTGTGATAATCTTGTTTGTGATTTTCTCCTTTTAGTGGGTCTGTTTCTTTTTTAAGTTAACCCACATCCTCTGGGGTTTTTTTCACCTTTAGAACAGTTTCTCAACCAAGAAACTTTGTTTTTAAGACACAGGGTGCATCGTGGTTTAAAAAAAATATTCTGAGTCTACATTACAGATCCTTGACATCACCCAACCATGTTGTAGTTAGTTCCCCCACGTTGTGGTCAATAAGTGGAGTCAATATCTTCTAGATTTTAGGTGTTCACTCATTGACTCACTTTAGAAATAGTGATTGCCTTCTACGTGCCAGGTGCACGTAGGGGTTACGGCCTTGAACACAAAGGCCGCCCTGATGGAACTTGCCTTCTGTTAATGCCCATCTGGCTCCCAGAGTCAGGGGGTCACAGGACAGCACCACACCCCGTGGGAACTACAGAGAAGTCCGCAATTGGACCGGAGAGACACAGGGGCTGTGGAGTCTCCCACTTCCCCACTGTAGTCTCCCGCTGGGTTGATGCGAGGGATAGTGTTCTTGACACCGACAGTGGCTTACCACGGTCCTCGATCGTCTTTCTCACCCTCATCAGGGCATCACCTTGGTCTCCCTGAATGGATGACGTCATGACAATAGGACCGGGGAGCAGGAAGTATCCATCTGAGCTGTGTTGGAGACAAGGTTTTAGTAAGTCACATGAAAGCACAGGGACCTGCCACCCCAAGTTTCTGGGGCTCCAGTGTTCTGCCGTAGGGCCTCCCGACCAGTGTGCTGGGAGTGAGTAGCAGATGTGCTGATGCACAGATTCCCCTCCGCTCATTCAGGCATCTTTACAAACGGAGGAAAGAAACTAAAGACAGTCCTCTTGAGCAGCACCAGCCAGCTACAGCCCGTGTGCCAAATCTGACCCGTGCCTGTTTTAAACAGCTTTGTTGAGAGGTGATTCACATAACATACCATTAACCCATTTAAAGTGTTCAAGTCAGTGGTTTCTAGTACATCTGCAGTGGTATGCAGCCATCACCACTACCTTAATTTTCATACCTTTCCACTCCCTCTTGAAAACACAGCGTATCAGGAATAAACATTGGATTGTACATTTCACCTTCATGATGGAGTCGCATACACATTTTAAAGTCAGATCCTCAAGCGGTTCTGAAGCCCTACAAACATTAAGACCCACCTACATTCAGTTGGCCACACATATGGCATCCGATGCCCCTTGCGATCTGAATTTCAAATTGCCATTCCCACCTAGGTGTGCTGCTTACGTTTTTAAAATGTGTAACCGTTCGCCTACTGCAATCCATCTTGAGCTCAAACTCGGGTGTCATAAGACCATTGTTCATCATCCATCTCTGGAACTACACCTTGGACCAGCTGTATTCCACGCCCTGGTGAGCAGGACCGGCAAATGTCATCCAAAGGGTACACGAACTGCTCTTACATCATGCCTTGTGCTTTCCTTGTGCTTTATTCTTGTTGATGCTGTTCGCTTTTTTCTAGAATTTCATCTCCATATTCTTTTTTTAATGTTTATGTATTTTGAGAGAGGGAGAAAGAAAGAGAGAGACAGAGCACGAGCAGAGGAGGGGCAGAGAGAGAGAGAGAGAGAGAGAGAAAATCCCAAGCAGGCTCACACTCAATGCAGAGCCAAAGGTGGGGTTCGATCTCACAACTGTGAGATCATGACCTGAGCTGAAATCAAGAGTTGGACGCTAAACTGAGTGAGCCACCCAGGCGCCCCTTATCTCTATGTTCTTTACAATTCCACTGTTGCTTGTAAAAATCCCGTCTGTTTCAGGCCAAAGGCAAACCTAAATGTGAAATAGAGGCTTATGCAGAATATCAGTTAAGGAAGTAAGTGTTCATTAGTTCCAAGTTCCATATATTATATTACCTTCCTATAGTATCTAAGAGCACTATTTGCACGACATCAGCCAGAAAATATGATGAAGACTCAAAAATGCTGGCTATTTGCTATGAGAATGGTACTAGGACTCTGCTCTCAGGATATACAGAGAGCAAAGGTCATGAATTTTGACTGCCCTCTATCCTCACAACATTGGGCTAGCAACCTATATCCACTATCTCATTCAATCCTCAAAAGCATGGTCAGAGTTTGGGAGCCCTTCCCCTGACATTTTTTTAAATTAAGATTTTGTTTTTAAATAATCTCTACACCCAATATGGGGCTCAAGCTCCCAAGCCCAACATCGAGAGTCGCATGCTCCGCCAACTGAGCCGGCCGGGTGCCCCATTTGACTGATGTATTTTATTTTATTAATTTTTTTTATTTTAGAGGGAAAGAGTGCATGAGCGCAGGAGAGGAGAAGAGGGAGAGAGAGAGAGAGAGAGAGAGAGAGAGAGAGAGAGAGAGAGAATCTTAAGCAGGCTCCACGCTCAGTGCAGAGTATGACACGGAGCTCAATCCCATGACCTTGGGATCATGACCTGAGCCAAAATCAAGAGTTGGCCACTCAACTGACTGAGCCACTCAGGCACCTGTTGACTGAAGTATTTTAAAACAAATTCAAGACATATTATTTTATCCATGGTCACCGTATTATGTGTCATTAAACCATAAGGATATACCAATCACAATTAAATAATAATTCCCAGGCCAATGAATAGAAATCATCTAATTTCATCTAATTCCAACTTCATGTTCAAATTTCTCTCAATTGTTTTGTTCACATGAAGATCCAAATAATACCCACATATTTAATTGGTTTTTTATATCTCTGACGTATCTTTTATTCAGTAGTCCCCTCCTGACACCCCTTTTTATTGATTTGTTTTAAGAGTAAGTTTCTCTCTTTTTTCTTGAAGAATCTTCCACATTCTGGGTCTGGCCAGTTACTTCGTTGTGCTATCATTTTATTTGTGCCTCTCTTTCATGTATATCTTAAAACCTAGGAGTTACAGGTAGATGATACTGCTTTTTTGCTCTCTTCTCTTTAAATATAAAAGGGGAGAAAGAAGAACCTCTGAGAATCCTCTCACCTCACAGACAGTGAGAAAGACATATTATACCTTTTGATCCAAACTTTCCTTACCTCTTCTATAATACGGATTCTCTGATTACTTTGCTGGTTTATGTCTCTACCAAGGTATAGGGGCCTTTCCTGATATAGGGACCCTCAATTTTCTGCATATGTACCTATGCTGAAGAGCGTGTAGGCTGTGATATAATACATTCCATATCCTGCACTGAGACAATGTGCATGGAGTCATCTGGCACAATACCAAAGACGTGCCAAGTTCATACATGTTAGCTGATGCCAAAGCTAAGTAAATTCCTCCCTCCCTCCCAATAATTGTATCTCTAGTTATTTAAATAATCATTTTCTGGATTGCGGTAAACTAAATCCTCTAGAATCCACCACATTATATAAACTAAGATATTTTCTGTATTAGGTGTGGAATGAGAATACCTCTTCTTACTCATTGGCACAGGCAATTTCAACTTCAAGAGAATTTTGTGATTGTCTAGTACCCAAAACTTGATCAGAAAAAAACAACAAATAAATAACCAAACAACAACAAAGATAGTCAAAAGGCTGAAGGCCCAGCACACAACTTAGGAGAGTGAAGTTAATGTCTTAAGTTGGTTCACATATAACAGTTGTAGGAAACATGAACACTCCGTGTAATTACCACGAGTTTGTCATTACACATGCTGACCAGCTATATTCTAAAATACATAGTGAACGCCACGCTGTGAGGTATAGAACATTAAATGCATCTTAGAGTAGATTATCATCTTGACCTGAAGAATATAAATAGAGTAGATTTTTTTCCTCTTTCTTGAGTAGAGTCAAAATTTGCTGCTTGGATGGGAATGCGAGCTGGTGCAGCCACTCTGGAAAACAGGATGGAGGTTCCTCAAAAACCTAAAAATAGAACTACCCTACGACCCAGCAATGGCCCTACTAGGCATTTATCCAAGGGATACAGGTGTGCTGTTTCGAAGGGGCACATGCACCCCCATGTTTATAGCAGCACTATCAGCAACAGCCAAAATATGGAAAGAGCCCAAATGTCCATCGATGGATGAATGGATAAAGAAGATGTGGGATATATATACAATGGAGTATTACTCGGCAATCAGAAAGAAGGAAATCTTGCCATTTGCAACGACGTGGATGGAGCTGGAGGGGATTATGCTAAGTGAAATTAGAGGAAGACAAAATCATATGACTTCACTCATAGGAGGACTTGAAGAGACAAAACAGATGAACATAAGGGAAGGGAAACAAAAATAATATAAAAACAGGGAGGGGGACAAAACAGAAGACTCATAAATATGGAGAACAAACTGAGGGTTGCTGGAGGGGTTGTGGGAGTGGGGATGGGCTAAATGGGTAAGGGCATTAAGGAATCTACTCCTGAAATCATTGTTGCACTAGATGCTAACTAATTTGGATGTAAATTTTAAAAAATAAAAACTAAAATTAAAAAAGAAAAAAGAAAATAAAAAAATTTGCTGCTTGGAGAGAACTAAGGATTACTATTATAAACTTTGTATTATATATATATAATTTATATATATATATATATATATATATATATTACAGACTTTGTAGACAAAACCCAGTGAACCCTGACGTGAGGAATGCATTCAGCAAACCACAAGCACGTCAGGCATCAGCATCTAATTTTGTGATTAACTGACCTCGTGATATCTCTTTTATTCTATTTTCTTTTGTTTAACTTTTTGTGCTCCCCAAGCATATTTCTAAGCTCCTTGAAAGCAGAGACTACTCCAGTTGAGTGAATGAAGGAAGACATGGACTGTCTGAGAATACATTAACTTAAAAAAAACCTTTTAATGTTTATTTATTATTGAGAGACAAAGAGGGACAGAGCATGAGCAGGGGAGGGGCAGAGAGCCAGGGAGACACAGAATCCAAAGCAGGCTCCAGGCTCTGAGCTCTCGGCACAGAGCCCGAAGCGTGGCTCGAACTCACCAATTGTGAGATCAAGAGCTGAGCCAAAGTCAGGTGCTTAACCGACTGAGCCACCCAGGAGCCTGTCATTAACATTTTTTTTTTTTTATAAGTAGGCCCTATGCCCCATGTGGGGCTCGAACTTGCCACCCTGAGATCAAGAGTCACAAACTCCGTGACTGAGCCAGCCAGCCACCCCTCATTTGTTAACTTTTTATTTTTATTTACTTTTAAAAGTTCATTTATTTCTTTATTTTGAGAGAGAGAGAGAGAGCGCTAGTGTGCGTGTGCAAGCAGGGGGCGGGGGACAGGCAGAAAGAGAGGGGGAGAGAGAATCCCAAGCAGGCTCGCACAGGGCTCAATCCCATGAGCTGTGAGATCGTGACCAGGGCCCAAATCAAGAGCCAGGTGCCCAACTGACTGAACCAGCCAGGTGTCCCTCATTTGTTAATTTTTTAAAGCAATATTGTTACATGGCTCAGCTAATGCTGGTGAAACGGATGAAAAGGCACAGTTCTTGTCCTAACTGGGCTCACTTCTTTGAATCCCTCATCAACCCATTCCTGGGAGCTGAGGAGAAGCCCCCAGAGCTTCATGTGCTCTGAACCCAAAGTAACAGCCCCCAAGATTGACTCTATCCAGAGGAGGGTCCACTCTGCCCCAAGACGGTGAGGAGGACACCCAAGAACTCTGTATGTTCCTGGCAAGTACTCCAACCTTTGCCTTACATGCCAACACTTCCTGCCTCACCACCATGATCTATTTTGAGACCTTCAGATCAATCACCACAAAAAACCCCGGAGAACCCTTGGACCTCATCAGCCCCTCATCAGTCCATTCATAGGACTCTTCATATCCTCTTTTCTAAATCCATCTTCTAAACAACTCAACTCCTGTGACCTTCCACTGTGTTCTCTTCCACTGTTTCATAGAAAGACTAAGAAAGAAATTCCAAAGATGTTCATTAAGGACAAAATGAATGAAAGGACCTTGAAATACAGGTAGGAACGTCATGGTCAGACATAGAGGCAAAGTGTATTCCACACAATGGGACTACAATGGCTGGGTATTGGGGGAATGAATGTAGACATCAAAGTGTATGATTTGTATTTTAACATTAAGGATGGACTCAAATAACCGGTTTAATAATCTTCAAAGTGTATGAAAAGTGAATTGATATATGGATTATTATACCCACCTCAGAAATAATATCAGTGAATGAAACAGTGTAAAGCAACACAAAGCCTATAAATCCTAGCAGGAAAGCATTTATGAGCATTCGGAGTGCAGTTAGAAGATCGCAGTACATGGGGTGCCTGGGTGGCTCAGTCAGTTAGGTGTCCGAATTCGGCTCAGGTCATGATCTCATGGTTTGTGGGTTCGAGCCCCGAGTCGGGCTCTGTGCTGACAGCTCGGAGTCTGGAGCCTGCTTCAGATTCTGTGTCTCCCTCTCTCTCTCCCGGTCCCCTGCTTGTGCTCTCTCTCTCTCTCTCTCTCAAAGGTAAATAAACATTAAGAAAAAAAAAGATCACAGTACAGCTTGCACATGCCCCTTCGGCAATCACACGAGACAGCCTACAAATGCTGTATATGTGGGGGAGCACACTTTGTCACGACTCCTTCAAATCAAGTGTTTGAACAAGGTAAGGATACATTTACATGCTTAGTGCAACTTGCAAGTCTTCATTTTTTTATGTATTCTGCTTTGTCAAAACCAAATTATGACTATAAACTCCTTACGTCTTCTAAGGCATCATATTTAGTTTAGGAAGAGGGTCCTCAATTAAAATATCAGTTGCATCTGTCCCCAAATGTCATAGGTGACTTTTTTGTTGTTTTCAATTGGCTTTATTTTATTAATTACAACGGCATCGACATAATGTAAAAAAAAAAAAAAGGACCATATATTTCTGCAAAGCCATGTTGAGTTTTTATTCTACATACAATACTTGGTGCATGTATGGATTTGCCTGCACAGATGAATTTTTTGAGGTTTCCATATATTGCTTTACACTCTTGCTTTCAGCTTTTATTACGGACAGATTTCATTAATTGTCAGCCGGGTGGTAATAAGCTTTCGAAAAACAAATGCATCTTTGTTAGGGATTCAAATGGCAGAACGCACATGCTGATATCGCTTTCATTTGACAGAAACAGTTCTCTGCAGCTTTAGCCTCACACAAAGACAGGTTTAGTCACGACAGTGTGAACACAACATCCGCTAAGCTCTAGGCAAACCATAGGAGCTCAACATATTTTACATTTAGATTGGGCATTATTTTTCTGTTTATACATGTCTGCACTCTCTATGAGGCCTTGCACATACCTTGTGATGATTATTTATGGGATGAATAAGGATATTATAATAAATAGGAGATAGAAAAAAAGCTAAAACCGAGTAAAACCTCTGTTTCCAATCCCTGATAATTGGGAGGGGAAGCCATTCAGAGAGTAGTCCAGTAGGGAAATCACTCACAAAGGAAAACCCTGCATGAATGATATCAAATCCATGTTTACATTTAAATGACTAGATTATGACCTCATCCTGAAGGACAATGTGAAAATTAATTAAAGAAAATCTCACTTATTTTTTTTTTCAACGTTTTATTTTATTTTTTGGGACAGAGAGAGACAGAGCATGAACGGGGGAGGGGCAGAGAGAGAGGGAGACACAGAATCGGAAACAGGCTCCAGGCTCCGAGCCATCAGCCCAGAGCCCGACGCGGGGCTCGAACTCACGGACCGCGAGACCGTGACCTGGCTGAAGTTGGACGCTTAACCGACTGTGCCACCCAGGCGCCCCAAGAAAATCTCGTTTAGAATGGAGTCTGGGGGTGAGCAGGGAGAGGTCTCATGACCTATTATTGATCAATTACAGACTCAACAGGAAGAGAAAGGCCTTGCACATAGCTACTGCTTTACTACCCCTACACCCCTGCAACAGCCCAACCAATGAGAGGCAGTCACAGCTCAACCAATGAGAAGCCACTTTACTTCCAACTCCCAGTTTACTCCAATGGACTTCTTGTTTACAACCGCCCTCCCAACTGCCCCCTTTCCTCTATAAAACAGCCCTTCCTCTGCTTTGTTCTCTGGACTTGCCCATGGTTTTGCCCTAGCTTGCTTGTTCCAGACTGCAATTCTGTGCTATTCTCGAATAAACCCATTTTTCCCGCTAGGATAACCGGCAGTTTTATTTTTAAGGTTAATAATGATTATCATAGTACACAAGATAAGTTAAAGAGCAGAAGTATCATTCAGTTTGGAATCAACACACCCTGGGAGATAACTATTTGTAATTTTTGCATGAGAACAGGGTAACCATATAAGGTGCAAGCAGAGAACTTGATTCTCCCCTCCTACATTTCACCTCCAAATTTGCTTAAACCTTCTCTGTGGGTCCAAACTGGGTCTCCACTCCTTGGATAATGATGATGATGATGATGATGATGACGATGATGGTGGTGGTGGTGGTTACTCTTATTATTTTGATTACTTTTAGATAGTAAAAAGTTCTATGGTCACTATAATCATACAGATAAGATAATTTCAGTAATTAAAATGTCCCGTTTCTTTTAACAGATTATTATTTGTAGGGATTATTGTATAATCCCAAACAATTTTGGGGGCCAAAGTCAGACTTCCCCAAAATGTGCCACTTTGGCACTTGATTATTTAAAACAAAACTTGCTTAAGAGCCTATGCAAGAAGGACACTCAGAATCTCCTCTGTCTCCCCCAAAACAGGAAATAAATTTCTTATGTGAAAGGTGCCCTTCCCATACCAGGAGGTAAAGAGACATACTTATCACCAGAGGGGGGAAATTCAGAGCCCAGAAGACTGTAGAAACAACTCTTGTTACCTTTTATTGATGTACTACCCCAACCCAAATTCTGTTTAGAATTTCTTACTAACTGAAGCTCCCAAAGTTAAGTTTTCTTTGTCCTGTCAATCCTTCACAGACTTACTGTCTCTTTGTCTAAAAGGGAAACTGCCTTAGTCATTTTCGAGGGTCTCAATTTCAATATTGGGCCTTCGTGTGCATGTAATAAAACTTTGGGGTTTTTTCTTTGTTAATTTGTATCATACAAATTTCATTCATGTTTGTGAAAGTAGGCTTCATGCCCAGCACAGAGCTCAGTGTGAGGCCTGAACTCAGAACCCTGGGATCAAGGCCCGAGCTGAGATCAAGAGTCCGATGCCCCACCGACTTGAACCACCCAGGTGTCCGTCATATAAATTTAATTCTCAATCCAGCTGGAAGACCTGGAGGGTAGAGGGGAATTTTGCTTTCCTTCACTATACACAAAATTAAGTCATGTCTCTGTACCAGTTTGGATCTACTTAAGTTGGAAATTCTCTAGCAGCAAAGTGGAGACGTGGTTGGCTTCTAATCTATTTTCCTGCCTCGCAATCTTTTTCTTTACACCTGTGCTTGCTGAATGGGGTCACACATCTCCAGGGTCAAAGTGGATAGGGGAAGGGTGAGTGTTGTGGATGGGAGAGTCTTATTTGAAGAGTTAGTGTCATGACTTGGCCTTGATGCTGTCTGGTCTGGAGGGATGTTGAGAGTTGCCGTTCATGGATTTCCTTGAGATTCTTCCTCTAGAGACATCTGATGGCCCCTCTTTCAACAGGGAACCTGGGCCAACACCTCTCCTCTGTTCCTCCCATAAGACACCCCCACTCCCTGTATCTGACAGTGCACCTTCAGCCTGTTTTTACTAAGCTTTTCCTGATCCTGGCAGTTGTCTTGGGTGGGGTTGTTATGCCCAGAATTCGTGATCCCCAAAGACCGCCAGGGAGCCGAGTCCGATGTAAAAGCAAAAGAGCCTTTATTCGAGCTAGCTCGAGCTCAATCCCCTACCTGCGCCGACGCAGCGGTGAGATACCGGGGAGAGAGAGCGAGTTTCAAAAGGACAAAGGTTTTATTGGGGCCTGGGGGCAGTTGGTGAGGTAATGGCTGTGGCCTCAGCCAATTGGCTGGGGAAGGGTCCGAGTCCTGTTAGGCAGGTGGGGGGGGGGGTGTTACTCAAGGGGAGGAGGCGTGGTCAAGGTGAAGGACGCAGAACAAGATGGAGACGGCCGGCGTAGGCCCGCCCTTTCAGGGTCCTTTCCCAAATGACCCAGTAAGGCTCCCACTCACATTCAGCCCAGGTTGGGAAACACCTCTCTTTTCTCCCTGCAGTCCCAACGGCGGGACAATTTTTCCTTCTTGTGGCCCTCTGCTGCTGACCCCTTTCCCCAATTTCTTGGCTAGAGGCCTTGTGTAGGCCTGAGTCCATGTATAAATTGGTGGAATATTTATGTGAAAAGAGAGTTGATCCTTTTATGAAAACTAGATTGAAAGTCTTTGGAGAGTCTGTTTACTATGCTGGAATTAAAAAATTTTTAAATAAATAATAAAAAAAGAAAGCCTTTGGAAAGTCGTCATCTAAAATTGTTGAATTGTGCGTGACAAAGAAAATGGCAAAAGATGGAAAGAATCCTAAAAAAAAATCAAGGAGGCCTTTGTGTTTGAGTTGTTTCCCAGGGGCTATAAGGTCTGCCTCCGTTTAAAGAGACCCACGCTGGAAACGGTGAGGTTGTATTATGAACGCTGGTTATGCAGGCAAACAATGAGGAAACACAACCGCAGGCCCTCAAGCAAAGCAGTGGCCTTGGCTGCCTAGCAAAAAGTTGGTGAGTAAATGAATATTTATATGTTTCAGGTTAAAATAAAATGCTTAATGGGGCACCTGGGTGGCTCAGTTGGTTAAGCCTCCGACTCTTGTTTTCGGCTCAGGTCATGATCTTGCGGCTCCTGAGTCCCAGCCCCCGCGTGGGGCTCTGTGCTGACCGCTCGGATTCTGTGTCTCCCTCTCTCTCTGCCCCTCCCCTGCTTGTGCTCTAGCTCGCCCGCGTGCTCTCTCTCTCTCTCTCTCTCTCTCAAAAATAAATAAACATTAAAAAGTTAAAATAAAATGCTTAATGTAGGCAGGTATCATTAGTTATATGATTTTGCATTTGAATCTGCATTTTCAATTATCGATCATCTACCCATCAATTCTGACTTTGTAAGTACAAAGTGCTTTCACTTTGCACAGAATACCCTTGCCTCAGGCGGTAGAATCAGGAAAAAGGTCTGTGAAGCAGCAAGAAAAAGACACAGCCTTCTCTTCAATTTCGGCTTCTCCCTTAAGCCATCCTCTTGTATCTGCTTTTCTTTTCATGCTCCGAATTTTGAAGTACAGTTGACCCTTGCACAACATGGGTTTGAACTATGCGGGTCAACCTATATGCAGATTTTTTTTTCTCCAATAAATACAGTACAGTACCGTAAATGTATTTTCTCTTCCTTGTGGTTTCCTTCTTTTTTTTTTTTCTTAAAAAGATGTTTCTTTATTTTGAGACAGAGAGAGAAAGAGAGAGCACATGAGCAGGGGAGAGGGGCAGAGAGAGGGAGAGCGAGAATCCCAAGCAGGCTCCACTCTCAGCGTGGAGCCTGATGCAAGGCTTGACGTGGGGCTAGATCTCATGAATTGTGAGATCATGACCTGGGCGGAAATCTAGAGCCGGATGCTTAACCAACGGACCCACCCGGGCGCCCTCTTGTGATTTCCTTCATAACATTTTCTTTCCTCTAGGTCACTTTATTGTAAGAATACAGTCTATAATACAGATAATATACAAAATACGTGTTGACTGTTTATGTTATCAGTAAGGCTTCCAGTCAACAGTAGGCTGTTTGTAGTTAAGTCTTGGGGGAGTCAAGACTGATACACAGGATTTCCACTTCACGGAGGGGTGGGCACCGCTAACCTCCATGTTGTTCAAGGGTCAACTGTTGGGGCGCCTGGGTGGCGCAGTTGGTTAAGCGTCCGACTTCAGCCAGGTCACGATCTCGCGGTCCGTGAGTTCGAGCCCCGCGTTGGGCTCTGGGCTGATGGCTCAGAGCCTGGAGCCTGTTTCCGATTCTGTGTCTCCCTCTCTCTTTGCCCCTCCCCCGTTCATGCTCTGTCTCTCTCTGTCCCAAAAAATAAATAAACGTTGAAAAAAAATTAAAAAAAAAAAGGGTCAACTGTATATTGGTTTATATATGTCTTCATATTTGCCCTTCACATTCTCTTAAAAAGTCAAGAGAGGCTAGTTGTTAGGAAGATAATTAAATTACACCAAAAATTATAAAACTTAGCAGCTCTTCTCAATATTCTTTCATTTAATTATTTTCTGGACCACTTGACAGAGTTGGCCACTCGTTCCTCAGTTCGTTTGCCCCCTGCATCGAGTTTTCTTCCAATTTCTCTGACTACTTATTTTTCCTCTTCTTGAGTGTTGTCTACTCATGTGCCCAACCCAGGATTCTTAGCTTTCGCCTCCTCCCTTCCTGTTGCTCACACTTATTGATTCAAGTCCATTGTTTTAATTTTCACTTCTAGGGTCATGCCACTGGCTTTTGTGTACTTGAAACTCAGAGCGCTGTACTTGGACTTTGGCAGGAGTTCAATAAAGGCTTATGGAATAAACTTCCAAATTTACTTTGTTAGCCCTGATTTTCTTCCAAGCTCCAAATCTACATATGAGGGAGCTACTACAGGGCGGTGGCCAGTTGGGCGGGCCATATGGTAAGATTGTTTAGGTTTAAACCTTGTTTCAGTTAGTCACAAGGATGTGGCTTAGAGAAAGCTACTTAGGTTTTCTAAGGCTCATTTTCTTGATCTAGAAGAGAGATACGGTAACAAAACCTGCCTCACAAAGATGACGTGAGTTTGGGGCAATGTAATGCATGTCAAGTGCTTAGCAAAGTGCCTGACACATAGCAAACCCTCTATAAATAGTAGCTTTGTTTAAGTGCTTGGTAAATACTGCCTCACTGACGTCTGTCCAAAACTTAATCCACTACCTTAAACTCAAAAGTTGTTTCTCTTTTTCTGCGTCCTACTTCAGTTAACAAAATTTCTACTGTTTCAGCCAGTGAGGCCAAGAATTGATTCGAGTCATTATCTACTTCCTTCTTGATCATCACATCTAATGAATTGCTAAGCCTTGTCAAAAAAAAAAAAAAAATCCAAAAATTAAATCTTCCAACTGAGCTGTGCTTTTCTTTCTTTTCACACAGTCATCAACCTAATTTGGGTCCTCATCATCCTTCACCTGGACCACTCCAATAGGCTCCAGACTGGGGTATTTGGGAAACTTGGGTTGATTCATAGAGTGCTAGCCCATAATAGTTTCCCTTTGCCTCTAATATGTCCTTTGTTAACGTTAAGAACAAAACTGCCAGTTATTTCACCAGCAAGGAAATGGGCTTATTTGGGAATGGGAGAGAATCGCAATTTGGAACAAGTAAGCTACAGCACAACCGTAGGCAAGTCTAGGGAACTAAGGCCAGGAGGGCTCTTTTATCAGAGGGAAGGCGCAGCTGGAAGGCTGTTGTAAACAAGAAGCCCATTGGAGTACACTGGGAGTTCCAAGCATAGTGGCTCCTCATTGGCTGAGCTGTGACTATCTCTAATTGCCTGGGCTGTTGCCAGGGTGGGAGGAAGCCTTCCTTGCTCCTGCTGGGATAGTAAAGCCCATCCATGTGCAAGGTCCCTCTCTTCCTGTTGGGTCTGTAAACGCTGATGAGTGGTTGGGAGTCAGAGGCTGCCCCTGCCAACCTCCCGACTCCATGTTAGTGAGGTTTCCCTTTATTAATTTTCACACCGTCCAATCGTTGCCAATAATGTTCCTATACAATATTTCTAAATGGCTCAAACTTTCAATGAATCCTTACTGCCTAGAGAATCAAGTCCAGGTTTCCAAACACTGAATGATCTGACCTCAACCCACCTTTTTAGTCTCTTGTCTCACTGCGTGGGCTTCTTAGGGGCAAGCAAATAACTGTGAGACCGTCACAGCTCAGCCAATGAGAAGCCACTATACTTCCAACTCCCAGTTTACTCCAATGGACTTCTTGTTTACAACCGCCCTCCCAACTGCCCCCTTTCCTCTGCAAAGGAGTCTTCCTCTAACTTGTTCTCTGGACTTGCCTATGGTTTTGCTGTAGCCTGTTTGTCCCAGATTGCAATTTCTCTGCTAATCCCAGATGAACCCATTTTGCTGGTACAATAACTGGCACTTTTATTTTGTAAGGTTACCAGGACAAAACCAAGAATCTGTCTGGATATGTTTAAAGGTTCTCTCTTTCACACATGTATTTGAGTAGAAGGGTGTAGGCTGCTGGGTGACCTGACTTAACTTGCACGTCTGTTGATGTTCTGCTAAGCAATTACCATGTCTGTGAGACTTCCTGTTGAAACAATAGATGTATGGCAGAGAGGAAAGGTGCTTTTCCTGCTTCTTTTTTTTTTTTCTCTTTCTTTTAACTTGTTTTATTTTTTATGTTTTAAAATTGACATCCAAATTCGTTAGCATCGAGTGCAACAATGATTTCAGGAGTAGATTCCTTAGTGCCCCTTATGCATTTAGCCCATCCCCCCTCCCACACCCCCTCCAGCGACCCTCAGTTTGTTCTCCATATTTATGAGTCTCTTCTGTTGTGTCCCCCTCCCCGTTTTTATATTATTTTTGTTTCCCTTCCCTTCTGTTCATCTGTTTTGTCTCTTCAAGTCCTCCTAGGAGTGAAGTCATAAGATTTTTATCTTTCTCTGACTGACTAATTTCACTTAGCACAATACCCTCCAGTTCCATCCACGTCGTTGCAAATGGCAAGATTTCCTTCTTTCTGATGGCCGAGTAATACTCCATTGTATATACATACCACATCTTCTTTATCCATTCATCCATCGATGGACATTTGGGCTCTTTCCAGACTTTGGCTACTGTTGACTGTGCTGCTATAAACATGGGGGTGCCTGGGCGCCTGGGTGGCGCAGTCGGTTAAGCGTCCGACTTCAGCCAGGTCACGATCTCGCGGTCCGTGAGTTCGAGCCCCGCGTCGGGCTCTGGGCTGATGGCTCGGAGCCTGGAGCCTGTTTCCGATTCTGTGTCTCCCTCTCTCTCTGCCCCTCCCCCGTTCATGCTCTGTCTCTCTCTGTCCCAAAAATAAATAAACGTTGAAAAAAAAATTAAAAAACAAAAAAAAAACATGGGGGTGCCTGTGTCCCTTCGAAACAGCACACCTGCATCCCTTGGATCAATGCCTCGTCGTGCAATTGCTGGGTCGTAGGGGAGTTCTATTTTTAGTGTTTTGAGGAACCTCCATACTGTTTTCCAGAGTGGCTGCACCAGCTTGGATTCCCATCCTACTCTCCTTTTAATATAATTGTTCATCCAGTCCTAAATCATTTTCCTTGATTTAGGTCATGATGGACTATACTTTGCCTTTAAGACAAATTTGCGAGACGGCTTTGTGGGTATCTGCATTTCCCCTGACAGTGCACATTCGAGAAGATTTTCTTTTTTTTTTTTTTTTTAATTTTTTTTTCAACGTTTATTTATTTTTGGGACAGAGAGAGACAGAGCATGAACGGGGGAGGGGCAGAGAGAGAGGGAGACACAGAATCGGAAACAGGCTCCAGGCTCCGAGCCATCAGCCCAGAGCCCGACGCGGGGCTCGAACTCACGGACCGCGAGATCGTGACCTGGCTGAAGTCGGACGCTTAACCGACTGCGCCACCCAGGCGCCCCTCGAGAAGATTTTCTATTGCCTACAACCTAGGCAAACAACCTTGTTATGTAAGCCCAGGAGGCATTATTCACATAGAATGGTGATGCCTCCAGAGGCACAAGGTAATACACATTTCCACCATACTAATTCTGAAAAACTCACTGATATGCTTTCTGTTAGGGGTTGAAATGTGCCTCCAACAATTCATGTTGAAATCCTAACCCCCAGACCCTCAGAATGTGAGTTTACTGGAAATAGGGTTGTTGCAGATGTAATTAGTTAAGATGAGGTCCTTCTGGACTCGGGTGGGCCTCTAATTCCATATGACCTGGTGTCCTTGTCAAAACGGGATGTGCGCACACAGGTATGTATACAGGGAAACCGACATGTGAAGGTGAAGGCAGAGATCACGGCGATGAAGAAGTAAGTGTGATGCTTAATGTTATGTATCAACTTGACTGGGTCACAGGGTACCCAGATGTGTCACCAAACATTATTCTTGGTGTGTCTGGGAGAGTGCTATGAATGAGATTAACATTTGAATTGATAGACTGAGTAAAACAAATTGTCCCCTAATGTGAGTGGGCCTCTTCCATTCCCTGGAAGATCTGAAGATAAAAAAACAGCTGGCCCTCCTATGAATATGAGGCATTTCCTCCTGCCTGCCTGAGCTATGAATTGGATCTTTTCTGGGCTTCCAAATTGGACTGAAACATTGGCTTGTCTGGGGTGTCAAGCCTGCTGCCTTTCAGACTACAACCTATACCTATGCCGTGAGCTCTCGGCTGACTGGACTTCTCAGCCTCCATAAGAACACAAGCCAATTCTGTTTCTGTTGCTTTTTGGTTTACTGTTTTAATTTATGCTTTTTTCTAATTGGGCTCCATGCCCAATGTGGGGCTCAAACTCACGATCCTGAGATCAAGAGCTGCACGCTCTACCGACTGAGCCAGCCAAGCATCCCATAAATACTGTTTATTAAGGCTCCCCACGACCTAATTCTTTCTCATAAATCTGACTCTATCAACCTACCTACCTACCTGTCTGTCTGTCCATCCTATTCGGTCTGTCTCTTCAGAGAACCCTGACTAATACTGTAAGAAATGCCAAATCTTGCCAGCAAGCTAGGCAAAGGCCTGGAACACGTTCTCCCTCCCAGCCCTCAGAAGGAACAACCCTGCCCACTCATGACCTCTGACTTCTCATCTCCGGAACTGTGACTCCATACGTTTCTGTTATTTCCTCCACCGAGTTTGTGGCAAACTAATGAACCTTCTGATGCTACAAGTTGCAGAAGAGAATTTAAAAAGCGGAGCCTGCTCCGCCCTCTCTCTCCCTGTCTCCTGGCTGGTCCCCGGGGCTGGCCATGTCGCCAGGGCACCCTCCCCGCTTAGCTTGCTTCTCGATGCCAAAGTCCTCACTCCCATGCCGACTTACCCAGGGGACTGTCGCGCCCTGCACCCTCTCCCCAGCATCTCTTCCAGGGGACCCCGCATCCCAGAACTGCCGAGATGGGCTGGGGCCTTCAGTCCAGTACATTCTCAGCTTCCAGCCACCACCACCACCGACTGCCAGGTTTTCCCCACCCGGCCAGATAAGGGCTTGGCCGGTCCAGACTTTGGGGACAGTGAGAAGAGTCATTCCCTTCAGGGGGCCCAGAGGGTGTGACATTCCCATATTAAAATGCCCTGTGCTCTGACTTTTAAAATATGAAATAGAACCAACAATGACGCAAGGCTGTCGTGTCTAAATGATAATCTGAGCATCAGAATAAGAAACCCCAAAGGAGTGTCCTCAACTTCCCGCCCTGCTGGTGGCCTGTTCTGAAACAATGTGTGTCCCTAGGCTAGTACCTGGGTTTTCCAGGGGAACCCAGAGGGTGTCTCAAAACCGCCTAGGGAGAGGAGTCTCCCTTCCTGGAGGGACCCTCCTCCACATCGAGGTTCCCTTTTGTCCCGGGTGAAAGGTGGAAGAGACCTGCCCCGCAGTGTGACCTCGCCATCCCCCGGTGTGGGAGAGCTCCTGCACTCCGTGTGACCATGAGTACGATCCCCTGTCCAGTGTAACTGACCTAAGAAGGCTGTTCGGGCAATAAGAACACATCGAACCAAAAGGAGGAAAACGCAGCTTTTATTTCAAGAGCTGACACGAGAGAGGTGTTTGTTATTTTAAATCAATTTTTCTTTCGCATTTTCAAGAGGTGGGGGCGGGGGTGGGGGTGAGCAGGCAAGACCCATGGTTGTTTGGAAGGGGCCACCTGCACCGGGGCGTGGCTCAGTCCAGCATCCACACCCACATGGACAGGTCCACGTCACTTCTGTGCCTCCCCAGCTGCCTATTCAGTAAAAAGCACAGGACATTTTGGGAAGGCCTGGGGCGTCTTGAGGGTCTAGTTGTCTTCTCCTCGTTGCTGGGTGCGGGTGTGCTGGGTTTCACTTCAGGTTTTTCTTTCTCCATGACTCGCTGACGCCACAGACGGCTTCACGAAGGAGCACGACTCCTGGAAAAGATGATGAAAGTCAATCGACCCAGGGGACCCGGGGGGCTCTTCCCCCCCCACCCCCCCCACCACATGCACCTGTTTCCAGGGTAGTCCTCAGAGATCGCTTTATCTGCCTTGTTCCCTGCAACAGGCGAGAACAGTTAAAGAGAATCCACTCCAAGCATTTCAAGAAGGAAAGGATCTAAGGCTGGGAACTAGGTGCTGACAGATCTAAGGCCCGGAGGAGCAAAGGACAAGGGCTGTGAGTGTGATGACAAACTGCGTTTGGAGACCGCACTCACCCCTAATACCTGACCTTGACCCCCACACCCCTGATCCCTACCACGACCCCCAGACTGCCCCCCCCAAAAGCTTTGTGCTGTATTTCTGAACCCGACGCAGTGCCCGTTTTATCCAGTAGGGTTGGGGGTCGTCAGGTGGGTGGGCGAGGTAACGTCACAAAGAACTATTACATGTTATTGGTGGATATGGACGTCTTACCTCTCAGACCACCGAGCTCGCTTCAGGAACGTCTGGAAGAGAGGTCAAGGAGTGAGAGAGAGGATTCTTCTCCTCCTTGTCTTATCCTTCCTGCCCTGAGCCCCAGGGCCTGACTGGCTAAGCCCAGAGGTGTCACGGTGACTCACAATGGCTCTCAGAACCTTTTGACCACACGCAAGTTCCGAGCGCGGGACACGATCACCTTGGTTACTACCGGTTCACGGCTGAAAACTGCAAGTGGGCCAGTGGTGCCGGGGCCGGGGGAGGGGGGGGGGTCAGTTGTCACCCACATTCAGTGACACCTGGATTAGTTGAGGACTATGAGAACCAGGTCAGACCTCCTTTGCCTGAGAGGCAGGGAGGGCCCAGCCTCCAAGCTATCGTCCCAAACCTAGTAGAACCACGTCAAGACACTAAGATCCAGAGTTCAGTCTCTAAAAGACCTCAGAAAGGGATGAGAACTATTATTAGTGTCCGACTAACACAAGACAGTGGCAAAACTGCCTTTGTCTTAATGGATTTCCTTAGGAGAACCAAAGTAAACACCCAGGAAGTAGATCAGGAAAGGTTGGCTGACATCAGTTAAACACATAAGAAAATAAGTTTTGTAGACACTTGTATTAGGAAATACAATACAAAGAAAATGTCTTATTCAAACACGTCATGAGCATTGTAAAATACCTACAAATATAATTAACTTAAAAAAAAAAAACCTAGGGAAAATGTCCATGAACCTTTTCATGAGCTTCCTGTTTGGACACTGAAATAACATTTTTATTTATTTTGGGGGGGGGGGAAAGGAAGGCTAATCTTTGAAATGTTATCGATTCTGCTCTAAATTCCCCTCTAAATGTGTGATTTCAGTGTGATCGCAATCATAAACCACAACAGGAATTTGAGTGTATACTTGGAACCAGTACCTGGGGTATACAATGACCTTGAAGAGAAAATGCGAGGGATTATCCAAACGGGGGAGTTTTCCCTACTGGATATTAAAACTTACTCTATAGGATTAGCAATGAAACAGGAATTGACAAACACGTCAGTGGAACAAACTGGAGAGTCTAGACATATTTTCATATAGATGTGGGGATCAAGTAAGTGATAAAGCTGGCGTTTCACATCAGGTGTCACCTTTAAGCAGTATGTCATGACTAAGTTGGTGTGTGTGTGTGTGCGTGCGTGCGCGCCCTTGCGTACCCATGTTGCGTGTATTCTTAAAGTGCGGAGGAGCTTCTGGGGCCACTTGTTATCTCTCCTAGAGGTAATTCTCGATCCCGTCAACTTTTACGGGCTTTTTCAGTCGTGCTTCTTCCCGAAGCCGGCTCTGGTGTCGACCAGTCATGGAGACAGGGCACGGAGAAGTCGGTCC
This sequence comes from Prionailurus bengalensis, assembly GCF_016509475.1. Taxonomy (NCBI): domain Eukaryota; kingdom Metazoa; phylum Chordata; class Mammalia; order Carnivora; family Felidae; genus Prionailurus; species Prionailurus bengalensis. Next base: position 112,462,350 of record NC_057361.1, read on the forward strand.
CAGCGCGCCCTCGCCGAGCATCAAGAAGGCAGGCGAATACCTGAAACCCACCTGGGCCTGTTAAAACGTGCTGAGCTTTTTACTGGGGCGGCAGCTGGGGAGGCACAAGAAGGATGAGGCTCTGACCCGGTGGCCGTGGACACTCACACAACGGTCACCAGGGTGGACGTGGCCTTTGCCAAAAAGCCATGGGACTGACCCACCCAAGATCCTCGGGGGTCGTGAAAAATCCCAGGAGATGGTGTGGGTCCACGAATCCTTCCCCTGAGGAAACCACTCAAGTTGGAACATTGATTTCACTTCTCGTGGGTTCGTGTGTTGCTTGTTCTCGTGCTCTCCGTGCTTCCGACTCTGTGCCAGCCAAAGGCCACCAACGTGTCAAGTCCTGCTATTCACCCTCAGACGGCGTTTCCTAACTAACACGGCAGCGTCTGGGGGATTTGGAATCGAGAGGGGCCCCCTTTGGAGAGGCTGGAAAGGCTGCTGAGTTTACGAGCGAAAAGGCCTCACACCTCCAACTTACTAAGGAGACGGGTCTTGCAGGAGGCCGCTCGGAGGTCTCAGAGTGTGCGGGGGACAGTGGGAAGAAGTCAGAATCCAAATAAGTTTCGAAAGGGGGGGGCTGGGGGGAATGAGGACAGTTCTCCATGTGGGGGTCTAATGGTTGGAAACGGGGAGGGAGGCATATTCTGGCTGAGTCGCAGTGGGATGAACGTGCCACACCTGGTCCCCCTTTCCTACTTAGGCCTTCAGCCCGGGCCAGGCCCGAGCTGGGAGGCAGCGGAGGCATAAACATTGGCTTCTCTGGGGTGTCAAGCCTGCTGCCTTACAGACTACAACCTACACCTACATTGTCGTGGGCTCACTGCGGACTGGAGATCTTGGGACTTCTCAGCCTCCATAAGAACACAAGCCAATTCTGTTTCTGTTGCTTTTTGGTTTACTGTTTTAATTTATGCTTTTTTCTAATTAGGCTCCATGCCCAATGTGGGGCTCAAACTCACGACCCTGAGATCAAGAGCTGCACGCTCTACCGACTGAGCCAGCCAAGCATCCCATAAATACTGTTTATTAAGGCTCCCCACGACCTAATTCTTTCTCATAAATCTGACTCTATCAACCTACCTACCTACCTGTCTGTCTGTCCATCCTATTCGGTCTGTCTCTTCAGAGAACCCTGACTAATGCTGTAAGAAATGCCAAATCTTGCCAGCAAGCTAGGCAAGGGCCTGGAACACGTTCTCCCTCCCAGCCCTCAGAAGGAACAACGCTGCCCACTCATGACCTCTGACTTCTCGTCTCCAGAACTGTGACTCCATACGTTTCTGCTATTTCCTCCACCGAGTTTGTGGCTACAAGTCGCAGAAGAGAATTTAAAAAGCAGCCTGCTCTTTCCCCCTTGTAAAACTGAGTTCCCCAGTTCCCAATTGTTGCGAGGATAACAAACACCCAGAGGTTAACGCACTGTTCTTTTCTTCCACGTTTATGGCCGTTTTTAAAGCGGCTGTTATCTCTTAGGTGTTTTTTCTTTCCTATTCTATTTGCTTGTACCAGTTCATTCTGATTCCTGACGTTTCTAATGTGGCTTCATTTCAGCAATGGCTTTATTTCTTACTGTTTTTTTAAGAAGTATTTTTTATTTTATTTATTTATTTTTTTTTTATTTTAGAGAGAGAGCATTGCAGGAGGGGGAAAGGGGCAGAGAAAGGGAGGGAGGGAGAGAGAGAGAGAGAGAGAGAGAGAGAGAGAGAGAATCCCAAGCAGGCTCCATGCTCAGCACGGGGTCCAGAGGCATGGTTTGACCCATGACCCTGGGATCATGCCCTGAGCCAAAATCAAGAGTCAGACACTCAAACGGACTGAACCCCTATTTCTTCCTATTTTTACATGAACTTTGCCAGCTCATTGTTATCTGTTTATTTCCTTCTTTATCTTATCATTTCTCCTTTATTTTCATTTTTTCCATTATTTAAAATTTCTTAGTGCTATTAAAAAAAGAGTATGCGTAACTTTCTCTTACACTACCTGGTAGTGATTCTTTTCCCTAGAATGATACTTTCTCTGCCTTTTGTATTTTTTTGTTGTGTTACTTTGTTCCCTTTCTTCTTTCTTCCTTTCTTACTTTCTTCTGATAGCATCAACCCCCCATCTCATTTATTTAAACTTCTGCTTACTACTTGATTTCAATTACAGCAACCTTAACTCAGCCCGACACTGCTTAATAACAGATTGCGGGGCGGGGAGTGTGAACACAGGGAGGGTCACTGGTAGTTAAACAGGTAGTTCTTATGTGATTCCCACTTCTGATTTTACTCCCCTTTATGTTTTTATTTTTATTTTTAAGAGACAGAGAGAGTACTTGCATGCACGAGTGGGGGAGGGGCAGGGAGAGGGAGACAGGATCCAAAGGGGGCTCAAACTCACAAACCCTGAGAGCATGACCTGAGCCAAAGTCGGACACTTAACGGACTGAGCCACCCAGGCGCCCCCGATTTTGCTCGCTTTTGTTGGCGCTAGAATCTAGAGGGCTCCCTGCCCGCCCGCCTGCCTGCCCTAATGTCTCCTTCTCTTGTTTTTTTTTCAAAGTTTATTTATTTAAGTAATCTCTACACCCGACGTGGGGCTTGAACTCCCAGCCCCGAGATCAAGGCTTGCATGCTTCTCCAACTGCGCCAGCCAGGCGCCCCCTTCTTGCATTTAATGACATCTGTACGTCGTATAATACCTGCAGATCTTGTCAGAGCTCCGCATCCTTCCTCTATATGTGGTTTGTGTCTGATTCTATTCCTACTGTTATTGCAAATGGAATTTCATTCCCAATATTTTAACTTTTGGCCCACAGCTATCACAATGAGTCTCTACTCCCTAGTCTACAAAAAGCCACTGGGAGGCAAGTTGGGGAAACTAAAAATACCTGCTGAAACCTCATGGAGGAACACAGTATACAGCTCTAGGCAGCATGACTGAGTGCTTCCATCAGGACGTTTGAGCCACAGACCAGGGACAGCCCCAAGTCACTACGCCCTGCTCAGGTCTCAGCTTCCTTGCGTGTAACATGAAGGGGTTAGAGGAAGTCCGTTCTAAGCCTTCCACAGTTCTAAAATGTTACAACAGTAAATGTGATTGCATGAACCACAATTGAATTATTTCAGGGAAGAGGGACACTTTTTGAAAGGTTTCTCTAAGTGTGCTATGTGTAGGAGATTGAACAGGCAAAAGTATGTTGCCAACGTTTGTTTGTTTGTTTGACTGATGGCCTCACGTTGACCTGTGTCAATGAGAACTGCGTGTCCCAAGGAACAAAGTACTTTTTTTTTTCAACGTTTTTTATTTATTTTTGGGACAGAGAGAGACAGAGCATGAACGGGGGAGGGGCAGAGAGAGAGGGAGACACAGATTCGGAAACAGGCTCCAGGCTCGGAGCCATCAGCCCAGAGCCCCACGCGGGGCTCGAACTCACGGACCGCGAGATCGTGACCTGGCTGAAGTCGGACGCTTAACCGACTGCACCACCCAGGCGCCCCTGGAACAAAGTACTTTTTATGGCAATTTTGCTTCCAGAGAGAAGTCATAGTGTCAGAGTCTGTATTTGATGCTAATAGAACTTTTGTTCCTGGACAGATGTATGTTTTCTTTCACAAGATTCCTTCCGATTATAAGTGTATTCATAATGCACAAGCATCGTGTCCATTCACCATTCTGTTAAAGGGTCTCTGGTGTCCTTGAGAGCACAGGCCCCTTTACACACACAGGCCCCTCCTCTCTCCTTCCGGCCACTCTAATGTGGGGGGGGGGAGGGGAGGAGGGCAGCCAATTGAGTAGAGGGAAAGAGAGGTGGCCCACCCCTTGCTGGTTACATTTTCATTTCCTGTTCCTGTCCCCACCCCAGGAAGACAGAGGAGGGGTGGGCATTGTGTCCCCTCTTCCAGAGCATTTGGGAACGATGGAGGGTCTTCCCTGGCCATTTGGCGCTGCTTCTCCAGGCACTAGACAGGGGATGCTGTCAAGCTCCCCAGGAAGGACTCTTCTAGAAGAGGGTCTGAGCCCCTGGACAAACCAGAAGGCGGGAAGCTCCTAAGGGGGATGGGTGTGGACTTGGCTGGTCCTGTGCAGGGGGCCCAGGATCGACTTCTGGGGCCAATCTCTCTTTCCTTCCCCCTTTCTGGCTCCCTCTCCTCCTCCGTCTCGGTCTCTCTCTGCCCGCCGCCGCCCCTTTGGATGTCTTACTTGTGCTTCTGACTTCTGGAGACACAAATGACGCTGAAATGCATCCCTCCAGTAACATTGTGGTGGAGGGATGTCCCTCCAGTCCGATCTGCACACCATGGGGGCTCATGGGGAGGCCTCTGTGACCTCCAAGCCCCCCCTCTTCCCCCCTCCCCCTCACAGCAGGCCCCTCAGTGGCGGACCTGTCACATTTGCTACCGCAGTGTCACTGCCCAGGGCTGGGCCTCTGTGGAGCCTCAGCTGGGCTGCTGCTTGGCTCAGGCACCCCCGGGAGATGCAGGGTAGGCGGTGCCAGCCGCTGCACGGGGTCCCGAGTCCCAGGAGCGACGGTGCCACCTGCTGCACCGGGTCCAGAGGGTACATTGCGACGTCCCTCTGCGCCGCTCGTGCTGTCGCTCAAGGTGCTATCCGTGAGTTTCCTCCCTGTTGGAACGTGGCCCCCTGCGTCCCAAGGTTCGCGGCCCATAGCAGCTCCATTTGCTGTGAGTCGTGAGAGGTAGGATGCCAGAAGCCGCCCTCCAGGAACACTAGAGGCCGAGTCACGTTGCACTCGGGGAGGGCACAGGCTCGGGGCGGAGGTGGTGGGATGCAGAGGGCTTGAGTTGTCTTGCGTAACCCAAGGTCGGAGGCGAGGGGAGGAGCAGGCGCCCCGACCTGCGGGCAGGTGGGGGGAGGTGGGGGCCTTCCCCTACCAGCAGTGGGGCTGGGGTCAGGCAGCTGTCCTCACTGCCCGGGACAGTCTTGCCCGTGCCTCGCTGCTCCTGCACCTTCTCTCGCTGGTCCCTGGCTGGTCCCCTGAGCTGGCCTTGTACCCAGGGCGCTCTCCCCTGGGCCTCAGCTTGCTTCTCAATGCCCAATGTTCTCACTCCCATCCGACTTCCCTGAGGGACTGTCGAGCCCTGTAGGCTCTTGCAGGGGATCCGGGGCCCCGTACTGCCAAGATGGGCTGGGGCCTTCAGTCCAGTACATTCTCGGCTTCCAGCCGCCACTGCCTACCAGGTTTTCCCCACCCGGCCAGATAAGGGTCTGGCCGGTCCAGACTTTGGGGACAGTGAGAAGAGTCATTCCCTTCAGGGGGCCCAGAGGGTGTGACATTCCCATATTAAAATGCCCTGTGCTCTGACTTTTAAAATGTGAAATAGAACCAACAATGACACAAGGCTGTCGTGTCTAAATGATAATCTGAGCATCAGAATAAGAAACCCCAAAGGAGTGTCCTCAACTTCCCGCCCTGCTGGTGGCCTGTTCTGAAACAATGTGTGTCCCTAGGCTAGTACCTGGGTTTTCCAGGGGAACCCAGAGGGTGTCTCAAAACCGCCTAGGGAGAGGAGTCTCCCTTCCTGGAGGGACCCTCCTCCACATCGAGGTTCCCTTTTGTCCCGGGTGAAAGGTGGAAGAGACCTGCCCCGCAGTGTGACCTCGCCATCCCCCGGTGTGGGAGAGCTCCTGCACTCCGTGTGACCATGAGTACGATCCCCTGTCCAGTGTAACTGACCTAAGAATGCTGTTCGGGCAATAAGAACACATCGAACCAAAAGGAGGAAAACGCAGCTTTTATTTCAAGAGCTGACACGAGAGAGGTGTTTGTTATTTTAAATCAATTTTTCTTTCGCATTTTCAAGAGGTGGGGGCGGGGGTGGGGGTGAGCAGGCAAGACCCATGGTTGTTTGGAAGGGGCCACCTGCACCGGGGCGTGGCTCAGTCCAGCATCCACACCCACATGGACAGGTCCACGTCACTTCTGTGCCTCCCCAGCTGCCTATTCAGTAAAAAGCACAGGACATTTTGGGAAGGCCTGGGGCGTCTTGAGGGTCTAGTTGTCTTCTCCTCGTTGCTGGGTGCGGGTGTGCTGGGTTTCACTTCAGGTTTTTCTTTCTCCATGACTCGCTGACGCCACAGACGGCTTCACGAAGGAGCACGACTCCTGGAAAAGATGATGAAAGTCAATCGACCCAGGGGACCCGGGGGGCTCTTCCCCCCCCCACCCCCCCCACCACATGCACCTGTTTCCAGGGTAGTCCTCAGAGATCGCTTTATCTGCCTTGTTCCCTGCAACAGGCGAGAACAGTTAAAGAGAATCCACTCCAAGCATTTCAAGAAGGAAAGGATCTAAGGCTGGGAACTAGGTGCTGACAGATCTAAGGCCCGGAGGAGCAAAGGACAAGGGCTGTGAGTGTGATGACAAACTGCGTTTGGAGACCGCACTCACCCCTAATACCTGACCTTGACCCCCACACCCCTGATCCCTACCACGACCCCCAGACTGCCCCCCCCAAAAGCTTTGTGCTGTATTTCTGAACCCGACGCAGTGCCCGTTTTATCCAGTAGGGTTGGGGGTCGTCAGGTGGGTGGGCGAGGTAACGTCACAAAGAACTATTACATGTTATTGGTGGATATGGACGTCTTACCTCTCAGACCACCGAGCTCGCTTCAGGAACGTCTGGAAGAGAGGTCAAGGAGTGAGAGAGAGGATTCTTCTCCTCCTTGTCTTATCCTTCCTGCCCTGAGCCCCAGGGCCTGACTGGCTAAGCCCAGAGGTGTCACGGTGACTCACAATGGCTCTCAGAACCTTTTGACCACACGCAAGTTCCGAGCGCGGGACACGATCACCTTGGTTACTACCGGTTCACGGCTGAAAACTGCAAGTGGGCCAGTGGTGCCGGGGCCGGGGGAGGGGGGGGGGTCAGTTGTCACCCACATTCAGTGACACCTGGATTAGTTGAGGACTATGAGAACCAGGTCAGACCTCCTTTGCCTGAGAGGCAGGGAGGGCCCAGCCTCCAAGCTATCGTCCCAAACCTAGTAGAACCATGTCAAGACACTAAGATCCAGAGTTCAGTCTCTAAAAGACCTCAGAAAGGGATGAGAACTATTAGTGTCCGACTAACACAAGACAGTGGCAAAACTGCCTTTGTCTTAATGGATTTCCTTAGGAGAACCAAAGTAAACACCCAGGAAGTAGATCAGGAAAGGTTGGCTGACATCAGTCAAACACATAAGAAAATAAGTTTTGTAGACACTTCTATTAGGAAATACAATACAAAGAAAATGTCTTATTCAAACACGTCATGAGCATTGTAAAATACCTACAAATATAATTAACTTAAAAAAAAAACCTAGGGAAAATGTCCATGAACCTTTTCATGAGCTTCCTGTTTGGACACTGAAATAACATTTTTATTTATTTTGGGGGGGGGGGAAAGGAAGGCTAATCTTTGAAATGTTATCGATTCTGCTCTAAATTCCCCTCTAAATGTGTGATTTCAGTGTGATCGCAATCATAAACCACAACAGGAATTTGAGTGTATACTTGGAACCAGTACCTGGGGTATACAATGACCTTGAAGAGAAAATGCGAGGGATTATCCAAACGGGGGAGTTTTCCCTACTGGATATTAAAACTTACTCTATAGGATTAGCAATGAAACAGGAATTGACAAACACGTCAGTGGAACAAACTGGAGAGTCTAGACATATTTTCATATAGATGTGGGGATCAAGTAAGTGATAAAGCTGGCGTTTCACATCAGGTGTCACCTTTAAGCAGTATGTCATGACTAAGTTGGTGTGTGTGTGTGTGCGTGCGTGCGCGCCCTTGCGTACCCATGTTGCGTGTGTTCTTAAAGTGCGGAGGAGCTTCTGGGGCCACTTGTTATCTCTCCTAGAGGTAATTCTCGATCCCGTCAACTTTTACGGGCTTTTTCAGTCGTGCTTCTTCCCGAAGCCGGCTCTGGTGTCGACCAGTCATGGAGAAAGGGCACGGAGAAGTCGGTCCCAGCGCGCCCTCGCAGAGCATCAAGAAGGCAGGCGAATACCTGAAACCCACCTGGGCCTGTTAAAACGTGCTGAGCTTTTTACTGGGGCGGCAGCTGGGGAGGCACAAGAAGGATGAGGCTCTGACCCGGTGGCCGTGGACACTCGCACAACGGTCACCAGGGTGGACGTGGCCTTTGCCAAAAAGCCATGGGACTGACCCACCCAAGATCCTCGGGGGTCGTGAAAAATCCCAGGAGATGGTGTGGGTCCACGAATCCTTCCCCTGAGGAAACCATTCAAGTTGGAACATTGATTTCACTTCTCGTGGGTCCGTGTGTTGCTTGTTCTCGTGCTCTCCGTGCTTCCGACTCTGTGCCAGCCAAAGGCCACCAACGTGTCAAGTCCTGCTATTCACCCTCAGACGGCGTTTCCTAACTAACACGGCAGCGTCTGGGGGATTTGGAATCGAGGGGGGCCCCCTTTGGAGAGGCCGGAAAGGCTGCTGAGTTTACGAGCGAAAAGGCCTCACACCTCCAACTTACTAAGGAGACGGGTCTTGCAGGAGGCGGCTCGGAGGTCTCAGAGTGTGCGGGGGACAGTGGGAAGAAGTCAGAATCCAAATAAGTTTCGAAAGGGGGGGACTGGGGGGAATGAGGACAGTTCTCCATGTGGGGGTCTAATGGTTGGAAACGGGGAGGGAGGCATATTCTGGCTGAGTCGCAGTGGGATGAACGTGCCACACCTGGTCCCCCTTTCCTACTTAGGCCTTCAGCCCGGGCCAGGCCCGAGCTGGGAGGCAGCGGAGGCATAAACATTGGCTTCTCTGGGGTGTCAAGCCTGCTGCCTTACAGACTACAACCTACACCTACATTGTCGTGGGCTCACTGCGGACTGGAGATCTTGGGACTTCTCAGCCTCCATAAGAACACAAGCCAATTCTGTTTCTGTTGCTTTTTGGTTTACTGTTTTAATTTATGCTTTTTTCTAATTAGGCTCCATGCCCAATGTGGGGCTCAAACTCACGACCCTGAGATCAAGAGCTGCACGCTCTACCGACTGAGCCAGCCAAGCATCCCATAAATACTGTTTATTAAGGCTCCCCACGACCTAATTCTTTCTCATAAATCTGACTCTATCAACCTACCTACCTACCTGTCTGTCTGTCCATCCTATTCGGTCTGTCTCTTCAGAGAACCCTGACTAATACTGTAAGAAATGCCAAATCTTGCCAGCAAGCTAGGCAAGGGCCTGGAACACGTTCTCCCTCCCAGCCCTCAGAAGGAACAACGCTGCCCACTCATGACCTCTGACTTCTCGTCTCCAGAACTGTGACTCCATACGTTTCTGCTATTTCCTCCACCGAGTTTGTGGCTACAAGTCGCAGAAGAGAATTTAAAAAGCAGCCTGCTCTTTCCCCCTTGTAAAACTGAGTTCCCCAGTTCCCAATTGTTGCGAGGATAACAAACACCCAGAGGTTAACGCACTGTTCTTTTCTTCCACGTTTATGGCCGTTTTTAAAGCGGCTGTTATCTCTTAGGTGTTTTTTCTTTCCTATTCTATTTGCTTGTACCAGTTCATTCTGATTCCTGACGTTTCTAATGTGGCTTCATTTCAGCAATGGCTTTATTTCTTACTGTTTTTTTAAGAAGTATTTTTTATTTTATTTATTTATTTATTTTTTATTTTAGAGAGAGAGCATTGCAGGAGGGGGAAAGGGGCAGAGAAAGGGAGGGAGGGAGAGAGAGAGAGAGAGAGAGAGAGAGAGAATCCCAAGCAGGCTCCATGCTCAGCACGGGGTCCAGAGGCATGGGTTGACCCATGACCCTGGGATCATGCCCTGAGCCAAAATCAAGAGTCAGACACTCAAACGGACTGAACCCCTATTTCTTCCTATTTTTACATGAACTTTGCCAGCTCATTGTTATCTGTTTATTTCCTTCTTTATCTTATCATTTCTCCTTTATTTTCATTTTTTCCATTATTTAAAATTTCTTAGTGCTATTAAAAAAAGAGTATGCGTAACTTTCTCTTACACTACCTGGTATGTAGAGAATGATACTTTCTCTGCCTTTTGTATTTTTTTGTTGTGTTACTTTGTTCCCTTTCTTCTTTCTTCCTTTCTTACTTTCTTCTGATAGCATCAACCCCCCATCTCATTTATTTAAACTTCTGCTTACTACTTGATTTCAATTACAGCAACCTTAACTCAGCCCGACAGTGCTTAATAACAGATTGCGGGGCGGGGAGTGTGAACACAGGGAGGGTCACTGGTAGTTAAACAGGTAGTTCTTATGTGATTCCCACTTCTGATTTTACTCCCCTTTATGTTTTTATTTTTATTTTTAAGAGACAGAGAGAGTACTTGCATGCACGAGTGGGGGAGGGGCAGGGAGAGGGAGACAGGATCCAAAGGGGGCTCAAACTCACAAACCCTGAGAGCATGACCTGAGCCAAAGTCAGACACTTAACGGACTGAGCCACCCAGGCGCCCCCGATTTTGCTCGCTTTTGTTGGCGCTAGAATCTAGAGGGCTCCCTGCCCGCCCGCCTGCCTGCCCTAATGTCTCCTTCTCTTGTTTTTTTTTTCAAAGTTTATTTATTTAAGTAATCTCTACACCCGACGTGGGGCTTGAACTCCCAGCCCCGAGATCAAGGCTTGCATGCCTCTCCAACTGCGCCAGCCAGGCGCCCCCTTCTTGCATTTAATGACATCTGCACGTCGTATAATACCTGCAGATCTTGTCAGAGCTCCGCATCCTTCCTCTATATGTGGTTTGTGTCTGATTCTATTCCTACTATTATTGCAAATGGAATTTCATTCCCAATATTTTAACTTTTGGCCCACAGCTATCACAATGAGTCTCTACTCCCTATTCTACAAAAAGCCACTGGGAGGCAAGTTGGGGAAACTGAAAATATCTGCTGAAACCTCATGGAGGAACACAGTATACAGCTCTAGGCAGCATGACTGAGTGCTTCCATCAGGACGTTTGAGCCACAGACCAGGGACAGCCCCAAGTCACTACGCCCTGCTCAGGTCTCAGCTTCCTTGCGTGTAACATGAAGGGGTTAGAGGAAGTCCGTTCTAAGCCTTCCACAGTTCTAAAATGTTACAACAGTAAATGTGATTGCATGAACCACAATTGAATTATTTCAGGGAAGAGGGACACTTTTTGAAAGGTTTCTCTAAGTGTGCTATGTGTAGGAGATTGAACAGGCAAAAGTATGTTGCCAACGTTTGTTTGTTTGTTTGACTGATGGCCTCACGTTGACCTGTGTCAATGAGAACTGCGTGTCCCAAGGAACAAAGTACTTTTTTTTTTCAACGTTTTTTATTTATTTTTGGGACAGAGAGAGACAGAGCATGAACGGGGGAGGGGCAGAGAGAGAGGGAGACACAGAATCGGAAACAGGCTCCAGGCTCGGAGCCATCAGCCCAGAGCCCGACGCGGGGCTCGAACTCACGGACCGCGAGATCGTGACCTGGCTGAAGTCGGACGCTTAACCGACTGCACCACCCAGGCGCCCCTGGAACAAAGTACTTTTTATGGCAATTTTGCTTCCAGAGAGAAGTCATAGTGTCAGAGTCTGTATTTGATGCTAATAGAACTTTTGTTCCTGGACAGATGTATGTTTTCTTTCACAAGATTCCTTCCGATTATAAGTGTATTCATAATGCACAAGCATCGTGTCCATTCACCATTCTGTTAAAGGGTCTCTGGTGTCCTTGAGAGCACAGGCCCCTTTACACACACAGGCCCCTCCTCTCTCCTTCCGGCCACTCTAATGGGGGGGGGGAGGGGAGGAGGGCAGCCAATTGAGTAGAGGGAAAGAGAGGTGGCCCACCCCTTGCTGGTTACATTTTCACTTCCTGTTCCTGTCCCCGCCCCAGGAAGACAGAGGAGGGGTGGGCATTGTGTCCCCTCTTCCAGAGCCTTTGGGAACGATGGAGGGTCTTCCCTGGCCATTTGGCGCTGCTTCTCCAGGCACTAGACAGGGGATGCTGTCAAGCTCCCCAGGAAGGACTCTTCTAGAAGAGGGTCTGAGCCCCTGGACAAACCAGAAGGCGGGAAGCTCCTAAGGGGGATGGGTGTGGACTTGGCTGGTCCTGTGCAGGGGGCCCAGGATCGACTTCTGGGGCCAATCTCTCTTTCCTTCCCCCTTTCTGGCTCCCTCTCCTCCTCCGTCTCGGTCTCTCTCTGCCCGCCGCCGCCCCTTTGGATGTCTTACTTGTGCTTCTGACTTCTGGAGACACAAATGACGCTGAAATGCATCCCTCCAGTAACATTGTGGTGGAGGGATGTCCCTCCAGTCCGATCTGCACACCATGGGGGCTCATGGGGAGGCCTCTGTGACCTCCAAGCCCCCCCTCTTCCCCCCTCCCCCTCACAGCAGGCCCCTCAGTGGCGGACCTGTCACATTTGCTACCGCAGTGTCACTGCCCAGGGCTGGGCCTCTGTGGAGCCTCAGCTGGGCTGCTGCTTGGCTCAGGCACCCCCGGGAGATGCAGGGTAGGCGGTGCCAGCCGCTGCACGGGGTCCCGAGTCCCAGGAGCGACGGTGCCACCTGCTGCACCGGGTCCAGAGGGTACATTGCGACGTCCCTCTGCGCCGCTCGTGCTGTCGCTCAAGGTGCTATCCGTGAGTTTCCTCCCTGTTGGAACGTGGCCCCCTGCGTCCCAAGGTTCGCGGCCCATAGCAGCTCCATTTGCTGTGAGTCGTGAGAGGTAGGATGCCAGAAGCCGCCCTCCAGGAACACTAGAGGCCGAGTCACGTTGCACTCGGGGAAGGCACAGGCTCGGGGCGGAGGTGGTGGGATGCAGAGGGCTTGAGTTGTCTTGCGTAACCCAAGGTCGGAGGCGAGGGGAGGAGCAGGCGCCCCGACCTGCGGGCAGGTGGGGGGAGGTGGGGGCCTTCCCCTACCAGCAGTGGGGCTGGGGTCAGGCAGCTGTCCTCACTGCCCGGGACAGTCTTGCCCGTGCCTCGCTGCTCCTGCACCTTCTCTCGCTGGTCCCTGGCTGGTCCCCTGAGCTGGCCTTGTACCCAGGGCGCTCTCCCCTGGGCCTCAGCTTGCTTCTCAATGCCCAATGTTCTCACTCCCATCCGACTTCCCTGAGGGACTGTCGAGCCCTGTAGGCTCTTGCAGGGGATCCGGGGCCCCGTACTGCCAAGATGGGCTGGGGCCTTCAGTCCAGTACATTCTCGGCTTCCAGCCGCCACTGCCTACCAGGTTTTCCCCACCCGGCCAGATAAGGGTCTGGCCGGTCCAGACTTTGGGGACAGTGAGAAGAGTCATTCCCTTCAGGGGGCCCAGAGGGTGTGACATTCCCATATTAAAATGCCCTGTGCTCTGACTTTTAAAATGTGAAATAGAACCAACAATGACACAAGGCTGTCGTGTCTAAATGATAATCTGAGCATCAGAATAAGAAACCCCAAAGGAGTGTCCTCAACTTCCCGCCCTGCTGGTGGCCTGTTCTGAAACAATGTGTGTCCCTAGGCTAGTACCTGGGTTTTCCAGGGGAACCCAGAGGGTGTCTCAAAACCGCCTAGGGAGAGGAGTCTCCCTTCCTGGAGGGACCCTCCTCCACATCGAGGTTCCCTTTTGTCCCGGGTGAAAGGTGGAAGAGACCTGCCCCGCAGTGTGACCTCGCCATCCCCCGGTGTGGGAGAGCTCCTGCACTCCGTGTGACCATGAGTACGATCCCCTGTCCAGTGTAACTGACCTAAGAATGCTGTTCGGGCAATAAGAACACATCGAACCAAAAGGAGGAAAACGCAGCTTTTATTTCAAGAGCTGACACGAGAGAGGTGTTTGTTATTTTAAATCAATTTTTCTTTCGCATTTTCAAGAGGTGGGGGCGGGGGTGGGGGTGAGCAGGCAAGACCCATGGTTGTTTGGAAGGGGCCACCTGCACCGGGGCGTGGCTCAGTCCAGCATCCACACCCACATGGACAGGTCCACGTCACTTCTGTGCCTCCCCAGCTGCCTATTCAGTAAAAAGCACAGGACATTTTGGGAAGGCCTGGGGCGTCTTGAGGGTCTAGTTGTCTTCTCCTCGTTGCTGGGTGCGGGTGTGCTGGGTTTCACTTCAGGTTTTTCTTTCTCCATCACTCGCTGACGCCACAGACGGCTTCACGAAGGAGCACGACTCCTGGAAAAGATGATGAAAGTCAATCGACCCAGGGGACCCGGGGGGCTCTTCCCCCCCCACCCCCCCCACCACATGCACCTGTTTCCAGGGTAGTCCTCAGAGATCGCTTTATCTGCCTTGTTCCCTGCAACAGGCGAGAACAGTTAAAGAGAATCCACTCCAAGCATTTCAAGAAGGAAAGGATCTAAGGCTGGGAACTAGGTGCTGACAGATCTAAGGCCCGGAGGAGCAAAGGACAAGGGCTGTGAGTGTGATGACAAACTGCGTTTGGAGACCGCACTCACCCCTAATACCTGACCTTGACCCCCACACCCCTGATCCCTACCACGACCCCCAGACTGCCCCCCCAAAAGCTTTGTGCTGTATTTCTGAACCCGACGCAGTGCCCGTTTTATCCAGTAGGGTTGGGGGTCGTCAGGTGGGTGGGCGAGGTAACGTCACAAAGAACTATTACATGTTATTGGTGGATATGGACGTCTTACCTCTCAGACCACCGAGCTCGCTTCAGGAACGTCTGGAAGAGAGGTCAAGGAGTGAGAGAGAGGATTCTTCTCCTCCTTGTCTTATCCTTCCTGCCCTGAGCCCCAGGGCCTGACTGGCTAAGCCCAGAGGTGTCACGGTGACTCACAATGGCTCTCAGAACCTTTTGACCACACGCAAGTTCCGAGCGCGGGACACGATCACCTTGGTTACTACCGGTTCACGGCTGAAAACTGCAAGTGGGCCAGTGGTGCCGGGGCCGGGGGAGGGGGGGGGGTCAGTTGTCACCCACATTCAGTGACACCTGGATTAGTTGAGGACTATGAGAACCAGGTCAGACCTCCTTTGCCTGAGAGGCAGGGAGGGCCCAGCCTCCAAGCTATCGTCCCAAACCTAGTAGAACCACGTCAAGACACTAAGATCCGGAGTTCAGTCTCTAAAAGACCTCAGAAAGGGATGAGAACTATTATTAGTGTCCGACTAACACAAGACAGTGGCAAAACTGCCTTTGTCTTAATGGATTTCCTTAGGAGAACCAAAGTAAACACCCAGGAAGTAGATCAGGAAAGGTTGGCTGACATCAGTTAAACACATAAGAAAATAAGTTTTGTAGACACTTGTATTAGGAAATACAATACAAAGAAAATGTCTTATTCAAACACGTCATGAGCATTGTAAAATACCTACAAATATAATTAACTTAAACAAAAAAACCTAGGGAAACTGTCCATGAACCTTTTCATGAGCTTCCTGTTTGGACACTGAAATAACATTTTTATTTATTTTTGGGGGGGAAAGGAAGGCTAATCTTTGAAATGTTATCGATTCTGCTCTAAATTCCCCTCTAAATGTGTGATTTCAGTGTGATCGCAATCATAAACCACAACAGGAATTTGAGTGTATACTTGGAACCAGTACCTGGGGTATACAATGACCTTGAAGAGAAAATGCGAGGGATTATCCAAACGGGGGAGTTTTCCCTACTGGATATTAAAACTTACTCTATAGGATTAGCAATGAAACAGGAATTGACAAACACGTCAGTGGAACAAACTGGAGAGTCTAGACATATTTTCATATAGATGTGGGGATCAAGTAAGTGATAAAGCTGGCGTTTCACATCAGGTGTCACCTTTAAGCAGTGTCTTATCACTAAGTTGGGGTGTGTGTGTGTGTGTGCGTGCATGTGCGCCCTTGCGTACCCATGTTGCGTGTATTCTTTTTTTTTTTTAAATTTTTTTTTCAACGTTTATTTATTTTTGGGACAGAGAGAGACAGAGCATGAACGGGGGAGGGGCAGAGAGAGAAGGAGACACAGAATCGGAAACAGGCTCCAGGCTCTGAGCCATCAGCCCAGAGCCTGACGCGGGGCTCGAACTCACGGACTGTGAGATCGTGACCTGGCTGAAGTCGGACGCTTAACCGACTGCGCCACCCAGGCGCCCCTCTTGCGTGTATTCTTAAAGTGCGGAGGAGCTTCTGGGGCCACTTGTTATCTCTCCTAGAGGTAATTCTCGATCCCGTCAACTTTTACGGGCTTTTTCAGTCGTGCTTCTTCCCGAAGCCGGCTCTGGTGTCGACCAGTCATGGAGACAGGGCACGGAGAAGTTGGTCCCAGTGCGCCCTCGCCGAGCATCAAGAAGGCAGGCGAATACCTGAAACCCACCTGGGCCTGTTAAAACGTGCTGAGCTTTTTACTGGGGTGGCAGCTGGGGAGGCACAAGAAGGATGAGGCTCTGACCCGGTGGCCGTGGACACTCACACAACGGTCACCAGGGTGGACGTGGCCTTTGCCAAAAAGCCATGGGACTGACCCACCCAAGATCCTCGGGGGTCGTGAAAAATCCCAGGAGATGGTGTGGGTCCACGAATCCTTCCCCTGAGGAAACCACTCAAGTTGGAACATTGATTTCACTTCTCGTGGGTTCGTGTGTTGCTTGTTCTCGTGCTCTCCGTGCTTCCGACTCTGTGCCAGCCAAAGGCCACCAACGTGTCAAGTCCTGCTATTCACCCTCAGACGGCGTTTCCTAACTAACACGGCAGCGTCTGGGGGATTTGGAATCGAGAGGGGCCCCCTTTGGAGAGGCCGGAAAGGCTGCTGAGTTTACGAGCGAAAAGGCCTCACACCTCCAACTTACTAAGGAGACGGGTCTTGCAGGAGGCCGCTCGGAGGTCTCAGAGTGTGCGGGGGACAGTGGGAAGAAGTCAGAATCCAAATAAGTTTCGAAAGGGGGGGGCTGGGGGGAATGAGGACAGTTCTCCATGTGGGGGTCTAATGGTTGGAAACGGGGAGGGAGGCATATTCTGGCTGAGTCGCAGTGGGATGAACGTGCCACACCTGGTCCCCCTTTCCTACTTAGGCCTTTAGCCCGGGCCAGGCCCGAGCTGGGAGGCAGCGGAGGCATAGACTTGGAAAATCCATCAGAGCTGTGGTTATTACCTTGGACAGGACCCTGACCCCCTGACCGTGTGGAATACTAAGCTCACCAAACACATTCTATCACCGCATAGTGATCACAAAAATCATGAGGCCTGATCCTGCAGTTGATGATGGGAAATAGTGAAGAAGGAGGCCGGCAGAGGTTTGCTGGGGCATCCAGAGGGGTCAGGAAACACCATGTTCGTGGTTTGGCCCCTGTTTGCTCTACATAACAGTCACACAGACATGGGAGATCCCAGATTCAGGCTGGTGCTCACCCCAGGGCAGATAGATTCCCTGTGTTGCAAGTTCTATTTCCCTAGCTGGGAGGTGTTCACACAGTCATTCATTATGCTCTTCCCTATATGTTCTATACATTTCTGTGTTCCTGGTACACTTCATCAGTTGGGAAAAAGAAAAGGGGAGATAATGAAGCAAGCAACAATGACCGAGAGAAAAAGAATGGTGTAGAGCCTATCTTTCTAATATTGGTAAAAAATAACTTTGAGTGTAGAACTCTATTTCCAACCGAATATATGAGTTTCAGAGTAAAATAAACACATCTAAAAATAAATTTACGTATAGTTGGGGCGACTGGGTGGCTCAGTTGGTTGAGCATCTGACTTCGGCTCAGGTCATGATCTCCCGGTTCGTGAGTTCGAGCCCCACGTCGGGCTCTGTGCGGACAGCTCAGAGCCTGGAGCCTGCTTCGGAATCTGTGTCTCCCTCTCTCTCTGCCCCTCCCCTACTCATGCTCTGTTTCTCTCTGTCTCAAAAATAAATAAAAACATTAAAAAAAATTTTTTTTAATTAAGTATAGTTGACATATAATATTAGGTTAGTTCAGGTATACAGCGTAAGTGATCAAACAATTCCATACATTACTCAATGCTCAGCAGAAGTATAGCTATCATCTGTCACCATGGAGTTATTAC
The DNA here is from genome assembly GCF_016509475.1 of Prionailurus bengalensis. Lineage (NCBI taxonomy): Eukaryota > Metazoa > Chordata > Mammalia > Carnivora > Felidae > Prionailurus > Prionailurus bengalensis. Next base: position 112,480,320 of record NC_057361.1, read on the forward strand.
AATATTACTGATGATATTCCATATGGGGCACTTTTCATCCCCATGACTTATTTATTTTATTATTATTTTTTTAATGCTTATTTATTTTGGGGACAGAGACAGAGCATGAACGGGGGAGGGGCAGAGAGAGAGGGAGACACAGAATCGGAAGCAGGCTCCAGGCTCTGAGCCATCAGCCCAGAGCCCGACGCGGGGCTCGAACTCACGGACCGTGAGATCGTGACCTGAGCTGAAGTCGGACGCTTAACTGACTGAGCCACCCAGGCGCCCCATGACTTATTTATTTTATAACTGGCAGGTTGTACCTCTTAATTCCCTCCACCTATTTTGCCCATCCCTCCCCCACGTCCTCCCTGGCAACCACCAGTCTGTTCTTTGTATCTATGAATGTGTTTGTTTGTTTGTTCAGTGTTTTTTTAGGTTCCACATATAAGTACACTCATATGGCTTCTATCTTTCCCTGACTTATTTCATTTAGCATGATATCATCTAAGTCCATCCATGTTGTTGTAAATGCAAGATTTCCTTCTTTTTTATGGCTGAGTAATATTCCACTCTGTGTGTGTGTGTGTGTGTGTGTGTGTGTGAGTTGTGTGAGCATGTGTAATGTCATATCTTTATCCATTCATCTATTGATGGACACTTGGGTTTCTTCCATATCTTGGCTATTGTAGATAATGCTGCAATAACCATAGGGGAACATATATGTTTTTGAATCAGTGTTATTGAATTGCATGCATTTTTAATATACAAGGTGTCCAAGTCCTGGTTTCCAGGAAGCGGACCCTGAGGCCAACCATCAGTACAAATAGCTTTCTTGAAAGGAAGTACCAGGTAACACCGGTAAGGGTGTGTGATGAAGTGAGACTTGCAAGGAAGGCAGCCAATTAAGGGGGGGATGATCTAGAAAGTTACCACTTTGGGGGCGCCTGGGTGGCGCAGTCGGTTAAGCGTCCGACTTCAGCCAGGTCACGATCTCGCGGTCTGTGAGTTCGAGCCCCGCGTCAGGCTCTGGGTTGATGGCTCAGAGCCTGGAGCCTGTTTCCGATTCTGTGTCTCCCTCTCTCTCTGCCCCTCCCCCGCTCATGCTCTGTCTCTCTCTGTCCCAAAAAAAAATAAATAAACGTTGAAAAAAAAAATTAAAAAAAAAAAAAAAGTTACCACTTTGGCAAGTGGAGCTTATTCAGTGGGGGGACTATGGGAGACTGGGTAGAATACATTTCACATCCATCCCAAGTATGGGATGTGGAACCTAGAGTATGTAGCTGCCAACTACCCAAACATTATTTTTTAAAGTTTATTTTATTTATTTTTGAGAGAGAGAGAGAGAGAGAACAGGAGGGGCAGAGAGAGAGAGAGGGAGAGAGAGAGAGAATCCCAAGCAGGCTCCACACTGTCTGATGGGGGGCTTGATCTCACAAACTGAGATTGTGGCCTGAGCCGAAATCAAGAGTTGGACGCTTAACTGACTGAGCCACCCAGGTGCCACCCCCCCCCCCACCATTATTAATAAAGGGCTCGCTACTTGCAGAGGCAATAAATATCTGACACTTCCAGTGGCCTTGGGTCATGTCCAGCATGCTCCAAGGGTAAGAAAAAACACTCAGGCAGAGAATCATGGGTGATTGTAGTAAGCGGCCTTGTGGGTATAGACGTGAGACCTGGTTTTGAAAGGCGAGAATCAAAATACATGTCAGTGTCCTAATCTTTTTGACATAGTCTGCTCCTTAGATATGTCAGCATTCTATCCACTGTTTGTGTAAAGTTCTCAATGAACTGCAATTACATTTCTTCTCTAAAGCTGATCATGCATTAAAACCGATTAGCATTTATAATTGGAATCGGGTTTCAGGAGCCCCAGTCCCGGAAAATGTTGTAAGGTTTCAGCTGTCTAAAGACCGTTTGCGTTGCAGACATTAAAATCTTCTCTCAGGGGAAAAGAGAGCAAGACTTTTGTATTCTGTTCTACCTACAGATACGCACCGCTGGGCACGTGGGCACCTATCTCTCCCTGGGATCTCAGAAGGATCTTGGGCTGCGGATGTCAGCAGCTCTGTTCTTGCCGTCCAGTCAAGAGGGGCCCAAGCTGCAACGTCTGACGTCCTGTGTGAGGGGCTCCTGAGAGTGCAGAGTGTGCCAGGAACCTCCTCTCCTGGTCTCCCATGGCAGCTGGAACTGTATTTATATCCTTGTTATTAACCTCTCTTAGGCTGCTCCTTCCCCCACCCCGGCGCATCCATGACCACCCCTGGCCTAGCATCCTCCTAGTGTGTGCTTCCTGGCCCAGGGGTCTCAGAAAGGCTGTTCTCCGTGGTGACTCCATTAGGTCCCCAGCACAGTCCCACGTGGCCACAGCGGCCCTCTTCAGCTTTGATGGGAGTCCAGCTATGAATCTTTGTCATGGTTCAGATTAGGCTTTCAGCGTCCAGCTCCCTTGTTTGTTGTTTTCTGTCTCCAGTACCACCAGTCATCGACTGTCGGCAAAATGCCTAAGAGCTATCACAACTTCAGGCTGCAGTTGTAAATGACTGGGGAGTCCTAGTGGCTCACAGGGCCCCAGATGCTCGCCCTCTGAATGAACTCTAAAAGAGCTGCTCCCTTTAAAAGAGATCCAGTGCAATCCCTGTTTACAGTAAGACAGGCTAAGGGACCATGACCAGCCCAGGGGCACTCAAAGCAAATTTGAGAGGGGCAAGTGTCTTCCACGTGCCACTGCCTCTCCGTTAGGGACCCCCATCCGCCCCCATCTGTGCCCTAGGCCCAGATATTCTGTTCGCCTCTTTATAGAGCCACATTTCCCAAACTCTTTCAGGGAGTACTGGATCTAGGAGATAGGAGTAACTGTGCTGTAAACAAAGTACTCCCTTGACCAGTATGTCTGGGAAAGTCTACACCATGTTATATCCTTATATAGGTGATGCACAGTATCCACCAGCACTGAAATCTTCAAGAAGAGTTCTTTACTCCTCTGCCTCTCCTACTCTTCCCCTTCCTCTTCTCTTTCCCCTCCTCTTTCCTCCCATCTTCTCCCTCTTACCCACCCTCTTCTCTCTCCCCAAGAAGATATCTGGATACAGATGCTTACACAAGATGATTGTGGCCAAAGGACAGACTCATTCCCTTTGCTTTCTTGTCTTCCTTGGTGTTTGAATGTTGGCCATTGGATTACTGGTCCTGGCTGGCTGTGAGCACATACCAGCATCTGATTCTGGTGTCTGTGGTTGCTGTTGTGGCTCCCAATAAGGAGAGCTGTCCATCTTGGGCCATCCGCTTCCCTACCCCACGCCTCTTCTTGTTGACCCAGGCTCCCCTGGGCGTCTCTATGGAGTCTTTCTGAGGCCTGCAGCGGGAATCGTTCATGCTACAAATGAGCCATGCGGAACCCAAGGAACTAATCTCAGGCCTCTCCTAAGTGCCAGGCTGGCATTTCTGGCCTCCTCTTGCCTCCTTCTGTTGGTGTGGGGCACTGAGAGGGTGTCTCCCTCCCAGAGCTCCAGGTAGCATTTGGGGCCAGGTGCCATTCTGCTCTAGGGTTTCCAACCTGTCTTGAATGTCTGTCCTGTTCATGTTTCCTATCCTGATACTCTCCCCTTCCTTTCCAAGTCTCTCAACACGTAGCCTTTTCTCTCCAGTACCATTGCATACAGTTATATAGGTGTGTGTACCTGGGGACAACCTCCTGGGAGAGCCTGGAGGTTGAGGAGGGATGTGACGGGAGCCACAAAGCCACCAGGAGAGGAGTCAGGCAGAACTGGGAAAGCTGCGGGCTTGGGTGGCGGAGCGAGGCAACGGGGTAGGGATGTGGGTCAAGCAGGTCTACACCCCTGCAGCGCCCCTGCTGGGGAGCTCCTCAGGGGAAGGGGACTGAAATCCAGAGGGAACGAGTGAAGAGAGAGAGGCGGCATTCACAGCACTAAGGTTGCCAAGCAGAAAGCAAATTCTCCCTATGTTTAAAATGTTTCAAAATGTAAAAGGTGGGGGATGAATAAAAAATAAAAGTCGGCAGCCTGGCTAAAGACAAAGCACTGTCCTCAGCGTGGTACATTCTCATGGGGGTATAGACGAACATTTCAGAAATGGCCGTACAGGTATAGTTTACGGAGGCTGGATGGTGGGAGCCACTGCTGGTGAGGAAATTTACAGTTAAGCAAGAAGGAAAGGCTAGGATGACCCATGTGGCAATGGACTAAAGTCATATTTATTCTAATAGACACAAATGGATAGATATAGGAGTATTTATAGATTTGTGCATATACAAGTTACGTTAGTTTCCTATTGCCGCTGTAACAAATTAGCACAAACCCAGTGGCTTGAAACAAAAGAATTTTTTTTTTCTCCTAGCCTTCGGGAGTTCAGAAATCTAAACTCAAGTTGTTAATGGGCTGCATTCCTTCCAGAGGCTTCAGGCAAGAATCCATTTCCTCGTCGTTTTCAGTTTCCAGAGGCCACCTGCGTTCTTTGGTTCATGACCCCTTCCTGGCATCACTCCAGCTACTGCTTCCATAGTAATATCTCCTATTACTAACTCCACCCCTCCTGCCTCTTCCTTATATAAGGATGCTTGGTGAGCAGAGGGATTTTGGCGGGGGGGGGGGGGGCGGTTGGTGATCAAGGAAGACACAGGACAATGAGAGGGAGTAGCACACAAACCTTATTTGGGCAGCACAAGGACAGGGTTCTATGAGAGGGGAAATCCCTCCCAGCAAGAGACCTTCCAGAGACAGAGGTATGGGGGCCACCACCCACATGGGGAATGGGGCAAGGAAATTTCCAGAGAAGAAGGGACAATGAGAGAGGAAACGGTTTCATGTCTCTTAGCGGCTTAGTGGGGAATCTCTGGGTCAGGCAGTTCCAAAGGGTGGCAGCAGTCTGGGGTCTTTTGTAGCTCCAGTGTTTGACTTATCTGCGGTTGGCAGATGATGGGTGAAGTTTTGTGGAGTATGTAAATTAGGTAGGCTCCAAATGGCTTTGGAAATACGTTTTTTGGACTATTTAAAACAACTGGACGTATGAGAATTTGGGTTTGACACCAGTGGGCTTTGGGCCCCTTTGGTCCTAGCCTGCTATGACGAAGTAAACAACAGAGGGGTTCATCATGAGGAGTCACCCACAGCTAAGGACACGACAAAATGAGAAAGAAGGGACAGCAGTGGTTACCAGAGGCCATAGTTACCTCCCTTAACTTGCTTACGTTCTGCCGAAACCATAAAGCAGCACATCCTAATCTTTTGGTAGTTTTGAGAAGCTGATGGACTCACTTCCTAGAAAAACACACACATACACATCCAATTTAAAAATTGTACAAAATGTTCTAGAACATCCGCGGACCCTCTAGAATTGTGTTGCCCAATATGGTGGTCATAAGTCCCATGTGGCAGATTCAGTTTAAATTAATTATTATTAAAAAAATTCAGTTTCTCATTCATACTGGCCACATTTCAAGTGTTCCATAGACATAACTGTTCTATTATAGTTCAAAGCCACAACTGGGCTTTGAAATTCCATGGGCACAAGGCTAAGAACCCCATCCCTTAAATGAACCCCTATACATCTGGTGGCCTGTCACCCCACTCCCAGTCTAACATGGGCTGTCCTGTGTTTCTGAATATATACAGGCCACAAAAGAAATAGGGATCAATACTTAAAACACTGGGGAACACCCTGAAAGTCCATACGGCTCTGAGTAACCCTTGGTCACTGTCAATCACAGGCATCTTGGCTACAGCCACGCCTCCAAAGACTAGTAGTATGCCCTAAATACAGATGAGGGGACTGAGGACAGAGGTTTAGGAGGACTGAATAATCTGTCCCATGTCACCCAGGAAATGCCAGAGGAAAATGGTGACAAAGCTAGAAGGGATAGACCCTTGCAATGCTCATGTCTAAAAACATCCAAATGTTCTAGGGCAATCCCTGAGGCCACCCACGTGGTCACACACGAGTCTCAATACCAGCACCCACCCTAAGCTATGGGTCCTCTCTCTGCATTTGCCAAGATGTCTTCTGTACCTGTCCTCTTCCCTGGAGTGGGACAAAGAAAAAAATACTCATGATCTTCCTAATCATCCCAAATCATCCCTTCTAGTCATCCCAGATGTACACTGTGACCCTATCACCCCTTATCGTGATGGTAACCTGGACTTCAGCGGCAGACCATCCAGGCGGGATAACCTGCTCGCTTTGTGAGCCTGACACCCAGCGCTTCTGTCTGTAACATGAAAATGATGATAGCGTCGATTTCACAAAATTTCCTGTGTCGGATGCAACTGCACGGAAGCGAACGACAGCACGCGGGGCACAGAGGAAGCACTCAGGAAAGGTTATTGTCCCGAGCACTGATTCCTAGAAAGCTTCCCCATCTCCCGCCTAGAACCTAACCGTCGCTGGAGGGCATCCAGGAACTCGGCCGGCTGGGGCTGTGGACCCGCCCTTACCGTGCTCAGCCTCGCAGCCCGCAGCCCTCCCCAGACGCGCCCAACCCTCCACCACGTCCACCAGGGTCCTGACCGTCCCGCTGTCCCCCCATCCGCCCTTCCGCAAAGAAACGTCACTGCACCCCGGGACTCACGGCTTCTCCCCAAAAGCCGCCAGAGCGAGCCTGCTCTCGCCCGGCCCACGGATAGAGAGGTGTTTGCAGAGCGGGCACTCGGAGAAAGGCGAGGGGGGACACGTCGTGGGAACGTCTAAAAGCCAGTCACAAATCGGCTGCCTGGGGCGCGAGCATGGCCCCAGCGCGCTCCCGCCCACGATGTCCCGCCGCCCCGAGGGATAATCCCCAGGGACCGATCCCGGTCCGGGACAATCAAGGGAAGGCCCGGCCGGGTCGTAGGGAGCTGCAGCGGCGACTGACCGGGTCAGGTCTGGCGGCGGCCAGTAGGTGAAGCCCCAGCGGGACCGGCCAGCCCCTTCACACCGCCCGCGGGACGACCACGCCCTGTGGCCACTTAGGGACTCCCCATCTTTGCACAAGGCTCTATCAGGCTCCCCGCGGCAGCTGCGCAGGGCGCAGGCGCGCGCCCGCACTCCCTGCGGACTACATTTCCCGGCAGGCCCCGAGACGTCCGCCCTGCCATCTGGTTCCCTTAGCAAGCCGACGTGGGAGAGGACGCCACTTCCTTGGCTTCCTCCGGGCCCCCAGCCACTTTGGGAGCGTTCCGGTTTCCGGTCTTAAGCGCTTCTGGAGCCCGGGAACTTGGGTGGGACGTTCCCGGTTTCTGATCCTAGCAGCCCTGGAGAAATCGGAACGGTGGGGACCCCTTTTAACTCTTAGGACTGGGTCACGGATTCCCAAACCTCTCTGTGAGGCAAGAATTTCTTGGGAGATCTTGGTAAAAATTCAGATTTCTGGGCCCCTTCCCGACACCCTGATGCACTACATCTCGCATGAGCTCAAGAATTCTCATTTTAATAAACTTTCCTGGGCTTATGACTCTGGTCTTGGTCTCGCGGGTGACAGTGGCCTTGGGCTACCTTTCTAGTTTCTTCTTTTGAACACCCCGAGCTTCGACCTCGCTACCCCGAGTGCTCGTCTCTACTTTCCGCCGCCACTAGAGGGCTCGTGGGACTTTGGGTTCGTCCAGTGGCCCTGCCTCTTGTTTTCTGATTGGTCCCTCGCGGGCCCCGTGCTGGGGTCACATTTTCCGTGCTGGGTGAGTTGGCGCGAGGCCAGAGGCGATGCTGTTTCTGGGAGACCTAGTCCTCACGTTGGTCCCCAGCTAGTGCTGATGGTGTTCGGACGCCAGACTTTAGAGCTGGTACTTCCCTCGTGGGACCAGGACGGAGAGCCACCTGTGATTGTGCCTCCCAGACCTGGGCGGAAGTGAGATGAGGGACCAGGCGTCCCACCGCCCCGAACACGCAGAGGCCCGGGCACTGGAGACAGCTCCCCCCGGGTCGGAGTTGGGCTGGTGGGCTGGGACTGGGGGCCAGGGGCATGCGGATCCTGCACATGCTATTTATTGTCGCACGGGGCTCCGGACACCTTTGCCGGAGGTCGCGGCTGGTTTCGGGGTCAGGATGTCTAGGAACCTGACCATGGCATCTGGCCCAGGCTCCCAGGAGCAAAAAGGGCCCCTGTTGTGACACCCCAGGAGTTACTGTGCCTACAGTGAGGACCTGCCCTGCCCACCCACCCGCTTGCCCCCCGCACCTGATGGCCCAGACTGGTGGCCTCCCACTTGCGTTTCTGTGGCTCCTGGCGCTAGGTCCCTGGAAACCGTCAGGCGGCTCCTGGAGCTGTGTCACTCGTGGGTGGCTTTGGCCTGAGACGCGCACCCTGGAGCAGGCCCTAGATCTGTTGGTGTCCGAGCGGTCCCTGGCCCTCCTGTCCCCGGACATCCACAGCCAGGTGCAGAAGCTGTTTCTGCCTCTTGCAGCGTCTATGCAGAGAGCTTGAGAGATGAGGGAATAGGTGAGAGAGAGGGACAGAGAGAGTGCTTTTATCTGGTGTGGTTGGCCCCGAAGACTGGGACACCACGGAGACTTACTTCCCCATTCGGATTTTCTTGATTCCCCGGAGTAGAGCTTACTTGGGCAAGTGACTTTTTCTCCTTTCGTCTGGAACTGTGATCCTCCAGATTTTCCCCAGGCGCAGAGTGAACGGGGAAGAGGGCTTGTTCCACAGGGAGGCAGTGTTGCTGCTACAATGGTCAGTGTCCACTCGAGGTAGATCCTAGGGGTTCAGGTCCTGGCTCTGCTCACTGCCCACTGACGATGTGACTTTGGGCAGGTGACCGTTGCCCCTTGGGCCTCGCTTCCCGCGTGGCTCAAAGGCTTATGTGGTGGTTTTGAGGACTAAAGGGGGAGCACCGTGTACATTTGACGGCACTGCTGGCATGTTGGTGCTTAAAACTGTTAGCTGGCCTGGCCTGGTGGCCAAACCTGTAGGTCCAGCTGCCCCGGAGGCTGAGCCAAGGAGGATCACTGGAGCGCAGGAGTTCTGGGCTGGAGAGAGCTATGCTGGCGGGGTGCGTGGGCCAAGGTCGCCATCTCTTTGGTTAATCTCTCAGAAGCGAGAGACCACCAGGTTACCCGAGGAGAGGCGAACCCACCCAGGCCGGAAACTGAGCAGGTGAAAATTCACAGGTGGACCAGCAGTGGACTTGTGCCTGTGAATGACCTCCGCCCTCCATCCTGGGCAACATAGGGAGACCCGTCTCTAGACAAACACAACGGTTAGCTGTTGTTACCTTAGGGTCAGCAGTCCGGTCCCGTCCGCAGAGCTGGGTCTCAGTTGACGGTGAGCCCAGAAAAGCAGTTTGGCTTGAGGCGCTGAAGTCATTACCACCCCCCCCCAAGTCAGGTTATCCAGCAGTGAGGAATGGGAGAACTGGTGGGGGAAGGAAAGAGGGAGTGGAGTACATCGGAAGATGTATGGGGGGAAGGTGTGCACTGGGAACGTCTCCCCACACGCTCCACATACAATCACATGCACACATTTCCACTCTTGAAGCCATTTGAAGCTCTCGTGGGGTCCAAAGTGACAAACCGGTCGTCTGTTATGAAAGTTTGTCCTCAGATCCCTGTAAGAATTTCCCCTGCTGTTTGGCCCTTTGATGATAAGTGATGGCAGGTTGGCTTTTAGGTCACAAACAATGGGCTGGGAACAGACATGCTTTCCAGGGAAACTTTGCCTCAGGGAACAGCGTTAACATCACTGAGCTTCAAGCTGTGGCCAGTGGACACTCAGGGAAGCCCTGAAGCCTAGAGTAGTTGCTACTTCTGGTTCGTTAGGTCTAATCAGCTTATCATCATCAATATAGTAGTTCTTGGTGATGTCTTGTGGAAGGGAAAGTTGATCAAGATTCCTGGAACTAGAGGTGCCTCGGTGACTTAGTCGATTGAACGTCCAGCTCTTGATTTTGGCTCAGATCACGGTCTCGCAGTTCATGGGTTCGAGTCCCGTGTCGGGCTCTGCATTGAGACTTTGGAGCCTGCTTGAGATTCTCTCTCCCTGTCTCTCTGCCCCTCCCCTGCTCGCTCATGCACTCTCTCTCTCTAATATATAAACTTTTTGGGGCGCCTGGATGGCGCAGTCGGTTAAGCGTCCGACTTCAGCCAGGTCACGGTCTCGCGGTCCGTGAGTTTGAGCCCCGCGTCGGGCTCTGGGCTGATGGCTCAGAGCCTGGAGCCTGTTTCCGATTCTGTGTCTCCCTCTCTCTCTGCCCCTCCCCCGTTCATGCTCTGTCTCTCTCTGTCCCAAAAATAAATAAACGTTGAAAAAAAAAAAAATATATAAACTTTTTTTAAAAGCTTAAAAAAAATAAATTTAAAAAAAAGTTCCAGGGACTAAATGAGGACACAGATTTAGAAGTTGACAAATGCCCGAGGTGGGACAATGAAAATGTATTGCTGGCCTTGCTGGCTGAAATCAAATGGCTTCTGGTGGTATTTACTAACAGTTATCGAGGAAACACATTTGCCAGGAGCTGCATACCAGGTACCAGCAATGAAACCACATCTGAAATAGTATCTGTAACTGTGGCCCCCACCTGGGCGAGTTTACGGTAAGGAAGGCACTGTCATCCTCCAGGATGCATCTGGTGTCTACACAGGCTAAATCAGCAAAGTGTATTGGGGCGCAGTGGGAATCGCCATTCCTACGTGTTTCAGGTCCTTGGTGGTGGCACTCACCCCTGAAATCCCTCTAAGAATGTGGCATTGCTTCTGGATTACTACTTTTCGTAAATAAAGGAAGTTCTAGTGGTTTCCACTTGGCCTTTCTCACCATAATAGCTGTCACTCCATAGGTCAGGGAAGAAGTGTGGGTATACCTGTTCCAGTTATAGTCTGAAACGGGGGAAATAATCATAGGGTGCATTTGGGGACTTAATGGGCCCTCTGTGAGACAGTACTAAGCTAAAACTGCATTAATCACCTGACCTCCATGAGCCCCCACTCTGACTGGTGGGCCACAGCAATGCTTCGGGTCTGCTGGAATTAGTGTCAGCTCAGAAGCAGTGTTCATTACTCCCCCAAAGGTCTGCTCATCTCCTTTTCCCTAATGCACAGTCACCCTGGTAATAGGCCGTAGGTCCCTTCGGGGGAAGGCTGGCAGAAAGATTAACATTCTATATTTTTGGCAGTGTAGTGAGGTCTTTCCTTAGGAGCCTGTGTCCCCTTCATTCAAAGGGAGCTGGGTATAAAAACTGGCTCAGGGCACCTGAGTGGCTCAGTCGGTTGAGTGTCCGACTTCGGCTCAGGTCTCGATCCCACGGTCTGTGAGTTCGAGCCCCGCGTCGGGCTCTGTGCTGACAGCTCAGAGACTGGAGCCTGCCTCGGATTCTGTGTCTCCCTCTCGCTCAGACCCTCCCCCGTTCATGCTCTGTCTCTGTCTCTCTGTGTGTCAAAAATAAATAAACATTTAAAAGAATTTTTAAAAAACTGGCTCAAATCTGGCAGTCGGTTGAGGGGCTGTGACTGTTTTGGTCAATCGATTTCCACTTCTGCACACTCAACCGGGAACACTTCCACTTAAATAGCTCAAGTAAGAATTTAGTAGACTGGACATTTGCTTCTCTTCAAGGGACACCATGATCAATTATGACACAAAGCTCATCCCTGGATTTTGGTGGAGGGCATACACTGTGCACTGTCCAAGTTTTCCAACTTTTCTGTGTGTAGACAATCCTCATGAGAAAGAGTTGGGGAAAGTCTTTTAAAAATACCATGGTTCATGCCCACCCAGGGACACACACAAAAAAGGGGAAACCTCATAAAACAAGACCCGTGTACCTTATGATCACAAGCACATTGAAGTACAGGGGAAGGAAGAATCACCCTTCAACCTGCTTTCATGCATCAAGTACACGAAGTGGTCACAACTGTGAAAACATCGACACTAATTCTGCAAAGGGGTCACAGTTTCTGTTTCCTTTTACTGGGACCATCTCCACTGTCACCATGTCACTCTTCAACCGCTGTGGTGCCCAAGGTGGAGCCCAGCCCCTTCAGGGAGCACCAGATACGGAGGGGAGTCCAGATCCCCGCTTCTTGCCATCGGGCTTGTCCGAAGTCTCTGTCTGCAGGCGATGGAGGGAGGTTTGCTGTTTCTCTTTGTAGCATAGCACACACCAGTTGGAGTTTTGATTCTTGACCTCATTTTCCTCTGAACCCCAGGTCCTTTTCTGGTTACCCATCTTTTTTTCTCCTTCTGGAGTTTCCCAGTCACATACAGTTTTGGTTGATATCGACACATGAGAGTTAAGGCTCTTTTATCACATTAAACCCACGCTTCAAGGAACGTACCGTCTCTCCCCACTGTCGCCTCCCCCAGGCAGACCTTCCCCTGTCATCAAACTGATGTGGCTCTTCCTTGAGGCCTTGTGTCTTGAACCTAGAACAGTGAGGAGCCCCAGATACTTGAGAGGCACTAGAAACTCACCCCGATGAGAGGCCTCACCCAGCCCCAATCTTGCGCCGTTACTGGCAAACGTCACAGGCATAGCTATTCTCTGCTGTTTTCATGAGATGATGTCACTACAAAACATCACATGTAAAACATGCCAGGTGCACACGTGTGTCTGTGCTGACCGGGGACAAGTAAGCTGGCCGATTGATTTCCTTTCTTATTAGTCCCTGGCCCTGGGGTCAATGTCAGATAACACTGGCCAGACTTTGTGGTGATAACCAGCTATGGGAAGGCAGGATCGATGGGCCCCATGCTCTCGTAGTGGTATTTCATACAGCAGGCCCAAGCCCCTTCCTGGAGGATCCCATGAGGTCCCTGCGACGGTGTTTTGTTTTGGGAAGCAAATTGTGCTCAGAGACTGAGCAATGTATTTAACACAGGTTCGCTTGGGAATTTCATAAGCCACTCGCACACAGGGTAATGTCTTTTAAAAAGTTTTTAAATTTATTTTTGAGAGAGAGAGAGAACACAAGTGAGGGAGAGGCAGAGAGAGAGGAGCCACAGACTCTGAAGCAGGCCCCAGGCTCTGGGCTGTCAGCACAGAGCCGGACGCCGGGCTCGAACTCACTGACCACGAAATCACGACCCGAGCCGAAGTCAGACGCTGAACCAACGGAGGCCCCCAGGTGCCCCCAGGGTAATGTCTCTTAATAAATGAATACAGAAGCATCATGATCCAAATCGATCACACTGCTGTTCCAGGTAAGGGAGATGAGAGGAACCAGGCGCAGATTTAGTTGAGCTGTACCTTTCTATGAGTTGGTACTAGGCAGAGATGACTTAGCCAGCTGACAGCTGGCATGCAGCTACCACCGCAAAAGCAAAAGCCCCCGTGGCTAGAGCAGGTTGCTAGAGAACCAATGCGGCTACCGGTGTTGCTGGGCAAGAGGATGGCCTTCCCAGGGCCAGTGGGTGGCTTTCATCACTGTTGGAAAAAGAGGCGCCTTTACTGTGGCAGTAGCTAATTGCCCCCAAGGTCTCTGGAGAACTGTTTAGATCAGCAAAGTGTGGCCTGGCCCAGGCCAAACACTTTTGGATTGCCCTCCCAAACTCTGCGTAATGATAGCCAAAATGTTCCTTATCTGGACATGTTGCTTCTTCGTACGTTTTTTATAGATAAGCCCCCAGCGAGGGCTTTCAGCAGCTGAGCTGCTGCGTGCTTATCAGTGAGAACAGACAGATGATGACGTCCCGACACAATCTGCCCATTCTTCTCTCAAAACAACTCTTTTGTCTTGTCAGAAGCAAGTGGATTTGAGATAATACCAAACCACTGCACAGCAAAGAGGCAGCTGAGTTCATACCTTTTATGTTCCTACGTTTACATCACGTACTACACGCTGTTATGCTCTGACATGTCTGTAAAGGAAACCAGAACAGATTTCAACTGGTTTTATCCAAAAGTGAGGTTGATGCTGGGGACAGTAAGGACCCCTGGCCCCTAAGACCCAGAGGCCACAAGAGCGTGTCTGTGAGACATGGGCCGACCCTGAGCAGGAGCCATGCCCCTTTGCGGCAGAGGTAGTGTGAGAGAGGGGCGGAAGGCTGCTGGGTAGAGAATCAGTGCCACATTTCTACACTGATGGAAACAAAGTCCTAGTACCAGACCTGGGGCAGGGAGGTTATATTGTTGTATAACAACAATAACCGAATTGTTTTTTTTTTTCTTCCAGGAAATAACTTTAAAATGTTTACTGCTGTAATGAAGGACCATATGGTTCTAAACATCATAATAAGAAATTTGAGGATTTAAAGTCAGGATCCTCAGGGGAGGGGCACGGAGAGAGGGAGGCAGAGAATCCTAAGCAGGCTCCACGCTCAGTGCAGAGCCCAACGTGAGGCTCAATCTCATGACTCTGAGATCATGATCTGAGCTGAAATCAAGAGTCACTCAACCCACTGAGCCGCGCCAGTGCCCAGAGTTAGCGTCCTTTTGAGAAAGATTTCAGAGCTGACAGTGGAATCGCTATATCAATTTATATGCTTTTGGAATGTGCGAAATCACCACCACTGCTTAGGAGCCACGGTTTGTCTATATGTTTCGCAAGTGCCTGAAACGGTTAAGTCTTAAATATGTGTTATAAGAAAACCAACTAGCAAATTTGTTAGCACTAACAGAATTTCTAACTTTTCTGTCTCCCCAGGAGCTCAAGCATATCAAGATCAGTGAAAGGAAAAACGTTTGTTTTGAAGCATTATTCCTTTATCCTTCAATCTAGCTTACAAGCACCTTTGAATAAAAATTGACTTCCATTCTGGAAAAGAAGACTCATTTCCTTGTGATCATGTAAGTCTTTACAAAGAAGGGATTATATGCATTTCTTCTACAAGAAGAAAGGTTTAAGATCGCCTCTTGCCTGACACAGGTACACAGAAAGGAGGCAGGTAGGAATGACCTAGGGAAGTTAATGTTAGGTAATGGCTGTTGAAAATTTGCTCATATCACACCCATAAAATAGTTGATAAATCTTGTAGTTAACATTAATATCCTTATACAAATGGCCAGTAAGCACATGCAGATATGCTCGATGTCATTACCTATCAGCAAAACGCACATCAAAACCACAGGGAGGTACTATGTCACAGTACTGTGATGAGTATAATAGAAGAGACAGATTATAACAAGTGTTAGTGAGGATGTGGAGAATTTAGAACCCTCATACACTACTGGTGGGAATGTAAAATGGTGTATCCCCTTTGCTAAACAGTCTGGCAATTCCTCAAAGGGTCAAACATAGAGTTACCATATGGTCCAGCGATCATACCTTTACATACAGATGCCAAAGATATGAAAACATATGTCCAAACAAAAATTTGTACATGAACGTTCCTAACAACATTAGGTATAGTAGCTAAAAGGTAGGGAAAGACCCCAATAACCTTTAACTGGTCCATTTTGTTTATCCATACCATTGTATGGAAGTACCACATTTTGAAACACGAAGTAAAAGGAGAAAGTATGCAAAATTTAAAGGCATCTTCGTTTTCCTGGACACTTCAGTGTCTATATTCA
The DNA here is from genome assembly GCF_016509475.1 of Prionailurus bengalensis. Taxonomy (NCBI): domain Eukaryota; kingdom Metazoa; phylum Chordata; class Mammalia; order Carnivora; family Felidae; genus Prionailurus; species Prionailurus bengalensis. The sequence goes on from NC_057361.1 coordinate 112,495,742, forward strand.
TGCCCTGTGCTATACCCATACAATGGTATAGCATAGCTATACAAAATCATTCAACAGTAAAATACAATGGAGTACTGATATATGCTACAAAATGGATAAAGCCTGAAAATGTCAGGCGTAATGAAAGAAGCTAGACAGAAAAGGCCACGTGTTGCATGATTCCATTTATATGAAACATCCCGAATAGGTAAATGTGTACGGACAGAAAATAGATCATTGGTTGCTCTCGTTGGTGGAAGAGAATTACAGGAAATGAGGAGTTACAGGTTGAGGGTTTGGTGTTTCTCTTTGGGGTGATGTAAATATTCTGTAATCACTTTCCACGTTGCTGGTACGACTTTGTGAATATACTAAAGACTACTGACTTTTAGCATATTTTAAATGGGTGCATTGTATGATTTGTGAGATATAGCACAATAAAGCTGTTACAAAATCTAATTACTAGAACCAGAAGTCTAAGTCATGTTTAATAGCTCATTAATATTGTCAGGCCTCAGTTTCAAAAGTTACCAATTTTAGAACGGAATCTACTCTGCAACCATTAAAATTTTTTTTTAATGTTTATTTTTGACAGAGAGAGAGAGAGAGAGAGAGAAAGAGAGCATGAGTGGGGGAGGGGCAGAGAGAGGGAGACACAGAATCCGAAGCAGGCTCCAGGCTCTGAGCCGTCAGCACAGAGCCCGACGCGGGGCTGGAACTCACAAACCGCGAGATCATGACCTGAGTTGAAGTTGGATGCTTAACCGACTGAACCACCCAAGCACCCCTCTGCAACCATTTTTTAAAAGGTGTATTTTATTTTGAGAGAGGGAGAAAGAGAGAATCTCAAGCAGGCTCCACACTCAGCACAGAGCCTGACTCAGGGCTCGATCCCACAACCCTGGGTTCATGACCTGAGCCAAAATCAAGAATTGGACGCTCAACGGACTGAGCCACCCAGATGCCCCACAACTGTTTTGTTTTTATTACTACTTGTTGCATCTCCTTCAGCTCAAAATGAAATCTTTGGAATTCATTTGTAGTATCAACAAAATCAAGGAGATAGTCCACTGTCTTACAGTAGATACTCGAAATACTGGAGTCTGTTTTTCATTAGTCTCTCTTTACTGGACAACTGCCTTTGTAGTCTTCATTCCCATTTAGCCACATCCTATCTTTTTCCAAGTTGGCTTCTAATTCTCCACATTTCTCAAGAATTTATCTACAACTGTCCTCTTCAAAGCCTTTCAGACCCTACTCAGTTTCCTTTCTATAAAGATTTCCTAGGAAGCTGCTATAGTTATTTGTTTTACTTCATCTCAACTCTTGGCCCAGTTAAAAATCACATTTTTGTGTTGTGGATTTTAATTCTGGAAACTCCTTTTCCTTGTCTTGCTCATTGCAATCTTATTCAAAATTATGACTTTCTTCAAGTTGTTTCCAGTTAAGGATCATACCTTGATTCCTTGGGTGAATCAAGGTTGAAGTGTTTAAGGGAAGGAAAGTGACTTACAGATCTTACGTAGTTTCTCTTTTAGAGTTTCAAACATATCGGCCAAAATTTAACTATAAATGGCATCTAGGTGTCATGGGTTTAATTAGAAACCTTTAATTTTGCAGTTTTATAAAAGAGAACATGGCTGAATGTATGGTTTTCCTATTAATAATATTAACAATATATAATGAAATGTATTTTAAGTAAATTACAACTTGTCTTCCTGGAGTCTATAGTCCTTTTATTTATTTTTATTTTTTTAACGTTTACTTATTTTGAGAGACAGAGACAGAGTGCGAGCAGGGGAGGAGCAGAGAGAGAGAAGGAGACACAGAATCTGAAGCAGGCTCCCGGCTCCAGGCTCCAGGCTCTGAGCTGTCAGCACAGAGCCCAATACGGGGCTCAAACCCACGACTGAACCGTGAGATCATGACCTGAGCTGAGGTTGGACACTTACCTTACTGAGCCACCCAGGCGCCCCGTAGTCCTTTTAAATAAGATTCTTCTCTTTGAAGCATACAAACCATAGTAGGTTGAAGAGAGTGTTATACTTATTTCTATAGTCATTCTAAATGGCTGTTAATCTACAGATAATTTCTATTGAAGACAATTACAAGGAATAATTTTGTGCAGATTAATATATAAACCCCATATGGTTTAAAAAACTTACGATTTAAAAAAAAACAAAGAAAGAAAAAGAAAATGTCTTTCATCTAACTGCCCCCATAGGTTAGTGAGTGATTCAATTTGAAGGGTAAGCCCAGGAATTGTTTACAAGTAACAATGCCTTGACTTCTTCATTGTCAAAAAACATTAGGTGAAAATGCCCGACTTCAGGAACATAGCTTTGAAAGAACCATTCTAAAATGTGTTTCTCTGCTGAGGCAAACATATTTACTAGGGTTATGTATCACAGATAATGCACTGTCTCCTCTAGCACGCTTTTGGGGCAGCTTTGTTTTTCAAATGAGGATTGACCTTGGCTTGAGTCTCATCTGCTTTTGCATAGGTGTTATTTTTCTCCTAGGCACTCTCTTTTTTGCCTGCCGGAGTAGTTACTGGCAGTGACTTTCAAAAGATGTCAGTTTCATCCTCACTGCCCTACTGAGCTACAGTTTCCCCTCTATTGATTCACAGTGACAGTTTTCGTCCAAACGGCTCAACGCTAGGTAAACACTGATAATGTGGATACTGACAACCCAAGATACACAGATTCTTAGAAAGATGACTTATCCAGAGGACTATGCTGAACATTACAGGAGATATACAAATGAAACGAGGGTCCTGTCCTACAGAGAAGCATAATGCCGTAGAAAAAGCATGCGGTGGGGCGCCTGGGTGGCTCAGTGGGTTAAGCGTCAGACTTCGGCTCAGGTCATGATCTCACCGCTTATGAGCTTATGAGTTAAAGCCCCGCGTCGGGCTCTGTGCTGACAGCTCAGACCCTGGAGCCTCTTCAGATTCTGTGTCTCTCTCTCTCTCTCTCTCTCTCTGCCCCTCTCTTGCTCACATTCTGTCTCTGTCTCTCAAAAATAAATAAAAACATTAAAAAATTAAAAAAAAAAAAGAAAAAGAAAAAGCATGCGATGAAGCAGCAAGACCTAAATTCTTGTCTAAAATCTGCCGCTGGCAATCTATGTGACCCTGAGGACGTCACGTCCTACATCTCAGGAGGCTCGGGACAGATCTAGGGACGACTTTCGGGGCGGTGGCCCTCACTGGGGAGTTTCTAGTAGAAAGGGCTGCCGGCCGCCAGAACGAGACCAGGCACGATCTGCACTTGGCGATCAGGGCCACAAGATCGCGGCACCTGGAGTCAGTAGGCTACACGGCTCCCAGGCGACGAACAGCGTACGGGGCTCCCCTAGGCCTCCAGCCGGCTGGGAGAGGGCGTGTTCGCGCCCGGGGATGAGCCGGAGCAGAAGGCCGGCTCCCCCCTCGGGTGGGAAGGACCAGCGGCTCGGTTCCCGCCCGGCGGCGCCAGGTAGAGAGAGGGGGATGGCTGGGCGTGGCTGTCACAAAGCCACCGGAAGCGCATCCTTTCTTTTCCGGTTGGGCCCGGTCCACAGAGCCCAAAATGGCGAGTCGGGGTACGGGGTCAGGGAGCTAGAGGGATCAAGTGGGGGACCGGTCCTCGCAGGGCCCCGCGCTCCGGAGCTCGGAGCTCCACTCTCCAGGCCCGGAGAGGAGCGGGAAGCGGGCGCCTCCTCCCCTAGGGCGGCGGGGAGGCCTGTCGACCTTGCAGCCGAGCCGAGGAAGAGGGAAGTGGCGTCCGCGGAAGCCAGAGCTGGGCGGAGGTAATGGAGAAGCCGCGTCGCCCCTGGGATTCGGTCCGGCGCGCTCCCGGCGCTGCGGGGCGGCACGTGCCAGTGGCAGCCCCCTCCCCCCCGCCCCCCGGCGACGAGCAGGGGCGGGGCCGGCAGCCTCCCGCGGCGCGCGCCGCTTGGTCCCAGCCCCGCGGCGGCTCGGCCCGGCCGGTCCTCCGGCTCCGGCCGCCGCGTCCCGCCTCCGCAAGCAACCTCTTTGTCCCCCAGGTGCGCGTGCAACCCAGGGATGCTCCCCGGGCACCTTTGGGGGCCGGCCACCCGCGGAGCGCTCCGGGGCGCGTTTGCGGTCGGGCCCGAGGGCGTCTCGGACTCGTGGTGGGGGTGGTGCAGCGGTGTCTCTGCTGCGCTCCGCGAGACTTCCGCGTTTCCGCCGGCTGGTGGTTGGGTCGCCGGAGGAAGGGGCATCCCAGCCTCAAAGACGTTAGCTTCTAGTAACCTAGAAATAGAGGAGGCGCCTCCCCCCCCTCCCCCGGTACCCTCTGAGCCTGGATAGGCAGCAGGAAACCAAGCTTTTGCTTGAATGCCCGTGGCATCCTCAAAAGAACTTTGTTGTTGTTTCTGCTGGCATACCTCGGGGAAAATCGGTCTCTCAAGGCCACCCTTAGCCCTACTTAAAGATCTATACGACCCTGACCCTGAGGAAATGGGAAGTCAAGAGAAGGGCTACCTTTACTAGGACCCTTCCTGTCTCAGAAGAGCCTTAATCATCACCCTTTCTTTTTCTATGTTTATAAGCCGACATTGTATTTAGTAAACAGGGCCGTCTTGGCTTTCCAGTAAAGTAAGCAAAAAACGAATACACAGGTCCAGAATTGCACCGTGCCCTTAAGTATTCCCAAAAAGTACCCCCCAAAATGTTGACATCTGGTTGCTCAGTTGGGGGTATTTGCTGAGGGGAGTAAGGTTATTTTTTTCGCCTAAATGCTTTACTTCTTTCTGATCGGGTTGTCTCCGTTCTCCTGCCAGTATTAATGCAACGGGAAGGAGAATATCAAATGTTCCACGAAGTAAAGGTTTCAGTCTTCTAAGAGGATGAAGGGGCAAAGAAGTTGTTTCCACCTAACTAAAGACAAAAGACTGGGATGATTTGTTAACGTTTAGAGAAACTCGGACATGCCCTGTTTGTGAAGATAGGACAGGAAGCACACAGATTAACTGTTGGCTACTCTCAAAGCTCCTTTTAGCGAGTGGGTGCCAATATATTCACCCACCAGCCTTTCCTCGACCTTTAACAAAAAAAAGGAAAGTTATTGGGGCGCTCGGGTGGCTCAGTCGGTTGAGCGTCTGACTTCAGCTCAGGTCGTGATCTCGCGGTTTGTGGGTTCGAGCCCCGTGTCCAGCTCTGTGCTGACAGCTGAGCCTGGAGCCTGCTTCCCATTCTGTGTCTCCCTGTCTCTGCCCCTCCCCTCTCGCGCTCTGTCTCTCTCTCTCTCAAAAATAAACATTAAAAAATTTGTTTTTAAAAAAGGAAAGTTATCAATTGACATTTGGTTTTTCTGAGCCTTGCTTTGTGTCAAAGCTGAGTAAGAGAAAAAAAGAGAGAAATGTGCATCCTGAAGTAATCTGTGATCACGAGTGTCCTAATACGTGGCGGTTGATTTTAAAAGGGAGATTGGACAGGTTCTTTTCTGTTCATTCTTCTCTTATAACCGTAAATGGCAAGTAAATGTGTGCCATGTGGCTTTCTTCTTGACATGTACTTCTTTTCTCCCCTCCTTCAGTGCCCTTGAGAAGATCCGCTCATTGGTTTTATACCAAACCTGACAAGGCCTCAGTTGTCCAAGGCCCCAGGAGGATGTCACACATAGGAGTAAAACTGTTCCTAGAGCAGATGATGATGAGACATCTAGAGGTGAAGGCATGCTTGTACCCCCACAGGGAGGCTTTATGGGAGGCTAAGGAGTCCGTGAAAGAGCGCTCCGGTGAGAGGAAGAAATCCAGCCCACGAATGGACAGTCTGGGTCCTGAGAGCGCTCACCGGCACTTCCGGAGCTTCTATTACCATGAAGCGCCTGGGCCGCACGAAGCTGTCAGCCAGCTTCAGGAACTATGCCACCAGTGGCTGAGGCCAGAGATCCACTCGAAGGAGCAGATCTTGGAACTGCTGGTGTTAGAGCAGTTCCTGACCATTCTGCCCAGGAGCACCCAGAGCTGGGTGCAGAAGTATCATCCACAGAGCATCAAGGAGGCTGTGGCCCTGGTAGAGCGCTTTCAGAGGGAACCTGGTGGAATAAGTGATGAGGTGAGAGGATTCCTTACATGTACAATAAAATAGAGTAAAGGTGGATATATCTGGGGCGGGGGAATGGGGTGGATTAAGCCACTCTTCTGTTCCTTTAGGACAGCTAGGCAGGGTCTGGAGTCACAGGCGGGCAGCAGTTGCAGACGGCAGGTTTCAGAGTTCTGGCCATCTTTCTGGGCCTTAGAGAAAAGAAATGCCTTTTGCCCTTTTTCGGGCCGGGGTGAACTAGAGTTGGTGGGCCTAGTCTGGCATGGCCAAGGAGAGAGGACTTGAGTTCGTGGAGGCAGAGAAATAAAAGGCAAGACCGAGTAGGCAAAGGAGGAAAAATCCGGGGGAAAAATGCACAGCGCTTAGAGAGCAAAGGAGAGAGAGGGTGGTTAATAGAAGTATTAATCAGCTTTGGGAGGACTGAAGGAAGAGGAGAAATGGAAAGGAAAAAGTGAAACAAGGATCCAGAAAGAAGAAAAATGACTAAAAAAAAAAAAAAAAAAAGGGAAAATGCCAACAGGGGAGTGGACAGAATCAGGATGCTGAAGGGTAGTGCCCCGTCTGGTGGGCACACGTATCTCTGGGCCAGAAGAAAACCTTCCGTCACTCTCCCTTAGTGGTCTGCCCTTGGCCTTGCTGGGGAGTGGGGAACCAGGATATGCCCTCGGGAGAAGGCAGCACCCTTCCTTTCCATGGGGAGCCCGCCTTGAGGAACACAGGGCAGGGTCTATTTTCGGTGTCTCTCTACAACTGGATCCTACCTACGGAGGGAGGTTAGAGTCCAAATTTTCCCCCGTTTTTTCCTCTCCCGCATCCCCTTTCTCCATGACATCCTTCCCTGGCCATGAGAGGATTGGAAGAAATCTGAGAATCTTTTTTTTTTTTTTTTTTTAATCCAACTCATTATTATTTAGAGAAAAACTCAGAGAAGATAGAAATGCCCTTGGATGAGGATCCACGTCCAGAAAGCAAGCTCGTGAAGGCAGCCTGCCCCCACCCTGCTCGTGGCCTGAGCTGTGGCCTGTGTGGCTGGAGGCTGGCAGCAGTCATAGCTCGTTTCATCTTACACTAATTTCCCCCAACGATGTGTATGGTTCTCTGTGAGGCAATGGTGACGCAATATCGCTTTAGGTTTTTTTCTTACTTCCTTGAGTGCCACGCCCTTTCCTGAATCTGGGGCTCTCTTGTTCATCCCTCCGCCACCACCCCGAAACCAAAAGTAAGTTCTGTGCTAACGAGGATGGGGATTATTTCTAGGTCACAGCCCATGATCGGGAAAAGGAGGCCGTGCCCTTGGGAGGAACAGCAGTGGCCCCAGGCTTTAAGTGGAAGCCCGCAGAGCCCCAACCAATGGGTGTGTTCCAGAAAGAATGTTGGAATACATACCGGGTGCTACAGGAACAGCTGGGCTGGAATACTCACAAAGAAACCCAGCCTGTATATGAAAGAGGTGAGGAGCTTCATCATAATTCTCTTCTCCTGGGAGCTGTGACGGTAACCCGTTCAGCTGGAAAGTCATGGGAATTTGCCAGGCGCCCAGCCGGGCCGGCTGTTCGGAGGTCTCTCAGGTTGGGAGTACAGTAGGCTAACGGTGGGCGGCGGTGAGGGTCAGCCTGGCGTACAGAAATGTCCAAACCATAGAACCCCGGTATTGATGGCGTGGACCTTGCTCCTTAGAAATTTGAGAGGAGAGAAGACGGAACAGGGACGGAGGGATCATCTCACACTTCTTATGTCAGGGAAGAAACTGGGGTCAGAAATGGATTGTCATGACAGAACGGGGGCGGGGGGGGGTGGAGAATGGCGCACCGGGAAGAAACACAGTATGAGACACACCACCTGCACTAGAGGACCCAAGCCTTTCGTTTTCAACCACCTCGAATTCTTGCCCACCCCAGTAAACGATGTATTTGGTGAGAGGGAAAAAAAACATAATGGCTTTCCTTTTGTCAAGTTCTCTCATGAAATCTGGGGGAACAGTCAACCGGGGAACCGGTTCTTTGGAGCGGTGGATATTTGGTTCTTATTGACAAGGAGAAGGCCACTCTGGCATCACACACACACTTGTGAAGGTGAGCCATCTTTACTGAAGGACTCCTGATGTTCTGTGGTGTAGAAATCAACTCAGGGTATTTGTGAACCTAAAAGAGAGAAATTTTCTCTGGCTCTTTTCCATCCACAGCGCTGCCTGCTCCACAGATTCTAGCCTTTTCTGAGCAGAAAAGCCCCCCAAACTGGAAGATGGCGTCTGAGCTCATCTTGCCTGAGTTCCAGGTGAGCTGTACTTTCCAGCTTTCTCAGGCAGCCTGAACATGGCCTTGTCTGTGCTTTTCTCTGCTGCCCATGACCCACGGTGCTCGGCGGGTGCTCGGAGGCGTGTTAGCCCCGGATGTTCACCTCTAGGTAACTAGGCTGGGCACGGTGGCGACCGGGCCCTTCCCACGCTGCTTCCCGATCTCTGGCTTTTTCCTTTCCTGCCATCTCACCTTTTTCCCCTCTAAATCTTAATACTCTTCTTTGGTGACTGGCCTGCTGTGTAATTCAGAAATGAGCGAAAGGGCGGCTTCTATAGTGGCAAGCACTGAACCCAAACCCATTCTTTTCTTTAGAGCTTGTTGACATTTGAAGATGTGGCCGTGTCTTTTTCTGAGGAAGAGTGGAAATTACTGGACCCTGCTCAGAAGATCCTTTACAATGATGTCATGCAGGAAAACTATGAGACTGTCCTCTCTCTAGGTAAAGATTCTTCCTTTCCTTTGTGTGGAAGTTGAGTGATCTGGCCGCACTTTGTGGAAAATCATCTCCTATGGGAGAGTCCAGTGTTCCAGTAGCTGCTTGGGTCTCAACTGGATGGTGTGGGGGAAAGGAAAGACATATCCGGATCATTCCAAATAGATCCTGACTACAGTCATGTCTCCCCGTCTTCTGCTGTCACCATCCTGGTCTAAGCTGCCATCATCCCTGACCGTGTCTGCTTCAGCAGCATGGGACTTCCCTTCCCCATACTGCTTCACGTGCGCGCCTGGCGCTTCCTTCTCAGCTTCCTCCTTGTGTGTCTACTCACGACCATAGGAGACTAGAAAGAAGGTACTGAGTCTAAGATTCTGCCCATTTAAACACCTGGAGTAAATGAAAGTATGAAAGAGTCATTCACTCTCCCTGAAAGTAATCTGGCATTATGATAGCAGTCCATGACCTCAAGGTTTTCTTCTCAGAACATTATTGTTAACCCCCTAAACTTGAAGAAATCTGTTTAGAACAGTGGGGAAAATCGCAGACCCAGGGTCCCCAAGAGTTCAAGGACAATCTTGGAGGGTCTCCTGCAGGTAAGTATATACATGGGAAGGGGAGAAATGTTCTTTGATAAGAACCTTTACAGGAGATTAATATCCCAAGATTCTACTCCTGTGTATTTTTAACAGAACTTCTTACCAAGATAATGGTAGATTCACATGCAGATTTAAAGTGTAATACAAAGAGAACCTGTGTAAAGACACTTTACCCAGTTTCCCTCAATGATAACTCTTGCAACAGTATCATATGATATTACAACTAGGATATTGATACAGTCTTCTGACCTTCATATTTTCAGTTTGTGTTGATTTGTGTGTGTATTTAGTTCTGAAAGTTTTATTACAAGTGTAAGTTTGCATATTCACCGCTGCAGCCAAGATACTGGACAGTTACATTACCACAAAGGCCTTTCTTTTTTTAAAAAAAAGTTTATTTTGAGAGAGAGAGAGAGCACGCAAGCACGTATGCACAAGCCAGGGGGAGGGGCAGAGAGAGAGGGAGAGAGAGAATCCCAAGCAGGCTCTGCACTGACAGAGGCTGGGGCTCATACCCCAAGAACCTTGAGCCCATGACCTGAGCCTAGATCAAGAGTTGGACGCTTAACCGACTGAGCCACCCAGGCGCCCCACCACAAGGACCTTCTTGTTTTGTTGCCCTTTTAGGACCACACACACTTGCCTCCTACATCTCACTCCATCACTGACCCATGCCAACTGCTGATGCGTTCCACATTTCCAAAATTTTGCCATTTCAAAATGTCATATGAATAGAATCATAAAGTGTGTGACTCTTCGGCATTAGCTTTTTTCATTCAGAATAATTCCCCGGAAATTGATCTAAATTGTTGTGTGTATCATAGTTGTTTTGTTTTGTTTTGTTTTTTAACATTTTTTTTTTTAATTTATTTTTGAGACAGAGAGAGACAGAGCACGAATGGGGGAGGGGCAGAGAGAGAAGGAGACACAGAATCGGAAGCAGGCTCCAGGCTCTGAGCCATCACCCAGAGCCCGATGCGGGGCTCGAACTCACGGACTGTGAGATCGTGACCTGAGCCGAAGTCGGACGCTCAACCGACTGAGCCACCCAGGCGCCCCTGTTTTGTTTTGTTTTTTAACACTACTGAGTAGCACACCATGATACTGAGAGAGCGCGGTTTGTTTAACCATTCATCATTGAAAAGATATCTTTGCCATCTTCAGTTTTTGCCTATTGTGAATGAAGCTGTCATGAGCATTTATGTACAGGATGTTTTACAGAGATAAGTTTGCATGTCTCTGGAGTAAATGTCTTAACAGTGCAATTGCTGGTTCATATGGCAATTACATATTTAATTTCACAAGAATGTGCCTGACTGTTTCCCCGTGGTGGCTGTAGCATTTCGCATTCCCCACCAGCAGTGAATGAGTGATCTAGTTTCTCCTTATCCTTGCCAGTGTTTGGTTTTTCTCCATTTTATTTTTGCCATTCTGATAGGTATGTAGTGTTCTCTCATTGTGGTTTGGGGTTTGCATTTCCCTAGTGGCCAGCGATGTTTTATAGCTTTTCATGTGCTTTTTTGCCATCTGTGTATTCTCTTCGGTGAAATGTCTTTTACCCGTATTTTAATTGGATTCTTTTTTAATTGTTGAGTTTTGAGAGTTTTATATATATATACGTATATATTTTTATGAACAAAGTCTTTTTTTAATGTTTGTTTATTTTTGAGAGAGAGAGAGAGAGAGAGAGAGAATATGCATGTGAGCAGGGGAGGGGCAGAGAGAGAAGTGGGCTCTGTGCTGATAGCAGAGAGCCCGATGTGGGGCTCAAACTCGTGAACTGTGAGATCATGACCTGAACCCAAGTTGGACAGTTAACCAACTGAGCCCCCCATGCGCCCCTGTAAACAAAGTGTTTTTTTTTAATGTTTATTTATTTTGAGAGACAGTGTGTGCAGGTCTGCGTGAGTGGGGAGGGGCAGAGAGAGAATCCCAAGCAGGCTCTGCACTGTCAGTAGAGAGCCCAACACCACTGACTAGGGACTTGACCCCTCAAACCCTGGGACCAAGACCTGAGCCGAAATGAGTCATGCCCAACTGACTGAGCTACCTAGGCGCCCCGAGAATGTTTTATATATTATAGATTCTAGCGCTTTGTTGAATATGCAGATTGTAAATAGTTTCTCCCAGTCTGTATAATGTCTTTTCAATCTTCTTCCTAGGGGCTTCTATAGAGTACAAGTTTTTCATTTTGATGAGGACCAATTTTTTATTTAAAAAAATGGTACTTAATGTTTATTTATTTTTGAGAGAGAGAGACAGACAGACACGGTGCGAGTTGGGGAGGGGCAGAGAGAGAGGGAGACACAGGATCCGAAGCAGGCTCCAGGCTCAGAGCTGTCCGCACAGAGCTGGACCTGGGGCTCAAACCCACGGACCATGAGATCATGACCTGAACCGAAGTCGGACGCTTAACCGACTGAGCCACCCAGGTGCCCCAATGAGGACCAACTTTTTAAAGACTTTTTTTTTTTTAATTTTTTTTTTAACGTTTTATTTATTTTTGAGACAGAGAGAGACAGAGCATGAACGGGGGAGGGGCAGAAAGAGACGGAGACACAGAATCGGAAGCAGGCTCCAGGCTCTGAGCCATCACCCCAGAGCCTGACGCGGGGCTCGAACTCACGGACCGCGAGATCGTGACCTGAGCTGAAGTCGGACGCTTAACTGACTGAGCCACCCAGGCGCCCCGACTTTTTATTTATTTAAGTAATCCCTACACTCAACATGGGGCTCATCCTCATGGCCTTGAGATCAACAGTCACATGCTCCACCAACTGTGCCAGCCAGCTGCCCCATGAGGACCAATTTCTCATTTTTTCCTTTTATACGTTGTATTTTTGGTGTCAAAGCTAGAACTCTGACTAACCCTAGATCCTCCACTGAATTGTCTTTGCACTTTTCTCAAAGATCAGTTGGGTATAGTTGTATGTATCTATTCTGTTCCGTTGAGCTCTTTGTCTGTTCCTCTGCCAATAGTGTACTGTCTTGGTAACTGTAGCTATATAATACAAAAGACTTAATAGCTGTCAAGTAGACGGATTCTTCCCCCTTTATTCTTGTTTGTAAAATAAAATTTTATTTTAGCCCTTTTAGGGCCTATGCCTTTCCACGTAAATTTCAGAGTAAGCTTATCAATGTCTACAAGAAACTTTGTTGGGATTTTGCTAGAAATTACATTAAACCTACGTATTAGTTTGAGGAGGATTGGTATCTTTACTATGTTGATATTTTTTTTGATCAGTGAACATAGTCTCTCTTTATTTAGGTCTTTGATTTCTTTCATCAACTTTCTGTAATTTTCAGTGCACAGATCCTCTGAATGTTGTGTGAAGTACGTGCCAAAGCATTTCCTTTTCATTGGAGTATTTGGAAATGGTATTGTTTTTAATTTTGGTTTCTTGCACTCTCTTGATACAGGGATGCCACTGATTGTGTATTTTGATCTTGTCTTCTGTGACCCTGCTCACTCAGTTATTATTTCTAAGAGTTATTTTGTAGATCCCTTGAGATTCTTATACCTAGGTC